>NW_027040808.1:0-700000 GCF_037179485.1 Ochlerotatus camptorhynchus
GCTAGCTTCGCGGCTGCTGCGTTTGCTTACTGTGCATAAGATTGTGGGTTTATTATCAAATTCCTAAAAAAAAATCAATCATATGCTTTTGGTTGTATCGCCTGATTGAGGTGTATCCTGACTTAAAAACCGTACCCAATACTCCAACTCCGTAGTACTTATGAGGGTGTCACTAATTCGGTGACCTCTTGTTGAGTAAGTACTACATCAACATTTCCTTTCATATCCCTAATTACGGTATATATAGAATATAGGCACACAAAAGGAAAAGTTCGCGAGTCATTGTGAGTTTCGCGAACTTTTCCTGTAGATTGATTAGATACCCGTTTTTCCAGTTTTTAAACAAGGGAAAATAGAACTAGGGTTCCTTCCTCCTTTTCCTCACTCCTACGGCCTTTTATTTCATTTTTTTCTTTTCAGAAAGCGAGTAATGGCGCTATAACCATAAGCCATATAAGGCTAAGACAAGAGCTAGTGCTCATGTCCCAACCACTCGAAGCAAATGGATCATCATTTAACTTTTTTAGATTAGATGCTCCCAAAGACCAATAATTTATATCAACGGAACGTACTGTACGAGATGTCCACGTTTCATCCATTTATTGGATTCTGAAGCATCGCGTTTAAATCTTTGATTTAAACAGGCCCGATGATTCTGAACCATCTTGCCCTTTAAATGCTGCACCGTAGGCCTGGCCGTTTTGATATATTTTGTGCATCTTTGATGTACAAAATATACCAAATAGACAAGAAAAATAATGGAGGTATATCTATCATTTTCAAGGATGCTTTCATGAACTGGCTGTGTTGGTGTTAGATTAGATTAGATTAGATTAGATTAGAAAACAGTGATAACAATTATCACTTTTTATTTGTGCATTGGACAGTGCTTGACTTTACCACTTTTTCAATAGTTTCTTGTTGAAAATCATCCATCAAAAGCATTGCGTGGAAATATTTCTGATCGATTGATGATAAAATTATTGAAATTGGTCCAGGGGCAGCTGAGTTATTAACATTCAAAATCTTTCATAGTTTTGTTACATGTTCCATTTTCGGTTTTCACAAAGTGTACCCCCATATAGAAATCACAGACGTAGTCCTACGTCAAAAAAAAACACACCCGTGCAAAGAAACGGATCAAATAAACGTCACTCTCGCGAAAGCACACCCGTCGTCTTCGAACGGCAAAAAAAGGAATCGGTGGGCAATTTTGTGATACGGATTCCCAAAATCAACCGGGAATGCATGAATTTGACCACACCCAACTACGAAACACATTCAGAAGCACTTTTGGTACACTTTCGTTCGAAAACACTTAATTTTTTTCAAGAATAGTGGCGAGTGAACCAACATCATCACCGCGTACATAAACTGAAATTAAATTAATCGCTCGCGATGCCACAAATTTCTGGACCCCGTATTTATATCTAACTATTAGTAACTTTAATTCCAAAAACAATTTATGATGTACCACCGTCTATCAAATCAGGGACCCTAAGAATCCAAACTAAATGTTCAGGAAGACGATAGTGGGCATAAACCTCTTCTTCATGCTAACAAATCTATTTCAACCATCGCCACCAGTGATTTTCAACCTTTTTTTGTCCCATTTCAAAAATTGCTCAACACCGGTCCCCCTAAAAAAAACTAGTAAATACAAGGGAAATTTAAGTTACACGCGTTATACTATACTGTACTGTACTGAATTGTAATCAAGTTTATGATTTTTCAAAGGTTTAAACGTGTACGATCTGCTTTGTGAAAACCCCTATAAAACTTCCATGAGAAACGCGCACGTGAACAATTTCAGCTAGCGTTTTAATCTTTGGAGCTGTGGTTGACAAAGCGCACCGCATCCCAAGTAACAAATCTAGACCTGCTTGGCTATAATCAAAATTTATAAAGGTTTTATTGCAGCTGCAACCATTACCTACAGCTTTATGACGGTTATATACAATGCAAGTCATGGATCATTCTCATAGCTATCTACAAACCCCTATAATGCTTATAAAAAAAAAACCAACTGATGCTTATGCTATTTTCACTTACGAAAGGTTTATGATTGCCTTGAAGTATAAAAAAAAGCAATATGAATTGCCCTTATAAAACCCAAAAATAAATCCTTTTATTGCTATATACGAAAGCGCAATAAAACTAGTTGGCCATGGACAAGTTATTTAAAAACAATTATAAGCATTCAGTTGCAACTTGTCAGAAGTGTAGACGGGCGATTTATTTTTATAAGATAGAAAAGAATAAAAACTTTCCGGTACACCCAAGCGGAGCGCAAAGAAAATCAACAAAATGTTTAGCATGAGTCCGTTTATTTGCTACAGTCAGCCGCAAACCTTCATGAATAACTTCTACCAAGAAAAAAAAATGCCGCTGCATTTTCTGCGGATGTCACAAAGGAAGCTGTAAAGAGTGTGCCTCCTCCCCATTCTGAACCATATTCACTTCGAATCCACACCAAATGTGACTGCTACACCAAATATGACTCATGAAGAGGAAAAATATAATTATCTGGAGTCGAAGGATGCTCAGATTTACCGTCGTGGATGGTCACAACAATTCAACAAACAGCATTGAAAATTTTCTTTCCATTTCTTTCCTTTTTTTCATGGGGTGATACTGTCGAATCTTGGTCGAAATACAAGGAATGGTGACAGTTCTAGGACAAAAAAGTTGAAATCACGCATAACTTTTCATAAAGTTTAATGTACCATTCAAAACTTTTCCAAATGTCTGTAATATTCATCGGTTACACCCGTAGAATAGGAATATACGTTTACCCTTAAATAAAAAAAATGAATTGCTCTTGTAAAAAGAAAATAGTGCTCGAAATAAAATCATGCATTATGCTTTTCTGTTCTGCGTCCATCCAATGTAAGCATTAGGAAAAATCTCTCTAATAGAGCAAAAAAAAAGTAAGCATTAGACATTTTAAGAAATTGCGCTTGGTGTTTTTCTTGCCTGCTGTCCTCTGTCGCCATGTTGTCATTATGAAAATCCCATTAGCCTTGTAATAAAATCCAAGCAATTTCAATAAAATAATGGCTAAATTAGAGATCCGAACTGATTTCCAGTATGCATTGGAATGAATTTATTTATTGATATCTATTTTCTGTAAAATTAAGATGGTTCCATCAAATTAATTTGATTTCTAAGACAATCTTTTTGTTAACTTGAATAATTTTTGAGGCCATTTATTTAACGCTCATATTATCCCAATATACACGATACAATTTCAAGCGCATACGTTTTGGAACTTCTAAAAAGGCATATATTTTAATAATGCTTTTTGGATGAATCCAATGCACCGTCAACAATTTGATCTGGCATCGTCGGGATTTTCTGAGGCATACAATCTCTGATCACGCCTTCCTTTGGAAAGGAAGTAAAGCCATTGGTTCCCTGTCCATGAGTTGATGGGTCGATAGGTAGGGTCCAGGTGAGGCAGCTGGCTCCCTGGCGTCGGTGGCATTGGTACTCAGTGCTGAAAACAAGATGGACGGAAAACAAATCAAGGGAAAAAAAAAAATATTTGGTCAACATTTCCCACTAATAGGGTAGAGCGCTACTTCGTCGTAATCGTCCATTTCCGTTCTATCGAGCAGAAAACATCAGTATAATCAATGATTTCACCGTGCACAAATCAGTAATACGGTTGTACCAATGCGTTAGTTCACAAGCTACAACACAAAGCCTTTTAGAGCGTATTGTGTGAATATTTATACTCATTGTTCTCAAAACAAAAGAAAAGCTCCTAGCGAACTCACTTTTTCTACCTTCATCCGTAAGACGAAGAAAATCTAATGGCGTTTCAATGCGTTTAGATGGAATTGAAACTCATAGGACGAATTTGGAATCAAGAAGCAGTGTTAGATTTTTAACAATATTTCAACAATGTGTGGCTCTTTATCAAATTCAACGGTACTAATGGAAAGGGGAATAAATTTAAAGGTCATCTTTGGTTGAAACATTTAACTTATTATTAAAACCCTTTCAATAAATAGAAGTAAAGCGTGAAATGTGCTTAGTAGGACGGAAATTAGATCAAAAACCCTAACACGGAGTAATGTGTGTATTTTCCCTCCCCAGGTTGGAAACCACTGATCTACACACTTCCTCGCAATTAGTCATTGTCCTGTATGGCTCACTCCAACGTTCACCGTTAAATGCAAGCATCTAAGCTACAGCAAATGAAGACTTCTGTTTTCCTGCGGCTCACCGCTAGTACTGGAGAAAAATAATTCCCCTCTGTGACTGCAAATAGCTTCATTTTCCAAGTTAATCATCCTTCATTAGAAGCGCTGTCTTCAAGCTATTTCCTGACGTTGAAACGAGGCGAGCAAGCACAAATATACGAGCACACCCCCAACAGTAATTCTGCTCATATCCGACTGCCCCGTTGGGCTTTCGCCATCGTCGGGTTTGGTGGTGAAGGAAGAAGCCCCGTGGCACACACATGCGATCAAAGTCATTACCGACAGGGAAAGGCAGGCAAGCATTGTGTGTTGCATTTATGCTCCACTGTCATCACGACACAAATGTCGTCGTCGTTGTCGTCATCGTTTCAAGCTTTCAATACCTGACCTTCCCCTCTTCCTATTTCTGAGTGCAACAATAGCTGGTAGTCAGTCGTTGAAACCACGCCATTAAATCCTTTCAGTGAGTTTATATTGAGCCGAGTGCGTTTCGTTCATCCATTTCTGCCAACCATGCTCCGCTGAGTCGCACATCAGCTGGTGGTTTTCCGGAGGCGGTTGAAGTTTGCGAAGCGAAATTATGTAATTTCGAAGTAATCACCAATATCATATTGCCATTATGAACCAGCGAAGGATTACGTAACATCGGCGCAAGAGCACCCGCCGCTCGCTGGTTGATCATCGTCATTGCAAGGGAGGTAGAAGAAGCCAGTTGGGAAGGGACGGCAAGGATACCCATCATAATGGCATGGTGTCCCTGTTGGTAATTGGAAAGGTTGGTTGGTTAAGCGTGGACACAGCACGGTGGTTAAAACGATAAACCAGCGATACAATGACATCATTTGCATGTAATACGGGAAGGCAGAGCGTGCAGCTATCGTTTTGGTGGAACGCTTAGAAGACGTCGTCGACGACGGCAATGACAACAACAACAGGCTGCACGTGCAATTGCTACCGGTTGCTACCGTTTGGGGATAGAATATTGGCATTTGTGAAAAATTCTGCCTACAATCCGTGTGGGTTAAAATTCAAAATTTGCAACATTTCAAGCAGCGCCAATTAGAAAAGTGTACAAGCATCTGAGTTGGGAGAAAAGGTCATTGTTTAGATCGTTCACGAAACAATTTTTGACCAATTCCCAAGGAATCCAACATCTCCTCCAACGTTGATTTGGCCCATTCAATGCTAAATTCGAGAAGTGTTTTTTATAACATAGTCTGTATTATATTTTCTTAAGTCAATACAAAATGGAAATCTAAATTTTAAATCCGGTAGTTCAGACAAATAGACAATGGAATTCGTACACTCCCTTAATATTCGGTATATAATAAGAAGTTTTATGTTACAACATTTTAACATGGGAAGTAAAGCCGTTGGTCCCCGGTTCATGAGTTGTTGGGACGATATGTAGGGTCCAGGTGTGGGAGCTGCCTCCCTGGCGTCGCACAGTGGTTTAAAAGTGCAAATTCATGAACTTAATTGTTTTCTGAGATGTACGTACGTTTTAGCATTAAGGTGTCTTCAGAAGATTTTCATAGTTCTGGATTCCGCACCTTTTGGAATGTTCATCTTAATGTTTCTTAAGGTGCAACTGCACTTCAAAAAACTAACTTTTTTATATAAACAGATATCGAGATGATGTCTTGTACAAATTTGTAGGACTTTCAATTTCAAGTTGCCATGACTTCATTGTATGAAGATATAAGAGATTATTTGCCAGTTGCACCTTAAAATCAGTTGTTTGAGTTTTTCTATGTCTTATTCACGTTGTATCTCTTTGGTGTATTCTGCAAAGTTTTAGATAATATCTAAACACACAACTTTTTGAAGACACCAAAGTGCTATGATTTGATTGGCGAGAGATACAGTGATTTTTAAGCAAAAAATCACCCTTTTTCAAAAAGCTATAACTAAGCTGGCCGCAAATTGCCGCACTTGCAACAAGTTTCATTTGAAAGCTCAGAATTTGTACTTGAAATGTTGTGGAGATCATTAGTATCCGTTAGTATCCTGGAAACTGTGGTGGATTTTAATAAAAAAAGATTTAAGATTTTTGTATGGGGCTATTCAAGTAAAAACGATATTTTGCTATCTAACAATGGTCTCGATTTTTTTTTGTTTAATTTCTAGTTTGTTTTTTATTATTCTAAAGTAACTTAAAAGTAAAATAACATGTAAGATTAATCAAAACATAACACCGAATTTAAAAGTGATGTTTTTAATACAAAAAGATTTTGACATCCTCTCTTACACAATGGACCCTTTAATATCGAGCTAGGGAGATTCAACTGTAATTGGTTTTTAAGGAGGAAAAATGATCAAAGCAAACTATATATTTTATTTGAAAAAAAAAATAGTTTGTCGGCTGCTGTCGTAAGACCTGTTACTGCATTTCAAGTACCAAGAGAAGATCAGAACATCGTTTTCAAGAAACATCCATCAAAAATGTCCAATTATTCATCAGGTATTGATTTTAATCTTCGTAAAACTTATTGAAAAATGTGAAACATTGAAGGAACATGCTAACTTTTTTGTTCAGTTAAAATTGATAAGCGTAAGTTGCTGCAACTCTGGAAGGAAACCCAAGGAAGCGAAATTGAAAAAGTTCGAAAAATGAGTCAAGAAGTGTATAAAGCGTACAACATTGACGAGTCCGATTTAAATAGAGATGATGTGGAGAAGGCTCTGTTACCGATTGGCAAATATTTTAAAAAGCTTTATCGCAAGTTCCACCGATCCGAGACTAAGATGATCAAATGCAACTGCAACGCTACTTCGAAAAACCCTTCAATCTTCCCACTCTCTTGCTCTCTGAACTTCCTTCAACAAGCCGAGGTAGAACAACGACACCTTTCCGAGATAGTTCTGATGCTGTAAAACGCCGAAAGACTGCGTATCTAAGACGGGGTCATTCCGTTAGCAACTTGACTTACGCTACTCAAATGAAGTTGCGTGAAGGTGGATCCGTAGATGCGGCAAAAGTAGTGAAGGAAGCAACAATGACAACCCCTACCCGAGCATCAAAGATACTTGTTTCGTGGAGAAATTCTCAGGAGAAGCAGCCCTTACAGTATTCTGACCTGGAAGCACTAGCAATGATCATAGATGCCAACTTGACCAAGTCACAATACCTCAAAATCCAAGGAGAAGCAAAACTGAGAAACGTGAACAACAAAATTGTCAATGCCAAGAAACAGTGCTATCCGGAAGATCAATTTATTATGGTTGATGAAAAAAATGCCGAAGTAAATCTTCAAAAGCTTTTGGACCTTACCTCAAGTAGGATTGTTTTGGCAAACAAGGAGCATCTTGAAGATTTTTCAGATGACGAGCTCAAGCAGGTTGTACCTTTTTTATTTTCATTATAGAGACTTTGAACCAATAATTTATTTTCCTCAGGTTGTACTTTTGGTAAAATGGGGATTCGATGGCAGCAGCGGACATGCGGAATACAAACAAAAATTTGAGAATGACGACGGAGAATCTAGTGATTCAAATATGTTTATTACTTCCTTAGTTCCTATTAAGGCAGATGTAAACGGAAAGTTTTGTTCCAAAATCCCCGACCATCATCAACCCGATTCTGTAGACCTGTGAGGATTCAGCTCGTGAGTGAAACTACGGAAGTATCAATCAACGAGAAGAAACATATAGAGAATCATATTGACCAGCTTGTTCCAACAGTAATTACGGTAGCAGGCCGTACCATTATTGTGCGCTATGAGATGGTTTTGACAATGGTAGACGGAAAGGTCTGCAATGCTGTTACGGGCAACAAATCGTCACAAACTTGCTATATTTGTAATGCAACCCCGAAATTGATGAACAATCTTGATTCAGTAACTGAACGCGTGGAGGACAGCGATGCTTTCCAGTTTGGGCTTTCAACTTTGCATGCCTGGATCCGGTGAGATTTATTAAAATTAAGTGTTAAGTATTATGGTGTGATACAATATCAATATTTTATAGCTTTATGGAATACTTTCTTCACTTGTCTTACCGACTTGAAATTAAAAAATGGCAGAATGTTCAAGCCATGAAGATTAGAAAGAATCAAATCCAAAAACGGTTCAAAGTGGAAACTGGCCTGATTGTTGACAAGCCTAAGCCTGGAGGATCTGGAACGTCCAACGACGGCAATACTGCCCGACGTTTCTTTTCCGATCCCAAGAAAACAGCTGCAATAACTGGATTGGATGTGACAGCACTGGAACGATGTGGTACCATATTACAGGTAATAAAATGGAATACTGAAAAACCAGATGTACATACAAACAATTCAATATTCTTAGGTATTAGCGTCAGGGCACAAAATCAACACGGAACGGTTATCTAGTTATTGCATTGAAACAGCAAAGTATCTAGTGGACCTATACCCCTGGTACTACATGCCAGCTTCAGTGCATAAAATCCTGATTCATGGTGCCAATCAATCATTTCACGGTTCCTATCGGACAGCTTTCCGAAGAAGCAAAGGAATCGAGGAATAAAGACCTCAAACGATACCGCCGAGACCACACTAGAAAATGTTCCAGAACGATCTTGAATCTTGATTTGATTCGCCGTTTGCTAGTGTCTTCAGATCCACTAATCTCAAGCATGCGGAAAAGCCCCAAAAAGGAGACAAAAAATTTGGCTCAAGACGCAAAGTTCTTGTTGAGCTTAGATGATGGAGAAGAAATGGATTCGAAGGATGAACATGATGTTTTATGTTTTGATTAATCTTACATGTTATTTTACTTTTAAGTTACTTTAGAATAATAAAAAACAAACTAGAAATTAAAAAAAAAATCGAGACCATTGTTAGATAGCAAAATATCGTTTTTACTTGAATAGCCCCATACAAAAATCTTAAATCTTTGTTTATTAAAATCCACCACAGTTTCCAGGATACTAACGGATACTTATGATCTCCACAACATTTCAAGTACAAATTCTGAGCTTTCAAATGAAACTTGTTGCAAGTGCGGCAATTTGCGGCCAGCTTAGTTATAGCTTTTTGAAAAAGGGTGATTTTTTGCTTAAAAATCACTGTATCTCTCGCCAATCAAATCATAGCACTTTGGTGTCTTCAGAAAAGTGTGTTTAGATATTATCTAAAACTTTGCAGAATACACCAAAGAGATACAACGTGAATAAGACATAGAAAAACTCAAACAACTGATTTTAAGGTGCAACTGGCAAATAATCTCTTATATCTTCATACAATGAAGTCATGGCAACTTGATGTCTTCAGCAAAGAAAGCCCTACAAATTTGTACAAGACATCATCTCGATATCTGTTAATATAAAAAAGTTAGTTTTTTGACGTGCAGTTGCACCTTAAGAAAAATTAAGGTGAACATTCCAAAAGGTGCGGAATCCAGAACTATGAAAATCTTCTGAAGACACCTTAATGCTAAAACGTACGTACATCTCAGAAAACAATTAAGTTCACGAATTTGCACTTTTAAACCACAGTGCGTCAGTAGCATTGGTGCTCAGTACGGAAAACAAGATCGATGGGAAAAAAACAAGGAAAAAAATTAAGCTATTTCATTGCACTTTGATAAAAATAAAAGAAATATTAATCCGACGGCGTTCGGATGAACTCGCGGACTATCGTTGGAATTCCTGCCATCATCTCCGCTGCAAATTCCGTGCCAGATCATTAGTTTCCGGACGAATTTATCGGCGAAATCAAACTTGAATTTGCTGGGGACATTACCCCGTGCTATGGCCAGATACAGCTTTTGTCCGGGAACCTGACTGTAATTTATTTTGACATTGGTTTTCTCGTCCATGAGAAGACATCCTCTGTATTTCGTCAGAAACCTGGTACAACTTCCGTGCGTGTTCTGGCCTATAGAGTCTGCTTGGAGGTCCGGAATAAACATTAACCTGCTCGCATACGGATCCTCCGGACGGTACTACGGTTGGTGCCATATTTTTTTGGCAACATCCCGTTCCGAGAGTCCTAGATTTCTCTTGATCGAACTCAACACCATTCAGTTCAGCTGCCGATCCACTATTCCAGCACGAAGTTTGCTTTGAACCTTCCAGGCCTCACTCTTGCGATCACGGAACCGCTTGATAACATCTCCCACGGTAGAAACGTCAATTTTCAAATTTTTCGGAATATTTCAAATTGACCGCGTCGGGATTTCAAAGTGGATCAATTTTCTTAGAGTAGAGCGCTACTTCGTCGTAATTGTTCATTCTCGTTCTATCGAGCAGAAAACATCAGTATAATCAATGATTTCTCCGTGCACAAATCAGTAATACGTTTGTACCGATGCGTTAGTCCACAAGCTACAACACAAAGCCTGTTAGAGCGTATTGTGTGCATATTTACACTCATTGTTCTCAAAACAAAAGAAATGCTCCTAGCGAACTCGCTTTTTCTACCTTCATCCGTTGGATGAAAAAAATCCAATGGCGTTTCAATGCGTTTGCACGGAATTGAAACTCGTAGGACGAATTTGGAATCAAGAAGCAGTGTTAGATTTTAAACAATATCTCGACAATCTGTGGCTCTTTATCAAATTCAACGGTACTAATGGAAACCCCCTTGAATTTAGAAGTCATTTTTGGAAGAAGCATTTCATTTATTGTTAAAACCCGTTCAACAAAAGGAAGTAAAGCGTGGGTTGTGCTTAGTAGGACGGAAATTAGATCAAACTTTTTTTTTGATACTGCACGTATCGACACGAAACTTTCACCCCTGAAATACTTGTACTTCCAAAACAAATAGCCGTCAAAACATTCCAAATCTGACCACTTTAAGACTTTTTGTTGAACTACAAAATCTTGCAAGGTTCTGAAACATTAGGCATTATGCCATTTTTTTAAATATAAACTCAGGAAATTTTTGTGAAGGTAATTAGGTTCAACGCTATTGGGCTTAACTTGTCAGTAGAAAAGTAAAGTTAGAGATATACCTTATAAGTTGTCTTTGAAATTGAGATCCAGCGAAAAGTCTCAAATTAAGAATATTTAGGAAACTTACGTATCACGAAAATTTATCCACGTTCTGCGACCAACAGGAAAAATTGGACAGTGTTCCATGTTGTCCGAGTTTGAAAAGGCCATAGTTCCAGGAATCGCATCATTTCCATTGATCTTGTATGTGTAAAATTTTCTAAAATTCAGAACAGAACAGTTCCCCGTCAAATGGGTTTGGAATTGGAAAATCTTCACCGTGAATTTTCATGAAATTTTGCAAAAAAAAAATTAGTTAGAGGCAATGTAAATTTTCGCTGAGACTGGACCATTCTACATCTTGTAAAAATTAAAAAATGACATATTTTAAATTTATAAAAAAAATGCTCTGAAAAGGCACTTCTTATCAAAATGACGGATGAGACAAAGTGGTAGAGGAAAATAATGTCTATCTGGGAAAAATACACAAACAAATATTTTAATGAAGAGCTTTGAGTGGGTTGGTTTATTTCCTTTAAATTCCGTTATAATTGCTTATCTTTTGACAGATACGCGTATTTCGTCTACTATTTGCAGACTTCATCAGTGCCAAGTACTCAACACCACTACATCAGTGGTGTTGAGTACTTGGCACTGATGAAGTCTGTAAGTAGTAGACGAAATACGCGTATCTGTCAAAAGATAAGCAATTATAACGGAATTTAAAGGAAATAAACCAACCCACTCAAAGCTCTTCATAAAGGGATTCCGTTAAGAGGCTCGACAAATTTAAAGGATTAAATATTTTAAGTCATTTCTAGTAAAAATAAAAAGTAAGAGGTTGCATGCAAGAGTCGACCGTAGATTTGATGTGGGATTACGTGCTCGGTATCAATTTTTGACGAATATGTTAGGAAAACCACTATTTGCAGGCAATCGGTGATAGTTTTGATCACAATTGCAACAGTTGGACATTTGTGTAATTTTCAATAGTGACCTATTGAAAATTGATAAAGTAGCATTTTAGCAGCTACGTAGAAAAATTACCAATCGATTAGCTTGTTTAGAGTTAGAATCCATCCGCTATTGACAGATTTATAAGTGGTCAAAACCTGACCACTTCTCGTAACGCGGTCGATTTTGGTTTTTTTTTTAAATTGCACCCCCAATATGTTGCCGAAAGACTTAATAAAAACCTGAATTTCTCAAAATGCCTTGTTCCGATTTTTGATTTTTTTTGCGCAATAACTGCTCGAGAAAAACGCAAACTTTTTTAATGTCTATGGACACTTGAAAATTTTCAAAAATCGTACGACAAGAGCTTTCGGTTTCCATGAGAGGTCCACGTGCAGAAATCTTGCAAAGACCATTGCAAAATTTCCTAAATAATCTGTCTCTCTGGGATCCCTGCAGAACCGTTTCTGGGAGCTCTGTGATTGAAAACTTCGAAGAAATGCTCGAATTGAGCATCCAGTCTACACACTTCGAAAATCCTAATTTTACATGTGACGGAATCCATCTTTGACATAAAAGATGACACGTAAACAAATATGTCATGTAAAATTAAGTGCTCCGAGACTGAAAACTTTGTTACTCGACGAAACGTACGTTTGATTGAGCTGAATTTTGTGTCTATCATGACTTAATTTTATGTCAAAATTGACGCTCGTATATGTCAGTCTCAGAGCACCTAAATTTACATGAATTTTTCTAAGTGTGTAGATTCGTGCGAATCGATCTTAATTATATGTCATCGGATAATAGCCTTCCTTCCTATAACCCCTCTCGTGTATGCTTTACTAACTACAGTTCCCCCATTGACTATGATCTCTCCATGAAACAGGTTATTCAAGGAGTTCCAGATCAACTTCGACCTATCTCAATTCCCCGCATTTTTGCTGAAAAGTACCAACAAGTTAATTACAATAGAAGATTTTTCACTGATGGATCACGCATTGATGGATCCACTGGCTTCGGCGTCTTCAATGAATACTCAACCGCCTTTCGGAAACTTCAGGAACCTTGTTACGATTATGTTGCTGAGCTAGCAGCAATCAACTTCGCATTGGGGATGATTTCCGATATGCCCATAGACCATTACTTCATCTTCTCGGATAGTCTCAGTTCGATTGAGGCTATTCGGTCTATGAAACAAGGTCGGTACTCATCTTATTTCCTTTCAAAGGTAAGGGCACAGATGAATTTGATGGTCGAAATATCATATATGATTACCTTTGTATGGGTCCCCTCACATTGATCAATCCCAGGCAATGAGAAGGCAGACTCTCTCGCAAAGGTGGGCGCACAAGAAGGCGAGATTTATGATAGAAGAATTTCACATGATGATTTTTTCCCATTAGTACGTCAGAGTTCTCTTTTAAGTTGGCAAAACGATTGGACAAGTAATTCTCTTGGGCGGTGGTTACATTCCATTATTCCAAATGTTTCTTCGAGAGCGTGGTTCAAAGGTCTGGATGTAAGTCGGGGATTCATTCGAGTGATGTCAAGACTTATGTCCAACCACTACTCGCTAGACGCACATCTCTATAGAATAAACCTCGTTGACAGCAATATATGTAGGTGCAGAACCGGTTATGATGACATCGATCACGCAGTTTGGTATTGCCCAGGTAATGACGCCTCCAGAGCACGACTATTGGATACCCTAGTGGCCCGAGGTAGACAACCCTTCCGTGAAGTAAGAGATGTATTGGGAACACGTGATCTTCTGTACATGCAAGCGATCTACGAATTCCTTTGTTTGTCTGATGTTAGAGTTTGATGTGACCATCCCCTCCTTTCCAAACAATTTCCCGCCATTGTGTCCCAGTCTTATTATCCTCCTGTTCCTGTGCTACTTGCCCCTGCCCAGCCAGGATTTGGTCAACCGTCCGAGAGTAGTATCTGAAGGAGGCTTCAGAAACCAGTTTCCTACCTAGATCCTTCCAATCGAAATTGTTACCCATTAACCTCGAACCCGCCACGAGTAATTGGTACGCAATACTAACCTAGAAATACTGCTATTTAAAATGTAAATCAAACATTACTGATTTTGGCTCCGCAAAGTGTCACACACGACTGAGCCTAGTGAATAAACGAACTGGTTAAAAAATAACAAAATTATGGTTGTTTCAATTTTGTAAATCTTTAATATGGAAACTTTCAGCCCTGGCTGGTTCGCCTCCGAAAGATTGTTACAATAAAGAACAAAACAATTTTTTGTTATTTTTTTTTCCAGAAGGACATTATTTTTCTCTGCAAATTTGTATCAGATATCATTTCGTAATCATTTTGAAAATGTTAAATGATCCAAAATGGCCAAATTTTAGCAAAAATGTGAATCATTGCCCATATCAAATAATTTCCATACAAACACACTTAAGAATCGGAGATGGTCAAACCAAATGTTTTTTCCTCTCTTTGGCCTGAATCTGCTCACTATCAAAATAAGTTTTGAGGATAATTTAAGACGGACTTTTTGGAAAATCACATTGAATAAGCATTCCAGGGAAGTCTAGGAAGAATCTTTAGGGAGTTGTGCGGAAAATTCCTTAGAAATTTAAAAGAAACTTCCATGGGATTTAGGTACAGATTTGCTAAAGAATTCTGAACAGAATTTGAAGATAATTTAGTAAAGAAATCAGTAGAACTGGACTTTGGTGAAACCATCTTGTAAATTCAGAGTAGAATAACAAAGCAATGTTAGAGTTAGTTTCAAAAGAATTCCTTAGAGAACTTTAAGATAGTAAGATAATAAGATAACAAGTAATTCTGAGGAGCATTTTAAATGTATTTTGAAGAAGGTAATTACAGGTATACCTCGATATAACGTAACTGTCACTTTTAACTTCCATCGTCGATATCTTACAAATAACAATTCAGTCATATAAATTGGCATGACCAATAGTTGGAGGATGGTATCATATATCCGATGGTGTTATTGATTTGTTCGATTTAATGATTGTATTAAGAAATTTCAAACAAAACTCCAACGAAAATTTCAAATGCATTCAAGAGGGGTGTAAAATTCCATCGGACAACTGAAATTTCCCAGAAAATTCTGAAAATGATCGCAACGATATAAAGGAGAACATTGCAAGCGTATTATCTTTATGGAGTTCTGAGGATAATTACAAGAGACTTCGTGATAAATTCCGGTTAAATTTTAAAGGATTTCTAAACGAAAAATGAAGACAATTTTAAGTTTTCAGGAGATAAATATGAATCCCCAGAAGGATTCCAAGGGACTTCTGCGGAAGGGATCCGAACATTGGAATTCTGGGTAATGGCATTTCGTATAGAAGTCCATTGGACCTCCATAGGAATTTCTAGGGGGTATTCCACGGGTATTTTTAAGATATTTCATATGAAACTCTGTTCAAAATTTCATTTAACTTCAGAGCAAAATGTGAGTCCAGTCTTGAGAGGATTTCCAAATAAATTCTGAAGGCAGTTTCAATGGAATTCTTAAGATAATTTTATTATAATTCAGAAATGAAAACTATAGTTAAGAAATTGTAAAACGAATTCCAACTCCAATATCCTGGATTATGATTTTTTTTTCTGAACTTTGAGGAAAAATTCCACATCAATATTAAATTAACTTCAAATAAGTTCTGAAGAAAATATCAAGGGCTTTCTAAGGAAATTCTGGAAGAAACATTATGGAGCTCTGGGTGAATTCCAAGATACTCTTTGGAATCCCATGGAAATAAGGACAAGATTGTCAAAGGCGTTCTTAATAGAATTGCATTTCTGAAGAATTTTATGATATAAAGGAAATTCTTAAGAAAATTAGAAAGTAGTTCTCAACCTGTTTATAAGCTGGTGAAACAGGTTGTGCGGAAATTCGATTTGAGAAATTGTTTATTGAATTTCTAGGAGCATTGCAATTCAATTCAAAGATTGATGAATTTCTCAAGAGATTTCGAAGAATATACTTAGAAAGGGAAAGCGTTTATGGATTTCTGAAAAACTTTCCAAATGATTTCTGACAAGATTCCTAAGGGAATCCTGTATAAAATTGAAAAATTAATGGACTTCTGGAAATGCTAGAGGGTTCTTAAGAGAATTTTGGCAAGAATTCCAACAAGAGTTCTAAAGGAAATTGTATGGATTTTCTGAGGTAAATTTCAAGGACATCGAATGGATATTATGAGTAGAATTACATAAGGGCTCTAAGTATAGTTCGAAAGCAATTATATGAAGAACTCCAATAAAATTCTTATGTATTTTGAGAAGTTTTTGAGATTTTTTCGAGAATTCAATAGAACATATCAAGGGATTTGTGAGGAGAACTTCAAAGCAATTTTTCATGATATTTGTCTAATTTAAAATACTTTTTTAGATTTACAGCACTACAAGGGTATGCTGAGGAGAATTCTGAATAGTTCTTCAAGAATAATATTAGAATTATTTCAGTTAGTCAGTAGTTCGGGAAAAATTTCAAAGAACTTCAGAAGGTAGTGCTAAGAAAACTTTTCCAAAGAAATTTCAAAAATCAGTAAGAAGAGAAATACAACTGATTCCATGCGCCACATGAATATGAAAAAAAAACAAATTCAATTGAACAGAAAAGAGAATCCAATGATTAATTATGACGAAATTGAGTTTTGGCATAATTTTAAGAGCGTTCTCTAGAATATACCAATACATGATCAAAACTTCATCGTCCAAGTTGATCTGATTTGAACGTAATCACCGTCTAGAATGACTTGAATCAAAATATGGAAGGTCTGCAAACCCTGTCATGAGCGTCTGGAATCACCATTAACAATGGCAGGAATTCCCATTAATAATATCAGGAATCATCGAGGACAACGTGTGGAATTTGCATTGAGAATGTCTGAAATCTCTATCGGCAAATGATGGAATCTCCACTGGAACGTCTGAATTATCCGTTTGAAATGTCTTTAATTCAAGTAGGAAACGAATTAACTTTACAGAGCCGATGATTCTTGGTCACTATACAATACATCTTAAAACTATAGTTAAAAGTTACAACACAATAAACACCTTATCTTCCGCTATCCAAAAAGCCTCCTCCATCAGAAATGGAGCCACTTCCATTAGTTTCATTGTATGGCAGTATCGCCAACGGGAGTCAGAGCACTTCCATTGCAGCAATGGACGCAAAACGTGGTCATCACGAAACGTTTGCTTTCCAAAGTCGACGACGCATCGTCCGAAAGAACTGCTGATGAAGAGCAATGAGGAGGACCACACAATGGTTGCTGCCGAGAAAACAGGTGATCGCGTGGCACACATCGAGAGTGGCCTGCTTTTGTCGACAGCCGAGTGAACACTGATCGCCAAGGTATGATATAATCCAAATCAAGAATATCTAGATTTAGATAGACTTCACTATCTATATCTGAAGAACTCGTCCGGAATGACTCATCTATCACAAACGGCTCTATTCAGCACCGGAAATGTATGGAATGGCTGCGAAATCTACTGCAGTGCCCGCCGAGAAGGTCCACACTTTGAATTCCAGATCATCGGGTTTTTTTTACCGGATGTTTCAACAGCTTGAACAGTTGGTAGAATTATAAAAGGGGGTTACACGTAAGAAATCAATATCGATTGATCGTCAGGAATGTCCGAAATCAGTTCGGAAACGTTCGGAGTACCCGTTGAGAATGTCTGGAATCTTCATCGAAGACTTCTCCAAATTCCACCCGAAACTGCTAGAATCCTCGTCAGAATGTCTTCCGAAACGTCTTGAGTAACAGTCAGGAACATATCGGTATGCAAATCTTTGCTTTTTAGACTTCAAAACAAGCTGCATACGATTCCCAAGTAGTTTAGTTTTGACAGATCAGAACAATGAAAACAGCATTACTGATATTAGAAATATTAGACAGGAATTGACAAAGATTAGGCTGCAACTACTGTTTCCATTTCCCGGACATTTTTGGCTTCCCAGGAAACGGAAACAACTTGTGACTCTTGCCGAAAATTCCTTGGAATCGGGAAAATTTTTAGCTCACGTTATTGATCAATTTTTTTTTTTTAATATGAAATAGTTTAACCATCACATTCTAATATTTTTACTTCCATCGGAAAAAAAAACTTCCGACCTGACTCCAATTTTTCATCTGACTTCTTCCAGAATTGTTTTACAATAACCTTCAGGAGTATTTTTTGAAACAGAAAATATTTCCGAATTCTCCAAGATGCCTCTTTTAACTTTATAAGATATTTTCATTGGATTTCACCGGAAGTATCTTCCAGAAATCCTTCTGGCATCCATGAAAGCTTCCTTTGACTTTCGCTGGCACGTTTATCAAACTTCTATAACAAATTTCTTGAAAAGATCCTCGGAAGTTTCTACTTAATCGTTTTTAATTACCCCAGAAGAATTTTTGACAATCTTCTGATTTCTCTTAGAGATTTTCCTAGCCTTCCCCAGAATTTTTTTCTAACTGGTGCTGTAGTTGAGGATAGTTGTGGGTAGTCGACGACTAACTAGCTTTTATCGACAACCAGTTATTTTTACGTAGGATTATGTCTTTTGGCAACATATTTGGGTTGCAATTTAAAAAAAAAAATCAAAATCGACCGCGTTACGAAAAGTGGTCAGGTTTTGATCATTTATAAATCGGTCAATAGCGGATGGATTTTAATTTCAAACAAGCCAATCGATTATAAATTTTTCTATAAATCTGTTTCCCTAACACAGTCGCCGAATATTGATACCGAGCACGTAATCCTACGTCAAATCTACGGTCTTGTCTTGAATACAACCTCTTACTTTTTATTTGTTCGATTTCTGCACCCTTAATTATTTCTACGAATACCCAGCTCAAATTTTGCGACAGCGCTAATAACTGTCCTTGGAAAATTCTTTCGACTTCTTCCGGAATATTCTTCCGATTTCCCTTAGAAGATCTTCAGATTCAAGTTTTTCAAACAGATTCTTCTGAATTCTTTTTAGAATTTCCTGTGATTTGCAACGAAAATTCCTTTGAAAATTGTTAGCCTGTAAATTTCGGTTAAAAAGAAACCACCAAAAGAATCGTAGAAAACCACTTTTAAAGTCATGGTCCATGAAGCACCTGAACGCAAAAAAAATCAGCTCTATCTCGTGATTGGTGATTGGTACACAGCAAAAAAATAATTTTGATATCACGTCAAAGTGGATGCACTACAATCATGTCGAAAATATGGTGTAATATTACTTGCTTAAAAGGACAACATTATCATTAATACAATGCATGAACTGACATTACGCTGCTTTTACTGCATTTGTTTATTTATGTGGTCATAAAAATTACATGAAATTTTCGACATGATTGTAGTGCATCCACTTTGATGTGATATCAAAATAATTTTTTTGCTGTGTATATAACTATTTTATTTCAGTTTCATAAACTTTTTCTTAAACAAAATGATACTTCCTTGAAGTTGAACAGAATTGCATCCACAACGGTATCGAAATCCCTGGATAGTATTCCAGTAAGTGGATGCACTTTCTTCGTATTGCGATCAAAGGATATCTCGATGACTGCTTTGTTGATAGTGGTTGCTGCTACGCTCATAGCCGTGTGTAGCTGGCTGTGGAAGTATCATTTCTATTTCCTGATGTGCCTGAAGGTCGAGGTGCACCTTCTTCGCATTATGGATCAACCTCACCCCTGAACGAGAACGGCAGAGCCATGACAAAATTGGTTGCTCCACGGGACTAGCAACGACGTGTGGCATTAGCATCCCAACCCAAGTGCTCGCCCACTCGAAACCGCACAATGTAAGCTCATTTAATATTCCAAATCCATTCCACAGATTACATGCATATAACATTCATAATATGAAAAAGATGAAAAATTTATGTCATTCAGCCAATTCAAACTTCGATTCCCCCGGTGCGAAGCGGTGGCAGAAGCAGCAGCAACAGCCAAAGCCAGCCAGACCAGCCAGCACCTCCGGTGGTGCGCTGGCTGGTTGAGGAAATCTTCCCGCGGCTGTGTAGTCTTGGCTTCATTGTTATGCTAAGAGGTTATCAATGGTTTGGGGCGCAAGAGTGCAGTCCTTGGCCGTGGTCCTGTACGGAATGCTTCTTTTTTTTACCTTGCCTTTGGTGGGAGGAAATTCTCCAAACCATGGTGAAATGTGGCGGGGCAAAAAATTCTGGTTGAAGTAAATGGTACGTGGTATGTATGTGGATTCAGTTTCAAGACGAGCAATTGAAAAAGCCTCATCAGCTTTTGTAGACACTACACAGCGGTAGCGTAAACCTTTCCATATCCATTTGAGTTTCAGCCGCAAGAAGTTCTGTTTCCAAAAGCTGATGAGGCATTTTCAATTGTTAGTCTCGGTTTGTGCAACCCTTACTCTCAGCACCAAGAGTAGCAGAAATCAAGCGACTTTATTTGAAGACGGCACCACGGGTCTTGATTTGATTGCCCACTTGCTTTTGCCTCACGTGAAAGGTTAAAAGTGGTACGTAGAACGATCATCATTATGTGATATTTTACATATTATGAGTACCCTAATTTGACATAGAATGATTTTCAATTACACGGACGAATCCAACTGGTTTGCAATCATCCTAAGGAGCTTATTCAAATTAAGGGTTTCCAATCAACGTTATGTGAAACGATGGTAGAATACAGTAAACCACTTTTAAGATATGTTTAACACTTGTGAAGAAAATTCCTACGAACAACAATAACTCTCCAATCGTAAGCCATTCCATTTTCATGCTTCCATCGTTTATCCTCCATCCACCATTGCATTATCATTATTCCGAACAGCACTCATTAGGAGACTATAAATTAATTATTAATATTCCTTACTCGTACTCGTCAGCCACCCACCGGAGTGCCGAAGCAAAGACCACGTGCTGTCAGTTCAAGTGCCACCGAGTGCCAGCGAGCGCCAGCGAGTGTCAAGCAATTTCCCACGTCCCCTCCCCATGGTGATGCATTGTCCGGTAGCTACTGGGGACGATGGAGGTGGGGGTGTTGGCAGCAATTCATAATTATAATTGACGCCTTACATATGTAGCATAGGGTGGAAACAATGCTGTGCAGGAGTGGTACGGTGAACGTGCTTCCTGGAAATATATGGGACGTTAGATGTCTCAGAATGTTCTACGACGATGGATGGTTGTAGAATCAAATGCAATAATTGTGATGTCCTTCGATCGAATAATGAACTGTGAGGTCCTGAAATAGGTGGGGGCTATTTCAGGCTGACGCGAGGGTGTTGAGGTGCTTCGTTTCTTGTAATATGAAGTCCGTGAGAAATGATACATTTTTACGCTAAACATAATTGAGGCTGTTATTGTCAAAGAAGTTCGCGGAAAAAAGGGATCAAATCTATACAGATTTTGAAAACGGGGCCTATCTGCTTTGATCGATTCTCTTCATCAACTTTCTCTTTTGTTAATAACTCAGCTGCAACACTATTCCCTGTTGTATTTGACGATTTGGACGATAGATGAAAACCTCCTTTATCATGCTATGCGGCAAAAATAGCACGAAAACTGTTTGCATAGTCGTAGTTATCAAAAGAGAAAATCAATGAAGAGAATCGATCAAAGCAGGTAGGCCCTTCTCCAGCTCTGTATAGAAATAATGGTCACAAGACTATGGTAAAACTAAAATTGATACTTGGGTTCTTACGAAGCGAGCTAGTGAATAAACCAAATCGTTCGTTTTTGCTTGAAAATATTGTTCATTATTCAGCTGAAACAAAACTGGATACACGCCATTTCTGACAGCTCTGTGACAGTTAGCTGAAAGCTTAACCATAGAGGTTGAAACAAAATTTCTTAGGGCATGTTTTGCTCCTTCTTTGCCTTTTCGATCAACTTTTCCACGTTTTCTACCAAAAAGTTATTCAAGTAGATCGTTGTGTTGGGATTTGAGCAAACATTTTCAGCTGGTTGGAATTGAGCAATGCTAGGGGATTTGAGAAGTTTGGTACTACAGCTGTCAAAAAGCGCTTAATTTCCTTATCGTTCTTCTTGCGTTATGGAACAGGGCAAAACACTGCGTTATTTTTTTTTTTCGTAATGTACTTCTATATAAAACGGGACACTTGGAGCAAAAATTTTCTGCTTTTCTGAAGACTTCAAAATGTATGGCATCGTGCGGAATCTCCTCGCTGTTTGGGCATAACTACAGAAAAATCAATCGGCCGTCACAGAGCAAGAGTTGCGTGCATTTTTGTCAACGTTGCGTGTAAAACTGACTACGAGTATTTTGGGTTTAGGTGGCGTTTGAAGTTCGTTGGTACACTAAAGAACTTCTTCGAAACACAGCGTATCTACAGAAATCTTTGTGATGAACACGAGCGGAAGGAACATTCTAATTTTTTAAATTAGACATTTAAATACGTTAAAAAAAATTAAAAGATAATATCGCATCTGAGAAGCTCTGGCATCTCACTTCAGCATTTTTTAGAACCACGATCGACAAACTTACTCCCCGATTTAATTAGAACACCAAACCAGCAAATAGTTACAGAGTATCCACCGGATACCTTACCTTACCAATCAGGCTAAGGCCTTGTTGTCCTCTGCTGTCCGAAGAAGTCGTCTCCACTCTACTCGATCCATGGCCACAGTTCGCCAGCCTCGTAGTCTGCGAAGGGTCCGCAGGTCACCTTCTACTTGGTCGATCCACCTTGCCCGCTGCGCGCCTCTTCTTCTTGTTCCTGTTGGGTCGCTTTCTAGAACCATTTTCACTGGGTCGTCGTGCGGCATTCTTACGACGTGCCCAGCCCACCGTAGTCGCCCAATTTTTGCAATGTGGACGATGGATGGTTCTCCCAGCAGCTGGTGCAATTCGTGGTTCATTCGCCTCCTCCACGTTCCGTCATCCATCTGCACTCCACCGTAGATGGTACGCAACACCTTCCGTTCGAAAACACCAAGGGCGCGTTGGTCCTCCACGAGCATAGTCCAGGTCTCGTGGCCGTAAAGGACCACCGGTCTAATCAGCGTCTTGTAGACAGTCAACTTCGTGCGGCGGCGAATTTTATTCGACCGGAGCGTCCTCCGGAGTCCAAAGTAGGCACGATTCCCTGCCATAATGCGTCTTTGAATTTCTCTGCTGGTATCATTTTCGGCGGTCACCAGTGAGCCCAAATACACGAACTCATCGACCACCTCGATTTCGTCACCGTCAATCTGAACTCGGGGTGGGAGGCTAACATTGTCTTCCCTAGAACCTCTTGCTTTCATATATTTTGTCTTTGATGCGTTGATGGCAAGTCCAATCCGTCTAGCTTCAGCCTTCAGTCTGATGTACGTTTCCGCCATCATCTCAAAGTTCCGTGCCATAATGTCAATGTCATCGGCGAAACCAAGGAGCTGGATGGACTTCCTGAATATCGTGCCACTCGTGTCTATCCCAGCTCTTCTGATCACACCTTCTAACGCGATGTTGAACAGCAGACACGAAAGTCGATCACCCTGCCGTAACCCCCTTCGAGATTCAAAGGGACTCGAGAGTGTCCCCGATACTCGAACAACGCACATCACTCGATCCATCGTCGCCTTGACCAATCGCGTCAGTTTATCCGGAAATCCGTACTCGTGCATAATCTGCCATAGCTGATCTCGATCGATTGTGTCGTATGCGGATTTGAAATCGATGAACAAATGATGTGTGGGCACGTTGTATTCGCGGCATTTCTGCAGAACCTGCCGAATCGCGAAAATTTGGTCCGTGGTAGCGCGGGCACCCATGAATCCCGCCTGGTATTGCCCCACGAACTCTCTTGCATATGGTGACAGACGGCGGCATAGAATTTGGGAGAGTACCTTGTAGGCGGCGCTCAGCAGTGTGATCGCGCGGTAGTTGCAGCAATCCAACTTGTCGCCCTTTTTGTAGATTGGGCATACGACACCTTCCATCCACTCCTCCGGTAATATCTCCTCCTCCCAAATCTTGGCAATTACCCAGTGCAGCGCTCTAGCCAGTGCTTCACCACCGTATTTCAATAGCTCACTTGGTAGTTGATCTACACCAGTTGCTTTGTTGTTCTTCAGCCGACCGATCTCCTCCTCAACTTCTTGAAGATCAGGGGCCGGTAGCCTGTCGTCTTCTGCGCGTGCTCCAAGGTCTGTTGCCGTGCCACCTTCGTTTTCTGCTGCTTCACCGTTGAGGTGCTCGTCATAGTACTGCTTCCACCTCTCAATCACCTCACACTCGTTCGTGAGAAGGTTACCGTCCAAGTCCTTGCACATATCGGCTTGCGGCACGTAGCCTTTGCGCGAACTATTTAGCTTCTCGTAGAACTTCCGTGTGTCGTTTACGCGGTACAGATTTTCCATCGCCTCGCGATCTCGATCTTCCTGCTGACGCTTCTTCCTTCGGAAAACCGAGTTTTGTCTGTTCCGCGCTTGTCTGTATCGCTCCACATTCAATCTCGTGCGGTGTTGCAGCATTCTCGCCCGTGCTGCATTCTTCTCCTCTACTAACAGTTTGCATTCGCCGTCAAACCAGTCATTTCTTCGGTCCGGGATTGCAGTACCTAGTGCCGCTACAGCAGTACTACCTATGGCTGAACGGATGTCCCTCCAGCCATCTTCAAGAGAAGCTGCGCCAAGCTGCTCTTCCGTGGGTAGTGCAACTTCCAGCTGCTGCGCGTAGTCCTGGGCAACTCCGGTGTCCCGTAGTTGCTCAATGTTGGGTCGTGGCGTTCGACTTCGACGTGTGTTATGCACCGTCGAGAGTTTTGAGCGCATGCATACTGCAACTAGGTAGTGGTCCGAATCTATGTTCGCACTGCGGTACGTGCGGACGTTGATAATGTCGGAGAAGAATTTCCCGTCGATTAGAACGTGATCGATTTGGTTTTCTGTGTGTTGGTCAGGTGATCTCCAGGTGGCTTTGTGGATATCCTTGCGGGGGAAAAAGGTACTTCGAACTACCATACCCCGGGAGGCTGCAAAGTTCACGCATCGTTGGCCGTTGTCGTTCGATACGGCATGCAGGCTGTTTGGCCCGATTGCCGGTCTATACATTGCCTCCCGTCCTACCTGAGCGTTCATGTCGCCGATGACGATTTTGACGTCCCGTTGCGAACAGCCGTCGTACACCTGCTCCAGCTGCGCATAGAACGCTTCTTTCTCGTCGTCGGGTCTCCCTTCGTGTGGGCAGTGCACGTTGATGATGCTGTAGTTGAAGAAACGGCCCTTAATCCTCAACTTGCACATCCTCGCGTTGATCGGCTGCCAACCAATCACGCGTTGGCGCATCTTACCCAGCACTACAAAGCCGGTTCCCAGCTCGTTGGTGGTGCCACAGCTCTGGTAGAAAGTAGCCGCTCGATGCCCGCTTTTCCATACCTTTTGTCCCGTCCAGCAAAGTTCCTGCAGTGCTACGACTTCGAAGTTGCGTGGTTGAAGTTCGTCATAGATTAACCTATCGCAACCCGGGAAGCCGAGCGATTTGCAGTTCCATGTTCCGAGTTTCCAATCGTAGTCCTTATTTCGTCGCGTAGGTCTGTGCCGATTGTTCCGATCCGTATTTCTTTCTTCGGTATTTGCAACTTTGTTTTTTTTCCAGGGCGGCTTGTTGGGCCTGCCCCAACCCCCTGTCTCGCCGGGGGACCATCGTGCACAGCTCTGTTTAGAGTCCCACGCTGGCACTAGGACGGTGATCAGCCGCTCCTAACATGGAGAACAGACGCCGTTTTGAGCCGCACCTCCATGGTGAGCAGACGCTCAGGTTTGGTGAAGCATTTCCTCTATCACCGTACTATGGTTACCGCGCCAGTGTTCGCCACCGGATACGTCATGTATAGACACAGTCATAAAAGGTTGAAATAACAGGAAAGCGGCTGGTGCGGATGGTATACAAAGTGAACTATTGAGGTATGTGGATGAAGGCACCTTGGAAGAGTTTAGGAACCTCCTGAAAGAGTGTGGGTAGAAAATAGCATACCATAAGGTTGGAGAAAGATTTCTGTGATCCCTATTTCCGAGATATCAGAGATTTCCGAAAGATCGCTAGTTGAAGGTGCGCCTGAAATAGAGTTAAAATGATCTCAACGCAGAGGCACATCAGGTGCTATGGAATGGTCAGAAAACTGCTTCTGAAATACAAAGGCGAGGAGTAAAACGGGGTTGTCCGCTCTCACCTTTCATATTTGATCTCATTATCTATCTAACCGATTCGTAGTCCTGACTACTTCAAACTAGAGGAACAGGATTTTTCCGTAATCCAAGGAACACATCTTAGTCCTTGTTACTTTTTATGCCTTTTTGATAGTGACAAGACTCGGCTTTGTCCACCGAGGATGATCTTGAAACAAAGAAAAATTGAGTTAGTTTGTCTTCATCTATGTGGTTCCTAATCTTCTATTCGTTGTTCTCTAGTTTGAAGTGGTTAAGACTAGGGTTCTGATGCATGGTCATTACCGGTGTCATTCCTTAATTTTGTTGCTAAGGAATCCAATTTTGACTGACAAATGGGTGCGCTTTTGGAGGGTATTCCAACACTCCGAGCGGTATAAATAGCGGGACCTTTCAATTAGAGTCGGAACCTTGCGATAAATGCAAGAATGACAACTGTAAAAAAATCGAATACTTCATAATTTCTCAGTAGTGATTGAGTAATACGACATGTACTAAACAAAGGACACGGGATTTACTACAATAGTTCAAATTACTGATCGCAGTAGTTTTAGGTCCCGAACAGAGGAAAAAAATATGCAGCTGGGAAAGATGGTATCGGACCGGAACTTATCAAAATGGGCCCGGATAAGTTGGCCACTTGTCTGCACCGACTGATAGTCAGGATCTGGGATGCAGAACAGCTACCTGAGGAGCGGAAAGAGGGAGTAATATACCCAGTATATAAAAAGGTGACAAACTAGAATGTGAGAGCTATCGAGCGATCACTATTCTTAACGCGGCCTACAAAGTGCTTTCTCAGATCATCTTTCGCCGTTTATCGCCGCTAGCAAGCAGATTTGTGGGAAGTTACCGAACCGGTTTTGTGGACGGGCGATCGACAACGGACCAAATCTTTACTTTGCGGCAGATCCTCCAAAAGTGTGGTGAATATCAAGTCCCTACGCACCATCTATTCATCGATTTCAAAGCCGCTTATGATACTATTGACCGTGAAGAGCTATGGAAGATTATGGACAAGAACGGTTTTCCCGGGAAGCTGACCAGACTGATCAGGGCTACGATGGATGGGGTACAGTGCTGCGTGAAGATATCGGGTGCCTTATCGGACTCGTTTTAAACTCGCCAAGGACTTCGACAAGGCAATGATCTTTCCTGCCTCCTGTTCAACATTGCGCTAGAAAGTGTTATGAAAAGTGCGGGCTTTAACATGCGGGGCACAATCTTCAGTAAGTCCAGCCAATTCATCTGTTTCGACGACGTGGACATTGTTGGAAGAGCGTTTCAGGCTGTGGCAGAGCAGTACACCAGGCTGAAACGTGAAGCAGAGAAGGTTGGATTGAAGGTGAATACATCGAAGACAAAGTATCTGCTAGCTGGAGGAACCGAGCGGGAGAGGACGTGAAGCGTGACAATCGACGGAGATGAGTTCGAGGTGGTGGATGAATTTGCGTACCTCGGATCGTTGGTGACGTAAATTAAATAGCCCCATCTACCCAATTCCGTGACTCATCATTACTATTCTAAAATATGTTGATAAGTATCTCTAAATCTTATCTTTATTAGGGAGGCTTTCAGCCTGGGGCTGGTTCGCCTCCAAACATGTTGATGAGTAGTTTTGCTCAATCATTTGCTTAAAACTCTCTTTTTACATTCAATTTAATTCATCTTGAATAAACAACATAGAAAAGAAATTCAATTATACCTATATATAACCTAAGAAGATAGTCAAGTTTGAGGTATGTAGCTTAATTTAAATACGATTGGTGATGAGAAAACTTTGAAATATTTTTTTTTTGAACTTTATTGTTGCTATATAAAGTTTAACTGCATCGTAATCCAAACTGAAAATACCTCTTATCAGAGCAGTTTTAACACATTTTAGAATTATCATCATCTTTCATCATTACCTTGATTTTTTATTGTTGAAATATATAGTATATTTTGATTATCTTTCTGCTTAGTAAGTTAGGCATATAAATTTTAAGTTGAAAAGACATAGAGGTTTTGTGCCGACGGGAGAAGAGGTATTAAAAGATTCTCACTCCCACGTGTTTTTCCTTCTATCAATAAAAAAAGGCAAAACATATCGTACTATTTAGGTAGCAAATGATGTGACATCGATTGGGAGTTCGGATTTGACCATTATCATTTTCTTTCTTGATATTGTTTTAGCTACCAAAGCTGTGAGCGGATAGCAATTACACTTTATACATCAACATCGACTCGGTGTATCCTATGCCTTACTTTCCTTTCTAACAAAATCCCTAAATTTCAGAGACATTTATGAGGGGTCGCAGAGTTCTCTGCATTTTTCTTAAGTAAATGTTGGACTAACATTCCTTTTCTATTCCCATCAGTTGCAACGACGTGACCAGGACAATTCTTAACAGTTGGAGAGGAATATGTATTAATCTGAGAGATAGTATTCAGACTCTGTTTATTATGTGTTCAGCAATAGATATCCATGTCAACCAGATGCCAAGTTTCAAATAACAGACTTGAAGTGATCATTTTGTACGTTTGTTGAGGAAATGGAAGTATAGTGTTGATAGTTCCGTTAGAGTACGGTAGTGTAAAAGTTGTATACAGAGAGTAGAAAGCGAGCAAGGACAAGTTTGAGGAAGGTACGAATCGAGTTGATCATCTCTCTTTACCAAACTCTCCATTTGGAGAGGGATGGTTACCAAACTCTCTTGTTGGAGAGCGACTTTGTTTGCTTTTTCTGCTGGAGAGAATCTAGGTAAGTGTGTGCGTCGTTCTACACAGCAAAAAATAAATTTTAATATTACATCCAAGAGAATGCACTTCAATCATGTCGAAAATCTCATGTAATTTTTATGGCCACAAAAATAAACAAATGCAGTAAAAGCAGCGTAATGTCAGTTAATGCACTGTATTACACCATATTTTTGACACGATTGAAGTGCATCCACTTTGATGTGATATCAAAATTAATGTTTTGCTGTATACCATGTTACACATACAAATCACGGCAAATGAGAGCATATACTAAACACGGAATAAAGATTAAAAATCATTGCACCGTCTGCAAGGTCAACTTCTAACATTTGCAGCGATGTTCATGAACAGAGGAAGATTGTTTAGAATGGAACTAACATTCATTGTAATAATTGTTTGGTTTGCGTGTACTAATAATGCGCATGCAGTTCGATGTCTGCGACTTTAGACAGTTCTGCGCAAAATAACATTCTGAAGTTAATTAGTATTGGTATAGACAATTCATGAATATTCCAGAATGGCATATCCAGAAATTAAAAAAAACAACTACATTTAAAATTGAGCTGATATTTAGGTCCAATTTCCAGATTTTTGGAAAATTTTCCATAGAGTTTAAAATTTGTCATGTTTGTTTTGTCTTACCTGTTATACTCACACCAAATTCATTTGTTTTCCATAGTTGTGAATTACCTTGAGCGTTAATGGGTCACATTTCAGCGATGCACCTTTTACATTGGACGCAACACGATAATAGAACATTAATTGAAAACATCCATAGTTGTATAGTTGAATCTCCAGACTCAAAAACGGAACAATCTCCAGCACACAATTGCCGCAAACCCGTCTGCCAAAACTTAAACTTCACCTCAACCAGACCGTTCAAAAGGAGAGCAACTTTGCGGGTATAACACTGTAACGTTCCCCTCGGGGGCTGTACTGTTGGAACTCAAGTAATATCCCGGCAACCAACCAACCACCCACCCGTCGGTACCCCAGTTTTTGCTTATCCGGTTCTGTACCGAAAGATAAGCACTCCAACAGTAGTATTTCTCTAATTTCGATCTCCAAAGTTTGCTCACGGGTCGGAATGGTAAACTGGGAAAGGTTTTGCCTGACGATGCTTGTGTAACTTTTAGCTATTGTTATTAATTATTTAAATTATATGTAACCCTTACTGGTGCGCGCGATGAATGGGAAGATGATGGCAGGGCATCTTGCAAACGTCGTCATCGTCGACGTCTCGCCGAAAGGAGTCTGCAACAGTTACGTTATCTTTAACCCTTTTCCCCTAGGTTCCCGGCGCCAACGTGCGAAGAGCGCTATCATCTGAAATGTGGATATGTAATTCGAAAGTTTTCCACACCAGCAGTAGTGGAAAGTTTACATCTTGAGGACATTTACATAATGTGATAACTCTGTTCTCCGTTTTCGGGAGCGTTTTGAATGACGCTTAGTTTTGCTGCTCTGTGCAGTAGTAGGTTGCAAAATTTTAGACTGAGCTGGTTGATGCTGTAATTATTAGTTCATATGTTCGCGCATCGTCGGTTATGAGGATGTTGAATGATGATGTACAAATAAGGCGGTAGATGATATAACGAAAGGTTGAATACTAATGCATAATAATCATGGCATTTCGGTCATGAAGCTATTCGTATACATTTTGAGGCATAAATCGTTTTTTGTTTGAAAATTGAGCTAATTAACATTGTGTTCATCAATTAACGTATTCAACGTAACTTTACACCTATCTTCAACCTAGTGTTCTTTGATCACTTCCACTGTTAATAGAAAGCTTATTAAGTTAGTAGCATTTTTGCATTCGTGTAGCACAATGATATGCTATGCAAAATTGAATCCACCACCTACAAACTTCTTTGCAGCTACGCCTTAGCTGACTGAGTCTGAGTAGCATCATTTTTCAGATCTAAATAAACACTAAAACCAGCTATGTATCTTACTAACCTCAACCAACGCAAATAGTATTTGATCCCAGATCCCTCCATGTTCTTTGTAACCGGAACCAGGCACCCAAAGATGAATGGATGCACTTTTTGTGTGTGTGTGTGTGTGTGTGTGTGTGTGTGTGTGTGTGTGTGTGTGTGTGTGTGTGTGTGTGTGTAACTACATGTACCTATGGTCGCAGTTTGAGAACACAGAACAGCAGAAAAGGTGATACCGACAGTTCGGGAGTATAGTTGCTAAATAATTCACATTAAACTGTCCGCTTTAATACGATGCTGAATTTTTTATCAACATTTTGTTTCCCCCCAGTACTTAATAGTTTGCTGTGCTACAGAGTAGGTGACGAATGTGTGCCGCTCAACCATTGTTACACTTTGTTGGGTGATGCAACCCTCGTTCAGATAGTTGGTAGTTGGAAAAAGTATCATAGGTTAGCTTATCCCAAGTAACAGTTTGAGTTTTCTATGGGTTCTGTTCACCATGGTTTAGAATTGTAGACTGCTTTAAAACCTTGATAAAACTTGCAGTGTTACTTGGGATGTCTTCGTCAGTTTCATAACGTATTAATCGGAAAAGGAAAAATAGGTTCAATCTTTGTTGAAAGATTCTCTGTAATGATATTAATGATCTTATTTTTCCCTAAAAATTGTTTGAGCACATCCTCAGCTGTTGACTGAGTGTTTTGATACCCTGTTGCATTTCTGCATTAGCTATTTGTCAATTCTAGCGGCGCCGGTGGTGTAGTGGTAAGCGTGATTGCCTCTCACCCCAGCAGGTATGAGTTCAATCCCAGTCGGCGCCGCCGGGATGTTTTGAGGCATAACATATCTGAGTCTTCCTTCGGAAGGGAAGTAAAGCCGTTGGTCCCCGGTTCATGAGTTGATGGGTCGATAGGTAGGGTCCAGGTGAGCGAGCTGCCTCTCTGACGTCGGTAGCATTGGTGCTCAGCACGGAAAACAAATCAAGGAAGAAACAAATATTTGTCAATTATAACTAAACTCTATTTGTATGCTTGCAGTTATAGTATGCCTAGTTGGACTCTTTCGTCATAGCTTGTTTGATGGCATTGAACGCGTACTGCTGTTCCTGCGTCCATTAGAACTTCACCGTTTGATGCAACAATATCCTGAGTGGTGCATCTACAGCAGCTAGGTTCGGTATGAATATATTCAAGTAATTAGCCAAACCTAGGATACTCTTGACTTTGATTCCGTTTTCCCTGTTGACGTCGTAATGACAGTAGAGCTTCAACCTTTGATGAAGACGGCCGTATTCCATTCGAACTGATTACGTGGTCTAGGAACTGAAGTTCGGACACTCTAATTATACATTTCTGATTATTCAGAACAACACCGTGCTTATTAAGACAAACGAATACTGTCTTCAGGTGGTTGTCATGTTCGTCCATGTCCTTTCTCTCTTTGTATGTACATATAACTTTTGGATGTGTCATCCAGACTTAAGTTAAAAAAAAAACACTAGTTAACTCTACTGAGGTCTAAAACCAACTGAACTGATTTATTGAATTATATTATAACCAAACCTACCGAAGCCTTATCAACTAGTTGAGTAAGATAAATTTAAAGAGGGAACGTGGTCGCCGTGTTGCTGTTGCAAAGGCGACAAAACTGCTGAGGTGTCTTCCGTCGTTGGCGGGTCTAAGGGTGGATGACATCGTTGGCTGCCGGATGACCGTTTGCTGATGTAGGAATATGCATTGCTCGTTACTGTGCTACCTTTGTGTTGCTGGGGAAGAATTGCTGATATTTGGACTTGGGTGCGGATTAGTGATCGTGCTGGCTGCTATTCAGATTGCTGAGTCTTAGTCGTCGTCATCGGCGTTGTCGTTGTTGTTGTTGGTATGGATGATGACGTTGATGACGATAATAGAGATGTACCAATGAAGTGATTGGTTGCTGTTGTTGCTGATGGTATGGATGACGGTGATGATGATAATAAAGATGCACCGCTGAAGCGGTTGGTTGTGGTCCAAGAGGGTTCGTTCTTAACTTATATATCATCTAGATAGCAAACTGTTCCTTCGAATCCCGACAAAACCGCGTACATTACTTTCTGAAAAAATTCCTGAGCTGAAAGCAGTCCGAAAAGAAGTCGTTTGAATCGGAAAAGGCCCCGCTTTGCGATGAAAATTGTGATATCACGAGATTCGGGTGCAAGATCTATTTGAAGGCCAGCCTCCCGGATGTCTAACTTGCTGCGTTGGTGGACCTGTTTTCACCTGAAATATTGAGAAAATATTCCTGTATTTTGGTCGAGAACGTTGACTGAACATTGCGATTTAACGGTACAACGATATCGATGAGGGTTACCTGCTTCATCTTTTTGTCGTAAACCACGATGTCAGGGCGATTGGCATGAATGTGGATATCCGTAATGATCTCGCGATCCCAGTACAGTTTTATCCAACTATTTTCCAGTACCGGGTCTGGCAGGTACTTGTACTGGTTCACCAAGTTGTGCTTCAGTGCAAGTTGTTGGTGCGACATCGTTGTGACGATCGAGATACGCTACTTCTGCCAACGCTTGGCAACCAGCAACAACATGTTCGATCGTCTCCCCTACTGCATTGTACTTTCTACACCGGTCTTCTACTTCTTCGTGCAATATGTACCTACGGTAGTTCTTCGTCGCAATAACCCGATCCTGGATGGCTACCATGAAACCTTTAGTCTCTGAAAAGAGTTCACCTCGCACCAGCCACGTATTCGACGCCACTTTGTCGACATGCGCTTGTTCCAACTGATGGGGATGCGTCCCATGCAGTCCCTTCAGCTTCCACGATGCGATTTAATCTTCGACAGTTTTTAGGTCGCAATTCAACTGGTAGTATTCCTGCGCCAGATGCAGGGCGCTGAACCCGTGGTCTGCCTCACAAAAAGCACGGTAGGCTTCGTGACGCTTCTGACTTTCTACGAAGTAGCTCCGAAACTGCTGAATCTGGGAAACACATAGCGCTTGGATATCAGTGATGCCTCTTCCCCCTTCATTACGTGACAAGGTGACTCTCTCGACGGCCGACTTTGGGTGATGTATGCGATGCTTAGTGAACGCCACTCGTACTGCTCGTTCTATCGCCTCCAAGTCTGTTTTGGTCCACTTGATCACCCATAGCTGTAGGTCAACAGGGGCACAGCAAACGTGTTTATCGCCTTTATCTTGTTGCCGTCCGACAGGAACGACCTCAGAACACAATTGATTCGATTCAAGAACTTTTTCTGCAGCTCCTTCTTGATCGTTGTATGGCGAATCCCTTTCAGTTGCAGGAACCCCAGGTACTTGTAGGTTTCGCCTTCAACAATATTCCGAATCGCCTCCTGTTCGTTGATGCGGAAACTGCCAAACTGCAAACACCGCTACAAGCTGCAAGAGACGGTGCAGCTTCTCCACTGTTTCCGAAAACAGCTTCAAGTCATCCATGTAGAAGGTGTGGGTAACAGTTGTGCTTCTTCGTCTATTTTTCAAATGGTAGCCATAGTTGCATTGCTTGAGTGCTCTGCTGAGGGTGATAATCGTAAGGCAGAACTATAGTGGGCTAAAGGTATCGCCTTTGAAAATCCCTCTTCTTATGCTGAGAGTTCTGGACTGTAACACCACTGCTCCGTCAGTAACGTGGAGAGATGTGCTCCACATTCCCATTGCGTGCTGCATAAGCCTGAGGACTCCACCATCCACCTTGTACAACTGCAGTACCTTGAGAAGGTACGAATGTGGTACTGAGTCGCACGCCTTCTTGTAGTCGATGTACGCCATGCTCAGGTTTCTCTTTTTCTGGCTCGCCTAACCGACAATAACTGCTGTTATGATAGCCTGAACAATGCGTAAAGAGCAAACCGCGAAACATTGAACGTCGCGTGAAAGTGGAACTTAATGAAGGCCTAAGTGCTTTTTCGTAACTTTTAGTTTTCGGATTAGAAAAATAATCGGTTGCAGGACAGTGTTACCGATTTATATTAGATAATTCAAAGCTATGTTGATCATTATAACATTAAATTTTGAATAACAAATGATAAGACAATCTTATTCAAATGTCGTAATAATACCTTTGACCAAGGAAAAATGATTTATATAGTTTTCATAAAAGTTGACGATACAAATACTAATGAGGAAAGGAATTCCGCATTTCCTTTTCCCAAGTCCTTTTCCTCTCCTTCCCTTCCCTTCTTCTCTTTTCAGAAAGCGAGTAATGGCGCTATAACCATATGCCATATAGGGCTAGGACAAGAGTTAGTGCTCAGGTCCCAACCGCTAGAAGAAAATGGTAGCGAGCAAGGGCGCTATAACCTAGGCGAATACAGCATTCCCTCCGTATAGGTTACGTCCGCACACCGCTCTCCGTTGTCCTTCAACTGAGGTCGGCTGGATCGATTGAGGGATGGCAGTGGGTTGGCGGTGCCGTCCACGCTTGTACGGAGGGAGGACTGTTCGCTCGAACACAAGGGGTAAATACCTGTGTTCCATCCCAGGAGATCGGACAACCAAGGAGTGTACATTAACTTTCTTAGCTCTGTCACTCCCAACGATTTATATAGCCTATTTTCAAATCCTGCATACGGAGCGGTTGGTACGGTATGTCCCCGCTCTTTGATTACCTGTGGATTAAATGTTAACCACTGTCTATACTTATTAAGTAGACATGGTAAACATTCACTTCCACAAAAATTAACTAAACGCTACACAGTAGGCCTGGCCGCTTTATTGTTTGTTTCACATCCTTGATGTGCAGCAGGCATTAATAATGACAAGAAAAATGATAGATGTATCATTTTCCAGGATTCTTTCAAGTACTGGCTGTGTATGTGTAGACTAGACTAGACTAGACTAGACTCGCCTAACCGACAATAACTGCATCGATGATGACCTGATCTTTGCAGCTTTGAGTGTTTTGCCGGCAGCCCTTCTGTTCTTCGGCCATAACGATGTTGACATTGCAATGGTTCTGCATCTTCCGATTTATTACTGATGAGAGCACTTTGTACAGGCTCGAGAGACATGTTATTGGCCTGTACATGGCTGGATTAGCCGTGTTTTGGTCCTTGGGCAGAAGATAGGTTACCCCTTTGGTAATGCATTCTGGTAGATGTTGGGGGTTTTCTAGTACCATATTAAAGCATTCCTCCATCCGCCCATGGATTGAGGTGAACTTTTTATACTTTTGAACTTTTTATATTATATTTTAAGTTATGCACAAAATCTGGTCCTGGTGCAGCCAAATTCCTGGTATACCGGGTTGCCTCCCGAATATCCTGAGCAGTTACAACAACCGTGGGCATACTTACAATTCCATTACCCCTATCATCTTCATCTGCCAACCACATCCCATCACTGTTATGTAGAACAGGATTCTCCCACAGATCGCACAGTGGCGGGCCTCCATACAAAGGTCGGACAAAACCTCATATGTTATCCGAAATGGCTAAAACGCACAGGTTAAGATGATTTTGGTATCCTGAATGTATTTCTGATATGAAACTTTTCATATATTTTGGTTTTATTATATTAGGGTGGCTCTAAATTATTAAAATCAGCTCATTTTGGGTCAAGTAAGAAGTAATCAATAATAAGCTATCACGATGTGTTAGTTGAATGAAAATTTTGATTAAAAGGGTTATTAGGGGGTTCTGAAATCATTATTGATATTGAAATTAACTTTACTTGTGTATTTTTTGCTCTTAGGGTGGTCCAAAAGCTATAAAATCATATAAATTATTAAAAAAGTTCGATTACCTACGTTTTTCATTCAATGGATCGATTCAGCTACACAAACATGTTAGCTGAAAAAACTGATTGGTATTCTTAGGGACCGTCCATAAACCACGTGACGTTTTTAAGGTGCATACTCAGAGCTAAGATAATGCTGAAGTTGATGTTATATGAGGATTAATTTCTTTTACGATTTACAATGGGATCAGATAGTCTCAAAATGTGAACTACGTAAAATGTGAACTGTCCCTTACCAATCTCATTTCAACGCTTTCATACATGCTCCTCTGAGTGTAGGCTATAATATACATTGATCTTTTTTTCTCACTTGTCGAAGAGATACCATACAGCACGCTGCAGCGAACAAAAGAATGATGATACCTCATCTCATTTTACTTGTCGAAAGTGAAACAAATGTCAATACACATTCGCAATACCGAACGGAGTTGCTGATAAACAATCATCAGTGATCGGTGATCATATTGATAAAAAGTAGAGTTCCAGCAAATACTTTCAAATTGTTAATCACTCTTTGTGTGGTTTAGTGGAAATGTGCTCTAAGAAAAAAGGTATAGATAACACACAATGAAATTTCTAGTTATATTCGAAGTAATATTTGTTTATATTTTATAGAAGTTTACTTAAAAAGAAAAGACGTATTGGAGGGTGCTCTGAACTGTAGCGATGTGCGTGTAGAGCAGAAACGCAAAGCTGTCGACCAATATGTGTCGCTATATGTTGGATGTGTGGTAGAAGGTCGTGATGAGATCGTTTCCAAGCTTTTTAAGGAGTTTCAACGAAGATGGCAGAGTGCGAATCGAAAAAAAGGATCAGTTTTTGAAGACCAATGAGCAATGGTTTGTAGTTATTGTTTCATGTTTTTTACGGTTGATTATTTTTTGCTTTTATTTAATTTCTTAGGTTAGAAGAGTTCGTCGTTTTTGGTGAAGCAACATCATCTTCAACAATGCGGAATGTAGATGGTCGTCCTTCAAAAGATTTTGAAGACGTTTGTGATCGAACCAAGCGGCGAAAATAGAAGTGTTGCGTAAATCATTTACTCCGCAAGAACTGAAATTTGCTGCAGGAATGGCTTTGCAAGCAGAAGGAAATGCGGAATTGGCTTCGTTACTAAAGAAAGGCACCTGCACGACAAGCATTCCGATTGAGCATGCTTTGGCAATATATGTCGACACAAAACTTTCGAAAAGAAGATACAATATCATTCGCGCACCCGCTAAAATTTTTTATCCATCTTATGAAAAAATATCTTCTTCGAAAAATGAGTGCTTTCCATCACTTGAGCACTTTGAAATTACGGAGACTGTATGTAACATTCAATTACAAGCATTGCTGAACCACACTTGCTCTCGGTCGATTGTACTTATTAAAAATAAACTTGAAAATCTAGTTCGTGAAGGTTTCAACGATTTCAGCCTTTTACTAAAATGGGGCTGTGATGGAAGTTCTGGTTTTAACGAATACAAGCAAAAATTTATGGATCCTAGCTGCTCCGATGCTCACATTTTTTTAACATCGGTGGTACCATTAAGGTTAATTACCGACCGGAAAGTAGTTACCCTCGATCGTCCTCTACGCGATACTGTTGCCCTGTTTCATTGAAATTTGCAAAAGAAACTGTCGAGTTAACAAAACAAGAATTTGAGCGCATGAATGACGAAATTTCTAATTTAGAACCATTCGAATTGGAAATTTCAGGCATCAAGGTGTTAATCACATTTGATCTTATGTTAACTATGATTGATGGAAAACCTGTTAACGCCATCACCAATGCAAAATCTTCTCAGAGATGCTACCTTTGCTATGCTACGAGTTCCAATTTTAACGACATTGAAGAAATGTTCAACAGAGCTATCATCTCGGATAATCTGGAGTACGGTATTGCTGCATCAGAACATTTGAGTGTCTGTTACATATAGCATACCGACTTAGCTTCCGAAAATGGATAAAAACTGCACATATGGAGGAGTACAACAATTCAAAAAAGTTTCTTCCAGCAACTTGGATTACACGTCGATAAGCCTCGTGCTAAATTTGGAAATAGCAACGATGGTAAGATGGCATTTTATAAGACTGACTTTCTTTGATTTGCACGCTAGGATTCTTCAATATTAATACCTTTTACCTGTTAATATTCTAATTGTATCGTTCTTATTATCTACAGGTAACACCGCGAGACGTTTCTTCAAAAATGCTGAGATTTCATCTCAAATCACTGGAATTGATCTTGATCTTATCATTCAATTGAGAACGATTTTGCAAGCCGTTTCATCTGGAGAATCCGTTGACCCAGAAAAATTCCACCAATATGCAAAAGAGACAGCCAAACGCTATGCTTTTTTATATGGATGGTATAATATGCCTACAACGCTCCATAAGTTGCTTGTCCATGGGTATCAAATAATAAATAACGCATTGCTTCCCATTGCACGCTATGTCTGAAGGCACTTTTTTTGCAACATTCATGTACCTCAGATTTTTCTTCACAGGATGTTAGTATTGATCCTAACAATCAAATCTGTGATGGTTTTAAAATATTTCATCTTGGGTTTTTTGAGAACAAGTGTTTTGAAGTTTACAAAGCGGATTATGAAGGCGTATATGGACTATTGACGATACAACTGTTACGAATTGAACAAATGCAGTCATATAAGGTTCAAAAGATGATTGCATTAATCCAAATGGCATTAAAGAAGTTTTCTTTGACTCTCAAGTAAGATCCATATTGATTTTGTCGACTTAGTGATAAATCAATTAATATTTGTTCGTAGCACAATATCCTGCTTAATTTCGCTTCCCTCAAATTAGTAAAAGAGAAAGAAGCGAGCAGGACGAGACAGCCACATCATCATAGTAGGCATTGATTTTCGTCCTATTTCGAGTAATTTTTTTTATAAATGTATCGTGTAGAAAACCTGGAAAAAATAAAAAAAATCTCATGAAGAAAATAGAGAATTCGCTTGTCATGCTTCGAAAAGCGACTCTGTAAAAAAAAATGAAGCCACTTTAGTAGCGACGGTCGTTGAAAGATTTTTACCGGAGTTCAATAAAGGAGATAGTAGATATCCGAAAGTTTTGTGTCTTGTAATCAGCAGCTGGCGAAGGTGGTATTTACCACTAATCATCCTGAGGGGCGGAAAATTAGCTTGGATTATTAAAAATAAATAGATATGTTTGAATAAACGGTGAGATCGAAAATAAATTCTGGCAACCATGACGATATTTTTTGAAAATCGTTTAAACGAAAAAGCCGATAATACAGGAATGAAACTCACATGAGGTTAGTTACTCTTGCCCAGTGAGTTTAGGTTGCCCTCACCTTGAATTACTACAGATTTGCTAGAGCTTCATTGCTGTTCCCATATTTTGGAAATTTTCAGGAAAGTTCAGCGACCTTTAAGGAAATAGGGAACTTTAGTGAATTTTAGGAAAGTACTGTAAACTTTAAATAATTTACTCCAATAAAGCAGAGAAATTCAAAAACATTCAGATAAGTTCATTGAACTACAGAGAAGTTCTACGAACTTCAGGAAAATTATTCAAACTTTAAAGATGTGCTTCGATCTTCAGAGAAGCTCTATAAACTTCAGGAAAATTCTGCCGACTTCAGGGACGTTTTGTGAGCTTCTGGGGAGTTCAATGTGGTTTTGGTAAGTTCTACGAACTTCAAGAGAGTTCTGTGAACTATAGCAACATTATATGAATTTCAATGATGCTCTGCAAAAAGTTCTTTAAACGTGAAGAAATTTTGGCAAACTTTAGGATGGTATGTGAACCACTGGAAAAATTTAATAACATTAGGAAAGTACTGTGAACTTTAAGAAATATCTGAGAATTTCAGGAAAAAAAGCCAAACTCAGAGACGGTCAAAGAACATCAAGAAAGTTCGAAGAATATCATCGAAGTTCAAGGAAATCAAGGAAAAACCGGGCTTTGAATTTGAATGTAACTTCTATAAGCTGTTTCATCGGGTCGTTGGTTGAACAACTCCCACTCTATGTCTTAGAAAAGAGGTATAGTAGAAAGAATTGCTTGTGTCCTCTCTTTCTCTTTCACGCTTCTATTATGAAATGTGATCGAGGACATGAACAGGGTAAAAATGAGAGTTCAACACCTAAAAAAATATCGTTACCGGTATAAAAAGGGAGCAGCTTATGAAAATTGAGTTTCATAAATATCCAGAAGCAAGATGTTAACAAGAAGTTCAAACCAAACTGGACAGTTAAATATGTGCGGGATTGTAGATATTTCCGGAGTGATTTGACAAACAAACTACATCAAATTATAGAGGAATCATTCTTCTACCTCATAGCGTTATTAGTTTTAGAGATTGAGCTTTTATTCACGAGAAATTAGTAATTGACGTGTTTGTTTACATATGCAATTACGCCCAAATCTCAAATCACTCCGAATTTGTTAGAAAAAAACACCGCAGAAAAAAAAAAATTCATAAAAATTTTCAAATTATGTCTGACGCACCTTTCTCCTAGGAAAACGTTGTAGGAAGACCAATGGGTTTAAATTTGAAATAGCCGAGAAAAAATTTTAAGATTTCTCACGAAGATTTACTCAGCTTTAAGAATGAGCTTAATCTGAGTGCTAATAGGTTCAGTGTGTAACAGTTATCTTTATAACTTTATATTTTACCAAACTTTACACTATACTTTTGTTATATTACAGACGCTAAAAAATGGCTAAACGTATGAGATATACCGGCTGTCAAACAATCCAGCCTTGCCTCAAATCAGCTATGAGGAAAGACAACGCAATTGGGTGACTGCCGACTCGGAATACGCAATTTGGATTCGCTTGTCGCCATTGTAGGTGCTTGATAAATGTCATTGCCTGACAAACGTGCAGTTTTTCAAGGATGAAATTTTGATCATCAGCTCACGAAAAACAACACATCGCTGATTTTTTGATATGTTGTTTAAAAAAGCCCAACCTTTTAAGGAAATATATAACAAAAAAACATATTGAATACAATCAATGTTTTTAAATATAAAATCCCAGTTTTTTAATAACATTATTTACACGAATTTTTAATAACCCTTCATTTAATATTTTGATCTTTGAAATCAGCCCAATAGTTCAAAAGTTATAAATTTAAAAAAGGCATAAAAAATAAACGATTTTTTTTGTCTACTCTAACGTTGAAATGGTCATTATGACATTATGATGACATTAAATAAAATAAAAATATTTTGCGATAAGGAATAAAATTACATTTTTTTATACCAAATTCTGAGAATCACTATATCGTTTTGCAATAGAATGGCTGAATAATAGTAAATTTAGAGACTACACAATTGTTTGATTATTTTATTTATTTAAACATTATGAGATCATGACAAAGCAACGATATCTTACGGTACCGAAAAGGAAATCTTACTTTGCCAGTATTTTGACAACTTTAGTCCCATTTTGTGTCATTTTCAGCTGAATTAGTTTCAATCCGCAACAGTTTTGTATCATCGTAGTTCGTATACGCCTTTGTAAACGACCAAGTATACTTCAAAACACCTTTTCTCTAAAAACCCAAGATGAAATATTTTAAAACCATCACATATTTGATTGTTAGGACCAATGCTAACATCTTGTTAAGAAAAATATGAGGTACATGAATGCTGCAAAAAAGGTGCCTTCAGACATAGCGTGCATTGGTCGTATGTCCGAAGAAGCCCAGGAAGCAATGAATAAAGAAATTAGGCAGCTAAGAGAGCACCACGCGTGGAAAGGTTCACGCAAGCAAACAATGAAAGATATATATTGTGGATTGCTTGTTGCATCCGATCCCATTGTTTCAAGTTATTGCCATGGGCAAACGTTAGTGGCAGATGAATTGCCTAAAGAGGTGCAAGATTTGTTGATAGTTGAAGATTGCGATGAATAAATGTTAGTTTGTTTAATAAATGTTTGTTTATAGAAATAAAAGTTAAATTTTAATAATTTTTTGGTGTCCCAGATTGATTACATAATTGACTGTTTAAACGCTACTCAAACTGTTTATCAAAACTCTCAAATCACTTTTTTTTCTGGAATGAAACCTCTCCAAAAATAAATGTCTTAACAAATAAAGCCTAAATCATTCTTAGTCATCACTCTCCTCCTCTCCACCTTCCTGTTTTTTTTTACCTAATATGTAACACTCACCTCCTTGTGGTCTTTCGTTCGTAGAAAAATTCTAAAATTTGTTGGGGCCGTGGTCATGACCCCCTCCCCCTCTGCCCCTCCCACCTCCCCTCCCTAATAAGACCACGTGGTTTATTGACGGCTATTTACCTACCAGAATAAGGATTACACTAAATAGTCAGTATTCAGATGGTAATTTTATTTATGTTAAGATAAAATACAATCTTCAAACTATTTTGCTTCCTCCACAACCATGCGTCTCCATAGTGACTTGATAAAAAAAAATTTCGCGCTTTGCGCAAAAATGCGCAAAGACTGGCCTATCTACTCAAAAACTAGACAAAATTTCGCGTCAGATCCGAGATATGGCATCGTTTTCTGATGTTTCCTGTAAAAGTACTGGCTCTCCTTAATACTAAGTATTTCTCCAAAATTGCATATAAATCAATATTTTTGCATGCTGGAAAAACACTATAATTTTGCGAATGGATTTCAAACAAACCTTGAAATGTTTTGGTTATTTATGCCCAAAAACACCTACAGTATTGTCAGATTATCCAAATTTTCCAATGTTTTACAACGAGCTCATGAAGAAAGCTCATATAATAAAGAGAATAAAAATTAAAAAACTATCACACAAACCTCCACTTTGAAAAAATCCCCAAGACTCAATTTTTGACCAAATGACTTGAAAATTTGGGATCTTCTTAGTTGAAGTGTTTTTATTGAGAGAAAAATATAAGAAAAATAAAATAATGAAGTCAATTTTTGAGGTTTTGTCCGACTTCCGGCCATTGTGGAGCGGTGAGCTCGCTCATGTGAGCATGCTTAACGTGTCATGTGTTCGATTTGCGCTCTATCGTTACGTCCGTGTTTGGGATTTTTCGTTACATGTCTGAATTTTGATTTTTTTTATTGTGACCCACAGTATAGAAATTAAAGTCCTACGTCAAAAAATGGTATAAATCGGTATAAAATATCAAATATCGATATTCTGAGGGACGTTATCTGTATATTGGTATAATGATAGAAAATCGGTACAAATACCGATCAATCAGTATATCTCAGCTGTTTCCTTGAACAAGATAATGTTGTCATGTTAAAATTAAAATTCATGCATGTAGTTGCCTCGGTTTTCAGCTAATTTGAGTGTAGAAGAAATTATTTTTCATCTGCACTGATCAGTAATACTAATCTTCTTTGTTTTTGGAACGCATAAAAATAATAGAAGAGGAAAATTGACAAGTTAAATCAATGAGCAAACGATAGGCGAATGAATACGATGCGAATATGTGAAATGTGAGTGAGAAGTCAGTTAAGTAAATAAAGTGAAGTCTTCTGTGAGGAAAGCAAAGTAAACTCTTTTATTTTAATTCAGTACTCTTCTAGATAATGTATGTGATGATATAAAAAATGGATTGTGCAAAAATACCTACACAGTTCGATAAAGTAGTGTAAATTTCTGTTACTATAATGCACATAAATGGAGCGCCGTATTGATTTATACATCATGTAAATTCCATATATTGTATACAACCGTCCATCTTTGTAAGCAACAACTTGAAAAGGAAGTTTACGTGCATGAATGTTTACATTACCAGTACAAAAACTATTTTTTTCTCTGCAGGTATATAATTGTGGATCTCATCCGATTAAATTGCTGTCTTATAAATGAATTAAGATGGGACAAATCTCGTTAGCACTTAACGAAGCCATTATATGCTTGCCAAGCATTTATCAACACTAACGAGTGATTATTAATTACAATCTTCCGAAAACTACTGCAGCCCAACCATCAAATTTGCATGGTTCGTCGTTACCAAATTGCTTACATATCTCATCAATCCATGACACGACATTGCGTAAGCCAAATCTTCTCCATCTCCTAGCACTCCTCAATCAAACATCCGAAACATGACGAGATTGCAGGTTTAGAAGATAAATTGGACCGAGAACCAGTAGAGTCTGACCGGAAAACTATGCTAATCTCACACAAAAGTCCTTCCTGCGGTGGTTGAGGTCTTAATTTTTTTTTTGTGGACAGTCATCCATCCGAAACGGCGACATAGGTAGGTTAAACTAGAGGAACTAGCAAAAAGAGGAAAAAACCATGCAGCAACTCGTTTTTAGTGACTAATTTGGCCTAATGGAATTACAATGCAAATGACGATGTTTTGTCCGATTGCTTGTGCCTCGTTTGTATGACAGCCAAGTCAAGGGTACGATGGGGGATTTCTATCCTTGCCAACCGTCAGTCGTGCAGCGGTGACTGAGTTTGACCAGCTGATCTTAGTGGCCCTGGGAGATATGATTCGTGTGGCTGTGGGAAAAAGCTGAAGGTTGGTCCGCCCCGTTCAGCAAAAGTCATCAGGCCGTTTCGAGGGGTACCAGGTACCGAGAGTGAGTGCTTTCTAGTTAGTACAATCGGTAGAAAAAAGTGAGTCGCTCTCGAAACTTTCGGTCCCTGTCCTGGTGGTCCTGAGTAAATAGCAAATGTGATGTGAATGTACAATTCGCCGTTGTCGTCGTCGTCGACGTCGTCGTCAACGGAAGGGTTTAATTTTTAATTAGAGCCCAGATTGCAATTCATCAAAAAGGGATCCTGAACCGGACTTTGGATTAGGATAGAGTTGAACTGTTTTTTAGTGATAGTAGTTGATTCCAGATAACGTAAGGAAGCTGTATTTGGTTAGGGCATTTACTGCAGAAGGAGACTTTGGTCGGATGACTGCTGTGGCGTGGTAGTACTGAACAGATCCAGAGCAAATGAGGAAACGGGCCAATTCAATGGTCGGTTTCATCATACCGCTAGACCGTTAAAATTGTATGCAAATTAAATTAAAATTTCAGCTAACAGAGTACAGTTTGCATGGAGATTTCCGAGAATTTCTTCGCATCAATTTTAAGTTTCTCCAAGACCGACCAAATCTTGGTCTGGAATTTGTCTCACACTCAATCAGATTGATAAGATTCGCGGTAATGTAGAACACTTGAACTCTAACTCTTCTTAGCAGTCAAAAATTTCAACCAATTATGTCCACCATTATGCGATAAGAATTCCATAAACTTCACGGCCTCTTTCAACAATTGAAACCATACAAGCAAGAAAAAATCCCACCAGTCCAAAGATCTCATTTCTGCGAACTACCTGGAAACAAACACGATCTCTCCACCGGCACACACAGAGATATGGCTTACGGTGAAATTCCACCATTCGCAATATTATCCATCCCTATTTAGGCACAGGCACGTAGCAAGACTTTACCGTATGGTACTGCCCAGCTTAGAGCCCCGGTAAAGCCTTGGACAGCTGTAGATACCACACCACATCTCAAGCAGCAGGGGAATTACGGTGGACAAACTTTTCCCACCTTTGCCGACATCACCGTTGTCGTCGACGCTGTCTGCGTCCTCATCATCATCATCATCATGATCATCAACGGGATGAAGGACACCGGCTTGAGACATAGCTGTGCACTCCCTCAAACACACATACACGCGAGCGGTATACAAAACAAACAGCCGCCGCTCGGAGCGAACTTTGGGGTGGGAGGATTTTTAGAAAAGCGAAACCAGCGAAAACGTCGAGATGAATATGTTATTCTATCCGGTGTCTTTTTATCCCGACGAAGCCAATTTGGCATGGATAAACAAACAAACATAATCGGAGTGAATGGGAAGCGATGCTGGAGATAAAATAAATCATATTTCATGGTTCTCAATGGCGGTTCACCGTGGAGGTGGTGGTGGTAGCATTTTTAACCGTTCATAGAGGTGGTGGGTAATGCAAGCGCTTAAGGTGGGTTTTTTGTTTTTGCAAACGAGAGGAAGGAAGCCTGGATACACTAAAGTACCTTCTTTATCTTGCTTCTATTCATAAGGGAAGCTGTTTACTTACGCAGCTTGCGTTGGATGAAGATTTTGTTATTAGAATAAGATGATGTTCTTGCTCTCACTAATCGATGTTTACTTTTTTAAGGTTGTAGGGCATCAAGCAGATGCCTGAGGACGTTATACTGGCGAACCACTTATTCACTCACTCACTCATATATAATGAGTCAGATTACAGCACAGTGGGAGAAAGTCAACCAATAATTTGAAAATCATTTTCATTGTTTCCAATGTTTTATACTTATTACCAGCGGTTGAAAAGGTTGACGTTTTTTTTTAGCTTCACTCGTTTTAATGTCGTTTGTGGCAGTCTTTTTGTATTCGTAAACTCATTCTCTACCGTCGTCTCTCTCACTAAACACAAACTGTAGAACACCATTCGAGCAAAATGAAAATTTTCAAATAGCTATCATATGACACTGTGTGATTTAGTTCTAATTCCAGAATTTTGTGTAAATTAAACCATTTTCTGATAAGCCATCGTTGCTTCCTGTTTTCAGAATTCACAAAAGCATAACATTAGCAGTTCTAATAATGAGAAAAACTAAAATACATAAATACATGACGGTCTTCGGTGACAGTGTCCTATAGCAGAGACTATCATATGACATTTTGTGGCAAAGGCTGTCGATTATCACAGAAAATACGTCGACTACGGTGATCGCTTACAACACTGTTCTGTGAAGTCATTGCACCTAAATTCAGCTCTAGCTTACGAATATTTTTCTCTACGTCTGAGGATGGACGGTCCAAAGATGATCTTAAAAATCTTCTTGAATCGCTAACTACTTCTAGAGTTGAAGCAAGAGCTGCCTCAGTACCAAAATTCGAGGTTAGATTCGGTTCGATTATAATAGACGACAATCTTCAGCTCTTGATTTGTCTGAAAAATGTCCGTAGGAGGCAATTTCTACACTCACGTGATTCAGACATGGAAATTATCTGGCGAGATTTTCAAACATAAATTAAAAGGCGACTCTTTGCAATGAGAAACAAAACATTTGAAAATAATGTTTCGAAATAAGACCCAAGTTCCAAACACGTTTGGAAACTCATACAAATTTTGAAAAAAAAACCTTAAAACGTATTCCAGTGGGGGTAAGTTTCCCGGTCCGAAAACAATAAATACGTTTTGATTTTTTTAAACTATTGGAAGATATTAAAAATCTAAAAAAATCATTTCTTTTTCTTTTTTTCTAAAAAAAAAAATCACATGCGGAAATAATTTTTAAGTAATCATGGCACAAAATTGCAAACATGCTTTTCTGAGGGTTTTTTTTATGAGATAGAAAAAAATATTTTAGCATGTGAAGCAGGGCATCACAATATCAGCTTCAATCGACCAAATCGATGCGACGAAGAGACTGCTGGCTTTCTTTTTCTGGTAACGTCGAACAGCTTCGCAGCATTCTAGAACCTCAGTCGGCGTGCACAAACATATGTTCAATCACTTGTCTCTCTTTCTCCCGTCGCTCCATTGGTCTTCCTTTCAAGCTTCGGTGAAACGGATGAGCGAAAGAGCGCTCGACTTTGATAGTTTTCTCTTTCATGAAACACATCAACAGAGGTTTCATGACGTATATGACGGAAAATGAAATAACACATTTAAAGCATTTCTCACGTGAAAACACTTGAAGATTACACGTAATATTTTTAATTTATCTTCCATCCATATATTTATCTAAAAAATATGATCGAAAACGGGACATAACGCATTTTAAACAAATTGAAAGAGCGGTGATAGAGTGTTCGTGAAAGGGATTGAAAGCCATAATGAGGTTTCGTTTAACTAGAAAATCGACGTTAGTTACATTGAAAGCGATGAGCAAAGCAACGACGAGAAGTTCCACAGCCAGCCTTTCTTTCTAAGCGTCCTGCTTTTTTATTTTTGTTTCTTGCTGATAGTCTAGCTAGGCGTTATAGAAATGAAGCGTCAAACACGTATGTATGAGAGAAACAAAACACGAGTTCATTTTAGAGCTTCGAAATTGTAGAGCCCTGATGTGAAGTTTCTCAAGAATCTAAAAAAACTGATTGCCTTGGATTTTTAATAACTTTTCCCATTTATTTTAGAAAAATAAATAGTCAGAGGTTGTATCAAAGACACGACCGTAGATTTGACGTAGGATTACGAAAGATCGTTTTGATATCAGTTATGTTCAAAGTGTTTTTATGTTACTTCATACGCGAAGTTAACGATTTTCAGAGTTGGTTGGAAATGCTAACATGAAGCTTTTAGTGTGATGATTTATTAGCTAGAGAATGATGTTTAGAAGAGGGTAGGTGGATAGTTCCGTTAGAGTACGGCAGTCTGAAAATTGAATAGAAGTTGAAAATGAGCGAGGGCCATTAATGCGACAGTTTTTCAAGATAGACGCACATTTTTGCCTAACCCGTACGATGTACGCGGGGACTTGAAGTATGTCTCCAAGTCCACAGGCAAAAATGTGCGTCCCTCTTATTGCTCATAAACTGACTGCGGCTGTGGAATAGTTCTAGCGACGTTTTCATCACTACCTAAAGCCCCTCGTTGCGAGAGCATTTCCAGTCGATGGTGTGTTATAATGCAGTTCTTCTTTACCCAACTATTGTGTTGCTCCTCTCGTCATGACCAACGTGATCATCTCAGAGAAAAAGCAGTAGGGTGGTTGTTGCGTGCTGTACCATCATCAGCATTGTTGACGGCTACTCCCGCCTTGAGTTGTTACATTCAAAGTGTTTTTATGTTACTTCATACGCGAAGTTAACGATTTTCAGAGTTGGTTGGAAATGCTAATGCTCTTTACCAAACTCCCTCGTTGGAGAGGGATGGTGAGGGGTATTCTCCCCACCATCACTGGCAAAAAAAAGATGATCACTGACACGCTCAAGTACCGACGATGTGTTTGAAACAGTTATATCGATTTTACCGCACTTGAATCGATAGAACTGTTTCAAACACATCGTCGGTACATGAGCGAGTCGGCGATCATCTCTTTTTGCCAGTGGTGGCGGGGGGAATACCCATCACCATCCCTCTCCAACGGGGGAGTTTGGAAAAGAGAGATGATCAAACCGATTTGTACCTTCCTAAAAAGTTGTCCTTGCTCGCTTTCTACTCTCTATATACAATTTTCACACTGCCGTACTCTGACGGAACTATCAACTCTATACTTTCATCTCCTCATCTGTCGTAGAAAATTACCACTTTAGTCTGTTATTTGAAATTAGCATCTTCAACTAGTGTTTGAATTCTTAAAAGGTTTGAGGTGTCACCTGTTAAGTTTTATTCGTTTGAGGTTGCAAATAACCTCATGCCTCATACAAACCGCAGCATGTTCCAGTTATATTTCCTGAACCGGATGACCGATTCCTAAAAATGTGTGCTATATGTGACCATAATACCTTTCATTTAGCGGCTGTTGATTCGTGTATGACTCTTGACCCTGCGGGCTCTTAAGCATACAAATGGTACTTTATTTAATAGGTCTAATCATGATGCATGTTTAGGTCCAACCATGATCAAATTCATTGCTGAATAAAAACGTTCAACGTTCAGGTTCAACCAAAATCCAATACCCTACACCGGGGCAAGTTGAATTGCGCGGGGAAGTTTAAACGATAGATGCATCTCTTAGTAGAAGTGAATAATCACTGAGACTATTTCTAATATAGCAGTTTGCGATAGTACATGATGCCTCTCAAAAAAAAAAAAATTACAGTGAATAGTGGAAAACCTGTATACAAGATTTTCCTCTGACTTTGAAATTCAATAAGTGAATCCCCCTCATTTTCTTTTAATATTGTACTAAGCACCACAGATGCCAGATTTACAGGCATGTCTGTGAATTTACAGACATTTATTTTTTTCACAGACAATTTATTCGTTACGGACATTCGCAGATATTTACAGACTTTTGTCTGGCTACCCTGTTTACCTCTTTAACAAAATAACGCGTGCGATGTATTTTGCAACACGCATTAAAAATTCGTGCGTTTTCAAATCCACCACACAAACGAGCTGTCACTGTTTTAGGCGGTTATAGTTGTAGACCAGAGTCGATGTTATAATAAGAGTCCTGCCAAGAGTGAAGCCAGAAGTACCAATCGAACTGTCAAGCGGGGTACCAAACAAGCACAGTAAATAAACATTATTGTTCCCACAGCCAGTGAACTACAAGTATTGCATTAATTACTGACAATATGTCAGTAATTTTAGATGAACAACATTTATTCGCTTTATTCAGTACATTGTGGTGTTTGTAAGTTATACCAAGCACTTGTTTGGACCTTTTTCAGGTTCTATAATTGTTTTTGTCTCCCAGAAGCTCCGTTATCGACATGAAATTTTTTACTTCTGAATGAAAGTCATCCGATGCTAACGCAAATAATCTGGTTGCCATTTACCCTGACGAAAAATAAATCACAAATAGTGCTGCTTGTTCGCAACATTTTCTCTTGGCAGGACTCTTATTATAACATCGACTCTGTTGTAGACCTGTCAATGTGCTGCTATGTTTGAATCCAAAACGAACATTTTCCAAAAAATAGAGAAAAACCAAAGGGAACTCGAGAGAAAACCCCATAAAGAACTTTTTCAAAGGATCAGGTAAGCTATAAGTTAAGGAAAATCAATATAAATACTTGCACTAATCATTATGTTGAGTTCCATGTATTTCAATCTGTCCACTTCCCGGGGGTACCCGGTACATCTGAAAGAGGCCATTGTGATCATTGAGTCTTAATATGTCCACCATTGATCTTATAGTAAAATTACAATGTGATTTGAGGTGTCGCATGAGGAGTTTTAAATACATCAATCTTTTGCGCATTCCCCAGTAGAACCTGGAATTCACATTTCTGTTCATATCTTCGGAACCATTATTCCTATCGGCAAAAAAAAAAAATAATAGCAATCTATTGGGATCTGAAACACATCTTCTGGAACTTGTTCCACTCAAATTGGTCCAGCCATCTCTGCGAAAATTGAGTGAGTTACACTCGTACGTACTAACATACATACATACAGCGAAAGGGTTGAAAGTGAAGAAAGGTCCTGGCCAGGATGGAATTCCCAACCCTGGCATTGAAGTCGGCGATCCAGACGTTCTCGGACATGTTCAGGAATGTGTTGCAGAAATGTCTGGAAGAGGGTCAGTTCCCTGATAGGTGGAAGGTACAAAAGCTTGTGCTGTTGCCGAAGCCCAGAAAATCGCTGGGGGATCCTGCATCGTATAGACCAATATGCTTGTTGAATGCTGTCGGAAAGCTCTTAGAGAGGATCATCCTGAACAAGCTGACAACATTCACGGAGAGGGAACACGGATTGTCGGAGAGGCAGTTCGGATTTCGGAAAGGGAGATTGACGGTGGATGTAATTTGGACAGTGATCGACAGAGCTGAGAAAGCTTCCAAACAGAAGCGGAGAGGAGATCGATACTGTATCGTGATTACGATTGATGTGAAGAATGAATCCAATAGCGCCAGCTGAGGGCCATTGAGTGTTCCAGACTACCTCTGCAGGATTCTAAGTAGTTACTTCCAGAACCGGGTCCTGGTCTACGGGACAGACACGTGGCAGAAATCGCTTAGAATCACGGCGGAAGTTCCACAAGGCTACATTCTATGTCCCACGCTGTGGAACGGAATGTACAACGGCGGGCTGACGCTCAAGCTGCCCAAAAGAGTTGAGATCGTTGGCTTTACGGACGATGTCGTCTTGACGGTAACCGGTGAGACACTGGAAGAAGTGGAAATGCTGGCGGCCGAGGCGATAGATACGATTGGTAACTGGATGCAAGGAGCGAAGCAAACCACAAAACAGAAGTGATGTTGGTCAGTAACTGTAAAGTAGTGCAGCGGGCAGAAATTACCGTTGGAGAGCACGCCATTGTTTCGAAGTGCGTGCTGAAGTATCTGGGAGTGATAATCGATGACCAGCTGAACTTTAACAGCCACATTGAATATACGTGCGAGAAGGCGGCAAAGGCCATCAACGCAATAATCAGAATCATGCCGAACAACTCTGGTCCAAGCAGCAAGAGGCGTCTTATGGCAAGTGTGTTTTCATCGATACTAAGGTACGGAGGTCCAGCCTAGATTGAAACACTGAAAACGAGGCAGAGCCAAGGGAAATTGAACAGTACGTTCCGGCACATGACCATGCGAGTCGTGCGGGCGTACATAACCATTTCGACGGAAGCAGTATGCGTTATCGCCGGTATGATCTCAATCGGCATCACCTTGGCGGAGGATTACGAGTGCTATATGAGGAGAGAAACCAGAGGAGTGCGAAAAATGGTGAGAACGGTATCGATGGCTAAATGGCAGCAGGAGTGGGATGCAGCAGATAACGGTAGATGGACACACAGGCTAATACCGATTCTTTCGACCTGGGTGAATAGGAAGCATGGAGAAGTCAACTTCCACTAGACGCAGTTCTTGTCTAGTCATGGCTGCTTCAGGAAGTACTTGCATCGGTTCGGACGCACAACGTCACCCTTCGGTCCGGAGTGTGGGAAGGTGGAAGAATCACCAGAGCACGTGGTCTTCGGATGTCCTAGATTTGATGCTGTGCGAGAGGATATGCTCACCTTTAGCGCGGAGAATGTCGTCGAAGAAATGTGTCGAGAGGAGGGCACATTTAACGCCGTCAGCAGAGCAGTAACGCAGATCATGTCAGCGCTGCAGCGAAAATGGCTATAAGACCAGCTAGAAAGTAGTAATGTGCTCACACAAGTGCGAAGCTCAGTAGAACGCGACGCTGTGAACTAAATGGAGAGACGATCAGCGAATTGGTAGCACCAAATAGCTGAGGTAAAGTGAGGTGCGTAATGCACAGCTCCCTGCGACAAGTGGTTCCGGAGAAAAAGGGCAAGGCGTCCAAGGAGGTTTTAGTGCGGTAAGAATCCCACACACCATGTCACCGCGACCGTGCGTTCGGTCGTCAAGCGGTGGCATGATGGCCTTTTGGAAGGTTTCCTCCTTACCAAAAAAAAAATACTTACATACATAAGTATATACACACATACAGAAACATTTTCCGATCCCGTTGAGATGAGTCTATTGGTATGTGCCATTCATCTCTCCGGGTCTTGGAACGAAATCGTGTTTTTCAAATGATATCATAGCCTTTCGGTACACCTTGGTGTACGAGAAAAGCAAATTGTGTTATACTTAGTCAAGTTTTCTCCCCCAAAAGTGTAATTATTTTGCACAATGTAATGTATATGTTGCTTAATATATATTATTTAAAACCGTACTTGAAAAATCGTTACAACAGTATTAGTGTTTAGCGCCATTTCATCGTACTTGGTTTCGTTGTACAGTGCTCTCCATTTCTCGATGATCTTTATTTCGATATTCCTTTCCGTTTGAATCGTTTAAGCAGCCCTGATCCTGAGTCATCAACATTTTTGAGCACGAAATGTTTAGAATCGTATTAATAAGCTCATAAATTGCTCTTTTGATTGTCGATTTCTCCATATTTAGGTGGTGGAAAGAAGATGTGCTCGTTCTCTCGCTGCTGGCGTGGAAAAGCACCAGTACTAAGTAATTTTTGGATTTCCACACTACATGGCATATTAGATCGACTCAAGTTTAAGTTTAAAATACTCAAACTCTAGAAATCGTAGTAAAATTTTCGTAGCCTCATAAATCTTTTCGTATAGACAAAAATCGACGAAAAAATTAGTCATTCTTGAAATATACACTCAAAGAATAAATCACATATCCAATGAAAAATATTCATTGCACTTTCACATAACTTTCATGCGATATCATAATTGGAAATTGCACCAAAAATCATATAAACCATATGTGTTAAATGATATTTAAGTGATTTATCATATAGAACTCATGTGATCACATGAATGTTACGTGAAATTCTGTTTGATATCATTGGTTTTGTTGATCGAAAAATATTGCATTCCCAATGGACAGCACATGAAAACTTTTTTCCGTGTGCTAATTTCATATGTACATAGAGATGTTGCTCATTTTAGAAAATGAATTCCTGTCAAAGCTCGGAAAGTTTTACTCCATCCATAAGTTAACTACGTTTTAAAGAATATGAGTTAGCTAATTTCAACTTCGAGTCAACCTCATTAGTCGTTTAATCGAAAGTTATATTTTAATAAATTGCTTTTAACATATCCGGCGTAAATTGATGCATTCCCAACTCTAATTAGGTTAAATTCGATAAAATCAGGTGGTCTTCCACCCTCCCCCCCGCACACGCAAAACTGTTGCTAATTTTATGTGTAGCCCAATTACAGACAATTTGGAAATTCACAGACATCTGAAAAAAAACCTACTTATTGGAAAGCAAACGTTTGGTTTGCTGCAAACTACATAATTGTACCATCGGCGTACACATCAGAAGAATATGTTACCTGGTAGGCCATGATTTGTATCCATGGTACGAAAGTAACAAACTGAAGATATTTTGAGAGTTTAGTTTCAACCACCGAACAGACAAATCGAAATATAATAAGCTCTTAAACCTGAAACTAGTTTCCTTCTCTTCGAAAACACAACATAGTTTGGCGACGAAGTAAAGTTCGAAGCAATTCTCCGGATGACGGAACTGAACGCCAACCACCAGCAGCAGATTGGAGCCCTTCCACAGGTCAACACCAATCATGTAGGAAGCGAGAACTTCATCGTGTCACTCTTCACCGGAATTGACGAGTTTCGTTATGATCCAGACGGAGGACTATTTTTCGAATCGTGGTACGCTCGATACGAGGACGTATTCAAAGAGGACGGGAAGCATCTGGACGATAAAGCGAAGATCAGGCTGCTTTTGAAGAAAATCGGCACGCAATTCCACGAACGCTACGTGAACAGCGTTCCACGGGATTTTGTGTTCGAAAAAACTGTTAAGCAGCTTAAGAAGCTCTTCGGACGCCAATAGTCCGTCTTCAACGGACGTTATCAGTGTTTGCAGCAACGCTGAAGCTTGAGACCCAGGTTGAGGAGTGCAACCGCATTATCAACCTCAAGCAGGATACGAAGATGATCGAAAAAGGTTTCTCAGATAGATCTATCGTTAAAGCAATATCTTTCACATTCAACAAATAGGAAGGAGAAATGACCAAAAACGCCTTGCTGGTTCTGTGGGGATTTACACTATTACCTGTGTGAACTGCAAGCGGAAGGGCTACAAGCAAGGTTACTGCTCATCATCCGAAAAGAAGCCAGCAAGGAAGGTCGATAAACCAAAACCCAAAGACTTCCTCAAGTCTAATGGTATCTCGGTCAAGCGAATTGACCTAACGAAGAACCGGAAGTATGCCAAGATCGAAATCATCGGCTCAAAGGTGACATTGCAGCTCGATTGTGCTTCCACATTACCATTATTTCCAAGCAGACTTGAATTGGCGTGGGTAAGCTTATCATCAATTCTACGGAAGTCATCACCGTGAGTGCATCTGGTGACAGCATCGACATCCTGGGTGAGTTCAACGCCGAAATCACCATTCAAGACGTAACAAAGGAAGGCCGCATTTTCGTCATTAAAAACCCGGATCTCAACGTTCTCGGTATCGAAACAATCGATCAGTTCGATCTCTGGTCGGTCCCATTCAACTCGCTAGTGAACACCATACAGCACAACTCAAACGCAACCATGCAATCTATGCAACTCAAGTTTCCTGAAGTGTTCCAGACCTCGCTCGGATGCTGCACAAAAGCACAGGTAACTCTCTACCGGAAGCCAAATTCTCGTCCTGCATATTACCGGTTGCCTACGCTGCACTTCCGAAGGTTGATGCTGAGCTCCAAAGTCAAGTTCTCCGATTGGGCTGCTCCCATAGTTCTGATTCGCAAGTCCGATGTCTCCGTATGCATTTGTGGTGACTACTCTACAAGTCTCAATGATGCCCTCGAGTCAGATCGTCATCGACTGCCACATCCAGATGACATCTACGCCGAACTAGCTGGATGCCGTTTCTTCTCCAACATCGATTTATCGGAGCTTTCAAGAACCAGTTCAACAGCGTGAAGAAAGAACCCGTAGACTTCCAGCTTGGCTGGTACCTTACGATCTCTTTTGAAAAAAGGGAGATGTACCATCGGCGTACACATCAGAAGAATATGTTGCCCGGTAGGCCATGATTTGTAGCCATGGTACGAATATAAAAAAAAAAAAAAACTGAAGATATTTTGAGAGTTAAGTTCCAACCAGCGTTGCCAGGTCATTTTCAGAAAAATCTGGATCAGGTAAAATATAAAATCTGAAAAAATCTGGAATGCCCAAAAAAATCCTCTTTTTTACATAATGCTATTGAAATCAAAGTGATGTGCCAATCTCCCGTAAACATAGGTCAGTATGATCATCTGGAATTTATTTGAAGTACTAGAATGGTTATAAATTACATGTGTAAATAAACTATATAAAGCAAATAGCTTGTTAGCATTGCTTAAATCATCAGAAAGTTGAAAAGTATCGACACGGTGTGCCCAAAAAGTTCAAATATCCATTACGAAGCATTTCATAAACTGAGTTAAATGTGGGTAAAAACAGCAGAAAATGTGGTTAATATTGTTTTTTAAACTTAAACTTTTTTAAAAAGAATGATAAGCAAAGAATCGAGGAAATTCGAAGGGATGGATTTTTAGAACTAATAGCCGATGTAGTCCTTACTATTTGATGCAGTACCAGAATTAAAAGATTTTATTAGTTCTAAATAATTCTAATATTACTCTGAGGTTGATCAGATTTACAGTTTAATTCTTGACATCATATAACACACAACATTCAGTAGAAGGCAATTTAATTTTGAAGCAAAATTCACCGGGCTGAATCAAAGCCTAACATCGTAGAACTCACACACAGTTTACATAAACTACGGATAACTCGACTTTTCGCCTTTTTTTAGTTCAATTTGAATCATCCTAGAATTCCATCATATTTCTTTTCTATATTCCCCTAAAATAATCTCGAAAATATCTGAACTTTTCCTGTAAAATTCTAAGAGTTCTTATCATTACCTCTTGAAATCTCTTATAAATCACTCTCCAATTCCACAACTCCATCAAATTGGTAATAATTCCCAAGAATTGGCTCAATTTTGTGTCCATTTTTCTCTATGAAATTCTTAAAATATTCTTAACAATTTCCTTGGTACACTCTTCAGAATGACCGTCACACTCTTTTCAGACTTATCCGATAATTCCCTTCAAACTTCTTTGTAGGTAAGGCCAGAAATGTTTTGAAATCCTTTTCAATATAACCTAAGTACTCAAGTACTTTGCCAAAATGGTTTTGAAAGTCTCCCAGAATTTGCGCTTAAAATTTTATTAAAATTAATCTCCATAGAAATATTGGACAGAATTCCATTGAAATTATTCGCACGATTCGTATCAGCATACTCCTTAAGTTTCATCATAAGAATTTTCTATGATTTCTCTTCCGGATTGTATTTCCTTCTTGACAAAATCTACATGCAATTGTAATCAGAGTTGACAAGAAAATTGACACCGTCTTCAACCAGAGGTTGCACGGACTGAATATTTAACACTAGACAACGGACAACACACCACACCCATTAGAACAGTAGGGAAATTTTCAGGTTACCAAAATTTGCACCGGCTGGAGCGGGAATCGAACCCTCAACTTCGTGGCACTCACAATACGCCTAAATAATGGGTGACGCCGCACGACCCCGAAGCCCACAAAGATGGATGTAGTTCTACTCAGAAGTAGCTTGAAATTCTCCTTTGATTTCACAAAGAATTCGCCTTTCACTTAACTGTGAACTATTTTCAGAATTACCTTAAAATTCCAATAATGTCCAACGTTGATGGCCTTTATTAATTAGAGTAGAAAGTTTGGCTTTTTATTTTTTTTATTAGAGGGTAAATCAATTGCAGTGATATTTTTAAAGCAACATGTTTAAGAAATCTGGGAAAATCTGGAACATATTTAAAAAAATCTGGAAATATACGTGGTCTGTCTGTGTATCTGGCAAGACGATCAAAAATCTGGAAAATCCAGATAAATCTGGAGTACTGGCAACGCTGGTTCCAACCACCAAAGAGACAAGTCGAAATATAATTAGCTTTTAAACCTAAAACTAGTTTCCTTCTCTTTGAGAACACAACAATAATGATGATGCATGATGCATAATGTTATGTTAGGGTTTTCCTCCAAACTGGAGAACAAAGAGGTGTTTAAGCCCCGTATGATCGTTATACCTCTTCCTTCCCTACTTTGCTGACATATGAGCCAACATCATAAAATGCAACCTTCACTATCGTCTCTGCTTCAGAGACCTACACAGCAAAAAAAATAATTTTAATATTTCATTAAAGTTGGGTGTAATATTAAACTTAATTTTTTGCTGTGTAATTTAAAACTTACGATGGAGCTACTGAAAAAAATACCGAAGTTATTAGAAATTGTTTTATCACACAACATGCATGGCGTCTTTGTGGACTATAATGGAGTGCTGCTCCAAAATATATAACGGTTTGTTAAGGATCTTGAACCAACATTGAACCATAACCGAAACATTGAAATACTAGAAAAATTTAAGATAAAGCATAATTGTCAAAAATGTATGACATACATCAATTTTGCGTAGTTCTACGCCATACTGGCTGTTGTGTCTAGGACACAACCCTTTAAAAAAATTCTTATACACACGTGTCCTGCTCATCATGTGTGATTTGCTTCCCAGTATCTTCTTTACAAAAATTAAAAGAATAGCTTGACTTAATAGTCAATTAATCGTAGCAAGATTATCCTCTCATTAAAAGGTTCCCAATTGATGGAGTGCAGCATGAGCCTGGACGCTAAGCAGGAAGTCAACTCCACGGTGCCGGAAACGTTTCATCTCGAATACCAAAACAATGGACGCTTTCCGACAGCAAATAATCTATCGGAAAGGCCATACCTATAACTCAGTGGGTTAATTTGAGGTCACAACGCACATTGAAAACCGAATACCGAAAATTCATGCAGAGTTATCTAAAAAGGTTTTGATCGTGCCTAGATAAGTGCTAGATAAATCGACCGATAAATGCTCCGTACGCTCGATAATCATTCGCGATAGCACCATCCAATCCAATTTTCTACCCAATTGAATCGCTTTCAAATACCTTTTAATGTATGAACTGCCATCAGGGATATTTGCTGTCTGTGATGGAAAACTGTTGTACTCAGCAAAAAACAATCCGATAATCGGCAATGGCCGCCATGAGTGCGGAAAACTAAAACCATTATCATCAAGAAAAAAAATATTTGGCTTGGATTTTACAGCATGCCAAAGCTCCTGTAATCTTCATTTTCGAAAAATATCTATCCATCTTCCATCACGATAAACAGTACTCACCACCACCATAAACCCGATGCAAGCGTACCCCGGTTAAGGTAGTGTCTTTTCGGCCGGGAAATGTTGCATGAAGAAACATAGAAGACAGTGTAGCGACGAGATAAATCCGGCTCTTAAAAGCATAAGCTGATCTGTTTGCATTTTTTTAGCTATCGGCAAATCCTTTTTATGAGCTACCTATAATAATAAATATGATACACTTTTTGAAGAACCATTTCGCTGTGGGTAGGCACATAGGAGGCGGAGGAATCGGCAGCCGGTCGCATGGCACGGCATGAAGCTCTGAGGAGTACTGTGTTCCATCTCTAAGCGACTGCTGCCATCTCACCGGAGAATGAGAAACGGAAATGGATTTGATTCATATAGGAGGTACAATGAAGCACAGGAAAAACAGGACGGAAGGAAGGCAAATAAGGAAAGACGAGCTTGATGTTCAAAAAGAACGGGGAGGGGGCGTTACTGGAAGTCTATAAAATTTTATCGATCGCATAAATTTTCGACACAGAATTATTAAATTTGATTACATGCACGATTAGATTTTAAAGAAGGATGTTCAGCTAGATTCGATTTCGGTCCCACACACGGCTGCTGGCTCGATTTTTCTTCCTCTTCGATGAGCACAAACTCCTGAAGCAAGTCAGCCTCTATACCGGGAAGCTTGCGAATAAATCATTACCAATCGAATTATGAGCTCGTTGAAGAGTAGTTTTTTTTATCCATCTATTGCCAAGTATACTCGCTCCTTTAGATCTTTTCAGTCAGAATAGAGGACCGAACGATAAGAACTCACCGGTAACTAATCAAAAACGATGGTGGGGATTTGAGGGAAATTTGTTTGATTCATATCGTGATTGGTTTGCCTTTTGAGTCGTCACACTTGAAGAATCTCCCAGTGGGGTTTGGAAGATGAGAAATGGTGCAGCAAATCGTTTTAGAATTACTTAGGCAGATGCTGTCAAAGTGGGAAATAATTAATGGCTGCCTTCTGGCTTTCAGAAAACAAATGAGTGCCGCAGATTCGTTTGAAACGTGCTACCAGTCCGAAACGTGGCAGAGCAAAATCACCGACAGCGAACAACAACAACAACAACAACAATAACGTAGCTGACAGTGACAACATCAATTGTACAAAGTGTTTCTTTCTTAGCTCTATGATTGATATCGTGTGATTGTGACCACATGATAACGCTCATTAAGTATTAACCCTCGTGCCGGGAACCTTTTACGCCTTAACAAACAATACAATGTTATCTCTGCTGTACATGTGAGTGGCAGCAATTTAATACCAAATGGCAGCAGTCAGCAGCGTGTGAGGTGATTTGATTCCCTAAGGGAATGGAACGTGGGAAGCCCAGCTGAGGCTGCCAATTCGAACTCCAGACTTTTAGTTTCACCTATATGCATTCTACCCGTAATTTCATCGGCAGGCATCCTTATTGATTTGATATGTAATTTGGAATGTTTGCGTGTCACGAGCTCATTACTATTTGAGTATTTTCCCTAGTCAAGTCCTGGTAAATGCTTATTAATTGGTGGTACTTCAACTGATTTCGATTCTTTTCCATCCACGACAATAACAACGCACAGTCACTGGATTAAATGTGAAAATTCAAGAACTTAATTGTTTTCTGATGAATTACATTTTGGCGTTTAATTGTGCTCAGAAGATATTCATAATTTTCTTGGAATCTTAGCACCTTCTAGGTATTTTCGGCAAAGTTGTGTGGTTTATTGTCTAAAACTTTGCGGAACATTAATTAATTAATTTACACAAATTATGATAATGTTTGTACCATCGTACAAATAAGGTTCCCGTTTCACCTGTGCATACAATGTCTTGGTTTTCTTTGCATGCACGTAACCTATAGCTCATACCGTAGTAGGCTGTGTATTAAAGAAAATGATTTACTTAGTTTGACAGTTGCACCATGACGAAGTGGCGGCGTATTCGTGATTTGTTCCACGCACAAATGTCGCAAAAAGACATTTCAATCGCCGTGGGAGTGTCCGGGTAGACCGCCAAAAGGGCTTTAGACCGAGAAAAGAAAGAACAACTATCCGCGAAGGTGGCCACAGGTTGTACGAGGTCAGCTTGGGTTCCAAGGGCTATCGCTGCTATCAAAAGGAAGATTCGGGTGAATCCAGTGCGTTCAATAAGGAAAATGGCAAAGGAACACGGGATCAGTGACTTTCCGGCGCGGAAAATCGTAAAGGAAGATTGCGGGGCGAAGTCGAGGGCACGGAAAAAAAAACTCACATGATTACCAACCGCATCCTGGAGCTACGAGTCGAACGATGCAAGAAAATCTTGAACTTCCTTATGCGAAAAAATCCGGTAATCCTGTTCACCGACGAGAGCATGTTTACCGCCGATCCCGTATCAAATTCCAGAAACGACCGGTATATTAGTTCTCTTCCGGTAAAAGACGTGGCCGACGTGCACAAGAACGTGTATCTGACCAAGCATCCTGCTAGCATTATGTTGTTTGGATTGGTGGCTTCCGATGGCAAAAAATGGACCCGGTGTTCATTCCAGAAGGCGCCAAGGTCAACACGGAGGTCTACATCGGGATCTTAAGTAAGTATGTTCTTCCGTGATCAAAGAACAGTACAGTCCAAAGCCAAATGTTGTATTTCAACAAGATGGGGCTCCGTGCCGCACTCAGAAGTGGTTGCAGGAACATCTTCCGTTCTGGGCGAAGGATATGTGGCCGCCATCCAGCCCCGATCTTAATCCACTGGATTACTCAATATGGCGCGTCATGAAGGCCAAGGCCTGTTCTAAACGCCACCCGTGTAGGGTTGAACATTCTCTGGGGAAAATCACTCGGGTGCGAGAGATATCATTCTCTGGGGTGAATCTCTGCTTGTCTCCTCGGAGATTCATCCTGGCACCACTGAAGAGATTGTTAGACACAGCACGAGAGAGTGAGAGAGTTGACTGTTCACTGTTCGTCTGTTTATACACTCACTTCCGTGAGAAAGGTGCACAGCAAAAAATGAATTTTAATATCACATCAAAGTGGATGCACTTGAATCGTGTCAAAAATGTGGTGTAATATTACTTGCCAAAACGGACAAAATTATCATGAATAAAGTGTATGAACTGACATTACGTTGCTTTTACTGCTTTTGTTTATTTGTGTGGCCATAAAATAAGATAAGATTTTCGACATGATTGAAGTGCATCCTCTTGGATGTAATATTAAAATTTATTTTTTGCTCTGTGGCAGCGTAAAGGTGTTATTGTTTCTCCAAAGATTCCGGTAGAACTTTACGTGAGTGAGTGAAAACATCAACGTATACAGCCTTCTCACAGGCATATTCGACGTGGCTGTTGAAGTTGTCAAGACGAAGTCGTCCGCAAATCCAACGATCTCAACTCATTTGGGCAGCTTCAGCGTTAGCACGCCGTTGTACATCCCGCTCCAGAGCGTTGGACCAAGGATGGAGCCTTGTGGAACTCCCGCTGTGATCCTAATCGATCTCTGTCCCATGTCTGTCTGTCGACTAAACTGAAGCAAAAATTTCAATAGTGATGCGCTGATGCACTTCCCGTATTTGCATTTCCACAATGTGTACATTAATATTTTACTAAATTTTAAAATAATTGACTACATACTGTATGTTAATAGAAAAAGAAACATTTAAAAAATATTTGTATGCTATGTACAAACTAACAACCAAAATCTTCACCGCGCACCGAGGTGATTCTCTCCGGTGAAGCAAATGAACTCTCTACGGTGCTCCCTGGTGATCACTGATACGCTCCTGTGTGTTGGACTGGTGGAGGTGCGAACGTCTGAAACTGTATATGTTTGCGAAGTGGGAGAAGCGGTAGAAAGGGAAAACAAAATAAAAATCTCTCGGGTGAGTTTGCTTTTGTCATAGTGCGAGGTGTCTTTTCAACTCATCACCCTGCTTACACTGGAGAGAATGGCATCCCTGCACCCGAGTACAGCAAGCCTCAGACAAACATTAACCCAAACCTGGAGAGAAATGGATCCAGACTACATTATTAGAACCTGTCGTGCATTCCGGAAGCGTGTGAAGGCCGTTATTGCAGCAAGTGGAAACTCAATCGATGATTAACATAGTTTAAGACTCTAAGAAACATCCCCCTTTTGAACAAATAAAAAAAAAACTCGAAAACGAAATTTTTTAAATTTTTTTAATTTTGGCATTGCTTAATGGTGCAAACATTATCACGCATACGGTATCTGCTGAACACACTTGAATGCCAACATGTACGCATTCAGCAGAAAACAAGTTCATGAATTTTCAAGGCACTGTGCCACGAACCGAAATGCCAAGGACTCGCTAAAATCAACTTACAACATCGTTAAAGACTTTTGCAATTACAAACTATAACATCCTCCCGGAAATGATTGTCTCAAAAATGAGTTACCTTAATCAACTTTCTCAACGGTCATTAGTTTGATTAATTTCAGTTAAGAAACGCAATAAAACTTGGCACTTGAAGGTGGTGCAGCTTTCTGCGAATTATACAGAGTACTCAGACACTCGCTGCGACAGGATATGCTGCGTGGTGGCAGAGCAGGGTGAAAATGAAAATGATAAACTACCTCTGCTCGCCCAACGTCTATTCCCGAGAATTGTTTTCCGTTTACGCTCACCGTGGTAGATTTTCTGCGAGTTGTTACGTCGCTGTTTTCCTAACACTTAGGATCTCCCTTACTCAGGTCAGTCAAGGTTCACGCGATATACGAAACCTGTAAAGCTCGAAATAATCATCAGTGAAAGTGCTCAAAAGTGCGTTCAAGTTGAGGGAAGGTCCTAAATTCCAGTTGGGACGTAAGTACCTGAAACCGAAGAGAAACAACAGAAAAGTACGTAGGTAGAAACAGCAGATGTATACAATTAAAAACAAAGACAGTTTGAATGACCCCGAAAAGAAAGTTATAATGAAGCGAAAGCGCGGGAAACTTTCTTCTTTCACTTCAGAATGTCTGAAAAGAGCAATTCATTACGCTTGATTAGTCTTTCGGAGCGCATTTTTATTCCAACGATCGATCGTGTCCCGTTTACGTTACATGGCATTCTGGCGAAGGATGCAGCAGGAAGTTGCGATAGTAAAAATATCGAAGCGGAAAAAATTGAGAATTTCTTGCTTCGAATAGAAAATAACGCCATGCGCACAGTCAATATAATAAGAGCAATAAAATGAAAATGCACTCCGGTATTTTTAACACGGCGGATATGTACCGTGCAAAAAACTGCCTAAACAAATTTGTCAAGATTGAGTACTTTTTATGCTTATGCAACGAATAGAAAGGTCAGCTCCGAAATTTTGAACGAATTGAAAATGTATTGCGTTAAAGTTTCCTGAAAATTCATGTGATTTAGTATACAATCTTTAACTTTCAATCTTTTTGACTTACGTTTTGTAATTTACTGCCGTTTTGGTTTCAATCCGGAATAGGTTATTTTTCCACTGGAATTTGAATGTTGAATGTAATCAATTTATAAATTATTCGAATAATTAACTTTTAGCTAATAGCGGCGCTGGCGGTGTAGTGGTAAGCGTAATTGCCTCTCACCCCAGCAGGCCTGGGTTCAGTTCCTGTCGGCGCCACCGGGATGTTCTGAGGCATCACGCCTTTCTTCGGAAGGAAGTAAAAAGCCATTGGTCCCCGGTCAAGCAACCCAAGCAACATCATTTGTTTCTCAACGAGTAACAACAACCTTAGTGTGACTAAATAAAGGTCTAATTTATGGACAACGCATTGCATATAAAACTTCATTGTAGCTTAAAAAGCGCAGAAGGTGGAGTCTCTTTGCAACTTATGTTTGTTGCAAATCAGTGGCATGTTACATGATATGTTGATGACACAAGTTGCAAATGAGGTTTTGACTGACTTAACTGACTTTACTGAAATATTTTAAACAGTACAGTGATGTTTTTGAATACATGTCAACGACATTCTAGTTAACCACATTAATGCATTGTATTTTTTTGTGTGGTGATGCGGAAAAATAATAATGGTGATTTTATTGGGCTGAAAAATCAGAGACGACAATCGTAGAAAAATTAATTTGAATAAACGTATAAAATTAATGACTTTAAAAAACTGATAGCTAAGTTCATGGTGAAATGATACACTTTACTTCGATTAAATGTACACGGCTTCTGAAAATTACTAAATTGATGCCACAAGTCTGCAGCTCAATAATGTGTCCAAATAAAAAAATTGATTTTAACCAAAAAAAAATTAATTCATGCTATTGGAAAACATTAAAGCAGTAATAAGTATTTCATATATTTATGTTCATATGGTGTGAAACATGAATAACTTGAAAATTAAATTCATTTTATTTATTTCTGGTGGATTACATATGGCTGCCAGTCTGACCAACAGCATTCGAATTGTGTACATTGTGAGTTAGACACTTTAGTTCAACAATATTTCTTTGAGTACGGGTGTGTTTGTGCTGTGATTAATGTTTGGTTTCATTCTAATCGAATTACTTTAGCATGAAGATGAGTTCTCAAAACTCAAAATTAGGCCTAAAAAAGTAATAATCAACGGGATAGTCATTGGTCGCTCTTCATAATGTGTCCAGGCCGATTTTCGGCGCTTTAAGGTGAGGCGTCCACTGTTGTGAGGCAATCACCGATGTTTGACAGGCTGGTAGATGCCACACCGCCGTCACTCCAGTGAGTGACTAAAACACACCTTCAAGCACCCTATTTCGTGAACTGTCCAACCCTAAGCCATAAAGCTAGATTCCAATCAGCACATCTAATTTAAAATAAATACACTAGTTTACAGCATTTTTGAACTCGGTAAGGTGATGATCATTTCCAATGCAAAATCCAACGCTGAATTCAATGCCGTGGTCAGAAAAAATTAAAGTAGAGCCATTTTTGAGATATACAAAAATTTTGATTTTTTGAATTTTGGACAAAAGTACGATTACTAAAATGTCAATATCTTTGGAACTAGTGCACCAATTTTAATTTTTTTTTATGAAAATGAAGTTAAATGAATTTGCTATCGTTCACTGGAATATTATGTCTTAATTAAAAATTTAGTTTTGAAGTCATTTAAAAATTTCCAGCATTTTTTTTATTTTTCTTGCAAATTTTCCACAAAAATCTTGTTTTAATCAACATTTTTTAATGGGATAAAAAGATTCAAAAAATCATTCCATAATTTATTCTTAAAGCCCATTCAAAACCGGAGAAAATGAGCCTTTCATGGATGAAATCGGTTGGAAATTGTCGAAGTCATGAGCATTTTTGTAAAACACTTAAAAATGTTGCTGAAATACAACAGCTTTAGAGTTCCTTTTCTAGGTGTCGTTGTAAGCATCCAAATCGCATGTAAAGTTTTCATGGGAGATTCTTTTCTCTATATATGAATTTGATTAAGGCATATCAGGATTTAAAACCGAGTTGATACAAAAGAAATTTATTTAGGTTTTATTAAAAATGATTGAGAATCGAATGACTTTGTCTTCGATGTTTTGAACTTGTTTCTCGAATCAGAAACCAACAATAGTCACCCATCATTGCTTCATCCCAAAACCCTTGGTAACGACGTTCCATCAACTTCATTTGTTGGTGAAAACGTTCGTCGTGCTCATCACTCTCGTCAAAAAGGTTTTCCGGGAAAAATCCATGTGAGAATGTAGGAAATGTATCTTCAAAGACATATTCACACCTGTGTTCAGTGAAATAAAAGGATTTGAAATTAATTATATGTAACAAACACAATATTTTTTATTTATACCTATTTTCTCATAATTTTTGAGCAATTCATCGACGGCTTCCTAATAATCTGGGCTTCTGAAATTTCCTAAAAAGGTTGTGACAACACGCTGGAACGATTTCCACGCTTCTTCCTCATCTGGTGTCAAAACTGTATTGAATGCGGAATCATTGAGCAGTTTTTTGATCTGTGGGCCAACAAATACACCTTCCTTTATCTTTGCGTCAGATAAATTTGGAAATACTGATTTCAAGTACTGGAATGCCGGCCCTTCTTTTTGCAACGCTTTGACGAAATTTTTGAATAGCCCAAGTTTTATATGTAGTGGTGGAAGTATTATGCGTTCTTTTACCACAAGAGGATCATTTTTAACGTTGTCTTTACCAATTGTGAAATTATCCCGTTTTGGCCAATCTTTTCGGACGTAGTGTTCCTTACGAGCTCGACTGTCCCATTTACACAAAAAACACATATATTTTGTGTATCCCTGTTGCAATCCAGTCAACATGGCAACCACTTTAAGATCGGAACAAATTTTCCAATTGTGTTGATTGTAATTTATCAAATTGAGCAATAGAGCCATTGATTCATACGTTTCCTTCATATTAACGGCATGAGCTAATGGAATAGAAGGTTTCTCATTCCCTTGATGCAGTAAAACGGCTTTCAAGCTCAACTTGCTGCTATCGATGAATAAACGCCATTCAACTGGATCATATGGCTCACCAAACTCTTCAAACAAGCCGTTTACGTCATGGCAAAAACATGCCTTGTCCTTTGTAGAATAATATTTGTCAAATTTCTTGTGACGATTCCTGTGACAAGAAATTTTGACCTCCTTACTCAGCATGTTGTGTTCTTTCAAGCGTGATGCCAGCAATTCGGATTTCTCCTTCGATAAGTCGAGATCTCGCACCAAATCATTAAATTCGGATTGTGTAAACAGTTTTGGGTTTCTTTCCAATTCCACCTCGAAGTCTTCCTCGCATTCCTCCTTGAATTCCTCCTCACTTTTTGTAACGGTCGATTCAGCAGAGGGCGCTCGTTTCCGCTTTGGATAAACAGGATACGCGACCGAACTTGAATGTGGAACAGGTTTTGTCATAGAAGCCACTTGTGGATACTCAACTGTTTTGTGACGTCCTTGTTGCTTAACTTTTGTCAAGCAGAAATAACAATCCGTTGCATGACAAAACGGTCGACGCCATATGGTGGGCATGTCAAAGGATAAATAGCGACTGACAGATAACAAATAAGTGAGTTAGTAAGTAAGACATTAACACTTATCAAAAATAGATGAAGTAAGATAATGTCGATCAGGAAAGAACAAAGCACTACCATGCTGTACATAAATTGTTTATATGAAAGTTATTCAAAAAATCAATTTACCTTGCGCCTGACGTCCACCTAGCCAAGCACGTTTTGCACGAACTACATAATACTGTTGGAATCCACGGTTCGTCAAAGTCTCCAGGATCAATTTTAAAATAAAGCCTGTATGCAGTTTGCAACGAAGCAGTGAAATTGACCGATTTTGTAAATATATAGTTGCCACACGCGTAACAAAACTTTTGAGAATCATTTTAACACTTGAATTCACGTTTTGTCGTATACATCGTTAAGCAATGTTAAAGAAAGAAAGCTGTCAAATTGAGTTGGTTGCGTTAGGTTCTCGCCGAGCGGTCTCACAAACACTAGCGTAAATTATATTGTTGAAAATATCCCATTTAATTTTGCGTGACAGCTGGTAGTGTTAGTGAAATGCACCGTATGCGTACACGTCCGCAGAAAGGCTTACTGGAAGTGTTGCATGAACCTAGGAGCGGGACAACGGCCAATCTTGGAATATTCAATTTCCATGATTTTACAAAAAATTTCATAACTTCGACAATTTCCAACCGATTTCATCCATTAAAGGCTCATTTTCTCCAGTTTTTAATGGACTTTAAGAATTAATTATATTTATAATTAATTATGGAATTTTTGAATCTTTTTCTCCCATTAAAAATGTTGATAAAAACAACGATAGCAAATTTATTTAGCTTCATTTTCATAAAAAAAAGACTTAAAATTGATGCACTAGTTCCAAAGATATTGACATTTTAGTAATCGTACTTTTGTCCAAAATTCAAAATATCAAAATTTTTGTATATCTTAAAAATGGCTCTACTTTAATTTTTTCTGACCATGGCATTTAATTCAGCGTAGGATTTTGCATTAGAAACGTTCGTCAACCACTAAAGTTCACACTTTTTATGTTGTTTTGTAAACTAGTGTTATTTAACGAGTAACAATTGAAGCCTAATAACCAGTACCAATAGGTCCACTCAATTTTCATTTTTGAGCTGACTGCAAGCTTATGGAATACAAAACTGCTGAAAAACTAATTTGAAGATGGATTTTATTCTCCTACGTTAGATGAGCCAGTTTCGGCACTAGATAGTAAACATACGTAGTTTTCACATATTATAAAATAAATCCCCCAAGTTGTGCACCAACTGATATCATTGCATTAAAGTATTCAGAACAATAAAAAAATGTGAAATATATTTTATTTTCATCAAAATAATCTCAAATTTGATTTTTAACTTCTAGCAAACTTTTGGCATTAGTTGCTCCTTAATTGGCCCTAGGTGTGCTCCAGTTTTTGGCCTTAGTGATTTTTGAACGGAGCATTCTTCGATTGTCAATAGGTGCAATTAAATCACGCTGGTTTGGAAACAAACAATGTTTTACGAAGGGAAATTAAAAAAAATGGCACTGTCAAAAGCATCACAGTCAATGCTAGTGCCAATTAGTGCACACTATGATTAGATGTACCAGTTATTGGTCGCACTGTAAAATCCCTAAATAAGGTGTGACATTGTATAATGTTGTATTTCTTGAATATAATTGAACTTTTTCCATCACGTATCACGTACAAAGATCATCAAAATTTTCCCGTTTTAGTTAAACTATAATGATAAAAGTCTTATTTTTCCCCTTGCGGCTAAGTAATTGACTCACTAACAAACAATATTTGGAGGTTTATTTTAAGCGTCTAAATTGAGGAATAATGTATTGGAATTTGGCCTTACAACTCAATACATGTTGTTTTAATGAAATACATTCGCCCTGAGCCCAAATCATCCACATTATCTTATAATTAGCTACGATTTCCACTAGGGCCAAATACTGAACCTAAGGCCAATACTGGTGCACCTACCCTATTTAAAACCTTAATATAATTTATTCCAAAATAAAAGAAATTTCATCAATTTATTTTCAATTTAAAAAATCTATCAACCAGTAGAGCAACAAGCAAATATATAAATGAAATAAATCAAGACCAACAATTGAAAAGGCTCAATTTTGTTGACAAACCTTGTAAGGCGCTGGTGGTGTAGTGGTAAGCGTGATTGCCTCTCACCCTAGCAGGCCTGGGTTCAATTCCAGTCGGCGCCGCCGGGATGTTCTGAGGTATAAAACATCTCTGATAACGCCTTCCTTCGGAAGGGAAGTAAAGCCGTTGGTCCCAGTTCATGAGTGATGGGTCGATATGTAGGGTCCAGGTGTGGGAGCTGCTTCCCTGACGTCGGTAGCATTGGTGCTCAGCTACTAATGATTCAAGTCGCTGGTGTCTTCTGATTATGCTCAATAACCTGTTCAGCAGGCAACATTGATGATTCTGGCGCATCGAATAGGGCACAAAATTCATGGCTTCTATATCACACTGCAGAATACAGTGTTGGCCACAAAACAGCTGCTTGATCATGTCATGTTGCGCAAAGTTGTAGCTGAAAAAATTTCCCATAAGCATAGGTAATGAACTTTTAAATAGAGCAATATGGAAAAAGGCTAGATGTCAATGAACAAAAAACATGGTTTTCTCAAGGTCATTTCCATGTAAACTTCAAACGGTTTTTGCCAAGTCAGTGTCTTGTCAAATTAGTTCAAATTTTGGAAGGTTTAACCTGATTTAGAACCACTATTGTACTAGGGGCCTCATAGCCTAGTCAGTAAAGGCACGGTATTACCAAGCCGGAGGCGGTGGGTTCGATTCCCGGTCCGGTCGAGGGAATCTTTCAGGTTGGAAATTTTCTTGACTTCCATGTGCTTGCTACACAATATACAAATTCATGCATTGTTATTGGCATCGAAAGCTCTCAATAAATAACTGTGGATGTGCATTTAGAACACTAAGTTGAGAGCACGCAATAAGCTAATATGCAGTTAGCAAAAAGCTTGAAATGCGAATAAGAAGAAGAAGTTGTACTGTGGAGAGAAAATTCAAAATTTTGAATCAGTCTACTGCACATATCAAGGGTTGATACCCATTGGCGGATGCCAAGGGTGCCAGGCCCCCTCCAGATGTACGTAGCCCACCCCCCCACCGGAACTTTTTTTTTGACACACCGGTATTTTGTCATCATTCAGCTTGTCAAGTTCGAGGTTACTATTTAACAGCGATTAATATAATTGAACACCTTACAAAGATTTTTTTTAAAGTCCTTTGGGTAGACTATCTTTCTTATGTTCCGGAATTGAAAAAAAAAACAATTTTGTGAAATTATAGCATATCGATATTTAATCGATAGTATAATAACTTAGTGGACATTCTGGGAACTTGATAGATTTTCAGAAAAAAAAAACGTAGAAACAAGGAACTTAGAAACGTTCTGTAAACTGAGTAGAATTGAAAAATTTATTTTAGTATTTTAGTTATTTTATTCTAGCTTCGTAGAATTATCTGATATTTATTAGGGAGGCTTTCAGCCTTGGGCTGGTTCGCCTTGCTTCGTAGAAGTTAAGGGAACATTTTTTTTATTTCAGGGAAGCTCAATAATGATCGGGAACCTCTATATAATATAAAGGCACTTTTTTGAAGTCTCATGGACTTGGGATGGTTGTGGAAATTACGTACAAACTCAAGAAATTTCTTTCGTGGAACTTCGTGGAAAATCAACGAGAAACGTAAAAGTGCAGCAAACTTTGTAGATGTTTTGCGAATTTTGTAGAGTTTCGAGGAACTGCGTAAAACTTCATATAAATGTGAGGAATTTTGAAAAAGTTCAGGAAATTTCGTAGAAGATCTAAACATAGTTCAATAAATTTCTAAGATCTTCAGGGATCCTTGCTTCAGTTTAGGAAACTTCGTTGCAGATTGTGATAGATCTAACTTATTATTTTAACTAGTTCCTTTATTTGGAAGGCTCAATCGCGTTAGCTTTACGAAGCCGATATTTCATTGTTCTTTGTTTGTAACAAAATTCATTCTAATTCTATGTCTAGTAGGAGTACTCGCCGAATACTCGCAGCTTAGAGAGGTACATTGTCGAAGAATAGGATCAGGGGAGGAGCTTGGGGGTAAGGTTTTGTTGTCTCGTGAGCGCGTTGTCGCCAATTTTAACGGTAGTGCGGTTCTAGTTTCGTCTGAAATTCGACCGGCTATGATGACCAGTGGGCGACGATGAGACTCATCGAGACGGGAGGACAAGACAAACAAAAACTATTAAATAGAGACAAAAGACAATGCATTAAATTCTTTTACTCGAAATTTGAAGAAACACATGAAACGACTGCTCATAGCAGATATCGAGAGTTCCCAACACGTTTCTGATAGGCACATAGGGTTGTCTTCCTTGGGCCTCGAGGGTACCCAAGTAGCCTTCAAGTCCGTTAACTACCCGATAATCACACTTTTTGCGATATAAGGTAAATATAGGGTTTCCGAACTTTATATCAGTCGTATAGCAGCCTTATATACCAAAAAAGGGCGATCTACGGGCTTATTGGTTACTTGGGCATTCAAAAGTCGCTCTCTGGCGGCGTCATTATCCGCACAGTGCCAAACTGCGTAATCGAATATCTCTGTTGTCACTCCCAACACAGTTTACCCATTTTTGGGTAGGTTCAGTTTTGACCGATCTGGGTGGAGTCTACCCAAATTTGGATAGTTTTGGAATAGCGTTCTCATGAGCCGGTGCCGGTGGTGTAGTGGTAAGCGTGACTGCTTTCTAACACCCCAATGGGTCTGAGTTCAATCCCAGCCGAGGTCGGTGTGATTTTTCTGAGGCATAAAAATCTCTGGACACGTCTTCCTTCGGAAGGGAAGTAAAGCCGTTGGTCCCGGCCCATGTGTGTTGTTGTGAATGGGTGCGATATTCTACGCAGGTGTGGAAGCTACCTTCCTGCACATTTGGTTGCCGTCAATGGATGGCAATCGATGTCCGTCGGTTATTGGCACTAGAATGCGGAACAGAGACTGATGTTAAATAAAATAAAAGAAGGAGAAGGAATAGCGTTCTCAGGTTTCGAAAAACAAAACAAAATCATGAGTTGTCAAAATACCAAAATCAGTTCAATTACTTCTCGACACTGCCGTGCCAGCTACGGCACACTGATCTACACTGAGAAAAAAGTTGGCACAAAACAATACGTCAAACTCAATTTTAAGCAGCTTCCCGGTCAAAAGTTTTACATCGCAGACTGGACGTGGGGATGTGCCGGGAAGATTCAAGTTTGTGCTTTCCGACAAGCTAACGAAGAAGGCCATGATTTGGCAAGCAATTTGCAGTTCTGCACAGTGGTGCGAAAGGCCAAATCCATGAACTTTTTTCATTAGCACCTTTCGTAGTAGTTTTTTCAGTGGGGTGTCTTCAGAAGAGTTTTTATAAATGTATAAGAAATATGAATAAAAAACTCAAAGAATCTAATCCAGGCGTGTAAGGTTGATAAGGTTTTACATTTGCCGCTGCTTTAATGGGCACTAACGATGTAACGAACATACTTTTGTCGGAAATAGTACCATCATTCCCTTCAAACTTCATCTTGTATTCGCTTAACCCTGTAGTCCCATTGAATCCCCATTTTACAGTCAATACAACATTATTGAGTTCGTCATCTGTGAAAGTATGAAGCATTCTTTTTCGGGGTAACAACTTCCCTTTGCATCCAATACTTTGTGGTATGAAGGATAAAGGTTTGCATTGCGCTGAACAGCACCAATCTTTCATATCGATTTTTCGTCAGATTCAGATCCAATAGCATGACAAGAGCTTCATTATTTGTAAACGGAACAAGAGATTTAGACACTGAACGTTGCAATGACAACACTTGCGTTGCTCTTGATGGACTTTTTTGTGTAATATCTTGCACAATAGTCGCGGAATCGTGTTTACCCTTGTAACCGTGCGGGAAACTTCCTGAGATATTTGTAAACACGGTGGTTTAAGCGCCACTCTCACGAAGAGAGACCACCGGTCGTGTTAAACTTGCCCGACACTGTGAGACTAAATCTCAGAGGACTCCCGTACGGTACGATTCTCGAAGTACCTCAACGAATCAACCCGAATTTTCGCTAACGCCTGAGATCAAACGAACACTTTTATCCGCACTTCCTTTTATCACGACAAACCTACAACCCCGAAAGGATCCAAAATGCGAAGCTCTATCAGCATAAACACAACGAATCGGGTTAAAAACAAATCTCGATGAACATTTCAAATGGTCCTATCTGCTTTGATCGATTCTCTTCATCGACTTTCTTTTTCGCTAATAACTCAGCTGCAAAACCTTTTCCTGTTGTATTTGACGTTTTGGACGCTAGATAAGAACCTCCTTTATCAAACTATGTGGTAGCATTAGCGTTAAATCTGTTTGCATAGCATTGGTTATGAAAAGAGAAAGTCGATGGAGAGAATCGATCAAAGCAGATAGGACCATTTGAAATGTTCATCGAGAAATATGTATGAATAGAGAGAGATCTTACGAATGGAATACACAGTGACGTATGAAACCAGCTAAGAGACGCAACGGTATGAAGGAAAACTATATACTTTACAACAAAAAAAAAACAACCAATTCAAACTATATTCACGTATTTACATTCGTGTTGTGTTGGACAAACCCGATAGCAACGGAAAAACTAAATTCATGGCCATGAAAACAAAAATACGGACATACCTGCGCAGGATTTAGGTTCCGTGGGATGCGATGCGATGTGATGCGATGCAACGGCGACGGATGAAGCGGTGATGGTGACGGATGGATCGGTGATGGCGACGGATGGAGCGATAATGGCGGCCGGAGACCTTACCAAGGTCCTAGCGATGGCGACTGTCGACCTTCCGATGACCTGTGATGATGGCGGCGGTCTCAGAATGGCGCCGATCTAGCTGCGGAAATGGCGTGCAGCGACGGAAAGTGACCCGTGTGCGGTATGACCGAAATTAGAGGTGCGGAGGTAGTGGCGGCTGGACGGAAGGCTTCCGATTTTCTTTCTAGAGAGCTGAGCATCGACGGAGTCGAGCTTTTCCCGGGAGATTCGCTCCGCGGAAGAGAGAGACCAACGTACCGTCGCACGGCTTCGCGTACTGTGTTTCCGCTTTGACCGCCCGAGATGGAATGAAATCCTCTCCTCTTTGGTTGAAATCCGAACCAAGGTACGCGATTGGCTTCGTACTCCTACGGTCCGAGCTCTCGAATGTCACGGTCCCCGGGGTTGTAACGGGATGGAGGCCTTACCGACGGCTTTTGACGACCGTCGGGAAACAATTCGCTAAGCAGAAATTTAGCGTCTTCACTCCCCTCCGTTTGACTACCTACGAGAGGCGGGCCTTCGCTGTGCACACGGGTCTGATCCGTCCTTCACGGACAAAAAATGTGGCTTTGATGACGCCACGAAGCCAAAGTTCCGGCGATGATGACTGCCGAACTCGTCAAAAATCCAGCCCGTACAAAAAAAAGCCCGTTGAACGAGCTGTCCAACGCGAAAAACACGAAATTACAAAAATGCTAATGTTTAAAAGTTTTACAAATTACCTTTTTGTACGATAAAACACTAAAAACGCAGATGTCTGCGACGCAACTACTTTGAACAGTACAATTAACCTAAACGTACAAAAAAACCACACGTTAGATCACTAAGCTGGCTCAATTAACTCCTTACTAATCACCTTAGAGTACGTAGATTACTTTCACAGAGTCCACTTTACGAACTTAAAAACCGCGTCACACACATCTGCTTTCCAGCCGATTCGTTAGCGAAATGGACGAGATTAGAAGTTTTGTTCCCCAAGAAACCACAGGTTTCCTTCAAGATAAAAGGATCGGATATGGCGCAAAAACATATGTCGATTAGCCATCTTATTTATGTGTTCATTTGAATCCTATCTCTTTCGCGTATTGAGCAATTCTCCTCTTTAGCCATCTTATTTATTGTTCCATAAAAAAAACGCTAGCTTGCTATAAAACCTTACAAATGTATATACAAAGCTAAATGTAAAACATAGCTTAGACACAAACCAGCTTCTTCGCACAAGATTACAACCTATATGACAACACACGTTACCTAATATTTACAACTCCTTAAATCCGATGTATTCGGTCTTTTTACAACATCGCTGCTGTTTTCGAATGCCAGTAACTTTCTGCCACGTTTAGCAGATGAGGATGACGAAGGAATGTTATTAATACTTTTCGAAGAAAGTTTAAACGGGCTGGTAAAGTAATCACTGCTTTATACTTTTTCTTCGGTTCGGTTATGTTTTTTCCATAGTTTTTTTTTAAATATTTACGCATCGATAGTACATTTTGTTTAGCTTCTACGGCAGCTGCTACCATGAGCTCAGGTTCAATTCCATAATGAGTAAAACTTCGTTGCAAACGGAGGCAACCTTTTCATCTCCTATGGAGTTTTTCCAAATCGAAAATAGTATTCGTTTATAGATTTCAACTGAAAAAGAGAATCTATAACCTCATTTTAATGTTCTTCAGTATATTTGGCTTGTATTTTCTCAAAAACCATTCCCCAGCAACGAAACACAAGAATTAGATGAATGCAGAATATCCATTAAACAAAACGCAATTCCATTCGTATAAGTAAAAAAAAAAATATTTGACTTACCTTCGGTGCAGTTGGACATATTATCACAATTTTCAGAAAATTATTTGCAAGCGAATTTTTACACTGATGAACGCAAATGCAACGAAAGTATTGTACCATAACACTCGAATGACAGTTAAAATCTGGTAATCATGGGTTGCTTTGGCTTGTCAAAAACAAACAAAACATGGTGGGTGGTTCGAATGCTGTTCATAAAACATTGGTCAGCTCACATGGATACAACGGGATGCAAATGGCTACCAGATGAAATGATAGTATTTATCATATTGAGGAGCCGTCTGCCCCTTTTTGCCTCTTTGAAGTTTGTGGATGCTTGAATTTGGCTATTTTTGAGCTGATATTGCCTATTACATTTTCTGTTTTGCAAATAGCACTTTTTTGTGTTGAGTAAAGTTGTGTATTTTATTGATTTTAAAAAAAGTTGCAGAACATTATAGTCATCTAAAACAAATGATTTCGGAAATATTTATAAAAAACGGATTTTTGAGACCCCAGGGATCCTCGAAAATGACATCCCAAGATAACAGTGTTCACTCGGCTGTCGACAGAAGCAGACCACTCTTAATGTGTGTCACGCGATCTTCTGTTTACTCGGCAGCAACCATTGTGTGGTCCTCCTCATTGTTCTTCATCAGCAGTTCTTTCAGTCGATGCGTCGTCGACTTTGCAAAGCAACCGTTTCGTGATGAATGTGTGAGTGCTGACCACGTTTAGCTTCCATTGCTACAATGGAAGCGCTCTGACCCTCGTTGGTGAATCTGCCATACAAGTGAACCACTGGAAGCGGCTCCCGTTCTAGTAGAGGAGGCTTATTGGATAGCGAAAGATAAAATGTTTATTGTGTTGTACTTTTTGACTTTAGTTTTAAGATGTATTGTATAGTGAACAAGAATCCTTGGCTCTGTAAATTTAATTTGGTTGAGCCTTATCAAATAAATTAATAATAATAATATCCCAAGTTTACATCGAAGAATGCCTGAAAAAACGTGTATTGCCGTTCATCCACAAGCATAGGGGCAAAGTCATCTTTTGGACCGATTTGGCCAGCTGCCACTACTCCAAGGTAATTCTGGAGTGGTATGCTGCCAATAAGATCGATTTTGTCCCCAAGCTAAAGAATCCTCCTAATTGCCCGGAATTTCAACCAATCGAAAAATACCGGGCAATTTTAAAGCAGTGACTTTGACGAAGCAGTGGGGCAGCCAATGGCATCGAGCAAATGCGGGAAAAATGGAAGAAATACGCTGATTCCGTGTCCGTTTCCACTGTGGGGGCGCTGATGGGCTCGATCAAGAGGAATGTTCGAGATTTCATTAAAACTGGAGAAATGTAAACATCTACTGCTGTAACTTTGAAATTTAAATAAAAGTACTGTAAAGCAACTATTAATGGACTTTTTAAACTAATTGTATCACAAATTACAGGTCTTTTTGTGCGTACCAATTTACTTTTAGTCAGCCTTTAGCTGCACTTTTACCGACTGTGCTAAGGGAGACCCCAAAGTGACTGCTTTATCTATTATTTTAAGAATGCATTAATACAGCATCCTACGACTGTCCGGGAGCTAAATTGTTATCTAAGGCAGATAGAAGGTATTGGTTTCACAAAAGAAGTGAAGGTTTGTTAATTTGAGAATTAATATTATAGCAATATTTTGAAATTGTGATCGAATGGAGCATTTAAATAATCTTGTGTCTCGGACTCAGCCCCTAACTTGATTTAATAAATTTTAGAGAAGACGCGATTAAGCGATGAGTGTATGATAGAAATGCACTCTTGATGTTCCAACGCAGATCAACTTTCCCCTTTCGAATCCTGTATGCCTTTCATATATCCAGCCATCCTCGCAACTCGTATTCCCAACCATGAATGAGGTACCTATGTAACATCATTTCACCAAGAAAAAGATAGTTGCTCTGCTTTCAACCGGAAAAGATGCTTCTAATCCCCCGGGGTTGCACGCGGCCGAGCAGCAATAGGTAGCTCATCATTCTCCTGATACTTGAGTCTCACACCCAGGTGGCACCAGCGTCGTCGTAGTCGTCGATTTGCGCTCAACCAGGAAGCGTGAAAGCTCCACGAAACGTGATGGAGTGAAATGTCCTTCCTTCGAGTATGGGGCTGCAAATATTGTATGAGGGAAATGGAAAAACAGAACATATTATACATACAAATCCAACCTGCAACAGTGGGTAGAAGCAGCAGAGCCTCGTCACGTTTTCCGACGTTTTGAAACGCGCGAGACGGCGCAGCACTTCAAAGTGTTGAGAGGTAAATATTTCAGAATGTTTTCCTTCACGCAAAATAACTTTCCGCACAGAGTAGCGAGTGAGATAACTCTTTATTTCCCGCACCGAGCAGGCACTTCACCTACAGAGCTGAAGTGCTGACGACAGGGAAGCAGCTGAAATAATTTTCCCCGTAAGAAAATAATCATTTTGTAGGATTTTATTCTTCGGAGCTTTTCAGAGTAAAACCATCGTCGCTGAAACATGCCGTCGTCTGACGGTGATGGTAGCGCGGTCCTGGCAGGCTGTCTCATCTGCTGCTGCTCAGAACTAAGTAGAAGGAATGAGCTCACCAAATTTACACGGTATCTAAATGACAGTTTTTTCTTCTTCCTTTTTTTCGTTCATGCAGACGACTGATGGGTGGTGGCGAAGAGACGTTCATTCATTGCAGCTCTTGCTCATCAAAGTGCCACAATGGCGACAGTAACTCGTTCGGTGGGAACCTTCAATGGTGGAAGATTCCATTAACTCGTTCCGCTCTTCCCATTGCGCGTCAATGCGAAACTCAAATAGACACGAACAATTCAACGAAAATATCTTTTTGATTAATTTCCAAAGTTTTCCTTCACGGTAGCTTTAATTTCCTCCGATTGTTTCAAATATAGCACTTCCGCCAACGAAGAGCACGACGGCACACCTGCTGCTACCGGGATACAGGCTGATCTCGAAGCTGCTTCCTTCTGCAAGATGAGGTTTGTTTAGCAAAAGTTGATACCGAAAGAGTCATTCAAACTGTGTGAGTGTAATTTCGAGGAGTGTTGAAGGGTAAGAGTTACGGTCTGCCGCTTCTGATCGGGAAGTGCTGAGGATTGAGATGATTCCTTCTTTTACCTCCAGAAAAGTTTTTGTGACATTTACATATTTCATTTTCATGGTGGAAGTGCTGGAACTGTGGTCTAGGTGATGTTTTTTTTTCTGCGAAAATGAATAAGGTTAATTGCGGTGAAATCAATTAAGGTATTACCTGTGCTGCTTGGAGCAGTATTCATGTGGTTGCATGACGCACTTCTGGCTGTTTTTCGTTTTTTGGTAAATAAGCGGCATCGTTACTGAAAGGTATTCTGATTTCAAAAATAATTAAATGTTACATGTGATATGTTCGGTCGGCGATTCTCTACGTGTGTTCAATTTGATCTGTTTTTTAGAGCCTTTTTACAAGTATGCAGGCTCGCGGCATATTCAAGGAATGGATGCGGTATCCTCATCTGTTTATCCCAGAGGGCAGAAGAGGATCGCAGAACCTTAGGGGATTTCTTTTCTTTTTAGCGGTGTCCAAACCTGTGTATCCCAAGTTGGGCAGGAGAGGATCGCAATCCAAAGTGATTCTTTGATCGAAAGTATCTGGCTTTATTAATCAACTGCTTGGGTTTATATACGGAGTTATTGTCATAATACATTTTACAATTTGTTGCATTGGCATGATGTGATTTATATTTAATTACTGTAGGCAAAGTGAGATGCCTATAACGGTGTGACAATTCTATGTTTGTTTCATTGATGTCAATGTGCTTGCTAGGCTATTAGCGTATTGAAAGATGTAACATGATCCGCGCATTCGGGTTCGCTGTTCTGGGTGTAGGAAAGGTAAATTAATAATTCTGTTTGGCAAGGCTATGAAGAAGTGAACGCTACTGACGTGAGTGCAACTGCATGATATGCATTTTTCTGTCTTATCGGCAATTTAGTAATTTCAATTCTTACAGTGGCGTAAATGATTTTAGCTACATATGACAGACAACTTATGGTCGATTCTTATGGTTTATGGAAAATTCTTCAGAACATTGAGTCAAAATAAGGACCATTTTTTTTTATTTTCCAAATGCTTGAAAATGCAATCATTAAAAAGTTAATGAAAACGTACTACTGTGAGGAGCACAATTGACTGAATGGATTACCATTCAGTCATAGTGCAATATCCATTGATGAACCCCTCGACGAGCTGTCAACTGGATGAACAGGATGAATCTATTAATCCTCTTTAATCTGACCACCCAACGACGCTTCAATCAGCAAGCATCTCGTTCGTCCTCTTTCGTCGCAGTGCAGTTGAATAGGTAGGTTGTGCCTGCTCCCCAAAAGGGTTGGGTGATTCCGGTGGGATACGGTCCAAACCTCACAACTACCATATTTTTTTGTCTTTCTACGAAATTTATAGACTCTATTCTTTCTTACACGGGGAATATGTACCGTGTAAAAAACTCCTACCAAGATTTTGATTTTTCACTTGCACAAATATTTTGATGAATTTTGATGCCATTCGTAATTATATCATACTAAGATATATGTAGATATATTAAAAAAAAGCTGTATTTACACCAAAAATTGTGATTTTTTTTTTAAGAATGTCATTTGATTACCTACACTGAGGCAAATAAACCTAATAATTTCATAAGGCTAACATTCTTGGCTCGTTTCCAGTATGGAGATTTATTCTGTAGTGGATGAGCTTGGGAATAAATCCATGAAAGTGTCAAAGAGCATCTCAAAACCACAACGCTCCACTACAAAATATTAAGTTTTCGCTTTGTATGTAATGAACGACATAGTTTCTGCGGTTATGGTGAAAGTTAATGCTCCATTTATTTCCATTTATTTATTTCCATTTCGTCAAGCCAGTGTAGACTACATACAATGATTATTACAATGTTTACTTACATACTATGCATTAATTCTATTCTGTTTTAGCTTAGTTTGTATTTGCTGCTTGGACATAGTGATGTCAATAGTTCCGCAATGCAAATTATATAGGCTATTTTTTGCATAGTTTGTTCTGTACGATGTTTCTGAAAATAAATTCCGTGTTCTAAGATATTGACAAGGTGTGTAAAAATTTAATTGTGCGAGAATTTCTGCCGAATCTATGCGCATTGAAATAATGCCGTTGATGAAGAAAAGCATTGCAAATTGGCGGCGCTCCTTAAGTGTTTGTATATTGATGAGCATGCAGCGCGCTTCATAAGATGGTAATGGAAATGCAGTCCAATTCAATTTACGTAAGGCATATAAAAGGAATTGTTTTTGGACAGATTCTATGCGTTCTTCGTGTATGGAAATGTATGGATTCCATACTAGGTGGCAGTATTCCAGAATTGGCCTTACATATGTGGTATATAAAAGCTTAATAGTGTATGGGTCTTCGAAATTATGACTGAACCTTTTGATGAAGCCTAGCATTCTGTTTGCTTTACTAATGACAGTATTATAATGTTCTATAAAAGTTAGTTTGGAGTCTAGGATTACACCTAGATCTCTTACAATTTTGCTTTTTTCTACTATTTGGTTGCCTAATGATATTTCAATATGCGGTGTTTCAATTTTTCTGCTAAATGCTATTGCAGTACATTTTTTTTTACGTTCAGTTGAAGTAGACTTTTACTACACCAGGTGTGGAATATATTGATTTCATTATGGAATTCTTCTGCATCGCTAGAATTACTTATTTCCATAAAGAGCTTCATGTCGTCTGCATATACAAGCAATTTTATTTTTTAAGTATGTAGGAAATGTCGTTTATGTACAAAATAAAAGGAAGTGGGCCTAAATGAGAACCCTGGGGTACCCCAGAGGTGACTGAAATTGGTTCTGAAAGTTTATTTTGAAAGCGAACTATTTGTTTACGATGTGTTAGGTATGATTGAAGCCAATTCAAAAGTCCAGGCTCCATTCCTATTTTCTGCAATTTGAGGATTAATAATGGTATGTCGATGCGGTCAAATGCTTTACTGAAGTCGGTGTCGAGCGACCATTAAAAAAGCCGTGCTGTTTACTTGTAATTATATTTTTCACCTGCTGAAAAATATTGCCGTTTACGATTGATTCAAAAAGTTTTGGAATGCAAGAAATAATAGCAATTCCACGATAATTTCGAATGTCTGATTTTGCACCTGATTTGAAAAAGGTACCAAATAAGATGATTTCCAAATTTCAGGGAATTTTCCATTTTTCAGAGACATGTTGAAAAAACGCTCTAGAGGAAATGCGAGTTCTTCAGAAAGGTTTTTCAAAAATATGGGTGCGATGCCGTCAGGTCCAGACCCTTTCGACGCGTTTAAGTTTTTAGTGCATTGAGGACTTCATGTTGAGAAAGTTGGTTGACAGAGATGTTTTTAGAAATTTCAGGAATGAATGCAAAGAAATCGCGGTCACGATCTTCTTCGGAAAATGTGGTGTATACTTCTTGGAAGAAATTTGCAAAGAGATTGCAAATTTCAGAAGAATTCTCACCTACATTTGCATCCAAATTCATTCGCGAAGGAAAATTGCTGCTTTTTAATTTCGTGTTTACATAATTAAAAAAGTTCTTAGGACATGATTTGACTTCATTTTCGACTTTGCGGTTATAGTCCTCATATGCAGAGTTGATGGCTGTATTTAATTGGTTGCATAAGTTGTGATAGTTTCGCAAATTGGTTTCAGTTTTCTTTTTCTTTTTTGTATAGTATATGAGCTTTCTGTTTTCATTCTTTAAATTTTTCAGTTGTGGATTGAACCATGCGGGTAGTTTATTGTTTTGTGTTCGTCTTCTTTTTTTTTTTTTTATGGTACAGTTTCTAAAATTAGGCTTTGAAGAATTGAGTGAAATTTTTCTACTTCAGTATCGACATTTCCTTCAATACTTATTAAATTTTGCCAATTTATTGTACATAGTCTACGTTTGGCTTCTTTGTTATTTACTTTATGGTATTCCGGCACTTCCTCGTATTCCCAGTCGCTGTAAAAAGTAGTAAAAATTTGCTACTTGAAAATGCTAACGCGGGGCTCGTGCACGGGTCAGTTATTAAAAGGTATGAAAAATAAAATAAAGTTTGAATGGTAAAATATATACCAGAACGCTGTGAACGCGCGTCCGAACTCAAAGGTGGTTCGTGGTGAAGTGCACCCACACCCAAATTTAAAATGCATCAATTCCAACAAGCATTACTAATTCTCAAAATGGGAAGTATTGAAATATTGATAAATACAATATTATACCATCGAGATCAAGCCAGCTTTTGTCCTTATGCTCAGCGTGTGGTTATTGTTTTGGAGATGTACCGCTCCAGTTAAACTCCGCACCTGGCACTTTCCATGACTTGGAGTAACCAGACGCCTTACTGTCATCGGCGTACTGTGTGAACGTTGAGCAAACTGTGGCCGTGTGTGCCGTACTATATTAATTCTACTACTGAAATGACAACTTCAATTCCAAGATTCCAATGACAGGAAAGTCCTACTGAAGTTCAGGGAGGTCTTGGCGTAGTTCTGGGAAGGTCTACTGAACTTCAGAAAAGTCCTGCCAAAGTTCAGGAAAGTCCTGCCGAAGTTCAGGAAAGTCCTGTCAAAGTTCAAGGAGGTGCTGCCGTAGTTCAGCGAAGTTTTGCCGAAGTTCAGAGAAGGCCTGCCGTACTTCAGGGAAGGCCTGCCAATGTTCAGGGAAGTCCTGCCGTAGTTCAACGAAGTCTTGCCGAAGCTCAGGGAAGTCCTGCCGTAGTTCAGGGAAGTCCTGCCATTTCAATTCTTGGAAATCAGGGTTGCCTTGATGAAGTTCAGAAAAGTCCTACCGTAGTTCAGAGAAGGCCTGTCGATGGTCCGGGAAGTTCTGCTGAACATCAGGGAAGTCCTGACAATCTTCAAGAAGGTCCTGCTGAAGTTCAGAGAAGGCCTGCCGTAGTTCAGGGAAGGCCTGCCAATGTTCAGGGAAGTCCTGCCGTAGTTCAACGAAGTCTCGCCGAAGCTCAGGGAAGTCCTGCCGTAGTTCAGGGAAGTCCTGCCATTTCAATTCTTGGAAATCAGGGTTGCCTTGATGAAGTTCAGAAAAGTCCTACCGTAGTTCAGAGAAGGCCTGTCGATGGTCCGGGAAGTTCTGCTGAACATCAGGGAAGTCCTGACAATCTTCAAGAAGGTCCTGCTGAAGTTCAGAGAAGGCCTGCCGAAGTTCAGAGAAATTTTCAAATCTTGAAAAGCATAGATGGCAAATTTAGTTCTTTTATTTTGCACGGAAAAGTTGTTTTTTTCTATTTAGCGTTGCATTATTTTGTAAAAATCGATGAAGTGAGTCATTCTGAACCCATTCACTTTCACCTCAATGGTTAATTTCAAATACGGTAAACGCACCAATAGAGGAGGTACGTTAATGGAATGTATTCCTGTAGTGGCCTATATGGGTACTTCATAAGCCACTATAGGAACATTGAACAACAGAAAATTTCTAAGCACTAATTTCTGTAAAATCACAAAGTAAGGCCAAGCCTAGTCAAAATTAGATGGGTTTTGCTGTGATGTGATCATCAGTGTGTTCTTGACCCGTAACACGTGGTTCCTCATAATAGATCAATCTTTGATTTCATCAATTTATTGCTGTATGAAGGGTCAAAAACGCATGGGTGCAGACACACAAGTTATCCTGAATCGGATACAGGAGAAGATCGACGCAACTCTCCGACAGCAGCAGGCAGGATTCCGTGCCGGAAGATCTTGTGTGGACCATATTGTCACGCTCCGCATCATCCTGGAGCAGGTCAATGAATTCCAAGAGTTCCTTTATTTGGTATTTATTGACTACGAAAAAGCTTTTGACCGTCTCAATCACGAGAATCTGTGGGGCGCCCTGAGACGCAAGGGAGTCCCGGATAAAATCGTCAACCTCATCGAAGCGCAGTATGAGGCTTTTACGTGCAGAGTTCTGCATAACGGAGCCTTGTCCGACCCTATCCGGGTAGTCGCTGGTGTGAGACAAGGATGTATACTATCACCGCTACTGTTTCTCATCGTAATCGACGAGATCATGGTAGGTACAATTGACCGTGTACCGAACCGTGGGCTGCTTTGGCAGCCTATCACCATTGAGCATCTCAACGACTTCGATTTGGCTGATGATGTTGCTCTACTAGCACAACGGCGCTCTGATATGCAAAGTAAGCTCAATGACCTAGCCGAACGCTCCTCTGCGGCGGGTCTCACCATCAACGTCAACAAGACCAAATCGTTGGATATCAACACGGGCAACCCTTCCAACTTTACGGTAGCGGGGCAAGCAGTGGAGAAGGTCGAAAGTTTCCAATATCTTGGCAGCCAAATAGCGTCGGGCGGCGGGACCAAGAGCGACATAGGTGCACGCATTAAGAAGGCCAGGGCTGCCTTTGCGAGTTTACGAAACGTATGGAGATCCAACCAGATAAGTCAACGCACCAAAATCCGAATTTTCAACTCGAACGTGAAATCTGTGTTGTTATACGTCAGCGAGACGTGGTGTGTATCAGCGGAGAACACTCAAAAGCTGCAGGTCTTCATCAACCGATGCCTGCGGTATATAATTCGAGCCTGGTGGCCTCACAACTGGATCTCGAATGCCGAGCTCCATCGTCGATGTCATCAGAAGCCGATAGCAACAGAAATTCGAGAGCGAAAGTGGAGGTGGGTCGGCCACACACTTCGACGGGGCGGAAACGAAATCTGCAAGCAAGCGCTGGATTGGAATCCAGCAGGACATCGCAGCAGAGGCAGACCCAGGGGCCCATGGCGGCGAAGCCTCAATAAGGAAATTAAGCAAGTCAATAGAAATCTGACCTGGGCCCAGGTCAAGGCAAAAGCGAGCAGCCGCCCAGGATGGAAGTCTTTCACGTTGGCCCATTGCACCGCTGGTGGTGCACAGGACCTTTAAGTAAGTAAGTAAGCAGACACACTTTCGTGGAACTGTCGGAAGAAGAGAATCTCTTTACTATAGGAACATCTCCCAACACCATTATCGTAACAGTTATAACATGTGAAACGTCAAAATGCACACATAATCAAACATTGTGCAAGGTGCTCAGGATGAAGCAATCTAAAAAAAGTGGGAGTGTGGCATTTTGATGTCTTTCAGAATGATTCTTCATTTTTTGAGTTCTTTATTTGAGTTGGACAATATCTTGCTAAAGTCGATGAAAACATAATAAATGAAGTCGTTTTAAGAAACTTTGTTCAAGATTCGCTCTGAAACATAGCTCGATCCCAGTGGTAGATGGGTAATGATATATTGCTTGCCTGCTTTGTTGCAATTTACACGGGTGAGGACATAGCTTGATATGAATCGAGACAAGACATGACAAAAAAACTACAAGGGACAGCCCTATGGGGTTGTACGCAATGCAGACGTAGGACTTATATAATAGATCTTATTTGCTAACTGCAGCAGGAGCTTGTGTTTTGTGTAGGAATAGGCATTTGAGCGGGTTCTCTCTGTTTATACTATTTAGTATGATGCACTTGACATAGATGGCCCTCAGCGACTCAAGAAGAGCTACTGATTCTGATCAATAGTAGTGCGGCACCATTTGGTGAGACCGGATGGAATTCAACTTTGAAATCTGAGTTAGGGAAATCGCTTTTCACAGGCAATTATTTATAATCTAAATTATCATAGCAACAGTTGCACATTCATGCAATTTTCAATAGCGACATTTTGAAAAATAATGAAGTCTTACATTGAACAGATGCGTAGAATTATTTATCATTGATTGGTGATAAAATTATTGAAATTGGTCCAGAGGCAGCTGAGCTATTAGCGTTCAAAATCTTTCATAATTTTGTTACATGTTCCATTGTCGGTTTTCACAAAGTGTACCCCCATATAGAGATCACAGACGTAGTCCTACGTCAAAATTCCCATTAACACACTTGTATCATCTTCAGCTTTACTTCGTGAAGCAGCTTGCCAACAATTTGCTCGATTCCTTCTACCGCCCCGAGTGAGTTGTGTCGCACGGGCTGCTTGTCATGAAAAGGAAGGGAGCAGAATAACATCATTATTGCTTTCCACTTCTGACATAGCGTTATTATTCGGTTCGTTGATCGCTTGTCATTTTGTCATTAGGAGATATTTTTGATTCTTTGTCAAGATGACCATTTCTTATCCCTCAAGTGGACTAGGGTGAAAATAGAGTACAAACGGTAGCACCAAAAAAAAACTAGTTTTTACCATAACTTTTTCATTTGAATTTTTCAAATTTTGCAATGTTCTACAAAGATGTAATGGCTCTAAAAATGTATATTTTTGCTGCAGAGAACAAATGGCTATTTCTTTGATTTAAGGATAAACGACCGTTATTATATTTTTTAATGCTTCCTTTAAGGGGGTGTATCTTGCAAGTTCCGAACTTCTACATAATTCCATGCTTTTCAAAGATGTTTAGCGAAAATTCTTGATTTTCTATTATATTTGTTCCACTCCCCAGGTAAAGTTTTGATGCCTAACAATTTTTTTTTCAAAGATTTTAATTTGGCTAAAATTTGAATGATTGTTGAACACTGGCTACGTTAACCTTTGTTCAGCTAAATATGGTGATTTTAACCAGCCGATAGCTTAACATTAAATTTCAAGCTTTTTAAGGCTTAACAAAACAGTATTTTCAAACCTTGTTCAACCTTCTTGTTTTATTAATAATAATAATAATGGAAAACCGCTCCATATCTTTTATTTTTAATGGGACTACTTTGTCTCGATGCTTACTAAATAATTGGATTTCAATATGCATATTGTTTTTGAGCCATTGTGCCACAGTGGGTTCTGAAAAAATACGGCCAAAAGTCTTTTCTCACCTTTATCAACGTTTTAGAGCCTAGGTGGCTCCAGAGAAGTTTCTTCAAATTTAATTTTTCATCTTTTGAAATATGCACTCGAATTTTCATTAAGAGGGTATTACACTTAGAAAATCTAACTTTTGTAGTTACGAGAAAATGGGTTTATGCCTACGGCGAAGTTGTAGAGAATCAAATTGTAAGAAACTTTGCCCCAAACAACAAACCTCTACATTTTAACCCCAGAGATATATAGTTAGTTTTCTCTCAGGACTACTTAAAAAACTGTTGTTTTTTTTTCTTATACTTAAGTACATCATATTAATCCAACTTGTTGCAAAAAGTTTTAGATATCGTAAAAATGCGCATTTTCTCTGAAGACACCAACTATTTTTGTTGACATGAGCGTAATATACAGCGAATTTAGTGTAAATATATACAAATTTTCAATTTTTTTTTTTTTTTCAAAATGCGAATGTTTGTGAACCAGTACTCAACGTCATAAAGTATGTCATAGTTTAAAGTATGAGCAAGCAACATATCACAATCAGGACACTTCGCGCATATTCATGTTATTTTACCCATCACCATTTAAGCGATATTCTACATGTTTTTCAAATAATGCTTCGTTAAACTGAGTTTATATTTCTTAGCTTTTCTATTCATTCATTAATTTAAAAAATAAAAATAAAAAAAGAACAAACTTACACTGTCCATCACATAAGGATGGGGTGGTATCGAGAATAAGTGATTAGGTTCGCTCAAATTGGTAAACGACAATACCTTCATATTCATGGCCTTCTTTGAACCTCAATGCATTGCGGTCATCGAGGCTTAAGCTAAGACGTGCTGTCAGGTAACGTCGGTGATCGTTGTGTTATGTTTATTACAACTGTTTGCGTTTTTATTTTCCGTGAAAAATGAGTGCTTATCAACCGGCTCGGAATGAATTTTTCGGAGTGTGGAAGGAGAAACTAAGTAAATCTCGTGAAATCAAAATGCATCATGTCCGGGATCACATGCTTTCAAAATGGGTTGGAATTTCGAAAGACAACTGCAGAAAATTGAGAAGAGCTATTGCCAGTTTTTGTGCAGAGTTAGAAAAGCGTTGGATGAGGTTGTGTTTTTCCCCTTTATTTGGGTGCTGATACGTTCAAAATCTATTGGAGACCGTTTGCCCAACCTGTTACCAGAGACAAACTTCGAAGTGCATTTTTTCACAAGTTGCTTATTCATCTCTATCTACGGCTCTTTGTGAGGGAATTGCCTCTGATCCACGCTGACGAGTGGCTTGAAAATTTTCACTTGAAGCATCGGAGCTGGTATAGCAATTTTTCTGGAACAGCTGATAAGCAGGAGCTCCACTTGACTATTTGGGTGAGATCGCTCTTTTTTTATCTGCAAATAATTAAGTTTTATAGAAGAATCATTACCAACATAGGAGAAAATTCGGTAAGATCCTTTTTTTTTTCCTTTGGTTTGTTTTTTCCTTCGATCTTGTTTTCCGTGCTGAGCACCAATGCTACCGAGGTGCCAGGAAGGCAGCTCCCACACCTGGACCCTACCTATCGACCCATCAACTCATGAACCGGGGACCAACGGCTTTACTTCCCATCCGAAGGAAGGCGTGATCAGAGATGTTATACCTCAGAACATCCCGGCGGCACCGACTGGTATTGAACCCAGGCCTGCTGGGGTGAGAGGTAATCACGCTTACCACTACACCACCGGCGCCGTTGGGTAAGATCCTTCCATTGCATTATTTTATGATTCTTCAATATTTTACAAATAGTAGTATAGTATAGTAGCAATTGCGGAGTGGCTGAAGGGACCCGTTTTTCCAAAAATGTCGCACGAGAAAGTCCAAGGACCGCCAAAAAAAAATCGTTCGCCGAGCTGAATAAGCAGAACAAGAGGCGACGAGCAAAAGTTCTGAAGTGCATAAAGCTTTACAAACATCACCTTCTCGAACAAGACAAATTCGACAGGTTTGAAAATTGCACAACGATTCTCAAATTGACCGATCTATGACTGAAGATGAAGGTTTGTTCTTATTCATTGACAGGGACTTTGCCAAGGACCAATGGACGCTGTAGCCTTAGGCTTGTACTTGAAAAAAATGCACCATTTTTATCCGTGTGTAACTTTTTTATCCGTGGGTAAAAATTGTAAAAATCTGGTTATAACTAGTTTGGAGTGAATTGTTTACATGTGCAAAATTTCATAACAATCGGTTCAGTGGTTATTGAGATGTCATCGAAACAAGAAGAAAATCGCCGGAGAATTTTGCGAGCCGTCATGGAAAATCCGACTGCGACCATGAGATGGATCGGAAGACAACTGGGAATCACCCATACAACTGTGTCTCGGATGATAAAATCGTTTAAAGAGTCCCAGACGACCGAGCGGTGGGCCGGAGGTGGAAGAAAGTCGAAGACAGCTGACCCTGTGAAGGCCCGAAAGGTGTTGGATTATTTCAAGCGTAATCCGAACCTTTCGATTCGCGACGTGGCTCTGAAGGCAAAGTGTTCCGCCTGGTTCGTTCAGCAAACCATGAAACGAGCTGGGCTTCGTGTATTAAAGGTCCGGAAGGCACCGAACCGGCGTGATCAACAAAACACGGCGGCCAAATCCCGCGCAAGGAAGCTGTATCGAGAGTGGTTAACGAAACCGATGTGTGTGGTTATGGATGACTAAACCTACATCAAGGCAGGCGCAAAGCAGATACCGAGGCTGGAGTTCTACGTTGCCAAATCACGGTTTGATGTTCCGGAAGACATAAGAAAGAAGAGAGTAAACAAATTCGCCAAAAAATACTTGCTCTTGCAGGCCATATGTCAATGCGGTAAACTGAGTAAGCCGTACATCACAATGGGTACCATCAACAGTGAAATTTACCGCATCGAGTGCCTCCAGAATCGTCTGTTGCCCTTCCTGTGGTCCCATGGAGGCAAGACATTATTTTGGCAGGACCTGGCATCATGCCATTACGCGCGATTGACGTTGGATTGGTACAGAGACAATAACGTTGTTTTTGCACCAAAAACCGCCAACCCCCCAAATTCACCAGAGATTCGTCCGGTGGAAAGATTTTGGGCCATAATGAAGTCCAAAGTTCGAAAATCGTCCAAGGTGTTTAAGAACGAGCTGGAGTTGAAGAAAGAATGAAAGTGACCAAAAAGGTCGGCTCCACCATTGCACAAAATGTAATGAGGGGTCTTAAGGGAAAAGGTGCGGGCTTTCAGCGATGAAAAGGATATTGAATAAAATGATTATGCCGAAAAATAATCCATATGTATCTGTTCATTCCCTGTAAGTTTCAAGAAAATCCGAATTCAAATAAATTTTTGGCGAACACTTTGTCTGGTGCATTTTTTTCGAGTACAGGTCTTATTAAAGGGCGAACACGAAATTATTGCGACACCGAAAATGTCATGCCAATTTTCTTATAATGTTAAGAATCAAACCAAAATTTTAGGGTAGTTTTATACATATATTTACTTCAAAAATCAAAAGAAAAGTTAATCGATGGAGCCTTGAGTGTAAAATTGAACGCATTTTCGCTTGATGCCCTCCATCAAAGTCTTTACAGTGTCATCCGGTACCAGTTTCTCAGTTTTTTTTTTCCATTTTCTTAACATGTCCTTCTCGTCTTTGACTGTCTTCTTGCTCTTCCGAAGTTCCCGCTTCATTATTGCCCAGTACTGCTCCACCGGGCGCAGCTCCGGACAGTTTGGCGGATTCATGTCCTTTGGAACAAAATGGACAGAATTGGCCTCATACCACTCCAGGACACTTTTAGAATAGTGGCCAAATCTGGCCAAAATAGTGGAGCTTCGTCGTGCTGCTGCAAGAACGGCAAAAGACGCTTCTCGAGGCACTCAGATTTGTAGATCTCGCCATTTACTGTGCCCTTTGTCACGAAAGGCTCACTCCTCAGTTCGCAAGAGCAGATGGCCTGCCAAATGAGATATTTGGAGGCGAGCTTCGACATTTTCTTCTTCTTAAATTTGTCGTCCACATCGAACTTGCTCTTGCCGGTAAAAAACTCCAACCCCGGAATTTGCTAAAAATCGGCTTTTATATACGTTTCGTCGCCATCACACAGCAGCCATATTTTGTCAGCATCTTCTCGTAGAGCTTCCGTGCCCGAGTTTTAGCCGTCGATTGTTGCCGCTCATCGTGGTTTGGGAAGTTCTGTACCTTGTATGTATGTAGTCCAGCTCTCTTCTTTGCATTCTGGACGTAGCTCTGCGACATGCCGATCTTTTTATCCAAATCATGGCTTGAGACGTTGGGATTTGCTTTAATCATCCGCTTCACCTTTCCCTCCGTCTTTTTGTTCTCCGGTTCCGGTTTTCTTCCAGCTCCTTTGCCGTGGTCCAACGTCAACCGCTCCTGGAACCGCTTCAACACTCTGGAAACGGTTGAATGGTGAATGTTCAACATTTTTCCCAACTGCCGGTGCGACAGGTCAGGAAATTCCAGGTGTTTGGAAAGAATTTGTTCTCTCAACTCGTGTTGGTTCACCTCCATTTTCGTTGAATCAAAAAACACGACTTCGAGTTTGACAGCATGTACACAATACACATCAATGAGAAAGTGTGCAAAATTTGGTTGATTTTTACCCAATGGTAAAAAAGTTATGCCCTGTTGAATGTGTCGCAATAATTTCGTGTTCGCCCTTTAGTACAATGCAATTTAATGTTTCACAGATTTATTCCTCATATAAGAGGTTGATCAAAGCTCGCGAAAGATGTCTCCCAGACAATATAATGGTGTCTGAGATATCAGCTGCAACTCAACTTCAGCCATTAATGGACCACACTACCAAATGAATTTTATCACCCGATTTACCGGAGATCAGGAACTACTCCGGAACTACTTTCAAAATAGGGTATCGATGAATCATCGGATCATTCGAATTACAAACAAACATTTTCATGTAAAGATTCCGATGACAGCTCTGTTTTCATAACGTCCATGGTTCCACTACAATTACGAGTTCGAAGTAATCCTAGCAAAAATCTATGGATGACCAATAGACTGATGCAAAATTTGAAATTTTTGCTCCACAGTGCTCAAACGGTTCCAAATTGGACCCTGATTAGGCTCTTAAAATTTGAACTCATTTAGTGAGAAACTGACTTGGCACAAACCATTTGAAGTTTATATGGAAATTACTATGGAGAAACCATAATTTCGGTTCATATCTATCTCAAAATTCACCAGCTCACTCTAAATCAGAAAATGATAGCTGAGCTTGTTGAAATTTTTTTCCAGCTACAACTTTGTTGAAGACCATTTTTCGATCAAGTGTAAGGAACAAAAATTATTAATGATTCAAGTCACTGATGTCTTATGATTATGCTCAATCAACTGTTCAGCAGGCAACATTGGTGTTTATGGCGCGTAGAATAGAGGACAAAAATCATGGCTACTATGTCACACTGCAGAATACAGTGTTGTCCATAATACAGTTGCTTAATCTTGCCATAAGATTATCAATCTCTTAAACAAAAAATATATAACTATTTAATTTGACGAAGCTGCTAAAAACGCCCATAAGCATAGCAATAGAATTTGTTAACAGAACAATATGTAAAAAACTTGAAGACAATGAACAAAAAGTTTTGTTTTCCCATAGTAATTTCCATATAAACTTAAAATGGTTTGTGCCAAGTCAGTTTCTTTTCAAATGAGTTTTAACTTTCGGAGGCTAATCAGGGTCCAATTTAAAACCGTTTGTACACTGTGGAGCGAAAATTTCAAATTTTGCATCAGCCTAATGACCAATCAAGGAGACTGCAGTACTACCGTTGAAAGAAAAGGAGTATTTTGATGAGCAAATTCCAAATTTGCTGCCTACTGATGTGCATGAAGTGAAAATTAACCGTTACATGGTGTGTTATATGGTACACGGAAAAGTTTGCAGCTCTGTGACCGGAATCTCGAAACACCAATTATTTGTGTGTCATGCATCACCAAAGCAACTTAACGATCTTGATGCCATGAAATACAGATCTGTCGATAAATCCACCTTCCAATTCGGTGATTCTCCGCTAAATGCCCGCATAAGGTTCATAGTACTTAAATTTAATTTTCCTTATTTTAACCATGTTTATTTATTGATATAGGTAGGAATACTTTTTGCATTCCATACCGACTAGACACCAAATGCTGGCAGGCTCAAACACCGGTGCAGAAGGAGAAACTGGCTGCAAGAAAGAACATCATTCAAAAAGAGTTCAAGCGGTGCCTCGGATTATTGACTTACTGACAACTGACTGACAACATTGCGCGTCGCTTTTTTTGCGGATCCAAAATTGACAGCCAAGAATTCTGGGCTGAATGTAGAACTTGTTGAGAAATTTGCAGTGATTCTAAATGTGTTGGCATCCCGAGCAAAGTTGGAGATCAAATTGAAATCAAAATTTGCTGTTATGATGTAACTTATTTTGAATACTCCAGTTGATCTCATTTTGGTTGACTTAACGGTTAACACAGCAAAAATAAGAGCAAACTTTTACACTGTTGAATCAAACGGAAAACTAATCTCGCTTTCAAAGAAAACAATTTGATTTCTGATTTTGCATTCATAATGTTTAACTGAATTCGGGCCTGGTTAAAATCGTTAGCATCCATGCTTCTCACGTTGAAAGACTTGAGCTCAAATCTCACCCCGCGCAAATAACGAATGTTCTAAATGGCGTTAAACAAAACAAATAAACAATAATCGTTAGTTCAACGACAAATGAGCTTAAATTAAATTTTAAACAAGACGTTAACAGCAGAACTTCAAATTAAGTTGTTTTCATTTAAATAGTCTTGACTGCATAATGGAAGCACAATATGATATCAGACTAATGTCGTGACAATTGAAATCAAAATGAGTTTTCATTATGATAGCAACTGCAAACTTTAATATCGATTTGCTTTCATTTTGTTTACCGGCTTTGCTCGGGATGCCCACCCCAAACTGACATCGATGTCAGTGCCTTTAAAGACTTCTGCTATGAGACTACCAAGGCTACATACAACATTACGGGCGGTACTGCATGCCGTCATCGATATACCGAGTCCATTTGATGCCTGTCGGAGGAGCCACAGAAGTATAGGAACAAAGATCTGGAAAGAATTTCGTGAAAACCGTTCCAGAAAGTGAGAAACAATTTTCTCTTTCACAAGGGTCAGAAGGACCCATGTCTACGCCCCTAGCTGCTGGTCAAGCCACGGCAACCGTCCGGGGTGGGCCTTACAATGGCCTCTTTTGTGAGAATTGTTAGGGTCGTTTTAATAATTGGTAACCTAGAAAAATTTCAACGTTTTTGCACCTTTTGTGCTAATCATCGATCACTGGGTTATGTTCTATTAGGGATTATATTTCAATTTCAAAGTGGCTAATATATCAAAGTGGAAAATAAGCAGAGAACATAGTGAATTTTCAAACAAATTAATAATTAACAGCCTAATTTAGTTAGACCTGACATTTAGTTTATTTTGAGGGATTTTCTATAAGAGTGTGAGATTCACTCTGGCCATTCACTTGCTCCTCGTTGCGGCCGTGATGAATCGGTGGTCGACATTGATGAGATGGCGGGAATGGCCCACGTGGCGGCGTCGGCGAGCTGCCATCAAACGTACGCAGCTGCATAGGGCTTCCAGACGACGGGGGGGGGGATCCAGATGCGGCGGCAGGTGGCCTTTATGTAACGGAGGCCAGCGTTTCACTACGCTTTGTCCGGAGAGTGGTACACTTTTGTGCGCGCGCACTTTAACCACGAGTGTCTAACTTTAGTCGAGTGGGATTTATAACGAGAGTTCTTAAAAAAAGTTGGAGGGTGGTGTACATGACACAACCGTATTGTTGACGTAGGACTACGAAATTTTTGTTCGATTTTCTAGTTTGTTGCTTTGGATATTGTTTTGGAATTAAGAGAATTTCATAACTCAACTCTTTTGTAGAAAGTTGTGGTGGCCCTGAAAAGGGCCGATTGTTTTTGGGTGGTTTTGTATAACCAGTTGATGGTTGATGAAGTGCCTTCCGAGATTGATGTTGTCCTCGGAGTGTTAGGCCTTGGGCAATATGGAGGCCCTGCAATACGGTCGAGAACATGACACGATGTTGGATTAATGATTCACCTTAGGCATGGTGGATGGCATCGACGGTACAGCAGTAAATAATCAAGATGCTCTTTGATTATGATGTCTGTGTTTGGGAAACAATCAAAAAATGAAATTTTGATTGCCTTTCTTTTTGAACACGCCGGTAAAGTACACAGACTCCTCCCATCATGAGTAGTTTGATATCAATTAGCGACACTGGATCCTCTCCCTTTGTACTCACTGTAATCTGTAGTTATTTACGGTTCGGACGTTTTTGAAGATGTCGCGCAGCAGGAAAATGCATACGATGAAAATTTCTCAGTTGATGAAAGTGAAACGAAAAAAAAAATTAATGCACCGATAAGACATATGAACATAATTTATTTCCCGAACAAATTATTTGATTTTTGAATCATTTTTATGTATTTAGTGACAATTGGGTTCTTAAATTTTGAAAAATTTATCGGTTCTTATGTATCATCTGAAAAAGCTCCGTTTTCTGAGCACAGCGATATTTGTTCGAACCCCCACACTTTCATCTCGATTTTTAAATCAAGATTTAAAGCAAAATAATAACTTCACTGTTTGAAACTGACAGCTCGCTCCCATACAAAGTGACACCGAGGGGCGCTAATAAGGTGATTTTTGCAAATGTAATCGTTCTTATTTAAAATAGTTACAGTGTACCAAAATTGATGAAATGATGATTTTAATGCAGATTACGAATATGCATTTCCTCAATACCCTTAAAGAACCCAATTGAATGGGTGAATTATGGGTTACTCTATATATATTATATTCTAACTCTTTACTGGAATGAACTTGGTGGCCCTGAGAAGGGCCGTTTTGTTACGTTGGTGATAAGTTTTAACCTCCGTTGACGACATCCATGGCCGGTTTTGCGCTTGGCGTGTTCAGTGTAGGTGACGTCACGACATCACGCATATTTTCAGCACATTTCGGGTTTCCTCGAAGATCAGACCGGAGGTGAAAAATCAAGGGTACTGCCAAGCCTGTCATTCGTCGTCTGGCTCGACGTGGTTATGTCAAGCGTCTCCGGTCTGATCTTCGAGGAAACCCGAGATGTGCTGACAATATGCACGATGCCGTCACCTATACTGAACACGCCAAGCACAAAACCGTCACGGCCATGGATGTCGTCTACGCTCTGAAGCGACAGGCACGTTTTCTGTACGGTTTCGGAGGTGAAAACTTATCACCAATGCAACAAAACGGCCACCAAGTACATTTCAGAAAAGAGAATAGAATTTATATAGACTATCCCCTGCTTCCATGTTTGGTTACAAGATGACAACTCTGAGAGCAGCGGCGCCCGTGGTGTAGAGGCAAGCGTCCCAGCAGGCATGGGTTCAATCCCAGTCAACGCTGCCGGGAAGTTCTGAGGCATAACATATCTGATCACGCCTTTCCCGGTTCATGAGTTGATGGGTCGATAGGTAGGGTCCAGGTGTGGGCATGCACAGTTGAACACACCCAACTGCTCATTTGGTAATAACTTTTCACTCAAATGTTGAAATTTATTATTCTTTAAAGTAATTGATAGATTAGGCTCATAGTTTACTATAGATATGCGAAGATTAAACATTAAAGACAATCAACACTAATCAATTTAACACTTAAATTCCGAGATGTGTAGTGAGCATTTCTCACCTCATTTTTACAACGCAAAAACAAATACAGTTTACTACTAGCATTAAAATCTACTTTATTTTACATATCTTTAACAAGCTTACACTCTATTCTATCTTCTGCTTCAAGAAGAACTATGTTCCGTCAACTGTGTGCAAAGTTATTAGCAAATGAGCAGTTCGTGACCAAAACTGTGTATGCCAAGCATGGGTGTGGGTAGCATTGGTGCTCAGCACGGAAAACAAATCCTAGGAAAAAACAGCATTTTGTGCGGTCGTTGCGGGCGTGTGGTTCTGAATTGGCAACAAAATGTTTCACAATTGTATCCTCTCTATTCGTACACACCCGAAGATTGGAGGCGAATGTCACTTCGACTTGTTTCATCTAGGAACCATTCTCTGATGACTGTGTTGGGGAAGCAGCACATGCATGTACGTAAATGGTGGATTTGTTAGTTATTTCGACGCTTTTGGACAATGTTTGACATATACCACTTTTCAATAGTTTCAAGTTGAAAATCAACAGTCAAGAGCCGTGTTATCGATGCGTAGAAATGTTTCTGATCGATTGGTGATAAAATAATTGAAATTGGTCCAGGGGCAGCTAAGTTATTAACGTTCAAAATCTTTCATAATTTCATTTTTCGCTTTTCATAAATTGTACCCCCATCTTCCCGAAAGACGTAGTCCTACGTCAAAAAGGTCCAACGGTTCACCAAAGTCACTTTCTGGCGTTTTACTTGCCACACACTGACCGTCTGTGCACTCGCGTCGTACTAGTACGATTTATTTTTCTTCTACCTTCTGAACCGTGGACCACAGAAACTTAACACCACACGTGCAGCGTGCGGTGACGCTAGTTGATCACAATTTCGATCCTAAGGATCTGAACTAGCACTTGACGTGGAAACGCTAAGTAACGTGTAAAAAATGACTAGCCGTGAACTTCACTCATCCGGACGAACTATTATTAAAAGAGACCATCCCCATGTCCCCGGAACCCTTATATAGCTTTTTGGGATCCCCTACACAAAAGCCGCGTGCGTTGGCTCCTTCTTGACTCAGCGTAAGTGGTGATGACAGCAGCAACAAACAATTTTATTGGAGAAGGTTGGTATTACGGCCAATGATATTTTGAATTTAAATTTTTATGGCATGATAATTTCATTGCTTTTTCACATTATATTGTATGGTAATTAATTTAATGAAACAGATTAACAAAACTAGGAACAAATTTAAATACTACTGAATAAATATTCACAATGCCGAGAGACAATACCATCCTTAGGCTAATAAACACTCAATATTTGACACTCAAACACATAACATGTAGTATATACAAATATTTTATGTTAAAACATTTACTTACAATAAATATATATATTTTTTTACAATATATACATTTTTATAAATTAAGCTGCCCCAGTAATCACAGAATCATTGTAACCGTGGAAGCGTTGGTTACAAGTATTCAAGGTATGTCATAATTTTCAAATATTATTATTAATTAGGGTAAACGCTCCTATGCTTGCGGAACGTTAGAAGCGTTAAATTCCTATAGTTGTGTATTGAGTCTCCATGCACAACTATAGGAACCTAACGCTTCTAACGTGCCGCAACTATAGGAGCGTTTCCCCTACTGATAAGTTTTACATCCATGATGTATTCATAAGGTTGCTGATGACTTCTGATCCGTACATCGCAAGTTTGTGGCAACAGCGATAGAAGAAAACACAGCTATCGATACCAACTGCAATCCAGTTACTACAAAATCAGCCAGAAGCAAACTCTGATATTTGAATAATTGTAAATTGAATTCACTTGTAACTATCTCGGAATTCAATACAACCAACCGGTGGAAACTAACGTTAAAAAATTGGCTCACTACTTGACTAGCCTATTGGTCCCAAGCAAATCGATTAACGCACCCCATTATAGTCGAAATTCTAGTACTACACAATGTTTTGATTCACAATGAAAGTTTGACAGATAAAATTAGAGGTTCGTGGATTTTCCTATGTTTTAAGCATCGATTAGCTTGGGACCGAAGAGAGTACCAGAGCTGAGCCAAAAAGTTGAGCACGTTTCTTCGGGATCTTCTAGTCTTAGAGTTACCTTTATGGTAGTGTGGTGTTGCATGCTGTACCATATTTATCTTCATATCTATCTTACGTCAAAACAATCCCGATATTGAGCTGATTTCTTACTGCCGGATTCTAGATGAAGCATGCTTTAGCTTATTTCACCAGTGCAAAGGTCGCTTTTTTTCCGTATAGAAACTCCCCTGTACGTTCAACCATCTTCCAAAACTTAGCCATACACTTATCAGATAGCAGTTGCTTGCTCCATACATTCTTAAGGTACGTACCCATCGGGCATGATGTAGCATTTCAGCCCACGGTGGGTGTTGGGGCGTAATGCAGATTCATAAATATTTCCCAACGCCAGTAGTCTCAGTTCCATCCTTTTTCCGTTTCCCCTGGGAATCTTCTTCGCCACCGACAAAGTTCATCGCTCGAAGTTGAGGAAGGTTTTAGCCCGTTTGGATTTCTTTTCCCTCTAAGGTCTACCGCTCCCGTGAAGGCAACAAACAGAAAGAAAACATATTAGGAACACTTTCCACGTGGAATCGAAATCCGGTAAAAGGTGTCGAAAAGTGAGTGTGTGTACGTTTTAAGCTTCCAGACGTTTGAGTGCGTCCAGAGATCAAAGTTTTCTCAAGCTCAAGAGTAGAACCAGTAGAAAGTGGGTGAAAGTGAAATACTTTGTTCTGTAGCTCCAGTGAAATTCATAACAAATTTATGCCTATTCCATTTCGGCTTTGGAATACTCTATCCCATCGGTTTTGGCTTCTTTTGAAGTGTGAACGGATATCACTGCTCGGATTCTTAGTTCCACCATAGACTTCTCCGGTACACAACTAGGGTGGGACATTTTGACAAGTTTGAAGGAATGTTAATGCGATCTGGATTCACTCCAGAATTTTGAAAATAGTTTAGAAAAATTCTAACAAAAGGATAGCCTAGCCCAGAGATTTTGATAGCAAAATCGTGCTGAATATTTCCATCAATGATCTCATATTGATTCGACTTCTGTGCAACTAGCTGATCTCATGCATGCCGTAGGTCAGTGCTGTCGTGGTAAATTAAGAGCTTGTTACTCACTGATTTTTTGGGCGCACATATCCCATCCAATCTTTTCGAAAACAAAAGAAGTGCTTTTAGTAAATCCATTTTGCTTGCCTTCGTCCGCATGCCGAAGTGAATCCAATGACGTTTCAATGTGGAAACTCGTATGACAGAATTGGAATCAAGAAGCAGCCTTAGATTTTTAACAATATATCTCAAAAATTTGGGACTCCTCTGGTAAAACGAAAATTGGATTTTATCCCTTCTTCTTCATCTTTGGCACTATTACATCCCTACATGGACTTTACACCAGCCCTCAACTTGGTGTGCTTTGAGCACTTCTACAGTTATTATTTGAGAGTTTTCTAAGTCTGTACCATTTTTGCATTAGTATAATTGTGTGACAAGTACAATCATACTCTATGTAGTCGTATGTTCAACCCGGAAAATTCCTAGATCAGATCAGGAATTGATCTCAGTCGCTTCCAGCATGGTCTTGATTGAATACTAGACTGATGCAAAATTTGAAATTTTCACTCCACAGTGCTCAAACGGTTTCAAATCAGGTCCTGATCAGCCTTCCAAAATTTAAACTCATTTGGTAAGAAACTGACTTGGCACAAACTATTCGAAGTTTATATGGGAATTACTATGGGAAAACCAAACTTTTTGTTCATTGTCTTCTACCCATTTTCCATATTGCTTTTTCAAAAATTTCTATAAATATTCTTTCGGGAAATTTTCTAAGCAACAACTTTGCGCAATATCATTGTTCAACCAAACGTCAAATTTAATTGTTATTAATTGTTTAAGAGATTGATAATCTTATGGCATGATCGAGCAGCTGTTCTGTGGGCAACACTGTATTCTACAGTACGACATAGTAGCCAGGATATTTGTGCTCTATTCTTCGCACCAGAAACACCAATGTTGCCTGGTGAACAGTTGAATCAGCATAATCATAAGACATCAGTGACATGAATCATTAATAACTTTTGTTCCTTACATTTGATTGAAAAGTAGTTTGCAACAAAGTTGTAATTTGCTACAATTACTGCTATCATTTTTAAAAGCATAGTGATGTGGTGAATTGTTAGATAGATATGAACAAAAACAAAAATTTTCCCATAGTAATTCCCATAGAAACTTGAAATGGTTTGTGCCAAGTCAGTTTCTTACTAAAATAGTTCAAATTTTGGGAGGCTAAGCAGGACCCAATTTGGAACCATTTAAGCACTGTGGAGCGAAAATTTCAAATTTTGCATCAGTCTATTGAATACCGACTAAGCTAAGGGAGTGAAATTTTGATAAGCAAATTAATATTGTCTTTCCGTTTCTAGTACATTTTTCCAAATTAAAATGAAAATTCTGGTGCAAATCCACAAGCCATTTCCTTACAATTTGGGAAAGTAGTTGAAGCCCTCAATACAAATCGAACGAGCATTGGTAGTTGTTCCAAACTTGACCCACCCTAGTGTACACAGTTGAGAACTTGGTGTTGTAGCATCGATATTCACGATTTCGACTCACTCTCGTTTGCATTCGTTTCGTTTGAAGCTTGGTCACCGTCGCCATCAAGTGGGAGTTGTTCTGGGAATTTCTTTTATTTTACCCAGGAGCGAAAGGATTCGGCTCAAATGGTTACGTTTTCTCTTTCTTTTTTTTTGCGTTTCATTTTCTCACGTTCCAGTGATCCCCATTTTCCCCATCCAAGCCATTCGATTGTAAGGGTGTTTCACTTTGTGTATGCTTAAATATTTAAAATATCCATTCAACATTTATTCCCCCGCCGGCAAACGTCGGAGCAAGCCCCTCCAGGTGACGACTGGAAAGAGGTGGCTACTCCTACGTTGTTGAAGCAGAGATGCAGGTACGAGTGCTCTGTTTCTTGTTCGGCAAAGGAAGAGGATTATGTTTAACCCGAGCGTTATTAATATATCGCAGTACAATTTTGGGGGTTGACGAGAGTAAAAATATATCAGCATCTCGGTAGTTACACATACAAATTGATATAAATAATCACCTAGTATGTTGACATGCCTTGCCGGAGGTGGCATGTTTGATCAGAGATTTTGGTCAAGGCATTTTTTGGGATGGAAATATTCCTGATTTCCCTGGGCATGGAGTGGCAAAAATATATTTGTATAGGCTTGGAAAATTTAAAAAAAATTAACAACTGTGTCGAAGTGCTCAAAGAATGCTAAGTAGCGGAAAGTGTAAAATTTCCATTCTAAGAACAATATCCGAAGCAGCAAAATAAATGCGGCAAAAATGTAGACCGTAAAGGGTAGACCGAGGCGCTCTTTCCCTACTTGGCTTTGACGATTTTTTGCGAGCATTCGTCTGCTCTTAACTTCGTATTCTTTGAAGCACTTACACAGTCTTTAATTGAGACCTTTCTATGACAACCATGTATGAATTTGTATATTGTTTAGCAAGTACCATGATGGCTTCTTCGTAGTCAATGAATACCAAGTACAGGGACTCTTGGAACTCATTGACTTGCTCCAAGATGATGCGGAGCGTGATAATATGTCACTGTCGTCGGAGAGTCGCGTCGATCTTCTCCTGTATGCGATTGAGGATAACTTTACACAGAACTTTGAGAACACAGTAATATGGTGCCTCGCCAGTTGTTACATACAGTTGGATCCCCTTTCTTGGGGACTTTTACCAAGACGTCCTGTGCATCCAGTCAGCCGGAAAAGTCACGGTTTCCTAGATATTGACGAATAGTTGATGCAACGTTTGTGAGGATAGCATGGGGTCAGTTTTGAGCATCTCTGCTGATATGCGATCGACCCCCGGGGCTTTGTTGGACTTCATACTTCGGATGGCTGCAATGATGGAGCTTCAGTGTTGACGTGAGTAACGCGCCTCACTCTTGGCGGATCATGCCGAGATGTTGATGGTTGGTTGACAGTTGAAACTTTGAGAAGTAGTTCAAAGTGCTCAAACCAACGTTTCAACTGGTCAGTGGGGTCGGTGAGAAACTGTCTAGTCGCGTTATTCGCAGGCATCCTTGGGTTCATCCTTGTCCCGCTCAGTCGTCGTGAGACATCATAGAGGAGACGGATATCGCCAGTTGCTGCGGCTTTCTCCTCTTCATCAGCCAGGGAGTCCACCCACGTTCGCTTGTCCCGTATGCAGGAACGCTTAACTTCCCTCTTTAGAGCCGAACACCGCTGACGGGCCTTGTTCTTGGCGCAATCTTCTTCGTCTGCAGGCACGAATCTCTTCATGAATTCCGCGCAAGTTGATGTATGTTTGGGGCCCTCGTGTACACCGACTTTCTCCACATCATAGCGTTCGTTTCTTTTCTTGTTGATCACTCGGTATGGTCCAAAAAACTTGGGAGCGATCTTTAGATGAGTGCCAAACTGGGTTCGGCTGATATCAACGAGGTCACCAACTTCGTATTCAATGGCGTCCTTCCGGTTACGGACGAATTGCTTCTTCATACGCTGCACTGGGGATCACCAGTAGTTTACCACCGTCGTACTCCTTGTAAAGGATTCCATGGTCCGTAAAAAAATCACCATAGCTCCCTACATCCAGTGCCTTGATTATTGCACCGAGTTTTTTGTCCTTCCATTGTCCCGCTTTGATGGTTTCAATCACGTTGGCTTGCAGAAGTAGCACTGTTTGGTTACGGCTGCGTGCATCAACGTGTTTCATTCTTGCTCCAGGTCGATGCTCCATGGTGTACTCAAACTCCTCCAACAACAACGCCCATCCAGCAATTCTGGGTGCAATCTCCTTCTTCTCCATGGTCATCTTGAAGGCGGCGCAGTCAGTAACAACTTTGAAGGGAATGCCCAATAGGTACACCCTGAATTTTTTCAAGGCCAACACAATAGTAAGCACCTCAAGTTCGTAGCTCGGATAGTTTGTTTCTGCTGGAGAGGTTTTCTTGCTATAATAGTATACAGGATGGAAAGTACTCTCACCTGGAATTTTTTGTAGAAGGATGGCACCGAATCCAACTTGACTGGCATCAGTGTGTAGCTCAGTCAACGTGATCGGACGGTACAAACTTAAGGCGGGTCTTGAACACAATGCCGTCTTCAACTTCTCCATTGCTGCACGCTGTTCTGGACCGAATACGAAAATTGCATCCTTCTTCAGCAAATCCGTTAGGGGTTTGGCCGTGATGGAGTACCCCTCGACGAATTTCCGAAAATAGCCAGTGAGTCCCAAAAAATGTTGAACTTTCCGATAGTTTCTGGGCTCAGGAAACTTAATCACAGCTTCAGTTTTCTCTGGAACTGGACGAATTTCTCCACTGCTGATTTCGTAACCGAGATACTCAATCTTCCGCTGCAAAAACTGGCACTTTCTCCATTTGATACGTAAGCCATTTTTCTCAGCAACATCGAGCACTATCTTCAGCCAACGCAAACCTTCTTCTTCGTTTTGCGCTGGGATAAGCAAATCGTCAATATAGACCACGACTATTTTGTCACGAATTAACTCACGAAACACATCGTTAATGAATCTTTGGAAAACGGCAAGAGATGTGGACAGCCCGAACGGAGTTTTCAGAAATTCAAATTGGCCGCACGGAGTGACAAACGCGGTGTACTTCACACTTTCTTCATCCACTGGAACGTGGAAAACCCCATTCTCCAAGTCCAACGTCGTAAAAACTCTGGCTAAGTGTAGATCATCAAAAATGTCCTCAATCAAAGGAATGGGAAACTGATCGCGAACTATCACTTTGTTGAGGCGACGATAGTCGATACAAAGACGTCTGTTTCCATCCTTTTTGTGCACCAATACTATCGGGCTGCTGAATTCCGATGTGCTGGGGCTGATAACACCTTGTTCTAGCCATTGCTCAACCTGAGCTTGAGCTATAGCAATCTCCGGGGTAACTGCTGGATAGGAGACTCATCTTTCAAAACAATCTTAAGGTTCACTTTTGTATCAACTACCTGTTGCGGACAGTAACTGTTTATCATGACCTTTACTTCTTAACGAATGTCCCGATTTTGAATGCTGGCTAATGCTTCGTTGGCATCGTCTTCTACCATAATCCTCATTGCAAAAAGCTCATCCTTCTGTTGAAACTTTGCTCCTTCGGCTGTAGCGTTCACGTCTCCATGAAGAAGTAGGTGTCTCCCGAGTATAACTGGCTGAGTTAATTTTTTTGCTTCCTCCGTGTTCACCGACAAGTCAAATTTATTCCTCCAATCCGCGCGCAATAACGAAACATCCGACCCTGAGTCAAAAAATGCTTTCACAGGTATCGTGTTCATCTTCACTTTCATATAAGTTCCCCTCATTGGTACCGGTAAAGAATGACACATATTAACGGCACCATGAGAAGTTTTCTTTACACAATCTTTGGCAATGTGCCCTTCAGTCCTACATCTGTAGCCAACTGCACTTCGTGAAGCACCAGTTCTGGTACCCGTTGATCTAGGATTCGGGTTTCTGCTGTTTGTGTTCCGGTAGCCAGAAGATTTTTCTTCGCCTGGAGGATTGTGTGGTCTCCCATCTCTACCAAACTTAGAGTCCTTCAACCCCTGGTATATGCGCAACTTTTCTCGGAACTCCTCCATGGTTTTCGCTTCTCCTATCTCACGCATGACCAGAAAGTATTCCAGCACATTTACACCCACTTTTTTGTTCCGCGCGCGCAAAGTCTAGTGAATTACCGCACTGTTTTCCTTCTTCTGGAATTCTTTCAACAAAATCTGTTTCAGCGTATTCCAGCCAGTGATGTGGCTTACAGTGCCCAACGATAATTTCACTAAACCAGTCAGTTTTTTCTTCGCCAATACAAATCTTCTCAAATCAGTTAGTCCAACAGAATCGGCCATTTCATCGAAGTCGGCAATCCACTTTTCAATGGAGTACACTTCCGTGCCACCAAACTCATAAAAAGCTGATTCCACTTCTGTCACCGTCAGATACTGCTCTCTGACCGGTTGCCTTCTATCACCGCCAGACGCTGCCCGATCAAGCCGACCCCTTCTGCTTGCCACGCTCTCGCCGCCATCGTTTTCCACCTCGTCCACATCGTTTTGACTGATGGAACATAGCGCATCACTGCGAACCGAACCACCGTCACCCATTCCGCGATCGTCTTCATAACCCGGTGCACCACGATTTCCGTCGGCGTTTACGGCGTTACGATTGCGGTTAGGCGTACTGAACCAAATTAACCACATCAAAAACCAACAAAATTGCTATTTGGACTTTTTACTAACGAATATTTATGAAGATTTCTGTGTGACCGAATAATTAAATCCACTGTGGAAAAATGAAGCGTTTCACACGGCAATTGAATATTCTTTATTTTTGCATGAAAACCACAGGCCCCATGACTGCGAATACGAAGAAATTACAAATAAGATATTAAATTACAAATAAAATACAAATTGGCAGACTACGAAAAAATTAAATTTAAATTAAACAGTGTCAATTGGCAATTAATTTTAAGGAATGTAGGAAATGTCGAAATTGGTATAGACATGTTCTACAAAATTTTAACAGAAATAATGTCGGAAGAAATTCCTTTGAAGAAAAAAAAAGACGCAACAGAAACACACAAAATCCAGTCTGGTTTAACAGACAAATAAAAAACTTGAAAAATCAGAAGCAAAAAGCACATAAAATTTATAAAAAAAAACACAATAGTAGTAATAATTTATTAATTTATTTGGATATATGCGATCAACTGAATTTAGCTATCAGTAGTACTGATTTCAGTACTGCATTTGAAGAATATAATGCAAAAACTGAACGTGAAATAAAGTCTTGTCCGAAGAACTTCTTTAATTACGTAAAAACGAAATTAAAATCTGACAATTTTCCTTCATTAATGCATCTAGACGAAAATGTCGGTGATAGTTCGGAAAAAAACTGTAATCTATTCGCAAATCTTTTTCAAGAAATTTATACGACATTTTCTGAAGAAGATCGTGACCGCGATTATTTTGCATTTTATCCAGAATTTTCAAGGGAAATTGGCCTCAATCAACTTCAAGTGCAGGACATTTTGCAGGCTTTAAAAAATGTAGATGCCTCAAAAGGTCCTGGACCTGACGGAATTCCTCCAGTATTTATTAAATGTCTAGCAATGGAACTCACTGCTCCATTGTTTTGGCTTTTTAATATGTCCCTGGAATCCGGAACCTTCCCTAAAATTTGGAAAAGCTCATTTCTAGTACCTATCTTTAAATCTGGTCGAAAATCTGACGTACGTAATTATCGTGGTATAGCCATTATCTCTTGCATTCCTAAGCTTTTCGAGTCAATTATCAACGAAAAATTATTTCTCCAAATCAAAAATAGAATTACTGACATGCAACACGGCTTTTTCAAGGGTCGTTCGACCTCGACCAACTAACTTGAATTTATAGACTATTCATTGAATGCAATGGATAATGGAAACCACGTAGAAGCTCTCTATACAGACTTTAGCAAGGCATTTGACCGCATTGACATACCAATGTTACTCTTTAAACTGCAAAAAATTGGAATTGAGTCAGGTCTCCTGAAATGGCTTGAATCATATTTAACTAACCGCCAACAAATAATTAAATTCAACGGAAAGAAATCGAGTCCAATTCAAGTTACTTCAGGCGTCCCCCAAGGCTCTCATTTGGGACCTCTTCTTTTTGTTCTATACGTAAACACGTAAACGACATTTCTTTCATTCTCAAAAAACTTAAATTGCTTAAATATGCCGACGACATGAAGCTCTTTTTGGAAATAAGAAATGAAGAAGACATCAATATATTCCGGAATGAAATACACATATTCTACATATGGTGCAAAAAAAGTCTACTGGAATTGAATGTAAAAAAAATGTAACTTAATATCGTTTAGCAGGAAAAAAACAACTTCAAATATTTCAATTGCACAAGGAAATCAAAATGTAGAAAAATGTGAAAGAGTTAGGGATTTAGGAATTATCTTAGACTCTAAGCTAACTTTCATAGACCATTACAATACAATTATTCACAGGGCAAATAACATGCTAGGCTTTATCAAGCGCTTTTGCTATAATTTTCAGGACCCTTACACAATTAAAACACTATATATTGCCTATGTGAGGTCAATACTGGAATATTGCAGCATTGTATGGTCTCCATTTTCAATCACGCACGAAGAAAGATTAGAATCAGTACAAAAACAATTTCTATTATACGCTCTTCGTAAATTAGGTTGGACTTCATTTCCTCTTCCATCATATGAAGCACGCTGCATGCTTATAAACATACAAACATTAAAAGAGCGTCGTGAATATGCAATGGTTTCATTTGTAAACGATATCGTTTCGCAGCGCATTGACTCCACAGCTTTTATCAAAATTAATTTTCCCAGCACCTACTCGGCAACTCCGAAATCGAATTTGATTTGCCTTAAAACATCATCGCACAAATTATGCAAAATATGGGCCATTACACCGCATGATGGCCTCTTACAATCAATACTGCGAAACCGTTGACTTTACAATGTCTCGGCATAAACTAAAACAATATTTTTACTCCATAAGGCATTATAACTCATAAAAAATAGGATGGCTGGAAAGCTGACACTGCTTAATTTTTATTAAAGAAAAAATTATACTCTTAACCTTTTGTCCAAAGTTGACGAAATAAATAAATAAATTTAAGAAAACAAAACTGTATTCTTATATGTACTAGTCTACGTTGGTTGACGAAATAAATAAATAAAAATAAATAAATAAATAAATAAATAAATAAATAAATATACTTGCCACCGGTGGCACAGGATACGTACGACTCATATGAAGTTCGTTCGACAAGCGAATATTGTCAGCCCTCAGGGACTATTTTTTTTTTGTTAATTACTTTATTTGTACAGGCTCAATCGAATAAACTTTACAGAGCTAAGTTATCATTTTCTTTATACATTATAAATGTCTTAAATCTAAAATTAAAGGATTGGAACCGATTACTCGCGGTCTTCTCGAGGTTAGTGGATGACAATTGTTTGGATCGGGAGAGGGAAAAAAAGATTTGGAATATGATTTATGATTCAAAAATTTCACTATTTCTAAAACATATACTTAATCCTATCGACGTTATATCAACTCTGTAATTATACAATTATTCCAGAAACAAATCTGCACAAAAAAAAATACACACACACATACAAAACACAAACTAAACAAAAGGTTAATCAAACTTACAATCTATGGTTAATATTCCTCAAGAAAACATATATGAGTTGCATAAACTCCAGATCGCGTCTAGCCAAAATATCCCGAACTGGAACATTAGATTGTCTACCTCGAGCCCGAAGGGAATCATACAACTCGAATCTGACTCCACGGTGCTCAGCACATGACCAAATAATGTGATCTGCGTCCTGGTAACTTTGTCCACATTCACAGAGATTACTGTCCCCCAGCTCAACACGGAACAAGTGAGCGTTTAACGAGTAGTGATTGGACATGAGGCGAGACATCATACGAATGAAGTCTCGACCCACATTCAACCCCTTGAACCAAGGACACTTCGACACCTTAGGGATCATTGAATATAACCATCGTCCCAAACTCCCTTCACTCCATTTATTTTGCCAGCTGGCGAGTGACTGTTGACGATAAATGAAGAAAAATTCGTCGTAGGCGATTTGTCGATCGTAAATATCGCCTTCCATAGCGCCCACCTTTGCAAGCGAGTCCGCCTTCTCATTGCCCGGAATCGAGCAATGAGATGGGACCCATGCAAAGGTGATGAGAAAAGATCTTAAAGATAAAGCACTTTTCATGAGAAAATACGAGGAGTGCTTTACATGGAGCGAATAGCCTCGACAGAACTGAGACTATCCGTAAAAATAAAATAATGATCTGGTGCAAGTGAGGCGATCGTTTCTAGCGTATAATGTATTGCCGCCAGTTAGCCCTCAGGGACTGCAGAACTGAGATTTGCAATCGTCACGTTCGAAAAATTCAACTGGTCCACTAAACAAGTGAACGTATTGTCTGGATGGAAGTTCATTGGTGGTGGGTTATCCATATTGGGAGGGTATGGTGGCGGAAAGGAATAATTTCCAAAAGGGTTATCCATTTGATCTCCTTTACACTCGATCAAGCCCGAGAGAATCACCAACCAACACCGAAATATACGAGCTATTATTTTTCCCGCACTATTGTCTCAGCAGAGCCTTTGTGGAATGATAATCACTTCCAAATGCCTACGCACACTTTGGCGAATATAGTTCTTTCTGCACTGTCTATTTCAAAAGTTTTGTGCTGTAGTAGAAATCCACTAGTAGCGTCTTGCAAATGCTTGACACTAAGCGCTACTTCTATTCACTAGCCACTAAACTTAGTTCACAATTTAGCTACACTAGCTTAGTCCGGCGATCTCGTACTGAAAAAGCTGCTATATCAAAATCCGACACTCGCGATTTCCAATTCCCGGACGAGCCCCCAAAATGTAAGCTTTATATAAAACGCAACCACGAAACCGTATTGGGGAATGGAATTCGGATTAATATGGATGGGTGAATATTTAACTTTGAATTCAACAATTTATTCGAAAGTCGCGTATCGCAACAGGACCGGTACTCACTTCTGTCTGAGTACTGACTACTTGTTATCATCTCTGCCATCACTTCGGGAAAGAGAGTCACTGAACCGGAGAAAATAGAGAGCTCACACAGAATGCAATTGGCTGGTCCTAGGGTTGTTCATTTTCTCAGTCTAACATGGCGCTAGTAGTGACCATTATAGTATACGCTAGAAATTGATGGAGTTGTTTGTTTTAATGGGGCTTTCTCGGTCATCAGTTAAGTCAAGCAGTTGTGTAGATAGTACTTCTCGAGGTAACCAATGAAGTGTCTTAATTCCAATAAAATAAACTGAACATGAAAAAGACCAGCAATAGATTGGAAAATCAGTAGCTTCTCTTGAGGGTTAGTACAAAAATCACATGTTATGTAGAAAGTTTCGTACAATCTCACCACGGGTGATTCGATTATTTTACAGTAGTTACATTTTTCAAGTCACAGCAGTAAAGCTTTCCAAAATTCAGAAAATTTACCGTACTGTTTCTCCATTAGGCAACCATTTTGGCCACAAGCTAATCGCAAACAGCACTTAGGTGCGGCAGTGAAAAAAATTCTACATCTCTAGCACAAACTCAAGCTTCTGACTCAGCATCGCAAATTCATCCCGGGACAGTTTGGCATTTGCCTACATTCTCGAATGTATGCTCCCTCGAATGATTTCTGGTTCAACTTTTTCCCTACAGCTAATGCTCACTGCCAAGTTCAAAACTTTAAATTATGAACGAAATTTCACCGGGACAATATTGAATACAGCCGGTAACTTCCATTCCTCCTCCTTTCAAACCAAATTACGCAAAAAAAAAACGCTCAGGTTGTATTACCACGTGACCAAAACCAAAGTGAGGCAAAACATTCCTCCACACTTTTTCGGCTCTCGTATAGGTAGCTATTTGTGCCCATAATAGCACTGACTGCCTCTTCCGAGCCGTCGTCGCATTCCTAGTAGGTCTCTCGATACGAGACAGTCAGGAAAACTTACCACATTACCCGTCAGGAGCAGCCAACAAGCTGCAACAAACCCACATCATTCGTTGGTCGGTGCTGCTGGTGTCGGGAGGGATCCGGAGAAAAATTTAATAGTACAGTATTTTTTCCCCACTATGTTTGGGAACATTTTTGCGCCAGGATATCACATTCCCTGCGGTGGATGCACGGTGTACGTTGTGGGAAGAACCTAACAGGAGATCAGTTTTCTACTCGTCGTCATAACGTGGTTTGCGCTTAGAATTCCGCTCACAGGTTTTGTTTTTGGTCGTCCAGAGTACGGAAAATGAGCCGACTCAAAACTGTTTAAAAATATTATGGGAATGGTGAAAATTTTCTCTCAGCAAACAAGCACAACTTTCCCGGCATGGAAGATGTGTATGGGACTAGAGTTTCTGCGAAGTGCCGCTTATGGAAAGATTCTTTATTCAAAATTGTTGCGTAAATGGCATCTTCGGGTATCGTGTTGTCGGTTTTCAGTCGAAGGATCTCGTTTCCTGAAGGGTAAAAGTGTTTTCGGTGAAGGCTTTTGATTGGCAAGTTTTTCGACGAACTTGTTAACCATATAGGTTGTTATCGTCACGACTATGCTCTGAGGCTAATATGATACTAGAGGTGTGAGAATATGTCAACACACTGTCTATTGAATGGATTGTATTTTTTTTCCCCGCATTGCAAAGAAAACAAATTGAAAATAAATATCCACTTGAAAGCATCGCCATTCAAACAAAAGTGTTCAACTGCAAACTTTGCTTGAATGAAATTTGTGTGTGCATTGCAATGCGTTAACGGACACGGAGTGTGTCAACCGGTCTTGAATAATTCGCACCGGCTCAATTCATCGAAATCCAGCCTCAAGTGGAAGAGCTATTTATAAAAAAAAATCCACACTCTAGCAGCTACTGTTTACCCACGGTGGTAAGAACGTTTACCTGTGCATCATGCGTTCTGTTGCGCAAAATGCAACGGGTTTATGCAGGTTCCGGCCGCAAATAATGTGTTGGAACCTGCTCTGCCCTCTGCCCCCACGTACGACCCGTCGCGTTGCTCGGTGAACGGATGAATGAATTGACTAGCAAGGGTCGATGTAAAATGTAAATATGAACACCCGTACAGCATCAGAATCATAGCAATGCCGGGTGGTGCGTGAACGGGATGCATCAATTTTAATGAATAAACCGCATATTTCTGTGCCTCCACGAGCTGTGGCGGATCGGATATGATTGGCCCAGTGAGGCTTTTATCTGGTGGCATCGGATGATCTAGGTGCAGGTGAATAGAACGCGTCCAGGTAGTTTGTTTATGTTTTCTCCGTTCGTGGTGTTTACTTTTGTTCAAGGAAAAAAGCTACCCTCAAGAGATTCATAAATTTTCTATTAGGGGAGAGAACTGATTAATTCTAAGTATTGCATAAGGGGAGAACTACGGTGTTTTAATGAATAGGCTTTATTTATACATTCTTTTCAATCACAGCTAGTCATTTGTGCGCTTGTGGTAGTGGCTATCACGATATCGACCACGTGCTTTGGTCATGCACCCTCCTTTGTGTTGCTAGATCCGAGTTATCCGCATCCCTCAGGGCCCGAGGAAAACAACCTTTGCAGCCCGTTAGAAACATCTTGGCGAGCCGAGATCTCGAATATTTAAATTTAATTTATGTGTTTTTCAAACGGATCGATCTGAGGATTTAGTAGTTAGTGTCATCTTGTGTTCTCTCAAGTTGCTACCCAGGTAACAAATTGATGCTTAACAAGTGTTCTTTCAACTATTTTAATTCAGGCTTAGTTTGAATAATTGTTGTACATAGACCACTTTAACCTTTGTTCAGCTTTTAAACATCTTAATCTGATGATTTTAATCAGCCCAAAGCTTAACAGCAATCTAAATTATAAGCTTTTCATGGCATTAACCAACATTATTAAAAAAAATATAATGGAAGATCGCTTTATATCTTTTATTTTTTATGAGACTGCTGTAGAATTTTATTGACTAATTGGATTTACATATTTATATTGTTATTATATGTCTAAAAATTACCTTTACATTTCGAGATTTGAACCGGCAGTCGCTGATTCACAAGCGTCAACTATACCCACTCGACTACATAAGCATACTTGAGGTAGAAGGTATGATCATTAACATGGAGCAAGTCAAAATTAAGTTGAATAATAGCAACCAGAAGAGTATTATACAGCAATGCAGAATTGTAAACAATAAATTGTGACAGTAAAACATTCCTCTCATTTCAAGTGCAGTCAACACAATGTGGACACAAGTGCGCGATGTACTTCGATGCTATTTTAGTGCTATTATTGAATTCTATTTTTGAAATGCGGTATGAAAATTAAGTGCAATATAAAGTGGTGAACAGACAAAACACAGGAATACTAATGTTAATACTTCCGACGTCGTCGCAGTCCACTTCTTGGTGGAAATATTCTTAAAAAGCTCCTCTTCCTTGTCAATTGTCTCTACTGCTGGTGCTGCTTGGGATTAGAAAGGTAGGCAGTGAATTTAGAATAACTAAAATGTCGGAAATGCATTTGACGACATTTAACAATATTGTGCAATAAATTCATATTATTCTATCAAGCTATCAGAATATTTGTAGCGTATTGCTGGTTTGTGGAGTAGTATTAAGCTTAAATAAGTCTTGTTCAGTCTTTATATCAGCTAACTTACTGAGGTTGAATTATGGGGATACAATTCGCTTCATGCACTACTAATCAACTGTATATTCAGCCTGGTGTTAATCAGCTTCGTACACCTTAAATCAACCAATAATCAACCTTTGTTCTTACAATTCAGCTTGAATTGTTACTTGGGTAGGTCCCCATCGGTGTACCCCCATGTTAGTCTTTTCCTCCAGTATGTCGCTTAGTTCTAGATCAAGAGCACATTGCTCGAAAAAACCTTGTGTTCTCAATCCCTACCCTGCCATCCGTTTGTTACAATTTGTTTCCCCTAACCTCGAGATAGCCGCGAGTAATCGGCCCCCGTTTAACTAACGTTAGTTTTAAGTAATTTTGTAACCCAAATTATGAATATCGGCTCCGCAAAGCTACGGAAAATGAGCCTGGAAAAATAAACGCATTAAAAAAAAAACCTTTTTTGCTGTTTTGTTTAAGCATTCCGCTAATAAACCAATTTAATTACTTCTCTTCTAAATAATTTATTCCTAAATTGTCAAAAAGGATATTTTTCATAAAAAGAGCATTAAATTTGTTTTCGTCGTCAACAATCCATAATCTTCGCATCTCAAATATAGTTAATTTTGATCAACATTAAAAATAAAGTTAATCCACAAAATCTTAACTAGGGTTAACTAACCCATTCCCGGCCTATTAAGCACAACCCATACTTAGTCTTTCTTATTCTAGCGGAGTTTAGCACCAAATGAAATGTTATTATAACTTATGGCTTCTAAATTTATTTACCTTTCCGTTCGTACCATAAGATTTGATATAATTAAACAAATTGTTTAGATATTGTTAAAAGTCTAACACTGCTTCTTGACGCCAAACTCGGCCTACGGATTCTAAACTCAGCCTAACGCATTGAAACGCCATTGAAACGCCAATGAATTCACTTCGGCCTATCGGATGTTGATAAAAATTGATTCGGTCGGAGTGCTTCTTTTGTTTTTGAGAAAAATGGATGTAAACATTCATATCACGCGCTCTCATTGATTTCGTTCGGTAGCTTTTGAACTAAAGCAGCGTACCAAACGCATAATTGACTTTTTAACTCTGAAACAATGAATTTTTGTGATGTTTTCTGATCGATAGGCCCAAAATGGGCGATTAGGCCGAAGGAGTTCTCTACCCTATTACAGCTTTTATTATTCCTTACTGCAAATCACTTGAGCTTAGCTAGCTTTGAAAGTTCAAACGCATTTAAATACAGGACCTTTGCGTGAATGTTAAAATTTCAAATTCGGTTGTTCTACAACTGAAAATGGAGGTTGTTCTATAACTGAAAAGCGAGGAAAGGTTAAATTTAAGGACATTGTGGATAATATTTTGAATACCCTGATGAATCGGCACTTCGAGGGCTTATTGGCGTGCTTGTTACTACGCATTGGGGATGATTTACGACATACCCATAGACCATTACTTCATCTTCTCGGATATTCTCAGTTTTATTGAGGCCATCCGGTCGACGAAACCAGAGTGTTTCTTCGTTACAAAAACAAGGGAGTAGATGTGTGCGTTGGTTGAAAGATCATTTAGAATTACCTTTGTATGGGTCCCCTCACATTGCTGAATTCCAGACAATGAGAAGGCGAACTCTCTAGCAAAGGTGGGCACTCAAGAAGGCGAGATTTATGGTAGAAGAATTTCACATGATGCATTTTTCCCATTAGTACGTCAGAGTTCTTTTCTAAGTTGGCAAAACGATTGGATAGTAATTCTCTTGGGCGGTGGTTACATTCCACTATTCCAAATGTTTCTTCGAGAGCGTGGTTCAAAGGTCTGAATTTAATTCGGGGCTTTATTCGCGTGATGTCAAGCCTCATGTCCAACCACTACTCGCTAGACGCACATCTCTACATTATAAACCCCGTCGACAGCGAAATATGTAGGTGCAGTACCGGTTATGATGTCATCGATCACGCAGTTTGGCATTGCCCGAGTAATGATGCCTCCAGAGCACGACTGTTAGATACCCTAGTGGCCCGAGGTATAAAACTCTTCCGTGAAGTAAGAGATGTATTAGCATACCGTGATCTTCCACACATGCAGGCGATCCACAAACTACTTTGTTTGTCTGATGTTAGAGTTTGATGTGATCATCCCCTTCCTTTCCAAACAATTTTCCGCCATTATGTCCCAGTCTTATTATCCTCCTGTTTATGTGCTACTTGCTCCTGCCCAGCCAGCATTTGGGGTAGGAGGCTCTGTAAAGCAGTTCCCTACCTAGATCCATCCAATCTTAATGGTTATACATTAACCTCGAGCCCGCCACGAGTAATGGGTACCAATACTTTTTTATTTTCTTTGATTTGTTTTCCGTCGATCTTGTTTTCCGTTCTACCAATGGTACCGATGCCAGGGAGGCAGCTCCTACACCTGAAACCCTACCTATCGACCCATCAACTCATGAACCGGGGACCAACAGCTTTACTTCCCTTCCAAAGGAAGGCGTGATCAGAAATGTTATGCCTGTGGGGTTGTACGCAATGGTGACGTAAATAGAACTACGTGGTCTTATATAATAAATGGTAATGTGTATCTTTATTGAGCCAGGTATTAATCTGAACCATATTTTAATTATTACCTTACCTCATTTTTAAATTTTGATTTTCTGTTCTATTTACTATCGTACAGATTTGTCGTACAAGCAGAAGCAATACTTTTGTGCGCGGAATCTGACGAAGTATTACTTGGAGCATTGAAATTTTTTTATTCAACAGATTGCAACCGAGCTGCTGACTGCAAGTTGCCTTTCCAGTGTCTGGTCCGTGAAATCGCCCAGGACTTCAAGACCGATCTGCGCTTCCAGAGCTTGGCCCTATAGGAATCCAGCGAGGCCTATCTGGTCGGTCTGTTCGCTATCTACGCCAAGCGTGTCACAATTATTCCAATGGACATTCAGCTGGCTCCTCGTATTTGTGGTGAACGCTCTTAATTACTCCGTCGAAATCTATCAAAACCGGCCCTTTTCAGAGCCACTAAAAGCTTCCCCAAGAGAGTTGGGAAGGAAATTTCTGCTGCTTACAACTGATCGCATCATAGTGAATCCTGATCTAAAAATTGCAACCAGCAAGTGCCCTAGAACCAAAAGCTGACTGTAAGGGGCTTAGAAGCAGAAGGGCGAAAGCCAATTCTCTTTATCGATTTCCTCTTTTGTGATGACCATGGCTACCTATTTCGCACTATTTCTGCTCTGCTCTTCTACCATCCACAACAACAAACGTATCAATGAATGTGTTTGCCGTCGAGTTAACGTTATCTGACCGTGCACTTCGTAGTTGTTCCTCCGTGATTGATCAGAACTAATCCACTTGCACAGAGAACTACATAGATGGTGCATGGGATAAGCTTTCCATCTTCAATGTACTAGCACATTAATTCAATCTATAGTTCAATTCACAGCGCCGGCCACGTCCTCACGGTCTTTTGGGGGAGGGAAGGATGATTAGTTCGACGTCTGGTGGTTACTAGAGACCGAGAATACCTCTACATCTCCACGGCTGTCTCGAGAAGGATAGTTGTGTTAGTGTGGTAGGTTATTCTTAGATCAGGATTCACTGCAGTAAGTGATGCGATCGGGTAAAGCAGAATTTCTTTTTATTTAAATCTAGTGGGGATAGAATAAGGCAAAGTGAACACTTGCTAGGAAGGAGACAGGCCTGGGATTGAACTCCCTACCTTTTGCTCAGCAAGCAGAAACGGTATCCACTGAACTACCGAACCTCGTCGTAATGCTACATCGACATGTTTCGTCTAGGAATGATTCTCTGGTGACTGTGTTGGGGAAGCAGCATATGCACGTACGTAATTGGTGGATTTGTTAGTTGATTTGACGCTTTTGGACAATGCTGGACATTTACTACTTTTTCAATAGTTTCTTGTTGAAAATCAACATTCGGAAGCATTGTTATCGATGCGTAGCCATATTTCTGATCGATTGGTGATAACATTATTGAAATTGGACCAGGGGCAGCTGAGTTATTAACGTTCAAAATCTTTCACAATTGTGTTTCGTGTTTCATTTTCATTTTTCACAAAATGTACTCCCATATAGAGATCACAGATGTAGTCCTACGTCAAAAAAAAATCGTTCAGCTTCAGGGCACTTCGTTAAACTTAAATTAGAAACGGATTTGAAATAGATGAGGAACATTGTAGAGCTCGCAGAAAACCGCAGAAGCGCAGCGAATTTCATAGGAATTCTGAGACGATATCAAGCGAACTATGTTGCAATTCGAAGAACTTCGTAAAACTTTAAACAGAAGTGCTGAGCTATTTTTAAAGTTCAAAGAATTACGTACCCGGTCGTTAAGACCGACTAAAAATTGAGTCGAGTCGACTCAATTTCGCCTAAGTGGTTTTACTCAAAAGTAAGATTAATTTTCCGAATCAAAGCCGTGGAAAACCAGGAAAACCCATGAAAAATTCACTCAGTTTTCGAGTATACTGATAGACTGAGTGAAACTTCTATCGAATTTCCTAATTTTCGAGAGGTTTATCCTGGGAAATCCTGGAAAATTCAGCTCACTTTTGGCGAAATTACGTCGACTCAACTCAATTTTGAGTCAATCTGAAGGACCGTGTCTGAAGTTCAGCCAAAATTGTAGAAGCTCAGCAAACATCGTAGAAAGTCAGGTAATTTTGTAGAAGCTCAGGGAGTATTGTAAAAGTTCTGCATACTTCTTACAACTTGAGAGTTTGGTTTAGGAACTTACTGGAAGTTTTAAGAATTTATTTTCGGCCTGATGTTTTGGAAAACACGTTTAATAGGTTCAAGATCTTTACAAGAAGGTCATGGATGTTCTTAGATTTTCTTCGAATTGAGGGAACATGGACAAAAGTAGTTATGGAGCCTCGTAGAAGTTGAGAAACTTTTCAAGAAGTAAAGATAAGGGAACATTGGGGCTTTTTTTCCGCCCCTCAGGTATTTTTTGGTCGCTAACCGTTGAAAACGGTGATAAACCTTGGTTTGGTTATGTATAAGCTTAAATACACTGAAGTCTTTTTTTACACGGTTTTCAAAAAATAACGTGACAATATTCAACGAATAATTGAAAACGGCAGAACATATCTTATTTCATTCCGTGTTGAGTCTATGTAATTAAATCGCATACTTTAAAAAAATCTCAATATTTTGTGGAATTCAAGTGTTTTTTTGTATGTAGACCCTACCTGGCTATAATTAGGTTAGGTTACTTTATTAAAGAGACTTCCAGTCATTGGATGGTTCGTCTCTGGAAAATGGAACGTATAAATTACCTATGGTATCATAGTCGAAGATGGATTCCGTCACGCGTAAGATAAGGTATTTCTAAGTTTGAAGCTAATCATCCTCGGTGCACAACACCTAGTCTTGTCACTATCAAGCATAAAAATTAAAAAGGACTAAGATGTGTTCGTTTGATTACAAAATAATCATATTCCGCTAGTTTTAAGTAGTTTGTACTTAATGCCAGCAATGTTCCACGAAAAGGTAATCTTCCAGGCTTTACTGGGCAAATGATATTACACAGAAAAAAATTATTTTTAATTATCGCGTAAAATCTCCTTTCATTTAATTTTGAGCTATACTTGGCATAAAAAGCAAAATTGTTTACAAACTTGCATGAAATATTGATAATTTATGCGATATTGCGCTTAAATTTACTCGAAATATCGCGTAAGTTTATGTCAAATCTAGCGTAAATTGTATGTGCGCTACATCTCACAGAAATTTACATGAATTTTTCAAACGGTGTAATTGAACTAAGACTGTACAAGTTTGGAATATATTTTCCCTTTTTTGAATTTCCTACAAATTTTTAAACCTTAACTGCATAGTCCTACAATTCAAAGTTATTGTCAATTACTTAATGATCGTTGGCTCCGTAAAACTACAGAAAATAAACCGTAAAGATATTTTCATTAGAGAATATTCAAAGTGTTTTTATGTTACTTCATACGTGAAGTTAACGATTTTCAGAGTTGGTTGGAAATGCTAACATGAAGCTTTAGTGTGATGATTTATTAGCTAGAGAATAATCTTTAGAAGAGGGTAGGTGGATAGTTCCGTTAGAGTACGGCAGTATGAAAATTGAATAGAAGTTGAAAATGAGCGAAGGGCCAATAATGCGACAGTTTTTCAAGATAGATAAATCATCACACTAAAGCTTCATGTTAGCATTTCCAACCAACTCTGAAAATCGTTAACTTCGCGTATGAAGTAACATAAAAACACTTTGAATGTAACAACTCAAGGCGGGAGTAGCCGTCAACAATGCTGATGATGGTACAGCACGCAACAACCACCCTACTGCTTTCTCTCTGAGATGATCACGTTGGGTCATGACGAGAGGAGCAACACAATAGTTGGGTAAAGAAGAACTGCATTATAACACACCATCGACTGGAAATGCTCTCGCAACGTGGGGCTTTAGGTAGTGATGAAAACGTCGCTAGAACTATTCCACAGCCGCAGTCAGTTTATGAGCAACAAGAGGGACGCACATTTTTGCCTGTGGACTTGGAGACATACTTCAAGTCCCCGCGTACATCGTACGGGTTAGGCAAAAATGTGCGTCTATCTTGAAAAACTGTCGCATTAATGGCCCTTCGCTCATTTTCAACTTCTATTCAATTTTCATACTGCCGTACTCTAACGGAACTATCCACCTACCCTCTTCTAAAGATTATTCTCTAGCTAATAAATCATCACACTAAAGCTTCATGTTAGCATTTCCAACCAACTCTGATTAGAGAATAGTTTTTCAATAACTGTATATACGATTGACATAGTTGTCAAAAGTTTAACCGTTGATTGTTAACGCTTAATGCTTATAAAGCGCTTACACTAAAGCCCATAAAATGATTCATATTTTGTTTATATCCGGGAAAGCCTTCTTCGCGGAAAAGTTCACATCGTCCACACCACGGTGTCCCGATTCGATGTAATGCACTCAGCTCTCAAAATAGTTTCAATTTCCGATATGATCCATCATCACCTTACGTTTGATGAAAGCCTATGAACACAATGGCTGCTTTATTGAAAATAATTGAAACTGTTTAGCGCTTCAATACCGACCCCAAAACGTTGGCCGGCTTTTCCGGCATATCGTAGAAACCTTTCCAAACAGCTGTACCGTTTCGCAAAAACGACAGTTCCGGAAACCGCAAAATGAAAGAGTTCAACATACCATTTTCCTGAGTTGGCCTCCGGTAGTGCTGGGTTCCGTGTGTTTATGCGAGCAGATTTCAGAGAAAGTGGGTAACCGTATTCTGTACACAACTATTCCCAGTAGCATGAGCTCCAAAAGGAGAACCCACTGGAATGCACCTGGCTGCCGGTAGGTGAATTTCAGCTGAGCTCTCCGAGAGCACTTGAGTGAAGGGATAAAACATGTGCAAAAACGGATCCCTCCATCGGCGGTACCGTAAAGTTGTGGTGGAGGTTCAAGTGGAAGAAAGATGGATAAAAAATAGAATCCCTGCACGCACCCTACCGCTCTACTCTAGGATTAACCAAACTAAACAGCACAGGAATTGTGGTTCTATATATGTGTGTGTGTATCTTTATCTATCTGAACCGGGAAAAGTAAATAAAGTTTTGACGAACACAGTAGTGACGTGATCGGAATCGATAACAGTAGTGCCATCGATTTTCTACGTCATTGAATTGGTCTATCTCTCGCTCTAGCTCCGATACCTAAAGAAGAAATTGTTTTTCTGATTTCTTAAACCAGGATTCCAGATATTTCTAAAGAACTATATACATGTGCGCGCTGCCGGATCAAAATCAGTCTCAACATTTTGCCACACTGACAATTTTTTTTTTTAAATCATTCTACTTTATTAGGCTCAATCGAATGAACAATACAGCGCCGAAATTTCTTGTTCACTTCGCACTTCCCTGATTTTTCTCAGGGTTGCCACACATCTTTGTTCGCCGATGACACAGGCATTTCCGCTAAAGGAAGAAGTCTTCGTGTTATTTGCAGCATACTGCAGAAAATTTTAGATATTTTCTCTTCATGTTTACAAAAAAGGAAGATTTATACCAATGTTTCCGAAACTCAACTTATAGTATTCCCACACAAGCCTAGAGCTTCATTTTTTAAACCTAAAGGGGTGGAACGGTCAAAAATTGGTCAATAATGATTTAGTGCACACTGATTATGTTATTGTATAAATTATCAAACTTTATTTCTTTTTAAAGTTCAATGACTACAAAATACAGGAAAACTATTTGATTAGGTTTTCAAATTTCCAAATACGACCTATTGGGCTTTACGTTTCACACCTTCCATTAGATTTTGTACCACTGTTGTATCAACCTTATTTGATATGGAATGTCAATTTGCTACTCATCAACTCTTAAGAGTTACCAATTTAATTCGTTCAAATAAATCTAAAAGCTGCTCAACTGGAATTGCTATTCAAGACATTGAAAAAGCATTAGACAGTGTTTGGCATGAGAGTTTGATTGCTAAATTGAAAAAGTTTAATTTTTCACTCTATAGTTACGTTGGAACATCTACCCGAGTTAGCAGGTCGTTAATCCAGCAGCGGACTTTGCCACAGCGAGGCATCACCTGAGTCAGCGGATCGTCAACCTGGCAACGGACTTTGATACGGCCAGCATCATCGATTTCATCGAGGAGCACGGTCAGCAGATTTAGCTTATAAGTAGGACTAAGCATGACAGAAACGTTGTCAGTTAGTATTGTGAGTTAGGTGAATTACGTGCGAGGTGCATACTTCTGTGTGAAGGTGAAGAATCAGTGAAAATAAATGTTAGCTAGTTGAATTGTCCTTTTTTAAAAAGGTTGTCACGACCAGACACTCGTGATTATATATTATGAGATTAGTTCAAAACTGTTTAACTGACACTGAACTCTGCAGGAAAATTATCAAAATTCCAAATCTGAACGACTACCTGTTAGAGCAGGAGTTTCTCAGGGTAGCATTGCGCCTATATTGATTTGCCTCGGGGTTGCCACAAATATTTGATCACTGATGACACAGGCATTTCCGCTTAAGGAAGAAGTCTCAAAGTTCCCAAAAGTCAACTTATAATTCAAAGTGTTTTTTATGTTACTTCATACGCGAAGTTAACGATTTTCAGAGTTGGTTGGAAATGCTAACATGAAACTTTAGTGTGATGATTTATTAGCTAGAGAATGATCTTTAGAAGAGGGTAGGTGGATAGTTCCGTTAGAGTACGGCAGTATGAAAATTGAATAGAAGTTGAAAATGAGCGAAGGGCCATTAAAGCGACAGTTTTCACATTTTTGCCTAGCCCGTACGATGTACGCGGGGACTTGAAGTATGTCTCCAAGTCCACAGGCAAAAATGTGCGTCCCTCTTGTTGCTCATAAACTGACTGCGGCTGTGGAATAGTTCTAGCGACGTTTTCATCACTGCGTCTATCTTGAAAATTGTCGCTTTAATGGCCCTTCGCTCATTTTCAACTTCTATTCAATTTTCATACTGCCGTACTCTAACGGAACTATCCACCTACCCTCTTCTAAAGATCATTCTCTAGCTAATAAATCATCACACTAAAGTTTCATGTTAGCATTTCCAGCCAACTCCAACTTATAATATTTCCACATAAGCCTAGAGCTTCCTTTTTGAAACCTAGTAGTAGTCACATAGTCACTTTTCCAACTCTTCCAGGTTCCAATTCCTAGCTCAAGTCAAGTGAAATATCTTGGATTAGTACTTGACCATAAATTATCTTTTAAAGATCACATTGTGGGCATTCAAGCCAATTGTTATAAATATACAAAATATTAGAATCTTTTTATAAACAGTAAATCCAAACATTGCACAGTGGGTAAAAAATTGACAAAACCGCGACTAAATTGAATATCTCAGCTGCCAAACGGTTCCAGTCAACATGTTATACATATTCTCAAAGAAAAACCTCCTCCTTTAGGCCAATAAAGATTCCCTGAGGGCTAATATGGTGTCTTTATACCATATATACTTAGTACTATCAATTTTCAGTAATATACGTTAAGTAAAGTGTATACTTATGTCGATAAATAGTGGCATTTCCTACTTTACCGGGAACTCGAATTGATCCCGGCGCTCTATCTCGGTACGCAAAAGTCTTCGGCCAATGAGACCACCACCAATCGATTCAGCAGAGTTTTCCCTTTGAAAATATGTATAACATGTTGACTGAAACCGTTTGGCAGCCGAGATATTCAATTTAGTCGCGTTTTTGTAAATTTTTGCCCAGTGTGCATTGCCTGAATAATAAACTTTAAATATTGAAACAAATTTTAAGACCGGCCATGCTTTACGGTGTCCCAAAAAGGTGTAGTTGTTGCACTACCAGGAAAAAAAAACACTTCAAAGGTTTGAGAACAAAGTTCTGAAGATGATTTTAAAGTAGCCTTCCTTTTCAGTACTACCGAGGTCCATAGAATTACGAATCTTGAGACTTTAGAACAAATAGCATAATTAATAATTTCAGGCAAAAATCGTTGCAATCCACGATTGCAACGATTAATTTCCTTAATACTTAGAGCATGAACATGAGCATGATCGACCTCCCACGGTTGCTACTCTGTGTGGGGCCTCCCTTAGCTCAGTCGCTAAAAGTGCAGCTACAAAGCAAGACCATGCTGGAGGAGGCTGGGCTCGATTCCCGGTCCGGTCTAGGAATTTTTCGGATTGGAAAATTTCTCGACTTCCCTGGGCATATAGTATGATTGTACTTGCCACACAATTATACTAATGCAGAAATGGTGCAGGCATCGAAAGCTCTCAATTAATAACTGTGGAAGTGCATCTAGAACACTAAGTTGAGAGCACGCAATAAGCTAATATGCGACATGCAATATGCTTGAAATGCGAAGAATAAGAAGAAGGTTGCTACTATGTTATTGCCAGATCTGCTATAATTACACAGATAACCAATAGACGATGCTCGGGACTAGCAATCATGTGTAAAACTGGTGATCTCAAACTAGGCAATACCAGCGCCGGCCGCACACAAGTCAAGAAAGGAATGGATAGCAATATGTTGACGTGACACTCTGCACTTCCACGAGGAATCGTTGGGATATTGGGAAAGAAGGTAGGGTTTGGAGCAGGGTTCGTTTTGGTAAACGATAAGCTGAATTGATGTCCTAACGATCATATAACGCACAGAAGCTTGGGATTGAACCCAAGGTCTTCTGCTCAGTAAGCAAAAACGTTTTCCACTAGGCAAACGAGCTCCTTTTTAATCATCGAGTTGCTGTTTTTACAATGCAGTCATATTAACAAATAAAACGATTCACGAATCTTGAATGTGGATGGGCCTGAGGCACCGACGACGACGACAAGTTTCGCAAAATACACGATAAACAAGCGATTTGACCATAAATCTCTTTAATATGAAAGGACCTGGGACCACGTTTTTCTACTCAGTAAGGAAGCCACTGCAACCGACGATCTTTCAAATTCGAAAACTAAAAGGTACGTAAAAGTACTTAGGCTTTCATTAAGCTCCACTTTGTTACACTTTTCGAGATAATGCCGACAAAATTTGCCAGCAAATTTTTTCCTGTGTATCCCGTAAATCGCTACCAATTCTACAATACAGCATCCGTTATACGTCCAGACCTCTCACGGCGTTATCAATAGAATCGTTATCGATTATGAAAGAATAAATCGATCTCCCACCGAAGAACAATATCCGTAAGGGACAATAGCTCGGCATTGTGCTAAAAGAGCAGCTAGAGTGTGGTTGGCTTCACCAAGTAGTGCCACAAAATTGGGTGATTGCCAAAAAGTGCATGTCGTGGTCCACCGAAATACCAAACCAGTAAAAGTGCTCGGCCAGGGACGGACACATCAACGGGAATGACTTTCCGGCAAGTTTCTTTGCATACAACTTGATGCCATCATCTCTGGAGTTGGAAGAGTGTTCCGTTCGGGTCGTTTCAAGTACCTTCTTACCCACAATCGAACGACAGGAGGTCAAGGCGACACACTTACTGTACCATTTAAAGCGAACGTGTGCGAGCAAGAGGGAAACAGATTAGTGGGAAAACAAACCGTCGATTCATCCATGTGTGCTAGATAGAGAAAGATGATTAAACGTCAAAAAGGTCTATAATGTAGCCAAACGAGCTGTCAGTTAGTGTAGCCAAACGAGCATGACGTCATCATCTGATGACGATATCAGTGCAGATAATCTGCAAGGTCCGATCAAGTGGAGCGAGAGTAAAACGAAAATCGGAAAAGGCCTTCATCAGAGGGCCTTTTTTATTGTAGCTTTAATCCCAACGGCTGGTTTGTACGCTAGCCATCGTACCCGGACTCCTCCGGTAGGACCCAGCCAACCACGCAGAGCCACCTACCTCCTTGCCGTCATCATAAGAGCACTTCTCGCTAGCCAAAGTATCCGAGGAGCCGTCGTGACGCAACGGGGGCCGAGACAAGGAGTGTAGAAGAACCGAAGAGAGCGATAAGCCACCACGTATTGTTGGTAATCGCGGTGCACCGTCAATAGTGCATTGCAGCAGCAGTCGATCGGGACCGGGCGGTTGTGCGACATCCGAGAAGTCCTGCGACAAGTTAGCCGGAGTCGACATTGAAGTAGGGACACGACATCTGGCGGGGCGAAAGTGCTCGCCTACGCGACGTCACAGTGCAGTAGTGCGACACCTACAACGGTGTTGAGGGTCGCGCGACAGCCGGCAGGGAACGAGTGACTACGGTAGCCGTGATGCAGTTGCAGCAGCAGTACGGGGCCCCCAACGACACATGGTGCAAAGAAGTCTAGCGTATGTATGTAGAGTAGAATTAAGCACTAATGACATGCACATTATACCATTGAGTGGCAAAACCATCTTGCGCGATCACTTCGCACCTGATTGAGTTTCTTGCGAATGAACTCATTTTCGTATCATTCCCGGCCATCGGTAGCTAGCGCACCTTAATTGCTGTTAGGGGCTGGCCGGCCTGCAAAGAGTATTGAGCGGGAACCACTTCTCTCTATCGTGGTACCGTCACCGACATTAACACTGCTATTTTGGCTTTAATTGCTACTATACTTCGAAGAAGTGTTCGACAACTCACCAACCAAATAGGAGATTGTTACAACTTTCACACGACGTTCAATGTTTCGATTTGCTCTTTACGCATTATCATAACAAGCTATTACAGCAGTCAAAAGGATCTTACCTGAGTGAAGGCAGTGATAAACTAATCATTACGATCTTAAATATAATTATCAGCAGCGAACTGTTCCTCCAATTTATGTTGTGAACAATTTGCTTTAATAGAGGTCTGGAAGATAGATCAACTCAATAATGTAATGAAGCTTGGGTTTTAACCCATGATCTTCTACTCATTAAGCAAATACTGTTGCTCTACAGCCACCGTGCCAGCCACATTACCAGAATATATGACTGACTTAACAAAAAGAGTTACGGCAGGCAGAATGAAAAATTATACGTTTCGGACACCGGGTTTTGAGCAGCACATAAATAAATCTTTTCGATTTAGTGCAGCTTTAAACTGCAAGTTTAATTCAGTGAATTAGAAATAGATTAACAAATCTATGCAAATCTATATTTGTTTTCCTTGGATTTGTTTTCGGTCGATCTTGTTTTTCGTGCTGAGCACCAATGCTATCGACGCCAGGGAGGCAGTTTCCACACCTGGACCCTACCTATCGACCCATCAACTCATGAACCGGATACCAACGGCTTTACTTCCCTTCCGAAGGAAGGCGTGATCAGAGATGTAACGCCTCAGAACATCCCGGCGGCGCAGACTGGGATTGAACCCAGGCCTGCTGGGTGAGAGGTAATCATGTCTACCACTACACCACCGGCACCACTAACTTGAAATCTATGTTTGTTACTTGTTTAGTAACTGCAACAAATTTTAAGCTATTACAATTGTGTGTAAATAGGTTTCAAGTGTACTGTTTCTGTATGTGCTTTTAATTAGGCAAAACTTCACTACTAGTACTACTAGTACCGTAAAACGGGATATCTTTGATAATGCGGGTAACTCTGATAGTATATTATAAAGATTAAATTTACTCGCTGCGCTGTTTCTCAATTAGTAATTTTGCATTAATTGCATTTCCGTTGATATCGTATTTAGTTTTTATATAGTGTTTGTAACATATTTTACAAAAATATTAAAAACCATTTTCGTATTTTTCGCCTGTTTGAAAAAGCACTCAAACCATCATTCATGAAATGTATTTCCGATATAGCCATCACAAATTCAATGATGTATTCTTATTGCCTATGATGTTTTCTGATTATATACTCATTCAAAGTTTCACTCCGTTTTACGGAACTACAAATTGAATCGTTTGGGTATTAATAAATTTTAGAATAACAAATGTTAGCTGGAGTAGCCACTATTTCACTTGTTGCTTCGCTATCCGTTCTGTTGTTCCTCGTTGGAAGTAGTTTGTCCCCTTCTTTCCTTACTGTCACCTGTCTTACGTTCAGCTGACCGTTGACAGCCGTCATCGGAGTTCAGCTGGGGCGACAACGTGGAACACCAACCTGAAGCAGTGCACCCAGCAGCAACAAAAAGCTATTCAAATTTAGCGATGTCTCTGAAAGCAGCCAAGAGTGTCTCCCAAACTAGCATACACCCTTTCCAAAACTCATGGTTGAAACAATTCAACTATCGGTTATTAAATGCGCTTTATGCTTTCGGAACTCAACAATGGCGGTTTTTTATGTCGTGGGAGAGCTTGGGATTAAACACATGCTTATCTGCTCTTTAAGCAAAACCAATCCCTTTAGGGTTATCGAACATCTCAAAACCACATCACTCCATGGAAAAGTATAATTAAGTTTTCACTTGGTATGTAATGAGCAATAGAAATACACGATAATTCATGTAGTTTCAGTGGCTGATGGTTAATTTTAAATATACTAACGGTACTGCCTACGGCAACTACGACGGCAACTACGACGGCCACTACGACGGCCACTACGACGGCCACTACGACGGCGACTACGTCGGCGACTACGACGGCGACTACGACGGCGACTACGACGGCGACTACGACGGCGACTACGACGGCGACTACGACGGCGACTACGACGGCGACTACGACGGCGACTACGACGGCGACTACGACGACAACAACAGCAAATTTGTAGCTTGCCATTTGTCTAGGAAATAACACCTTTGCCCAGCACCTCCACTTGAGCTTCATGTCTGCTATCTGTCATTGCTTGCAAAAATATCTCATAGCAATCCCTTTTTGTTGTAATACTTCCTTCAACGAAAACAAATCTTCTTGCATTGCCATGGTCATCTGGAAGGAGGATCGCGTCTAGTGCTTTCCCCAGAAATCGTTCACGGCCACCAGCTACCGTCCGTCCAGTCTTGGGCGTATCCAGCTTACCTATAGCTTGCTCACAATCTCAGACACTGGCTAGAGACCAGCAGACGAGCACTTTTGCAAGCCGTAAACTCGCTGAACCACGGCAACGTCGACCACCGAATCACCACCAAAACTCGTGACGGACACATTTTCAGCACTTTACCCGGCTAATTTTCCAATCGGACCGTGTTCAAATTCTCACACGGTGACGAGACTCTCGATAAAACTACACGCCGAAAGCATGACATCCGAACACGGTGAACCGGCCTTCCGGGAGGCAAAGAAAATCACAAGCATACTAACACACCACTGGTCACAAAAAACACACCTCTCGCGAAAGCAAACCCGTCATCGACGGCAAAAAAAAAGGAATCGGTGAGCAATTTTGTGATACGGAATTTCCACTGAAAATCAACCGGGAATACCACAATTTCACCACACCGAACTGCGAAACACGTTCAAAAGCAGTTTTGGTACACTTTCGATATCAACGTCGGTCGAAAACACTTAATTCTTTGCAAAAATAGTTGCGAGCGAACCAACATCAACACCGACCATTCCGAGCTCTTTCATGCATCTTTTTTTTTCCTCTGTTCGGGACATAACACCACTGCGACCAGTAATTTGATCTATTGTAGTATATACCGTGTCCTTAGTTTAGTGCATGTCGTATTACTCCATCACTATTGAGAAATGATGAAGTATTCGGTTTTGATACAGTTGTCATTCTTGCCTTCATCGCAAGGAATCGATTCTAACTGAAAGGTTCCGCTATTTATACCCTTCGGAGTTGGAACACCCTCCGAAGGCGCGCCCCTTTGTCAGTCAAAATTGAATTCCTTAACAACAAAAACAAGCTATGACACCGATAATGACCATGCATCAGAACCCTAGTCTTAACCACTTCAAACTAGGGAACAACGATTAGAAGATTAGGAATCACATAGGTGAAGACTAACTAACTCATTTTTTCCTTGTTTCAAGATCATCCTCGGTCCAGGCAACCCGAGGACTTATCACTATCAACAAGGCATAAAAAGTAACAAGGACTAAGATGTGTTCCTGTGTTTCTGAAAAATCCTGTTCCCCTAGTTTGAAGAAGTTAGGACTAGGAATCGGTGGTAGATCTTACATCCCGTAACGTACCACGAAAATGTGATCTACCCACGTTACGGGGCTTCATGCATCTTACAGAGCGTAAATAAACTGAAATTTAAATTATCACTCACGATGCCACAAATTTCTGGTCCGGGAGAAAAAATCAAACAACGCAGAGAGCTACATCTATTCTAATGCTTGCAAACATGATGAATCCTTAAGTAAAAAGTTAGTAAACTTTTACACAGAAGTCAAATTAATTTGCAATATTCTACAAAGTTGTTATGGATACTTTTTCCAATCTAAAGCCTGGTACGCAGCTGAAAAGTAATAACGTTTCTACGTACTACGAAATGCTAAAGACATTATTTCCTTTACAATTTCTCGGCCCAGTACGCAGTTCTAAAGAAAATGGTAAAGCAAATATCGATTATACATTAGTAGCGTGATCGACATGAAGGCGTCGCATTTTGAAACATATTACACTTTTCTTGCGCAAAAATGATCTGATCAATTATTCCGTTAGGTAATTTTGACGTTTGTTGCATTCATTTTAAAACATGCAAACTTTATTGTAGATCATTTTTATCAACAATATATCTCTCACAATTCTCATATGTTTTTTTTTATTTAATAGCTTTGCTCCCCACAGCATTTCATGTCGTATTGTTAATAAAATTCATATAATTTCACATAATGGAAAGGGGGGCGACCCCGGCGTAGTGGTTAACATCCATACCTCTCACGCCAAAGTCACGAGTTCAAATCTCACCCCCGGACAAGTCACGAATGACTCAAGAGTGTTAAAGTGACTTTAAAAAAAAAAAAAAAAAAAAAAACGGAAAATTAAACCATCTGGGTAGTACATCAAAACATGTAGTACAGGCTCTTCTGACTTGAGCTTCTTGAAAAGTGATTACTTCTCCGCAATACGGTAAGTTGCTTCCAAAAATTGTCAAGCTCGCTAAACGAGGGCCTCGTCCTCTCAATAGTGAGAAAATTCTTTAGATCGTATTCGTCCCTTGAATGTCACTCGTCCTCACATTGTTTGCATCCATCGGTAATGACAAAGTGACTGTGCTGTAGACATAATACGCACCAAAACAATAGCGAAACAATCGAATATACAGACTGTCGCAGGTTCAACTGCTGCAGCCGGTCTCGCTAAGTGTGGACTGATCAATATAATTCATTTTTAATTTAAATTACTTTGTTTGTACAAGCTCAATCGAATAAACTTCACAGAGCCAAGTAATCATTTGCGTTATACACTATTGATGTCTTAAACCTAGAGTTAAGAGAATTGAACCTAATACTTGCCATCGTCTCGAGGTTAGTGGCGATTTACAATTGTATGGATATTTTTATTAACAAGTTCGTATAGATTGCTCAACTGAGTTAGATTTACGGAGCCGATACTTAATAGTTCATTGTTTGTAACAAAATTCACTAAATTTTCTATCTAGTAGGAGTTGGGCAGAATACTCGTGACTTATTTACCCGTGGATACAAAGGTTTAGTTTAGTTTAGTTTTCTTCATTATTGCAACTTTCAGCCGTGGTCTGGTTCGTCTCTTACCCACTGGAGGTTCCGGAAGGGAGATGATTATGATGATGGTCCCACCTCTTACGCCATACAAAGGTTTGAGCTGGACGATTTATCTTTAAGATAAAAAAAATATGACAATTAAACCAGGTGTGCAAACAAAATCGAGCTGGTTACAGTTACAGATATAAATTCCCTCTAGAGTTAACAGCGATATAAATGTGGAAAAGCTCAGACGTCCACCTCTTAGTTCGCCTTTTTGTCCACCTAAGGAGCCCCCTTAGTTACAAAGTTTGGGGTGAGTGGGGCTCCAGAAGGGTTATCCACTAGTTACATAGTTAATGATTGGGCCCCAGAACGAAGCCCCTTTAATTACAGAGTTTGGAATTTAGGTGGAAGCCCCAGAAGAGGCCCTCTACAATCAGAGTGGCATTTTTATCAGAGTTTTTTGCTGTCATAATTCATGTGGTGTTGTAGTAGAAATCATCCTTAGGCGTTATCCACTTGATAAAGTAATGTAACTAGGTCGTCTATTGTTGGTCAACCAGGTTCGTATTCAAGTGAAAAGCTAAGGTCAGTCTTTGTGGGAATTTAAAAATTGTGATCGGGTTCAATGGGTCCTATGGGTAAATGTTAAATATATTCCAGTAGTCTGGCTTCTCTGAGGAAACCGAGTAATGCCGCGGTTCTGGTCGGGTCCTAACAAAGGGTATCTTTGATGCTACCAGGTATATCATAAAATTCACGGGGGCCCTCATATTGGCGCCAGTGGCATATGATGTGCTCTACCGTGTGTGGGACATAGCAGGTGTCACAGATCATGCGGAAAGGACCGTTTCCGGAGAAGTTATGGGAAATGTTGGTGTGCCCCGTTTTTAATTGAGACATCACCACCTGTGTGACCTCCTTGATCTTTCGCATGAAAGTATCCCCTGAGCGAAGCCAATCAGCCGACCAAGAGTCCCAGGTCACTTTTGAAGCCCAGTGTTTTAAATCCTTCGCCGGGACCTACCGGGTGAAAATAGGAGCTTGTCTTCCGGATGCCGCCAGGTGATCGGCCTCTATATTACCGCGGATACTGCAGTGTCGAGGAATTCAGACGAAAACTGTGTTATTGGGTGCATGTTTCTGCATGCCCTGGATCCAGGGATGATCCGATGGCTGGAACACGCTGGTAGAGTCCATGAAAAACGCGATTGGTCTGTTGAATGGTGTAGTGGCAGCGAGAAATGCTGTAGCTTATACTAAGTTAAATAAAAAATGTCTTCCTTTAGCTTCGGTGGTATTCAAAAGCCGCTCTCTAAATTGCTACATTGCCAAACTGCATACAATTTTATGTGTTAGGAGAGAGATTCTGGAATTGTTACTATAAGCATTATATTTACGGGGATGTTCTTTTCAAAACTGGAGCCCCATTGGGAAAGTCGAAAAGAAGCGTTTTTCGTATAAACGGTTGTGACTCTTGGTTTGAATGAAGGGTTGACAATATCCATAGATTACGACCCAATTACGCCATGTTGTAATCAAATATTCAGTACACTGGTGAATATTTCATTATTGAAAATGCAGATTCACGTCATCAAGTCAACATGGTCTTATGACCTTTCAAACACCGTGCAGTATGTAATATGGAAACGTAGCTGAATGAAAAGAAAATTTCTCCACACTTCAACCACACCGTAATAACCAAGTTAACTAGCAGCTTTCACGATTGCCATCTGTCTGACATGTGCCCCAGAGGGCTACCAATTGAAAGGCACTATCTAGCATCCCGTGGCACTTTTTCCCCCTCGAGGATCTTTTACCTAGAACCATCCTTTATCTGAACCGTCGGAAAGCTACTGCCAAGACATTAAGTGATACTCGGGCAAAAAAAGAGCTCTCTTCTCAGATCTAGAACGATTCCTAGCAGAATAGACAAAATGTAAAAAAAAAGCAAAAGCACTCGCTATCGTAACTCAGACAAATGAAAAGCGCTCGTCGAAGCACGCAGCACAGCATCATCAGCGGGGAATCATAATCTCATTTCGTAATGATTATTGGCAATTTTCCCTTTAATTTATCTCTTCAGAGGACTTCCAATGAAGGCAGTCGGTGTGTGGGAGTAAGCGCAATTATTTCCTCTGAGGATTACACTTCTGAGGAAATGATGGGGGCGAGCCAAAGCTGGTAGGTGGGCGAACCTGGTATCACGAGAAGTGTACTTGATATGGAAATTTCTTTTGATTCGTTGCTTTCTCTCCGGTTGTCCCTACAAGCAAAACGTTGGATCGTGAAAAGCTAGCTTGCTTTTTTTTTGTATGCTGCATTTCAAGAGGAACTGCTTCCTTCAAAGGAAAATGGAACATGAATAATAATGATGACCGACCGGTGCGACTAAAAGTTATAGTCATACCTTCAAAGATCAATAGTTTACTTCTGGTAGCGTTTTTGTTTTCTGCTTGAAAGTATTTTCCAAAGTTTAACGCATTTTTCGCTGATCCACATCTGAAAATGCATTAAAGTCCGTCAGGAATCCTGATTTATCTAATTATCCCCCTTCAACTATCAAACTAATGCCCGGTTTCGTGTCTGTTGTCGTTATTGCAGTTGACCTCTATCAACACCTCTCGCAAGATGCCAGAGATTGTGTGTGCTAATTTCACACCACCATCGATACAGACATGCCAGGGCGACCGTGTGACCTTTGGCCGTATGATTTTCATCCTTGATTTACGTTCAGCTAAATAATAGGTTAATTACGTTTGAAAACAGCGTTCAAAAGCTAAGCTCATTAGTACAGCAATTAGTTTAGTTCAACAGAACAGCAGTGCACATTGCCCGGTGCTGCTAGAATGGCACAAAACGATTGCCATCTCGTCGGTTCGTTCGACCAATCATCGGTTGCATTCAATTTCCCAACACCGACCGGGACAGGAGGTCGCAACCTGCAACCCTAATGACTATATTCGTGGTGTCAACGATTTAGATGGATGAATGATAGGTGGCTGAGTGGCCTTGCCCGTCTTGAGGCATACGGATAGTTCGTTAACCCTCTACTGGCTGGATTCAGAGCTACCGATAAATGAGTATATCTTATATTGAAAAGCCAAATGTGAATATTTTCTTGATTTTGAACGAAATATTTCTCGCTTGTCAATCGCATATTGACGGCGCCGGTGGTGTAGTGGTGGTGTAGTGCCTCTCACCCCAGCAGGCCTGGGTTCAATACCAGTCGGCGCCGCCGGGATGTTCTGAGGCATAACATCTCTGATCACGCCTTCCTTCGAATGGGAAGTAAAGCCGTTGGTCCCCGGTTCATGAGTTGATGGGTCGATAGGTAGGGTCCAGGTGTGGGAGCTGCCTTCCTGGCACGTCGGTAGCATTGGTGCTCAGCACGGAAAACAAGATCGACGGAAAAAACAAACCAAAGGAAAAAAAAAAACGCATATTGAGGTCATTGAAGTAAAATGCTTTTTTTTCCCAAGTTCATGCTATTGGCGATTGTTTTAAAATCGGCAGCTCTCGTCCCAGCTTTCTGAACTCACCCTGTTAAAAAGCGAGCCTTGGCAGAGGGTTAAATTATTATAATTGGAAATTAAGCTCTATAATTGAAGACAACATTGAACACCAATCTGGCCGAACCCCTTTGCTGAGTGGCTCAATCAACTGATCATCGCTTCCAGAATATTCCTATGCTACCCAGACCAAAACATCAGTAGGTAATATGCCACACACCGAAAGCTATTAAAGCACGAATTACAAATATTTCCTCACTATTCCTGGCGCAGATTTTCGATGGCAAACCTTGCGAATGGCTCAATAATGGAAAAGCCGTCCGTTGATTGCTTCTCGCACGCATTGGTTCGACATGGAAAGCATGGAGAACGACGATGACCGCACTAATCGGCCCATTTCCGGTGCGTTCCGGATCAACATTGTTTAATCGCTGGAAAGTATTACCACTTGAGACGTCTTCCGGGGTGCATTAGCATCGTCGTCGTTGTTGGTGCGGTGGTGCCTGTTTGACCAAGTGTTAGACGACACATTTAATCCTTGGTCCGTGTGACCATTCTTGTAATCATTGCTCTGATGGATCTTCGAGAGAGGGGTGGTGATTTCGATTTAAATGGGGAAATTGATGTTTCATAACTGTATTCAAATGTTTATATGGAAGCGGACATTTCTGCTTTTGTAAACAAAGATGTTAGTTGCGAATCTTTGTTAAAAAAGCAGAAACCACCTTCTGGCAGGATTACATTTCCACAATTTGGATGTTTTGACGAAGGACTACGTCTGTGATTTATATATGGGGGTACACTTTGTAAACACAGAAAATAGAACATGTAACAAAATTATGAAAGATTTTGAACGTTAATAACTCGGCTGCCCCTGGACCAATTTCAATAATTTTATCACCATTCGATCAGAAATATTTCTTCGCATCTGTTAAATTTAGGACTTTATCATTTTTCTATGATAATTAAAATTATAACCAATTGCCTGCGAAAAGCGATTTTCATAACATAGATTTCAAAATTGAATTTCATCCGGTCTCCCCAAACGGTGTTTATTCACTCACCCCGTGGTGAGTGGTGGTGTTCTCCAGTGCACAACAAAAGGCTCCCGCAAGCAGCTAGCTATCAAGGCTGCCCTCAACCGCTTGATCGAATTCAGTTCCAATCACCGTGTGTGATGGTGTCCGGTCGTCGGCATCAGCAGCAGCAGCAGTGTTTTAGGCGCGTGGCGTTGAACATTGTTCTCCAGTACACAACGAAAGCTGCCTGCAAGCAGTGAGCTGCAGCCCACATGAGCATCCATAGAAGGAGGAAGAATCCGCAGCGTTATTGATCGGAATCAGTAGCTCTTCGTGAGTCGCTGGGGATCATCTATATCAAGTGCATCATACTGAAGAGTATAACCAGAGAGAACTCCGCTCAAATTCCTATTCCTACACGAAACACAAGCTCCTGCTGCAGTTAACAAATAAGATTTATTATATAAGACCACGTAGTCCTACGGCACCATTGCGTAAAACCCCATAGGGCTGTCCCTTATAGTCTGTTCCGCAATCTAGTGTCAATCACCGACGGACATCGATTGCCATCCATTGACGGCAATCGAATGTGCAGGAAGCCAGTTTTCACACCTGCCTAGGATAACGCAACCATTCAATTCTAGACACATGGGCCGGGACCACCTGCGCCGGCGCAATTTGGATGTGCATTTGCAAACTTTTCAAGAGCTTTCATGTTCCAATTCCTTCAAAAACCTATGAAGCGTATTTTAAGGTAGGTTAAGTTTAAAAGGTGGATTACAACCCCCTCCTTCCCATTTTTGGTCTGTATAAAGGTCCTCAACCTCTGTTCACAGATGTTGAACCAATTTTCGATCTTCGAGAAAGTTTTTCTCCTTATTTTCTTCAATCTAAGTCTCAAGTTTTGTAAAAATCAAGCAATTTTTGACAAGCAAGTTAATAGATTCTCATACAAACTTTAAAGTTTTCCCGTAAATACAGATCATAATCAAATTCGTTCAAATTTGGCAAAGTTGTTGGAGACCTCAATACGGATTAACTGAGCAGCCGAGCTACCAATTCAAGAGAAAATCTATAAAGAGAGTCAATCATTTCACTTGAACCCTGATCGTTAAACTTCATATTAGTTTGAGTCACAAGCTCGCTGGCAACGATTCTCTGCTTGACCGTGAAGCAGTACAATTTACTCGCTCCCTCGAGTTGTTCGCTAGTTCGTTGCGATAGTGTTCGCGATTCTTTTTTTTTCGCGGCGTTTGGTGAAGCATCGTACGACCCTAGCATTGGGACGCGGCTTCTATTCTAGCCAGGAAACGATCCCGATCGGACACTGCCAGTGCACAATTCAAGCTGAACATTGCATTAGGTCCTAAGTAACATTAATCGATTCTCTTCGTCGCCTTTCTCTTTCGTTAATAACTTGATCACAGAACCGTTTCTTGATGTGTTTGTCGTATTAGATGCTAGATAAAAGCTTCTTTTATCGATCTGTGTGCTGAAAATACCTGGGAATGTCTTTACATGGCCGTGGGGATGCAAAGAGAAAGTCGACGAAGAGAATCTGTCAATGTTACTTAGGACCTAATGCAATGTTCAGCTTGAATTGGCATGGAAGAAGTTGTTGGCGAACACTCTGTACGCCCTCCTGGAAAACGGCGATGAACCGAAGGTGGAAAAGAAAGAGAAAGTTCCACCTTTCTACGTAAAAGGATTCCCGGAAGGCTTGCGGGAGAAAATCAACTTTTAAATAAGTAAAGGTCTCAAATGCACTATGCGTCTGTACAAGGTTGCAAATACTCAGTTCAGCTAAAATAATATTTTTCGGAATAATAAAACCAAAAAATGGTAAAATTACATGTTTTACTTGTAACTTACAAGAAGAGGTTACACAGTATGCGTTTGAAACCTAAAACCTGTAAATTTCGCTTGCTATGAGTCACAATAAGCGATTTGCTGATCGCTGAGAGTGTGAGTGAGTGAGTGAGTGAGTGTGTGAAAAATCGCTGATTGTGACTCTCAATAAGTGAAATAAACAGGTTGAATATGTCAAACACATTCTTTTCAACCTCTTCTTGTATCTTACCAAATCAAAATATGATCATAGCATCTAATTATTTTATAATTAAAAAAAAAACATTGTTTTAGCTGAAATGAGTATTTTCAACCTTGGCGCCTGATGCTACAAGCTGATGGTACCAGCGATGAACCACTATAGGGTAGTTGAGAAGTTGTTGAAACAACAAAATGTGGAGTATTTCTCACATTTCTCGTCCACTTGCAGAAGAACTCAACGTGTATCAATAATCTGCAGAAAATTCGGGCGCTGTTCCACATCGTGGTGATATGGGAACGGTACAAACCGGTCAACCATGACGTTACCCAATACGTGAACTGCTTTCTGTTCGGGCATGGTACGAAAAACTGCCACATGACCTCCCGGTGCAACAATTGTGATGAGCAGCACGCACCTGATGCCTGCAAGTTAACATCAGGCAACCAGCAAGACATGCCCAAAAAGAGCGGATTTTATCGCGATCCGCAAAAAAGCCTCTACGCAGACTCAACTTTGCCTGAGAAGGGTGCCGGAAAAAATCGGGCAGAACTTTCCAGCCATCTCCCTACAGCACCAAACTCCGGGGCTACCGCCTCTCCCTCTGAATAACCGAAAGGCTGCTGCTGCTACATCACTCTCGTTTACTGATGGGGTGCCTAGCCTTCCGACTAGCTCAAGTCGTCAGACATATGCCGAAACAGCTACTTCCCGAAGTTCTTCCCCCCTCCGGTGCTTTTCTGGCGTCGTTATGATGCACAACATCCACAAAAACACGCGAACACAGATACCCTGCTTACATTACCGGAACTTGTAACACTCGTGACAGAGGTCATCAACATCCTGCGCACCTGCAGGACACGATCAGAGCAGCGCTGCAGTGTCCCTCATCAACAAGTATGGATCGTGAAGCCATCAACACTGCAAATTGGAACGCTTGCTCGCTCAAGAGCAAACACATCGAGTTCTTTGAGTTCCTCAAATGAACGAAACATCGGCATTGCCGTTATAACTGAAATCCATCTTGTAACCAACGGGTTGCAATCCTTTTCAGATAGACCCGAATACATAAAAAAGAAACATGTTTTGTTTCGCTCCTTTTTTCCCCTCAAGCAACAATTCCAATGGAGTCCCATGGTCGATTGTTCAATACAGGCGAATGTTGTCGCCAACATTTGAAGCGATTTTTCGCGCCAGGGAGCAACATGTGCCCGTAACGTGGGTAGATCACCTTTTGGTGGTACGTTACGGGATATAAGATTTACCACTGATTCTTAGTCTTGACTACTTCAAACTAGGGGAACAGGATTTTTCAGTAATCAAAGGAACACATCTTAGTCCTTGTTACTTTTTATGCCTTGTTGATAGTGATAAGTCCTCGGGTTGCCTAGACCGAGGATGATCTTGAAACAAGGAAAAAATGAGCAAGTTAGTCTTCACCTATGTGATTCCTAATCTTCTATTCGTTGTTCCCTTTCCCATCCTAATTAGAATATGGATTCTTCCTTACTCATAACCCCAGTTGAAAAAGCCAATGCTCTTGGTCAACACTTTGTGAATTCACATAACCTTGGCCAAGCGATGGTGACTCCCCATGACCCTTTAGTATCGGAGGCAATGTCTAAAGTCGTTTTGACAGTTTTATATGCTTGAAAATGTTTTCCACCTTTCCCCTTCCGGTTGCCGTATAAAACTTTTTCCCGGAAGCTGCAAATGCTGAAGAGTAAATGTCAAAATCAAAATAGAGGCAACATGCTGCAAACTTCTACAAAATGAGGAATGGTCAGATTTTCATATGCACGATTAAAGGAAATGCGTCAAGTTTTAGTCGACCAAATTTTGATCGTAACACATGATTGAGTTAAGGCACCACACAATACGCTTGGGGAATATCTAGATGTCTTTGAATAAATTCTCCTTCGAAGAATCTTTTGATTTTGTCGATCCTCTTAACGGAATCCATTTATATAATAATAAAAATAAGCTTTTGGGCGTGCTGATTATTTCCTTTTAATTCCGATATAATTGCTTGTATTTTGACAGATACGCGTATTTCGTCTACTACTTGCAAACTTCGAAAATACTAATATAACCTGCCGAATCACGAAAATTTGGTCCGTGACCCATGAATCCCGCCTGGTATTGCCCCACGGACTCGCTTGCAAATGGTGACATGCTGCGGTATAGAATTTGGGAGAGTACCTTGTATGCGGCGCTCAGCAGTGTTATCGCGTCAATCAACTCCTCTGGTAATAGCTCCTCCTCTCAAATCTTGGCAATTACCCAGTGCAGCGCAAATGTTTCACCACCGTATTTTAATAGCTCACTTGGTAGTTGATCTACACCAGTTGCTTTGTTGTTCTTCAGCAGACCGATCTCCTCCTCAACTTCTTGAAGATCAGGGGCTGGTAGCCTGTCGTCTTCTGCGTGTGCTCTAAGGTCTGTTGCCGTGCCACCTTCGTTTTCTGCTGCTTCACCCTTGAGGTGCTCGTCATAGTACTGCTTCCACCTCTCAATCACCTCACACTTGTTCGTGAGAAGGTTACCGTCCGAGTCCTTGCACATATCGGCTTGCGGCACGTTAAGCTATTTAGCTTTTCGTTGAACTTCCGTGTGTCATTTACGCGGTATAGATTTTCCATCACCTCGCGATTTTGGTCTTCCTGCTGACGCTTCTTTCGTCGCAAAACCGCGTTTTGTCCGTTTCGCATTTGTCTGTGACGCACCAAATTCTTCTCCTCTACATACAGTTTGCATTCGTCGTCAAACCAGTCATTTTTTCGGTCCGGGATTGCAGTACATAGTGTCGCTGCAGCAGTACTACCTAAGGCGGAACGGATGTCCCTCCAGCGAACTTCAAGAGTAGCTGCGTCAAGCTGCTCTTCCGTGGGTAGTGCAACTTCCAGCTGCTGCAACAACTCCGGCGTCCTGTAATTGCTTAATGTTGGGTCGCAACGTTCGACTTCAACGGGTGTTATGCACCGTCGAGAGTTTTTAGCGCATGCATACTGAAACTAAGTAGTGGTCCGAATCTATGTTTGCACTGCGGTACGTGCGGACGTTGATAATGTTGGAGAAGAATTTCCCATAGATTAGAACGTGATCGATTTGGTTTTCTGTGTGTTGATCAGGTTATTTCCAGGTGGCTTTGTGAATATACTTGCGGGGAACTTCGGTTCACGCAGTCGTTGGCCGTTGTCGTTTGATACGACATGCAGGTTGTTTGGCCCGATTGCCGGTCTGTGCACTGCCTTCATGTCACCGATGACGATTTTGACGTCCCGTTGCGAACAGCCGTCGTACACCTGCTATAGCTGCGCATAGAACGCTGCTTTCTCGTCGTCGCGTCTCCTTTCATATGAACAGTGCACGGTGATGATGCTGTACTTGAAGAAACGGCCCTTAATCCTCAGCAGCTGCCAACCAATCACGCGTTGGCCCATCCTACCCAGTACTACAAAGCCGGTTCCCAGCTTGTTGGTGGTGCCACAGTGCTGGTAGAAAGTAGCCGCTCGATGCCCGCTTTTCCATACCTTTTGCCTCGTTCAGCAAAGTTCCTGCAGTTTTAAGAATACAAAGTTGCGTGGTTGAAGTTCGTCATAGATTAACCTATCGCTACTTGAAAATAAATAAATCAACACACTCAAATAGCTCCGCTAAAGGGATTTCGTTAAGAGGTTCAACAAAATTAAAATATTGAAGTAGTTAGCAGTAATTGCTTGAGTATACATTAAAATTGATATATTAACTGGCATGTTGGCGAATTATTAGCAAGTCACGTTGACCATGCTGAACAAAGCAACCAATTTTACTGAAATAATATGGAGGCTCATCCATTAGCACCATTAAAAGACAATGTACAGATGTCCGGATAGGAATTTAGTAAGACAAAAGTTGTAGTACATTTATATAAAGTTATAGACGTTGTAAGATGTTTCAACTTTAAAAGTTACTTCATTGGGCTGTTCTTAAAATTAGGGTGGTCCACAATTTATATATATAGAAAAACTATCTTTTTTATTTTTGAAAAATTAATCGCGTGGTCTTCGGAAAATAAGAAACTGAAATGATTCAAGCTACCTAGCTACCATTTGTTCTATCTCTTACCGTTCTTATTTTGGAGCATTTGTTTCTGAATTTACTTAGGGTGATCCTGAAAAATTAACTTTTTTTTTTAACTCTAACTTTTTTTAATTTTATTTTTCCGTGAAAGTCGCCTTGAGGTGATTTTTAGGTCTTGTTGAAATACACATTTTTTTTACAACACCAAATTGATATCTCCATTCACTAAAGTACAAGATGTAAATTTAGTCAATAGTCGAAGTGCATTGTCTTAAATATTTGAGAATGTGTGCCTTGTGTAAACTTTGTCAGCTTAAAAAGTTTCTTGTTTTGGCCATTATTATAGTTAGTGTGTCTGGTTTATTATCTCTTCGAGCATGTGTGCGTGTCAGTAACGCAATCGTCGCTACGCAAATCTTTGAAATAAGAACAAGAGATGTTTGTGCTGATACAATTCCCAAGCAACATACAAGTTCTTCAACAGCTTATATAACCTTTGTATGACTGGCTTCGGTTGTATAGAAGTTTACTCAACATCATGAAGATGTGTTTCTTGGGTTGATGTTACCTTTTGAAACCTTAATAGGCAATACGTTTACTATATCAGTGCCAGGTTTTTACGTTTATATCAGGTTCTTACTTTAGATGCTCTCAAGATCTCGTGACATTATTGCCAAAATTATTAAATCAGTCCAGGAAATTTAACACTTTTGGAAGTGAGTCTATCTTTGCGTGATTCAACATGTTCTCTACTGAACTCAAGCTTTTCTGAAGTTATTAAATATGTTATGAGCTGAATACACGGATCCAGTGATTGAAATGTTTCCGAAGTGATTTAAACTTTTGTAAAGTACGTGCTTTTTTTTTCTGAAATAGTCCAGTACTTTCCAAAGTGATCCTAAGCTTTCTCAAGTTATTCAGTTCTTTCTGAAGTATTTCCGAACTTTTTCAAAGGGATTCCAAACATTCCTAATGTAATGTAATGTCAGTATAGACAGATTTCGTTTTTGTAAACTTAACAACAGTGCACTCTCTACAACTTGAGTTATAGAATAACAATCCCATACAAATTCGCTATCGCAGTAGCCATGACACTCATTTTTATTATGGTTATATAACTCGATATCGAGCTAGTGGACATCGAGTTGTCGAGAGTATCAACACACTCAGTAGACTATGCTTCATCTATGTTGCCAAAATCGAGACCTTTTTGGATGTCTTTCAATTGAGTGGCTTAGCTATAAGAATCAATACTCCCTTAAATGAATCCTGTGGAAAAACTATTGAAAAATTCGTAGAAGTGAGGAGGATCTCTCGGTTTTTGACGGTCTGATTGAACTACATTTGGAAGCGGCCAGCGCAGTTATTGCCTACCGTAAAATATGAGATCACCAGTTTTTACACATTGCAGATGCATGCTAGTCCAATGCATCGTTTGTTGCTTCTCTGTCGGGTGATCTGGTAAGAACGGAGTAGCAATCACGAGCGGTTAATCATTCTCATGCTCAATTATGTCAGTACTATCTGAAGGGATTCAGTACTTTCTGAAGTTTTTCTGCATTAATTCAGTACTTTTCAAACTGATTCCGAGATTTTCTAAAGTGTTTCAGTACTTTCAGAAGACATTTTGAACTTTTTTTTGAAAGATTCGGTGCTTCCCAAAGTGATTCCGATTTTTCTGAAGTGATTAAATTGTTTCTGAAGGAATTCCAAACTTTTCTGAAGTGATTAAAATATTAAAAAGTGTTTCAGATCTTGAAGAAGTGATTTCAAACTTGAGAGAATCGATACAGTACTTTCCGAAGTTTTGTGAAGTTGTTCAGTTCTTCCAGAATTATTTAATTAAGTCCTTCAATACTATCCGAAGAAGTTCAGAGCTTTTCTGGATTGATTCATAACTTTCAGCATTGATTTAAACTGTTAAAAAGTGATTAAATTCTTTCTGAAGTGATTCAGTACTCTCGGAAGTGACTAAAAACTATCTGGAATTATTCATTACTTTTTGAAGTGATTCCAAACATTTCTGAAGTGATTCAGTACTTTTTGAAATGATTCTGTGCTTTCCAAAGTGATTGTGAACATTTTGAAGGGATTCAGTGCTTCCAAAGTTATTCCGAACGTTCCTGAAGTGATTCAGTGCATTCCTTACTGATTCAATTATTTTCTAAGTGATTCCGTTCTTGCGGAAATCATTACAAACTTTCTGGGATGATTCAGTACTTTCCAATATGAATACGAGATTTTCTGAAGTGGTTTAATACTATCCGAAGAGATTCCGAATTTAAAGTAATTCAATATTTTGGGAAGTGATACAGTACTTTGTGAAATAATTCAGTACTTTCCGAAGTGATCATTAATTTTCCAAAGTGATTCTAAACATTCCTGAAGATATTCAGTATTTTCCAAAGTAATTCCGAACATTTCTGCATTCCTAATTGAGTCAATTGTTTTCAAAGTGAACTTTCCGCAATGTTTCAATTCTTTCCAAAGTGATTTCGAATATATATTAAGTGTTTCCGGATTTTTTGAAGTTATTTCGTACTTTGTGAAGTGACTCTTAACATTTCTGAAGTGATTCAGTACTTTCTGAAGTGATTCCAAACTGTTCTTAATCGATTCAGTACGTTCAGAAGTGATTCCGAACATTTCTAAAGTGATACAATACATTCCTAAGTGATACGTTGTGAAGTGACTCTTAACATTTCTGAAGTGATTCCAAACTGTTCTTAATCGATTCAGTACGTTCAGAAGTGATTCCGAACATTTCTAAAGTGATACAATACATTCCTAAGTGATTCAGTAGTTTTCGAAGTGATTGAAAACATTTCTGAAGGGATTCAGCACTTCCGAAGTGTTTCCAAACTTTTCTGAAGTGATTCCGAACTTTTCATAAGTTCATAAGTTATTCAGTTTTCTCTGAAATGATTCAGTACTTTCCGAAGTGATTCCTAATTTTTATGAAGTAATTCAGTACTTTTCGAAGTGATTCCAAGCTATTCTCAAGTGATTCAGTACTTTCCGAAGTGATGTCGATCTTTTTTATATGATTCCAAACTTCCCTCCCATACCTCACCGTGAAATAATTTTGAAAGCATCATCACCATGTAATTTTTTTTTATCTTACACCACTAAGTTGTGCCAAATTTCGTCCGCTAATCAGGGTTTGCACCGTTAGTGGTTAAACTCAATCAGATGGACTTTTTAACAGTTCAAGGGTATTATTTAACTATTTAAGTGGCTCAGGCCACTTCAATTTGACCATTTTTGATTGATTGTTTTCGTAACATGTTTATCAAGGGTGCAATCCATTTAAAATTTAGGATTTTGTCAATTTTCCCCCGAACATGTGTACCTAAGGTGTAAGCCATTTCAAACTTAATATTTTTTTAAAGTTCTTCCTGGCCGTAAGTGGCGCTAACTACTTCAAATTTAAAGATTTTTAGCAATTTTTATGAATTTTTTCCCGGAACATGTCTACCAGGGGTGTTAGCATTATAACTTATTTTTATTTTTCCTTGATCATATTTCCAAGGGGGAAAAATTTAATTTTTCCGTAAACTTGTCAACCAGGGACACTACCCATTTCACATTTATGTATAGTTTTTTTTTTTTTTTTTTTTTTTTTTTTTTTTTTTTAATTATAGTCACTTTAACGCTCTTGGAACATTCGTGACTTGTCCGGGGGTGAGATTTGAACTCGTGACTTTGGCGTGAGAGGTATGAATGCTAACCACTACGCCGGGGTCGCCCCCTATGTATAGTTTTAAATGTTTCCCTGATCATGCTAAGCAGGGGCGCAAGCCACTTCGATTTAAACTATTTTGATCAATTTTTATCTGCACATGTTTACCCGAGGTGCAGGCCATTTCAAATTTAACATATTTTCCAAGGTATTTTCAATTTGACATTTTTTTTTATCAAATTCCCTGAACAAGTTTATCAGACGCATGCCATTTCAGATTTAACAATTTTGTCTCCCTGATCATGTATATCAGGGGCGCATACTATTTCCATTTTCTACCTGAACATGTTTACCAGGTGCACTAGCTATTTCTAATTTTCATCCGAAATGGTCTACCTGCGCCCCTGATAATATTTTTTTTTTTCAACTTTCACCGCAACTTGTCTACCAGGGGCGCTGGCTATTTAGAATTTTATATTTTTTCAAGATTTTCCAGATTTTACCTTTTTTTCCCTGAACATGTTTATTAGGTGCGCTATCCATTTAAATCGTACGATTTAAAATCATTTTAAACATGCTTACCAGGGGCACAAGTCATTTCAAGTATATCTTTTTTAAATGTTTTCCGGAACGTGTTCATCAGGGGTGCAAAACATTTCAAATTTTACGATTTTGATAATTTTCCTCTGAACTTGTCTACCAGGGGCGCTTGCGATTTCAAATTTACTGATTTTGAAATTTACCTGAACATGTATATCAGACGCTAGTTATTTCAACTTTAATATTTTTTAAAGTTTTCGTCAAACTTTTTAATTGGGGATGCAAGTGTTTGAGGGGACTGACTTGGGTGCAGTGAATTTTCAATATTAAACATTTGCGTTTATCATTAAATTGCTGTATTTTGTAAAAAAAATTTCGGTTTGCAGCTAAGTAGTCGCCGACTACCCGCGACGACCCATAACAGCACTGCCCAGGAAAGTCTAGAAAAAATCCAGCCCGAAATATTGTCTAACCCGGACCGGGAATCGAACCCACCACCTCCGGCTTCCTAATACCCGGTGTCAACTGACTATGCTACCCATTGAAACTACCCCCACAATCTGGAAAAGTAAAATTTCAACCAAGTCATCCTTTTACTTAAAGCTCGACTGACAAACCTTTAAACCACCTCTCAAAGCATATTGCTGCTGAGAGTTCTGAATTCTCCTACACAAAAGCAACCATCAAAATAGGTCTCGCTTGGCGCACTCTCGATCCACACAGTATTTGGGTGCCGTCATGTACCCAAACACAATAGAGGGCAGTCAGTACCCGGCTCGCTCGGCTTACCCTACCCCTTTATCGTCTGCCACACATGTCACGATCCCGGAGCCTAAATCTTGGCAACGGCCCACAGTTCCAACCGGGAGTCATCGCCTTCTCGGTTCCGTTTTGTTTGCCTTGCCTGCCTGCCTGCTTGTGTAGCTGCAGTCATCAAAGCGATGAATGCGGTCGGTGTGTTGATGTTTGCGCTTGATGAAATTTCTATTTTCATTAATCTTCTCATGAATAATTTATTAAATGAGTTTGCGTTTTTCCCCTCTGCTGTGCTTCATTCGGCTGCGACAGTGTGAGTTTTGTATTATTATTTTTCTCCCTCTCTGTGCCGCCCACTTTCAAGAGTCACGTCTTTCGGCGAAGATTTCCCGGCCAGAAAGGTGTAAGTGATTCCCTGAAATCACGTTACGCGAGCCCCGTGCCGATCGAGGTGGAGCCTGGCTAAGGACGCTCTTTTTGCAGTGAATGCAGGAAAAGGAATGTGAAAACCAGCTGAGGTGTAGTGAATGCTGGAGGTGAAGCAGCAGAGCGCGGTGTGCTGTTTGGAATATCTTTGCCGACATTTGTTTTCTGGTGCGTAATCGAATTAGAAGAGGGTAAATGAGTCGTCTTGCTCGAGAGGAGTTCTGAGCTGTGCGGAAAATTTGGCGTAAAGTTATTGTTGCGACGACAAGGAAGGCTATTAATTTCTTGAGAACTTCCACGCGGGATAAAATTTCATAAACGAATCATATACTGAATGGTGGAACTATTCTTGAGGTTTGGATGATACAGTGTGTCGCAAAGTTGAGCGTACACCTGGATGGGAAATTTTATGAAACACTTTAAAGAGATAGGTTTTTGAAATCTTCCCGTAAAAAAAAAGAACCATAGAGGCACAATGAATCATATTGTCTACAACGATAAGAATACCATAGAATGTATTGTTTTCACAATACAATCTATAGTAAATGGGGAAATCTACAATACCACAAGGGGGTTGTTATGTATCTTAACCATAGAAAAAATAACTGTTTCCCGAACAAAGATGAGCCATTTACCATTAATTGTACTGTTGCTCTATTGTTGGAAATTCTTACTAAAGGGTGATACGGTCAAAATTTGGTCAATATCAACTTGAAGTATTTCTTTCAATTTTGCATTTAAAAAACCTGAACACCCCTCATTTTGAAGGTGTGTGTGTGTAGAATGTTGCTCCTATTTTGATTTTGGAATTCACTCTTCAGTTGTCAAAATGCCGTCCAAGCAAGAAGAGCAGCGTATCAAAATTTTGCTCGCGCATCGCTAAAATCCGAGCTACTCGCACGCAAAGTTGGCAAAATCGCTAAAAGTTGTCAAATCAACCGTTACAAATGTAATTAAAGTGTTTGGGGAACGTTTGTCGACAGCCAGGAAGTCTGGATCGGGGGGAAATCGAAAACCGGAAGCCGCTGAGACGACAAAGAGAGTTGCCGGTAGTTTCAAGCGAAACCCTAACCTCTCTCTCCGAGATGCCGCAAATAAGCTGGGTGTATCGTCTACAACCGTGCATCGAGCCAAAAAACGAGCCGGACTATCGACTTACAAGAAGGTAGTGACTCCAAATCACGATGATAAACAAAATACGACGGCCAAAGCGCGATCCCGGAGGCTGTACACGACGATGCTGATGAAGTTTGACTGCGTGGTAATGGACGACGAAACCTACGTCAAAGCCGACTACAAGCAGCTTCCGGGACAGGAGTTTTATACGGCAAAAGGAAGGGGAAAGGTAGCAGATGTTTTCAAGCACATGAAACTGTCAAAGTTCGCAAAGAAATATCTGGTTTGGCAAGCCATCTGTACCTGTGGCTTGAAAAGCAGCATTTTCATAGCTTCCGGGACTGTCAACCAAGAAATTTACGTGAAAGAGTGTTTGAATAAACGTCTGCTGCCTTTCCTGAAGAAACACGGTTGTTCCGTACTGTTTTGGCCGGATTTGGCATCTTGCCATTACGGTAAAAAGATGGAGTGGTACGCCACCAACAACTTGCAGGTGGTTCCCAAGGACAAGAACCCTCCCAACACGCCAGAGCTCCGCCCAATTGAGAAATACTGGGCTATTGTCAAGCGGAACCTAAAGAAGACCAAAAAAACTGCTAAGGGCGAGCAGCAGTTCAAGGCAAACTGGCTTTCTGCGGCGAAGAAGGTGGACAAGGTGGCTGTACAAAATCTGATGGCAGGGGTCAAGCGTAAGGCCTGGCAATTCGGATTTGGAAAAGCGGAAGCCTAACTGAATATTTTTCCTGACTTTTATACTAATTGAACTTGAAAAAGAAATTTAATTTGATTTTTTAAATAAACGATTTCACCGATTTACACGCGTTTTCCCTTGACCAAATTTTGACCGTATCACCCTTTATATAGGACGTATTGAAAATCAATAATTATTGAATTAATAGTTTGTTAAAATATACGAACACACTTAGAAAAATGATTTCAATTTAGGTGCTCTGAGACTGACATATACGAGCGTCAATTTTGACATAAAATTGAGTCACAATAGACACGAAATTCACGTCAATCAAACGTACTTTCGATCTTTTCAGTCTTGAAGCACCTAATTTTAAATGACATGTTTGTTTACGTCTCATCCTTTATGTCAAAGATAGATTCCCTCACGTGTAAGATTAGGTATTTCTAAGTGTGTACAATAAAATCGATTGTTGGCAATAGATTTGGATGTAATTTTGTTTTATGTTATGGCAATTGTATTGTTATTTTTCCGGGTTGGCTGGTGGTGGAACAACTATTTATTGATTTATCGGTATGGTTTTGGACTTAAATTGTAGAGCCTGTATGAAGTGGAAGAAATTTTAGAAATACGTCAATTTTCAAATTTTTCAGTAGCGGTCGGATTTTAATAAAATTTGCAGTACATTAAAGATCTATATTATGACTGCAAATGAGCAAAACTTCGGAAAAGTTTAGTTCATTGAATTTAAAGAAAATTAAGTCTCTGTGAAAAAGGCGTTTTTTTTCTAAAATAGCTCCAACTTCTTACTCACTAAACCAAACAAGCTCAATAACCGATAAATGTATGATTATCCAATTGCCAAAAATTCAGAAGTGTGTCGTCTTACATTTTGCTCGTAGAGCTGTGTTCCTCAAATTTAAGGACAGCAGTACGAGGGATACACTTTATACCAAATTCGTCACTACTCATGAGTTTTAAAGAGCTTTGTAAGGCTTAGAATAGACTTGTAAAACATACGAAAATCTGGAATTTTATGCTTGGGTAGTTGTCATCTCAGTTTTCCTGACTTGAAAGCTTTTAAACCTCTCACACATTAATTTATATTCATGCAATTAGTGCCACATGATGACATACATTAAAGTGTTATGCATACTACACTTATGTATCTGCAAGGCGCATGACTTCTATGCAATAATTTCTGTACACCGTTTGGGCATAGCTCTGTTTGTCCTTCTCCCAAGTCAGTATAGCGAACAACAACAACAAAAAATCCCAACATTGAGCTGAAACATCCACGCCCTAACGGTTTGTTCTTCTGGTACAGATTGACTCGAGAATTTTCACCCAACACAACACAACAAGCCATAGGTCCTTCTCGGAAAATGAGTGATGATTAAAAGCCCACTTGACCTCTCTGCTGCTGCCTACTCCACTACTTGACGACCGTTGGAACATAATTTTGCTCGAGCTGAGTTGTTGTGGTGTGTAGGACTCGGTGCTCGGTGAAAGGACTGATTACGGCTGATGTGCGAGAAAGTGGTCCGTGTACGCAGGTGCCGGTGGGCCGGTTTCCGAATCACGCACAATTTAAATCAATCTTCCATGTTTATTCGACTGCAGCACGCTAAACGAAATCCAATGACTGGAATGTCCTCCGGATTTTGTGGCTCTTGGAAAAACAAACTTGCAGAGTTTGCGGCGAGAGGATTCCGAATTTGAACCAGGCAGTATTCGGACCAAGAAAATTAGTAAATTATCGTCAACTCAACTGCCAGAGTTGAATACGAGTGCCTTTGTCTAGGCACGCCATTGAAAGATCGTTGGGGAGAGTGGAAAGAATCGGACATGCCACACGCAGTCTACTATCGTTATATTGCTGTTGTCAAGCGTTAATGGCAACACGGCAAAGAAAATCGAAACGCGCACGCTATGCTTTCGCTATGCAGGGTAGTTCAAGGTTATGAATGGCCCCGGCAAGGTGGAAAATATAAAATATCCAATCACATGGTCAGTGGAACGCAAGTAACTGTACTTGCACAAGGTATGTTTAGACCTTCGAAGAAATTCACCGCCCTTTCCGGAAGGTTGTTTTCTTTTTCACCGCAGACACTGACCGATGCGCACTGCTAGTTCAGTGAGGTGGTATATTCTTATTTCGGTGACGCATATGCAATTATCTTCGCAGGACTTGGCCTGAATGCTATTTCAGATCTCCGGTTTTGTTTAGCAATATGCAAGGACTGAGCTATTTTCGATTTCACAATACCAATTTAGCCAAACTGGTATAACATTGTACGAGACTAAGTATAAAGACTGTTCGGAGAAACACTTTCAGTCACAACTTTTTGGATGCTTTCTTTGGCAAGCATGAAGCTCTATTTTTAAGCAGCATAGTAAAATGTATGTAAACTTTATTTGAAGTAACACGTACGTTGTACACCAACTAAAATTATATATTAATGTTCAGCTCGCATCGTGCTCTCTTGCCGTGCGGATATATTTGCTTTTTGCTGAAGGAAGTGTTACTACTAACTAAAGCTACAACAAATTTAAACAGCACTTGCCAGTGCCCAATCTGTAAATTTTCTACCTTTTTCAACTCTTATTCCTCTTCGATCCTTGTTTGGACCCTACCCGAGGTAATCTTTCTTGGATATCGATTTGGAAAATTTCTCTTCGATCCTTCAGATTCTTATAGTAATCTGCTTGAAAGTCGATTTGGATAAAAATTTACTGCCGCCATGGCGCCTAAACGTAAAAGAAAGGGGCAAACTCTTGACCCCTCTTCTGATGAAATTAATTTGAGTAATCAATTTGATTTGCTCACGGATGATGAGAATGATCCATCATCCAAGAAAAATTCTAGTAAACTTTCCCGGCTTAATGCCAAGAAGGAAAAGATTCCCCCTATTGTGATAACCACTACCAATTTCCATGCTCTTCGCATGGAACTTTTGAACTTCGTGAAAGTTAAGTTTTCACTACAAATTGGACGTGGGGGTGAATGCCGTGTATTGGCTGAAACCTTGGACACATTTAAATGTCTTCTCAAGTATCTTACAGAGAAGCAGCACAAATTTTTACTTACGACACCAAAACTGAACGTGTGTTCAAGGTTGTCATGAAAGGACTGCCCAGTGGTGAATCCCTGGATCAGATCAAAGATGAACTGGCAAAATTACTTGGAGTTGTGCCACTCCAATTAATCAAAATGAAAATGAAATCCCTTCCTGGTGATTCGCGCAACGGGATTTCTAATGATTTTTATTTAGTTCACTTCAAGTCTAGTGAACTAAACAACCTAAGGCCTTAGAAAAAGCTCGCCTTATGCTCCATGTCCGAGTGAAGTGGAAACACTTCAGGAAGACTAGAGGAAATTTCCAAAACCTCACCCAGTACCGTAAGTGCGAGGGATGGGGTCACGAAACTAAAAGTTGCTACATGCCAGCTAAATGCATGAATTGTGGTGATTCCTCTCACGCACAGAACGACTTTCCTGTGAAGGAAGATGCTAAGAAATTTAAATGTTCAAATTGTGGTGACATCCACAAATCCAATTTTTGGGAATGTAAGACCCGCAAAGCGATCCTACAATCTCGTTCTAACCGACAGGTAAGAAACGCTCCACGTTTCCAACCAGGTACAAATTCCTCTGCTGTTAACAACGGTCAGCGAGGAACAAATTCTACATTCGTACCCGGAGGTACAAATATCACCCCTGCTTCAAATTTTTCATCTATACCTCGCTCCCCTCGCTGCTAACAATGTTCAGCGAGTTAATGGAGCTACCCATGCTGCTATTGCAGCGGGTAGAAATCAAAATACTAACCAACGTATTTCTATCGGAAATTTTGACAATTTTGACTTAGGAAGCATTACTGCCCCTAAAATGGAATTTTTACAGAAATCATTGATTGACATGATTTCTGATATGCTTAAATCTAACTCCATGTTTGATGCTATTCAAACTGGAGTAAAATTAGCAAACAATGGATTTTAAAGCATTAATTTTTTTAAATTGGAATGCTCGATCTCTTAAAGATAATGAAGATGAGCTATTTAACTTTTTAAGAGTTCATAACGTGCATATTGCCGTTATAACTGAAACGTTCCTCAAACCTGACCAACATGATCGTCTTGATGGACCCTGTGATGGCGTTGCCATCATTGTTCATAGACGAATCAAACATAAAATTCTTTCTTCATTTGAAACCAAAGTTTTTGAAACTTTGGGTGTTTCTGTTGAAACAAAATTTGAACAACTTACGTTTATAGCTGCCTATTTGCCATTCCAATGCGTAGGCCAGCAATAGAATTTTCTCAAAGGTGACCTTGAGAAACTTACCCGTCATAGGTCTAAATTCTACATTATTGGTGATTTTAATGCTAAACACTGCTGATGGAACAATGCTCAAAGCAATTCCAATGGTAATGTTCTGTTTGATGATTGTTCTGCAGGTTATTATACTTTTCAATATCCAAACAGCCCGACATGCTTTTTTCCAGCAAGAAATCCCTCAACTATTGATTTGGTCTTAACTGATTCATGACGACTTTGTAGCCAATTGGTTACCCATGCTGACTTCGGTTCTGATCACCTTCCAGTAACTTTTGAAATATCCCAAGAAATAATTTGTAATCCCAACAGCTCTACTTTCAATTACCATAGAGCGGATTGGGAGCAATATCGAACATTTATGGAACATAACTTTGATCCAAATATTCCATTGCAAACCAAAGATGATGTTAATTATGCTCTTGAATCTCTAACTGCTTCTATAGTTGAAGCAAAAGCTGTCTCAGTACCAAAATGCGAGGTTAAACTCGATTAAATTATAATAGACGACGATCTTCAGCTCTTGATTCGTCTTAAAATGTCCGTAGGAATCATTTTCAAAGAACACGCGATCCTACCATGAAAGTTATCAGGCAGGATTTGCAAAAACAAATTAAAAAGCGATTCTCTGCCCTGAGGAACAAAACTTTTGAAAATTATGTTTCTAAATTAAACCCTCTTGGAAATTCACAAAATTTTTGAAAAAACCTCAAAAGCCTATTCCAGTGCTTAAAGAAGGTGATACAATTTTGATCACAAATTTGGAAAAAGCTTGAGTCTTACTAGTCCTATTGAGAATCAGGTTGCTTGGGATTATCTGAATATTTTCTCTCGGGAGAATATTTTTGATGATTCCTGGGGTACTGATTTGGACGAAGTAAGGTCTATAACTAAAATGTTTCATAATATGAAAGCTCCTGGTGATGATGGAATTTTCTATATCCTCATCAAAAAACTCCCAGAGAGTACCTTATCTTTCTTGCTAAAATTATTTAACAGATATTTCCATTTGGCATACTTTCCAGATAAATGGAAAAATGCAAAAGTTGTTCCAATTTTGAAGCCGGATAAAAATCCAGCTGAAGCTTCTAGCTACCGTCCAATAAATTTGGTTTATTCAATAAGTAAACTTTTTGAAAATTTAATTTTAAATAGAATGATGCTTCACATCAATACGAACTTAATTTTTTCAGATGAGCAGTTTGGATTTCGCCATGGGCATTCAACTACTCATCAACTCTTAAGAGTTACCAATTTAATTCGTTTAAACAAATCTGAAGGCCGCTCCACTAGAGTTGCTCTTCTAGACATAGAAAAAGCATTCGACAGTGTTTGGCATGAAGGTTTGATTGCTAAATTGAAAAAGTTTAATTTTCCACTTTACATTATGAAATTAGTTCAGAATTGTTTAACTGACAGAACTCTGCAGGTAAATTACCAAAATTCCAAATCCAATCGACTACCTGTTAGTGCAGGAGTTCCTCAGGGTAGTATTCTTGGGCCTATATTGTATAACATTTTCACTTCGGACCTCCCTGATTTGCCTCAGGGTTGCCACAAATCTTTGTTCGCTGATGACACAGGCATTTCCGCTAAAGGAAGAAGTCTTCGAGTTATTTGCAGCAGACTGCATAAATGTTTAGATATTTTCTCTTCTTATTTACAAAAATGGAAGATTTCTCCCAACGCTTCCAAAACTCAACTTATAATATTTCCACATAAGCCCAGAGCTTCCTTTTTGAAACCTAGTAGTAGTCACAAAGTCACTATGAACGGAGTTCCAATTTCCTGGTCAAACGGAGTGAAATATCTTGAATTGGTATTAGACCAAAAATTAACTTTTAAAGATCACATTGAGGGCATTCAAGTCAAACGTAACAAATATATAAAATGTTTGTATCCTCATATAAACAGGAAATCCAAACTTTGCCTGACGAATAAACCTTTAATATTTAAACAAGTTTTAATTCCCTTTTTTACTTAGATAAGATTTAGTTCTAGTTTTTAGTTTTAAGATTTCAATTGTTATACTGACATGCAGGTTTAAAAAACCTGTTTTAAATACTGAATTGCCAAGGCAGAAACAATGTAAAAAAACACTTAAATATATATCATAACAACTTAGGCTGTAGTAACTGGAGCACCTAGGCTAAAATGAAATGTAATTTATTTTGAATGTGGAACTAATAAAAAGCTTTATAAAAGAATATTCGGTGTATATATATTCATTATTTATATATTGTATATATAAGCATCTAGGATAATTTTTATTATGTGGCATGTTATGTTATCGATCATTCAGGATCCTCAATTGGGCCAGTAGAGAGGATCCCTGAGGGCGTATATGGTGTCGTTACACAATATAAACTTAGTATTATCAATTTCCAGTCATATTCGTAGAGTAAGATGTAAAACTATGTCGATACAAAGTGGCATATTCTACTTTACTGGGAACTCGGGTTGATCTCGACCCTCTATCTCGGCGGTAGACAAAAGTCTGTGGCCAATGAGATCACACCCAGATCGATTCAGAAGAGTTTTTACTTTGAGAATATGTATAACATGTCTACTGAAACATGTTTACTGAATGCGGTTTTGTCAATTTCCACCAGATGGATTGCGACCCAAAGATTAAGAAAAAGTTGATCTGAATACACTTGATTTGTTAAACAAAACATTTTTATTCCTACTCTTTTGTCAATTTTTGACATAGGAAAATGGGAACTGACAAGTGCATAACCTTGTTCAATAATAATATTTATTTATTTATTTATTTATTTATTTATTTATTTATTTATTTATTTATTTATTTATTTATTTATTTATTTATTTATTTATTTATTTATTTATTTATTTATTTATTTATTTATTTATTTATTTATTTATTTATTTATTTATTTATTTATTTATTTATTTATTTATTTATTTATTTATTTATTTATTTATTTATTTATTTATTTATTTATTTATTTATTTATTTATTTATTTATTTATTTATTTATTTATTTATTTATTTATTTATTTATTTATTTATTTATTTATTTATTTATTTATTTATTTATTTATTTATTTATTTATTTATTTATTTATTTATTTATTTATTTATTTATTTATTTATTTATTTATTTATTTATTTATTTATTTATTTATTTATTTATTTATTTATTTATTTATTTATTTATTTATTTATTTATTTATTTATTTATTTATTTATTTATTTATTTATTTATTTATTTATTTATTTATTTATTTATTTATTTATTTATTTATTTATTTATTTATTTATTTATTTATTTATTTATTTATTTATTTATTTATTTATTTATTTATTTATTTATTTATTTATTTATTTATTTATTTATTTATTTATTTATTTATTTATTTATTTATTTATTTATTTATTTATTTATTTATTTATTTATTTATTTATTTATTTATTTATTTATTTATTTATTTATTTATTTATTTATTTATTTATTTATTTATTTATTTATTTATTTATTTATTTATTTATTTATTTATTTATTTATTTATTTATTTATTTATTTATTTATTTATTTATTTATTTATTTATTTATTTATTTATTTATTTATTTATTTATTTATTTATTTATTTATTTATTTATTTATTTATTTATTTATTTATTTATTTATTTATTTATTTATTTATTTATTTATTTATTTATTTATTTATTTATTTATTTATTTATTTATTTATTTATTTATTTATTTATTTATTTATTTATTTATTTATTTATTTATTTATTTATTTATTTATTTATTTATTTATTTATTTATTTATTTATTTATTTATTTATTTATTTATTTATTTATTTATTTATTTATTTATTTATTTATTTATTTATTTATTTATTTATTTATTTATTTATTTATTTATTTATTTATTTATTTATTTATTTATTTATTTATTTATTTATTTATTTATTTATTTATTTATTTATTTATTTATTTATTTATTTATTTATTTATTTATTTATTTATTTATTTATTTATTTATTTATTTATTTATTTATTTATTTATTTATTTATTTATTTATTTATTTATTTATTTATTTATTTATTTATTTATTTATTTATTTATTTATTTATTTATTTATTTATTTATTTATTTATTTATTTATTTATTTATTTATTTATTTATTTATTTATTTATTTATTTATTTATTTATTTATTTATTTATTTATTTATTTATTTATTTATTTATTTATTTATTTATTTATTTATTTATTTATTTATTTATTTATTTATTTATTTATTTATTTATTTATTTATTTATTTATTTATTTATTTATTTATTTATTTATTTATTTATTTATTTATTTATTTATTTATTTATTTATTTATTTATTTATTTATTTATTTATTTATTTATTTATTTATTTATTTATTTATTTATTTATTTATTTATTTATTTATTTATTTATTTATTTATTTATTTATTTATTTATTTATTTATTTATTTATTTATTTATTTATTTATTTATTTATTTATTTATTTATTTATTTATTTATTTATTTATTTATTTATTTATTTATTTATTTATTTATTTTAGTACACAAATTTGTATAATATAAACATCCATCCATTCGGAAGAAATTTTCCGCATGTACAACTTTAACGATGACAGTTACTTCTTGACTTTAAGCTATAGCATATACAAATTATTTTACATGCACACTAGCGCCGCATACCGAAAATATTCTGAACTATTTATTTTTTTATTTAATTAAATCTTCAACATAATGTTGTACAGATATTTTCTAGGCTAGGTGTCGAATTCTATGTCTGTAAGTAGACTTGTAGGTAGGTTGCCACAGAAGCGTGTAACTACGTAGAACTCTTTGAGGAGCATTGATGTAGATTTGGCTCACAAGAGAGTTGCAATCCACGTCACCGTTAAGCAATCCAAACACGAAGAGTCGCTGAAGTAGTTTCCTCCTTGCTGCCAACGTGTCCAGGTCAATCAGCCTGCACCGTTCTTCGTAAGGCGGCAAATTTACCGAATCGTTCCAGGGCAGAACACGTAAAGCGTAAATATCTTACGAAGTTTCGCTGAATGGCTTCGATTCTGTTAGCTTGAATAGCGTGAAAGGGTGCCCACACAACAACAGCATACTCTAGAAGACTGCGGACGAGAGCACAGTATAGTGATTTCAGCGCGTAGATGTTCTGGAATGCGTTTGTGTTTCGTTTCAAGAATGGCGAATGCTTTATCAGTTATCATGGAGATGTGTTCATTGAATCTAACTTTAGAGTCGACGATAACACCCAAATCCCTAACTGAAGAAACGAAGAGCAAACTACTGAGTCATGTCGTAAGGGCTCGCGTGAACGGCTAAAAGATATTGCGCAGCATTTTGTGACATTAACCTGCATACCGTTCAATGTACACCAGCGCAAAAGGGAATCAATATCCTTCTGGAGTGCGCAACAGTCAAGTCTTGACTTAATTGTACGAAAGATCTTTAAGTCATCGGCGAACATAAGTTTCGAAGAACACAGTCGACTACACAGATCGTTCACGAACAGGATGAAAATTAAAGGCCCCAAATGGCTACCTTGGGGAACACCAGAGGATATCTCGAAACTAGGCGAATTAACACCGTTAATGTTCACATAGGCTGAGCGGTCAGTTAAGTAAGACTGTAGCCACTTCATGGCCCAATTAGGTAATCCCATACACCTCATTTTGTCCACTGCAAGCACATGTGGAACCCTATCGAACGCCTTACTGAAGTCCATGTGGATCGCATCAACTTGTCGTCGTTTTTCAATGGAGTTGATCAGCGAATTGACAAACACCATTAAGTTGGTTGTTGTAGAGCGTTTCCTCACGAAGCCGTGCTGATGTTCGGTCATTATTGACCTAACCGCTTGATATACGACCTCATATACGATCTTCTCCAGAGCTTTTGGGAGGCAGCTTAGAATCGAAATTCCGCGATAATTTTCAACGTTGTGGATGTTTCCAGCTTTGTGAATAGGTGTGATGGACGCAACCTTCCACATTGTGGGGAAAACACCACTAACTAGCGAACGATTGACACAGGTGACATAGGTGAAGCGAGAGATGCAGAAAATTTCTTAATGGCGGCAAACAGTCTGGACCAGGGCCGTTAGAAGGATCTACAGATGATAGAACTTTCATCACCTCTTCAACAGATACATCCAACTGCGGCAAATGCAAGTTGTTATGAGCTATGCTGCTCATCCAGTCACGACGATCATCCGGAGAATGAGCGGGAGGGGTAGTCGAAAAAACATCCTTGAAGAATTTTGCGAAGAGATCAGAAGCTTCTTCCGCGGAGTCAGCACGAGCTTCTTTATAGGACACATCGAGTGGTATACCGCCATTCCGCCTAAGTTTCTTCACGTAGGTCCAAAAAGACGATGGATCCCGCTTTGCCTCCGACTCAATGCGCAATACATATTCATGGAAAACTGTGTTCAACCGGCTGGTGTAGTGCTCCTCCATGTCGTGAAGTAATCACCTGTTTTCCTCAGTCCGCTGTTTGAAAAGACGTTTCCTTGCTTTCCGTAACCTGTTTCGGAGGTTCCTAAGCTCCGTGGTCCACCATGGTTGATTGTAGTGAACACGGAGGCAATGTCGTTGAATAGGAGTATATTCGTGGATGATATCGAAAATGGCACCATAAAACCGGAAAACAGCATCGTCAGTCAAAAGCGTCGTCCAGTCTATCGAGCCTATCCAGGCGTTGATAAGGGGTTCATTGCAAAAGTTGAAATCGTAATAACAGCGGTCCAGCCCAACGTCGTCAGTATTACGAAGGTAGTCAAATTTGATGATAAAAGATTTGTGATGAGCGTCGAGTTTTAAAATTCCACAGGGTGATTCGAAAAGTTCGATTCTGTCAGTATCACTAACGAAAGCCAGGTCAAGTAATCTCTCGTTTACGTTACGTACATCCTGAACCTGCTGTAATCCATATGCAAGGATCGACTGGGTCAAAGCGATTTCTTGTTCAGATGAAGCGTTGGTCGGGATGTAAGAATTCATGTCGGCATCAAATTGCCATGATAGTCTAGGCAGATTATAGTCTCCCAAAACTATGACTGTATCGGTAGTTTCAGCAAGCTCACACAATTCTTGAACACAAGATGCATGATTGGAGTACATGGCGCAGTCCGAGTTAGGCCTTAAGTAGGCGCAACATATGTAGACCAACTGCATTGGCAACGAAGCACAAACGGCCACTTGCTCTAAACAGTTGGCATTAACTAGCGGAACCAACTTACAACGTAAATGCTTTTTGACACCGATCAGTACGCCACCACCACGTAGCAGTTGAGATGTGGCTGGATTCCGATCGAGACGATAAATCACATAGTCGGACGAGAGTTCAGAGTTTAATATGTTGCTGCCAAGCCACGTTTCGGTCAGCGCAATGACGTCATAGTCACAAGATGATAATGTCAAACGAAGATCGCTAGTTTTAGTTCTTAATCCGCGGACATTCTGGTAAAAAATTGTAAGGAGGAGTGCATCTGGTGGATTCGGACGATTAAGTGCTTGAACCGTTTTTGCGGGACTAGAGCAAGAGCCTACTTGCTCGCATTCGCTGTCTCGTATTTACTATTCACCAGCAAAAATGCTTTGATCTCCTAAACAACTTTGCCGAAGACAGTAATTTTCTACTTGGTCAGGATCTTGAGATATAGCATATGCGAGAAGTGTATATGTATACTAGCGCCATGTGGTGAGAACATTCATACCAGCCAAAAAATCTTGACCCATTTAACAACTTTGCCGAAGACAGTAACTTTCTAGCTGATCAAGATCTTGAGCTATTGAATATGCGAGAAAAGCACGTATTTCAGCGCCACATAGTGAGAAAATTCTGAACTATTGTCACCCAACAAAAAGATCTTGACTTCCTAAAAAACTTTGTCGAAAACATTTACTTTCTATCTGGTCAGGATCTAGAGATATTTTATATGCAAGAGTTTCACATATATAGTAGCGCCGCAAAGTGAGAAAACTCTGAACTACTGTCTACCTGCGAAAAAGCCTTGACCTCCTGAACAACTATGCCGAAGACAGTACCTTTCTATCTGGTTGGGAACTCGAGATTTTTTATATGAGAATTTCACATGTATACTAGCGTCACGTAGTGAGCAAATTCTGAACTATTGAGCACCAAGCAATAGGCTTTGACATCCTGAAAAACTTTGTGAAAAACAGTAACTTTCTATCTGGTCAGGATCTCGAGATGTATCACATACGAGAATTTCACATGTATTCTAGCGCTACGTAGTGAGAAGATTCTGAACATCTATCCATCAGCAAAAATTTTATAATCTCTAGAACAACTTTGCCGAAGACAGTAACTCTCTATCTGGTCAGGATCTTGAGATTTTTCATGTTGTAACCAATTAAGTCAAATCCCACGTAGTACGGACACCGTTTACGCGGTTTCCATTCACATTTTCTCTATTAACCGCATTTTTTGGGGGTTAACTGTGATAAAAATTTAGCTTGTTTAGTAAAAAACAAGTTTTTTAAGAAATACCCGTTAATTTCATATCGATTGGTAGCTCGGCTGCAAAATGGCAATGGATAACTCACACTGATAGCCGGCGCCGGTGGTGTAGTGGTAAGCGTGACTGCTTTCTAACACCCCAATGGGTCTGGGTTCAATCCCAGCCGAGGTCGGTGGGATTTTTCTGAGGCATAAAAATCTCTGGTCACGTCTTTCTTTTGGAAGGGAAGTCAAGCCGTTGGTCCCGGCCCATGTGTGTTGAATGGGTGCGATATCCTGCTCAGGGGTGAAAGCTGTCTTCCTGCACATTCGATTGCCGTCAATGGATGGCAATCGATGTCCGTCGGTGATTGGCACTAGATTGCGGAACAGAGACCGACGTTAAATAAAGGAAAGGAAAGGAACTCACACTGTTGTACAAAGTACAACGCGCGAGTACTCGTGTTACAAAAGTTGGCGCGAGTAACGGAGGGTTAATTGTGTATGGGTCTTGAAAGTTATAGCAAAAGCGTTTGATAAAGACTAGCATGTTATTTTCTCTGTGAATTATTGTATTGTAATGGTATATGAAAGTTTGTTTGGAGTCTAAGATAATCCCTAAATCCATAACTCTTTCACATTTTTCTACATTCTGATTTCCTGTTGCAATTGAAATTTTTGATGGTGTTCTTTTTCTGCTAAATGCTATAAAGTTGCATGTTTTACATTCAGTTCTAATAAGCTTTTTTTTACACCATGTGTAGAATATGGACATTTCACTCTGGAATATATTGATGTTTTCATCATTTCTTATTTCCAAAAAAGCTTCATGTCATAGGCATAGATTAGCAATTTTTTTATAGAAGATGGAAATGTCGTTTACATACAGAATAAAAAGAAGAGGTCCCAAATGAGAGCTTTGAGGGACTCCTGAGATGACTTGAATTTGGATCGATTACTTTCCATTGAATTTAATTATTTGTTGGCGGTTAGTTATATATGATTCAAGCCATTTCAGGAGTCCTGGCTCAATTCAAAATTATTTTTTTTAATTTGAAGAGTAGCATTGGTATGTCAATTTAGTCAAATGCCTTACTAAAGTCCGTATAGAAACGGCGCCGGTGGTGTAATGGTACGCGTGATTACCTCTCATCCCAGCAGGCCTGGGTTCAATCCCAGTCGGCGCCGCCGGGATATTCTGAGGCATAACATCTCTGATCACGCCTTCCTTCGGATTGGAAGTAAAGCCGTTGGTCCCCGGTTCATGAGTTTGATTGGTCGATAGGTAGAGTCCAGGTGTGGGAGCTGCCTTCCTGGCGCGTCGGTAGCATTGGTGCTCAGCACGGAAAACAAACCAAAGTAAAAAAAAAATAAAAAAAAGTCCGTATAGAGGGCTTCTACGTGGCACTCATAAGTTTTATGCCTATTAAAACCATAGTGCAATAGATAAAATCTCTATTCACTTTACTTAAATTATTTTAAATATAATTATTTCATATGTATGAAATACAGATATCACAACAGATTGCAATTTAGAAATCCTCTCCGCCACCACCGATATAATTTTGGCGATGAGTTGATTCAAAGAGAATGGTATGAGCACAAAGCGATCGTGGAGTAGTTCTTTCCCTTAATTTATGCTCAATAGGGTCACATAAAAACCAAGCCAAAGCCATGACGATGTTGGCTACTTTGCTTGAAGACCGATATTACCAATTTCAGCAGATTATGATTTTTAGACACCGATTTTTTGGGATTTATCAACCCTTTTTGTAATGAGCGCTGCCCAATCGAAATGAATCCTTGTGCAATTTAACGGAAAGCTTACCACCCAAAAAAAGTTTAATCTAACATGTTTGACTTTTATACAAAAATCAGTTTTTTCCTTAAATTGCTGAAATTTTTTTTATGTGATCACATTTTTTTCTATCTCATCAAAAACAAAAAACTTTGGACTAAAAGGTTAAACTTTTTTCCAATGCTGGCATAGAAAAAAAATGTTTTTACTCATAATTTTTTAATGGAATTGAAGGAAATAAATATATTTGATAGGGGAAGTAACTCTATTGTTGGCCTACGGATGTAAGATTGGGCCCATCGCTAAAAATCTGCTATTTATCAATTTTATCTAGATGAACGCGTCATTGGGACGGTACTAATAGATATTTTTGGTCGTTATTGAAAATTTAGTCGATTGCTGAATTTATGTATGGGCCCAAATAGGGGCATTTTGGCCGACATAACATCCATTTCCCCTATATTTTTCCAAAATGTTTAAAAAAAAAATCAAAACGTATTTTCTGTTTCGGGGTGGTAGACTGTCCGTTAAACCAGGCATTTCCCAATAACCATTCTACCGAGGCCTCATCATTAATATAATGAATCTCATCCACTGTGCACCATTGTTTGAATTACATATGTTTTTTCGCTTTTCCCCGTGGAACGAAGAGCCCCCGCCGAGGAACCCGTCCTGTCCATCCGAGGTACGGACTCCCATTGGGTGGCACAATTATTTGAACCATCAAAGAGATTCAACGGAAACGGTCAGTCTCTAGGCTTGACAGCGGACAGTAGTCGCAGTAACGTGCTGGTTTCGTTTGGAACGTGGAAGTAAGGGGGCCCGAGAGGGGAAGAGGAAGTGCGTGCAATCACTGAATAATTAATTAATTATTTATTATATTGTTATTGCTCTTATTTATGGTCGCTGTCATACACGGAGCGAGTTCCCTGTGGTGATGGTGGCGGCGTGCGTTCGTCGAATGGCTGGTCAACAACACCATCCACTCGGTCAGACTGTACGCAGCAGCTATATCTCCCATAGAGTAGAAAGTGGCTGGTTTGAAAATAGTGTATGGGGGAAATAGTCCGTAACGCACCCCTGGGGTAAAATGCCCACTCGTGGGTTGTCATTGCTTTCCCATTACTAATTCTGGGATTTCTTGGATCGGAATGCTAGTTCAAGTATTGAACTAGCAATGCTGCTTGATAAATCTACGAATTGACAATCGGAAAAGCTATGAAGAACAGCGTGGGGCCATTATATCCCAGGAGGTGCGTTTTAGACCATTCTACCCTACTCGGTCATTTTTGTTGGCATTCATTTTCCTGCATTTCTGCCACCTTCAAGTTCCATGCGCTCAGCACGAAGCCCTTTGAAATTAATTTTAATTTAATTTAAAATCAATATTTTAATAAAGCGTTATCCATGCAGGTGGGAGGCATTCTCTCGCTTTGACACGCATCACACAATGCATCAGCGGCATAGCATCCTGTAATTATGCTCGGTTCCGGTTAGATCCGGGGTAAATAATGTGCAAACGTATTTTGTAATGATGTAAATCACAAATTTCACTCCGGCAACGGTGCTCAAATTTTAAGAAATTTCTACAACTGGATATTAATTCCTAGCAAATCGAACGGAAATCCACATCCAACGGCAATTAAGACATAAATGATGAAATCACAGCTGGACTGGAGGCTCTAAGCGGCCATGACGCAGTAGCGGTCCAGACAGGGCCAGCCTCGACACAACGTAATTGAACCGAGCCCGGACAAGCGATGAGTGATAAATCATCAAATATCAATTTCCTTCACTGATGCAATATGAAAAGCACCGGGCGGTGCCATTTAATATTCATATACTGGCAGTGGTGGGTGCACGGAGACCCGAGGAAAGAGGGACACCAGTCAGTGAGTCAAGTACCGAGCGAATGTTTGTGATGTATGCGTTTACGGCTGGCTGTTTCACATGTGTAGGTGGGAGTTATGTGATTGGGCTCTTGGGAGGACCAATTCCTGGAACCATAAGTGCGGAAGGCCCCCGGTGCAATCATGTTGCTGCTACTGCTGCGATATAATAGTGTGTCAGGATCGTCTTTTGCCCTCTGCTGCTTCCGCGTTATCTTCGGCTTTGGACCTGTGGATGACCTCATAAAGCATCATTCTGCATGTATTTATCTCCTCTGATCGGAGTTATTAATACTATCAATCAGACCCGCAAGGATATCGATAATGTCAGATGATGCAAACTTGGGTTAGTTGATAGTTTTGAATAATTGAAATATTGGCCAGACGACCGGTTCAACTTTTGGCATTGGATGATGTCATTATGACTAGAACTTGTTTCCTAAGTCGCCACGCAAACTGCAAAATGCCAACGTGTGCCGAAGTCAGTGACCTGGGTACGGTCTGGGTTACCTGCTGATTATCATTCTCGACTATAAAACTTGCAAAACATAGTCAAACATGCTGCTCAAAATGGATACCATTCGCCTACGCATATTTCAAATCTATAAAAGATCACCCACTGTCCATCCTCTGAGTCACAAACGTAGAGACTGGGTCATCGTTTTCTTAAGGGTAATCTGCTGTCAAGGGTGAAGGTAACGTGGTTGCAATCCCCATTCGACATTTGCTCGTTCCTTTTCTTCCATTCGGTTTTTTCTTTCTTTCTTTGTCTTGTCGTTGTCTGAAGTTCAGTTTGCTATTTTGCTGACCAAAGAACTGGCACATTGTTTACGTGCAATAAATTGTCTATGAAGCATAAATAGAAATGAAAATAAAAAAAAAAAAACAATAACGGGGTTCAGGGAGAAGGAATCCATAAAACAGTTGAAACAATAAAATCTCAAGCCACATGCAATACCCATATAAAAGTGGAAGGAATCGACCCCGTGGCTATTCTGGAATTGGAGATACGGACATTCGGTCGGTCGTCGAGGTGTGCTTGAACTTTGGTTTGCCTTGCCTGCGGTTCTGAATCCTGGGAAGGACGCTAGCTGACAGAATATAATTTTATTTTTTTGCAAGGATTTCAAATCACGCACGAAGATCTAGGAAATCAAGGCGAACAGTCGCTTTAAAACAACATTAACGACTGTCGGAAACCGTCCGGCTTGGGCCATATCGAAAAATCTTTCCTAATGATGATGATGTTTGTCCTGTCACTCTCCACAACACTCATCATGTTCTTCTGACGAAGTTTCGCAGCAGATAAAAGCCGCCTATTCGTATCGTCAGATTTCATTTTTTTGTTCTTGTTGCTCCCTCTTTTCACTTGCCAAAATGAGGCTCTGCATTCACGAAACGCATTCACTTAGCCACCGTAGAACGTCCTCTAACCCGGGAAGTGTGAAAATCAAAACAAGTGCAAAATCAATAGTTTGTGAACACAAGCGATTCCATTCCGGCGGGCTGTGACGAGTGCCGAAGAAGTTCGACTGTGTGACATCCTTTCGAAAGAGACGTTAGAACAAACGACCCAGGACTAGGCTTGGACTCGCTGGCAAACGAGGTGATTGCTGAGCTGTGTATGTCTGTGTGTGTGTGTGTCGCATTATCATCAAAAAATATACGCCTCTAAAGAGGAAGCATCGTCGTCCTTGGATCGCCGCGAGCGGAAAGTTCTGCCCCTACCCCCTTCCCTATGTGTATCTACTTCCGCTTTCTGAAGAGATAGTAGCACATCGAGATGCTAAACTGTTTCTCTATGTCTCTGTCTCTCTGTGCAAATGATGATGTCGATATCGTTCGATCAGCACCTCGGTTTCTGTGTGCTCTTCTCCTGGGGACCCAGAGCGGTTTTCGCAGACCGCAGTTCTGTACGTGAATGGTTCCTCTGTTTCGTGAGGCCCACCCGATAGTAAAGCAGGGCACGCAAATCTCCAAAGTGAAATGATGTGGAATTCGCTGGAAAAGGACAATTGCGATGGTGACGATGGTGATGACAGTCCTTGGGCCTGTCAATTAAGTTCTGCTGCGACGTCGGTAATATGGCTGGTGGCAAATGGCATACTAACGCATTAAAGATGCTTCTGACCATTTTACAACAGCAAAATAGATCCTGATAAGTGAGGTTCAGAAATGATAACAAAAATATTATTATTTGCAAAGTTAGCCAAGATTAGATTTTCTGACCGACCGACACAAGGTCGAATGGGTCATTATGCCGAAATATTAATCAATCCGGCTCGGGTTTGAGAAAATAATAAGTAGCAACGAAGAAAGCAAAATTATGTTGATGCATAGTTCATCGAATATGTTGAGAAACATTGACCCAATATGCCACAAAAGAATTGGTAGGTCTACATTAATATCTCCTATTTCCAGCTGCTTTTTCAATCCCCCGCAACTGTGCCAAAATTGAACGAGTTTGGTTTTGATCTAGATTTTCGAGAGAAATTAAAAGTTTGTTTGGGAAAATATGGCCTCCCTTAGCTCAGTTGGTAAAGGCTACAAAGCAAGGCCATACTGGAGGTGGCTGGGTTCAATTCTCCAGGATCCGGTCTAGGAATTTTTAGAGTTGGAAAATTTCTCGACTTCCCTGTACTTGCCACACAATTATATTAATTCATAAATGGTCGGCATCGAAAGCTCCCAATTAATAACTGTGGAAGCGCATCTAGAACATTAAGTTGGGAGCACGCAATAAGTTAATATGCGATAAGCAATATGCTTGAAATGCGAAGAAGAAGAAGATGGATGGGGAACGGAACGAAACTATTATACTCATTTCTCACTTATTACTCATTGCAAAAATTTAGATTTATCAACTATGCAGAGCTAGGCCTGGGCTCAATCCCAGTCTGCCCAGTTATGAGGCCTAAAATCTCTGATCAGCGGTGCGTTGTGACGGGCAAGCGTCTTCTATGAACTTCTTGAAGAAGCTACAAAAAGAAACATCTTAAAAAGTGTCTACTAGAAGCTGTTTGAGATACAAGCTTATAAAAAAAGACTTCCAACATTAGCTGCTAAAAGAAGCTTATAGAAGACGCTTTCCCATCGCTGGGGTCCTTTAACAAAAAAAAGGGGAATATATGAAAATTCAAGGGTTATACAGTTTATGAAACGATACTGTTTTTTTTTTTACTTTGTTAAACAGCATCATCCGAAAAAATCATAGTCAGATAACCGGGTTTTGACCAGTTAATTCGACTATCCACACTAAAAATCAAAACAAACAGACATCATGTTTACAGCATAAATCTGAAAATTGTCAGCACATTGTATTCCAATGGGTGTTAATATTTTTCAATTTGGAATTTTCCGGATTAACGGGGTCCAGATTTTCGAGTGTCGGATAAGTGGGGGGATAGTGTAGTGAATTTTAGCTATGGATCGTTAGTAGGGCAGCCATTTAGGAATCTTGTAGTGTTGGACATCTCTTTTCAAGTATTCGGTCAAACGGCATTTGGCTAAATGGCGTTCGGCCAAACGACATTCGGCCCAATAGGTGACACCAATGTCACCTACGTCAGGAAGACAGCCCCTTCACCTGGACCCATCCTATCGACCCATTAAACTTATGGACCGGGGACCAACGGCTTTACTTCCCTTCCAAAGGAGGCGTGATCAGAGATTTTATGCCACAGAAAATCCTGGCGGTGCCCACTGGGATTGAACCCAGGCCTTTTGGAATGAGATGCATTCATGCTTACCACTACACCACTGGCGCCACTATTTTTAAGAAAATGTGTTTATTGATAAATGGTTCAGTTAGGAATGCGCTCATCAAAGCTAGACTTGTTCGTTAAAGTATGTAACAATCCCTTCTGTTACGCCCGCTCAGCCCACAAGTGACTCTAACCACACTCTGGGTCGGCTTCTTTTCGCCAAGGTTTGCGAGATTAGAGGAAAAACCACAAGACAATTAATTTGATTATTGACGGCGATTTATTGAATATTTGCCCTAACGGTCCCTAACAGCCCTATCTCTTCCTATCTGTAACTACTTACGGTTTCTTTTTGTGTGTGGTGTCATTGTCGGGCCCGTCGATGAACGCTCGCTGGTTGGTTCCGCAACGGATTGCACGATGTCTCCGTGCCTAGTGGAATCCTTAGCCTCCTTCCTTACCGTTCGCGCCAATCGTGCCGATTGCCCCGATTGCGCCGATCTGGCCTCCCCGATATCTGGTGATGATCGTTCGTGACAATCGTGCCGACTGCCCCAATTCCACCGTGTGCGTCGATTACGCTGATTGTACGGATCACACTGGTCTCGTTCTCTTGGATTCGCAGGTTTAAAGTCTCGCTTCGTCCACTTATGTCAGCTTACCGTTTTTTGTATGGCAGTGACGACTCTGGTGGTTTCGTAGAACCTTTCCATCGCTTTATGGAGAATAAATTCCTTCACCAACTTTTTCTTCGTGAGCTAACGTGTGGGTGCTTTCCTGGTGCTCAAGCAAGTGACCGAGCCAATATATTTGCAATCCTCAGGAACGGGCGAATAGGCCTTTTTCTGTGGTTGCTGTAGGTAGCATCCACCCATCAGGCAGTACTGCTGCCAAAAATACCAGCGTTTAAGGGTGTATTGTGGGTGTGTCGTGTTGTTGAGGCTGCGTACAAAACCTTCACAGTGTGTTGTGTTTTTCTTTAATTTAGTCGTTAGCCGTCTTTTGCCTCCTAGATTAATTTTGCATGATACCTAGTTTAATTTATTTGTTTGCATGAATTTTACTATTTATATAGCTTTTATATTTATTATTTTAGTTTAAATTAAGTCCCTATCTAGCTAGTTAAGGTTTTATTTATGATTTTTCCTCTATACATATAAACAAATACACATTTGTGGTAAGGATACTATGGACTGAGTGAACTAACGGTTGACTTATCACAAGTAAAATTCAAGAACGCAAAGAGCGTTTATCGTATTATCTCCCAAATGAGAACAGATCTTACTGAAGAAGTAGGACGTACAATGCAAAGGGCATTGTAAATCATCTTCATATATTTGCCTTTCAAACCTTCAGCATCGTAGTAGGCAAACTCTTGTCAAATATTTTTTTTTTAAACTGTTTGCTGACGTAGAAGCTGAGCTAGTTCTGGAAGCTGCAAACTTTGACTGCTGCAACCGTCTTTCATTTTTTTTTCTCCTTCACGGTCAAACCATCGTTCTCTACAACAGCTGTGTCATCCAGTCAATTCAGCTCAATCACATGCAACGAGTAGCACTTCAACCCAGTGTAGATTAATTGCGTTTGTTTTGAAAATCTTCGCTGTTACGCACGAGTGAAATGAACAAAGGAGTTCATCATACATCAACGAATACGCGTTTGTTGATATTCACCAGTGCTTGATCATTCAACCCAAAATTGTCAAAATCAGAATCGATCCTCAGAAGCAAAATAATCCATTTCATTTTGAGCAAAATGATTATTTTGAATATTGTTAACCCCAGAACCTAAAGCCTAGATATTATCATCAATTAAGCAGGAGGCAATAATTTGCCATCGATCTGTGTACGCAGACTTTATTACAGACATTGAAAATGAATCATTTTTACTCCCGGTCGTAGGTGAAGACGAAGCATTACAATTATTATTCGACAAAATATCTTATTTTGGTCTTAATCAAATAAACCATGTAAAAAATCAACAAAACTCATATTTAGACCTTTTATTTACAAATTGTACTGAAGACTTCTGTGTGGATACATCATTAGCACCTTTATGGAAAAATGAAGTGTTTCACACAGCAATTGAATACTCAATCTTCGTACAAAATTCTTCCTCCTCCAGCGACTGGGAATACGAGGAAGTGCCGGAATACCATAAAGCAAATTACGAAGAAGCCAAACATAGACTATGTACAATAAATTGGCAAAATTTAATAAGTATTGAAGGAAATGTCGATACTGAAGTAGAAAAATTTCACTTAATTCTACAAAACCTAATCTTAGAAACTGTACCATCAAAAAAAAGAAGACGAACACAAAACAATAAACTACCCGCATGGTTCAATCCACAACTGAAAAATTTGAAGAATAAAAAACAGAAAGCTCATAAACTATACAAAAAAGAAAAAACTGAAACCAATTTGCGAAACTATCACAACTTATGCAACCAATTAAATACAGCCATCAACTCTGCATATGAGGACTATAACCGCAAAGTCGAAAATGAAGTCAAATCATGTCCTAAGAACTTTTTTAATTATGTAAACACGAAATTAAAAAGCAGCAATTTTCCTTCGCGAATGCATTTGGATGCAAATGTAGGTGAGAATTCTTCTGAAATTTGCAATCTCTTTGCAAATTTCTTCCAAGAAGTATACACCACATTTTCCGAAGAAGATCGTGACCGCGATTTCTTTGCATTCATTCCTGAAATTTCTAAAAACATCTCTGTCAACCAACTTTCTCAACATGAAGTCCTCAATGCACTAAAAAACTTAAACGCGTCGAAAGGGTCTGGACCTGACGGCATCGCACCCATATTTTTGAAAAACCTTTCTGAAGAACTCGCATTTCCTCTAGAGCGTCTTTTCAACATGTCTCTGAAAAATAGAAAATTCCCTGAAATTTGGAAATCATCTTATTTGGTACCTATTTTCAAATCAGGTGCAAAATCAGACATTCGAAATTATCGTGGAATTGCTATTATTTCTTGCATTCCAAAACTTTTTGAATCAATCGTAAACGGCAATATTTTTCAGCAGGTGAAAAATCTAATTTCAAGTAAACAGCACGACTTTTTTAAAGGTCGCTCAACTACCTCTAATCTTCTAGAATATGTATCTTTCATTATTAAAGCGTTGGACAGTGGCAAGCACGTTGAAGCGCTATACACCGACTTCAGTAAAGCATTTGACCGCATCGACATACCATTATTAATCCTCAAATTGCAGAAAATAGGAATGGAGCCTGGACTTTTGAATTGACTTCAATCATACCTAACACATCGTAAACAAATAGTTCGCTTTCATAATAAACTTTCAGAACCAATTTCAGTCACCTCTGGGGTACCCCAGGGTTCTCATTTAGGCCCACTTCTTTTTATTTTGTACATAAACGATATTTCCTACATACTTAAAAAAATAAAATTGCTTGTATATGCAGACGACATGAAGCTCTTTATGGAAAAAAGTAATTCTAGCGATGCAGAAGAATTCCAGAATGAAATCAATATATTCCACACCTGGTGTAGTAAAAGTCTACTTAAACTGAACGTAAAAAAATGTACTGCAATAGCATTTAACAGAAAAATTGAAACACCGCTTATTGAAATATCATTAGGCAACCAAATAGTAGAAAAAAGCAAAATTGTAAGAGATCTAGGTGTAATCCTAGACTCCAAACTAACTTTTATAGAACATTATAATACTATCATTAGTAAAGCAAACAGAATGCTAGGCTTCATCAAAAGGTTCAGTCATAATTTCGAAGACCCATACACTATTAAGCTTTTATATACCACATATGTAAGGCCAATTCTGGAATACTGCCACCTAGTATGGAATCCATACATTTCCATACACGAAGAACGCATAGAATCTGTCCAAAGGAATTCCTTTTATATGCTTTACGTAAATTGAATTGGACTGCATTTCCATTACCATCTTATGAAGCGCGCTGCATGCTCATCAATATACAAACACTTAAGGAGCGCCGCCAATTTGCAATGCTTTTCTTCATCAACGACATTATTTCAATGCGCATAGATTCGGCAGAAATTCTCGCACAATTAAATTTTTACACACCTTGTCGATATCTTAGAACACGGAATTTATTTTCAGAAACATCGTACAGAACAAACTATGCAAAAAATACCCCAATCAATCGAATGATGCGCCTATATAATTTGCATTGCGGAACTATTGACATCACTATGTCCAAGCAGCAAATACAAACTAAGCTAAAACAGAATAGAATTAATGCATAGTATGTAAGTAAACATTGTAATAATCATTGTATGTAGTCTACACTGGCTTGACGAAATGAAATAAAATAGAAATGAAATAAAACCAACACGACACGTTCTTCAGCGCAAAAGTTATGTAAAATGAAAAAAATCATTTTGCATTTGATCCTCAAAATTATCCCCACCATGCAAGACGAATATTAATATTGACAACAACAGAGGCGATAATGAACATACAACCACTAATGAAGAAAATAAATCAGTGCCAACATTTCAAAGGGGCGTAATTGCTTTTGTAAACAATGACATTAGCCGTCAGCTTCTCGCGAATGAAATCTTACCTCTCCAAAATAATGCTAGCTGGTAGAGGAAACATTCATCTACCTGCTGGTGTCATTATTTTTCATGAGTGAGCTTTTATTCGCGAGAAATCGACGGCTAAAGCCATTGTTTACAAATGCAATTACGCCCCTTTGAAATGTTGGCACTGAAATGATTTTTATCAGCACTGATTCCTACTATCCCCGTTCAAATCGGTTCAATCAGGTGCCCGGACGGTCCCTCCCAATCCACAGTGGAAAAAAATCGACACAAAAGGAGCAATATTCATTATCTCTGATCAGCGCTGATTTAACCTTTGCAAATATAATCATTCTTATGGGAAAAAGTATCAGGAATCCAGTGGAAATAGTTTCATCTTGTGAAGAATAGGGCAAGTTGGCTTTTTGGAGCATTTTACTCAAAAATGGCCAGAAGGCTACTCTTTGAGCCATACAAGTTTGCAGAAGTTCTTAATGTGGATGCTGATATGGTGAGAAACCTGCGTTTGATAAGCTGTTTGGCCTTGTCAAACCAACTTTTGAACAAGAACAAGTTAGCAGAGTTGTACAACATCTTATCTTGCCACAAAAATTATAAATATATGCGTAAAACTTCGCCAGTGGCCAATTTGTCAGATTTGATGAAGTCTGCATTGGCTCGTTCAGACTCCAAGATCGGAACATTTGTTATGGCACACAGTTCTAAGCGAAGAAGATCTTCTGATGAAACATTCAGTCAAAAAATGAGAGAATATTACATGAATCCTCAATGCGAACTTTGTAACAATGATGACGATTCTGATGAATATTATAACTATAGTGACAGTCGTGATGAATAATAAGTATTAGAGATGTTGCTAATTAAAAGTTTGGTGTAGAAAGCCCTTAGCAAGTACTTTGAGCTTATGATTTAAAATTTAGATACACACTTAGAAAAATTGATGTAAATTTAGGTGCTTTGAGACTGACATATTCAAAAATCAATTTTGACATAAACTTGAATCATAATAGACGTGAAATTCCGCTATTTCAAACGTACTTTCGAACTTTTCAGTCACGGAGCCCTTAATTTTACATGACATGTTTGCTTACGTCTCATCCTTTAAGTCAAAAATGTATTCCGTCATGTGTAAAATTAGGTATTTCTAGGTGTGTAGAAAGAAATCGAGTTTTAAATCAACTTCCTGCATACTAACCATGCCACTGTAAAAAAGATAAACTGTCATGGCTTAACTTTGAGTAAGCCATGAATATATGATTTCACGTTACACGCATCGTAAGCAGAATCGATTTGATCAGCAGGGTTAATATTTTTATTATTTTTCATCAAACCAATATCTTTGTATTTTCTACTTACTGGTTCACATAAATGATCGTTTGGAGGGATATAGATAAAAAGATAAGCGGTAAAGAAAATACTCTGTAAGGAATTACCAACTAGGATCAGTTGAAACGGAACCAAATTGGAAAGAAGCTGATATTTAGAAAGTTGATTGATTGTTGTTTGTTTCCTTACACACGAAACACGGATTGTGCAACTTATGAAATAATTAATTTTATGTGATACATAAAGTTATTGAATGATATTTCTACGATATGTGAGGTAAACTTAAGATGGGATTATCACCATTAGATGTTTTCAGTAGCACAGTGCCTGAGGGTTTAATATGGAAATGTCGTATAATCGTATGATTTTACATTTTTTTCTTCTATAAAAGGGGAGAATCGGGCAAAATGTTTAGTTATCTAAAGTCTGCGCAAGATTAGACAAGCATTTTTTATGTTTAAAACATATTTACAATGATATAATAAATGAGTATTCAATATTACATGCGTGAATTCGAATACTACTTGTTTTATTAAATTAAAGGGGATAATCGGGAAAAATGGGTAATAAGCTGATTTCAGCACAAAATGAGACGATCACCATTAAATTCCTTACACATTTTTACAGAGGGAAAGTGTACATCGACCGGATTCATGTCGATGTTGTGCATTTGTCAACTCGTAACTCCCAGCACAATTTACCCATTTTTGGGTACGTTCAGTTTTGACCGATCTGGGTGGATTCTACCCAAGTTTGGGTAGTTTTGAAATAGCGTATATCATGACTGGTTTTCAGTCTTGGCTGTTACATTTTGAAGCCGGGAACGAAAAAGTATCCATACCTATTGAGGACAATTTTAAGAATGGATTTATTCTTCCGTCTGTGGAAACCATTCGCAGATTTACTAACAATACCTTTTCAAGAGAAAAGTTTGTACATGCACAAGAAATTCAGTCAGGAATTTTTATAGGCAATACAATCATTTCCAAAAATGAACCATTCGCAAAGTTCATCAATACCACAAATGAACCCGTATACATAAGCTATGCTCAAATTAATCTCACAATAGAGCCACTTGACAATTATCATGTCCTTAAGACTGCAAGGACTCAAACAGAAAACCCAAAAGAAAAACGACGAGAAAATATTTGGAATGAAATTAACTTAACAGATGTACCTACTTATGCACAAAACGAGTTCAAGAAATTAATTACAGACTATTCAGACATTTTCTGCTTAAAAGACGATGTCCTATCAACAAACAATTTTTACACCCAAGACATACAACTAAACGATAGTGTTCCAACATATATTCCCAACTATAAACATATCCATTCCCAAACAGACGAAATTCAAGCTCAAGTAGACAAAATGCTTCAGGAAAACATAGTGGAACATTCCACATCATCATATAATTCACCTTTTTTATTAGTCCCAAAGAAATCAAATGACAGTAATAAGAAATGGAGATTAGTAGTTGATTATCGGCAATTAAACAAAAAAGTTGTAGCCGACAAGTTTCCTTTACCAAGAATTGATACCATATTGGATCAGCTTGGTAGGGCGAAATATTTTAGTACCCTTGACCTTATGTCAGCATTTCACCAAATTCCTCTTACACATAACTCAAGAAAATATACAGCTTTTTTAACTCCGTCAGGCCATTATCAATATACAAGAATGCCTTTTGGACTGAATATCAGCCCTAATAGCTTTCAACGCATGATGACAATAGCCATGGCAGGATTAACCCCTGAACATGCTTTTATATACATAGATGACATTATTGTCATAGGATGTTCCATTAACCACCATTTATCAAACTTGATCAAAGTTTTTGACCGACTTAGGCATTATAACCTTAAATTAAACCCAACTAAATGCAAATTTTTTCAATCCGAAGTAACTTATCTGGGGCATAAAATTACTGACAAAGGAATCTACCCGGACGAGTCAAAATTTTCAGCAGTTAAGAACTTCCCCGTTCCGACAAATTCTGATGACATACGAAGATTTGTCGCATTTTGCAATTATTACAGAAAATTTGTTCCAAATTTCGCAGGAATAGCCAAACCATTAAATGACTTACTAAAAAAGAATATTAAATTTGAATGGACTGATAAGAAGCGTTCGAAAAATTAAAATATTATTTACTATCACCTCAAATTCTAAAATATCCGGATTTTACAAAAGAATTCACTATTACAACAGATGCTTCTAACGTAGCATGTGGTGCGGTATTATCGCAAAACTTTGATGGTAATGAGCTACCTATTGCCTACGCTAGTAAGAAATTTAATAAGGCAGAAGCCAAAAAACAATTTTTCAAGAAATGATCGCCATTCATTGGGCAATCAACTTATTTAAACCTTACGTATACGGAAGAAAATTTAAAGTCAGAACTGATCATAGACCCCTAGTGTATCTCTTTGGTATGAAAGAACCTACCAAAAAGCTTACGCAAATGCGTCTGGATTTAGAAGATTACAATTTTGAAATCGAGCACATCAAAGGAAAAAAACAACGTCGGTGCAGATGCTCTCTCAAGAGTAGCAATTACATCGGACGAATTAAAACAGATGACGATTTTAAAGGTTAACAATAGATCCATGCAAGGTTGCAAAATCTCATTTCAGCTAAAACAATGTTTTTTTTTAATTATGAAGTAATTAGATGCCATGATCATATTTTGAATTGGTAGGATACAAGAAGAGGTTTCAAAGAATGCGTTTGACATATTAAATCTGTTTATTTCACTTCATGAGAGTCACAATCAGCGATTTTTCACACACTCACTAACTCACTCACTCACTCACTCAGCGATCAGCAAATCGCTGATTGTGACTCATAGAAAGTAAAATTTACAGGTTTTATGTTTCAAACGCATACTTTGTAACCTCTTCTTGTAAGTTACAAGTAAAACATGCCATCATACCATCTTTTGGTTTTATTATTCCGAAAAACATTATTTTAGCTGAAATGAGTATTTGCAACCTTGGATCCATGACAAGAGATAATGTGATAACAAGGATGCCGACTACTTCAGATCAGACGGGTGCGCAACCGTCAATCTACGTAACGGATTATCCATCTAAAACATACAAATTACCAAAACTACATACTATAATGAGCTCATCAGACGAAATAAAGATTCTAATAACGGATCCAAAGAATAATAAAGAAATATGTGCAGTCACAGCCAATGGACTTCAGACATTAGAGTCAGCTTGTCTAAGGTTGAATGAATTGCTAGGAAGAATGAAAATAAATAAAATAGCTATGTCGACACAGAATGATATATTTACGATTTTACCAGTAGAATCGTTCAAAAAGATCGCGATCAAAACATTTAAAAGTATTGAAATACTATTATACATACCACGATGAAAAATTGAAAACCAAGACGAGATAACAAAAATATTACACGACTATCATGTGACGCCTTTGGGAGGTCACATAGGTCAAAACAGGCTATACAAAAAATTATTGGACAGGTATAGTTGGAAAAATATGAAGAAGACAATAGCTCGATTTGTAAGAAATTGCAAATCCTGCAAAACAAATAAAGTATGTAAACATACTAAAGAACCTTGTATAGTAACCACCACACCAACAAAACCATTTGATGTTATATCAATTGATACCGTTGGACCATTACCCAAAACAAATAACGATAATCGATATTGTATAACGATACAATGCGATTTGACAAAATACGTGGTTATAATACCTGTACGAAATAAAGAAGCTTCAAGCATAGCAAGAGCCTTAGTTGAAAACCTCATATTAACTTACGGAATCTTTCTGGAGCTTAAATCGGACCAAGGAACAGAATATAATAATGAAATACTGAATAAGATAGGAAAAATATTAAACTTTAAACAGAACTTCGCTACAGCATATCATCCACAGACAATAGGTGCGTTAGAAAGAAATGAGTATCTACGATCTTTTACAAACGAACACCATGGTGATTGGGATGATTGGATTAAATTTTATAGTTTTGTTTACAATACCACAACACAAACAGACACAGAATATACACCATATGAGCTTATATTTGGAAGAAAAGTTAATCTACCGCAAGATATTTTCAAAACAAAAATAGAACCAGTATATGACATAGAACAATACTATAATGAACTGAAATTCAAACTTCAAAAATCAAAGCTAATTAAAGAAATACAAAATAGATTGCAAAATTTAAACAAATACACAAACCCGATAAAACTATCCGTAGGAGATTTAGTATATATTACAAATGAGAATAGGAAAAAACTAGATCCTCACTATATAGGACCATTTAAAGTAAAGGAAGTACAAGATCAAAACTGCAAATTAGAAGAAGTAAGTTCTCGAAAAGTTACAACAGTGCATACAAATAGAGTAATAAAAATTTAAATAAAACAAAAACACAAAAAGATAGGTAAGAGACCCACCGAGCCTAACTTGCAAAAAAATAATAAAAATCAAAAAACAGTGAAAAAGCAAGTAGGTAAAATTTTCCCGAGCTCTGCTCGATGAAGTGCAATAAACTCGGCTAGGATTAAGAAAATCACATATATTCAAACAATTGTAACACATATACAGTTAATATAAATTCATGTAAAGACCTCTGGGATAGTACAAAATTAGAATGAATGATTTCATTTCACTTAAAATTCATTACATCATTCAAAAAAAAGGGGGCAGGTGTGCTAGGCATCTTCCCACGCAATAAATCATAAGCTAGGAAGAGCATTTCCATTTCAAGATAGCATACGCAACCATCAATGCAATCCATTATCATACCCTATTGACACACATTTTCAACGGACAGTAAAACATGTACGATGTGCACATGTTTTTGCTGACTCAAATTACTAACCGGGTGGCCTTGCGCTACAGGGCCAAACAGTAGAAACAAAGCAGCAAACAACTGCATCGATGGGCGCGCAAGGATAAAACACCAAACTACAATATTTGTCAACACTTCTGTCCCAGACGTCTGTTTCATTCTCTTTCCTACACATTAGTTAATATCAAAACCCAAATGTAAACCAATGTAACATCATGCTATAAAAACCCAAGGATTTCGAAATAAACGGCAGTCTTTTTACGACTGAACAATCAGAAGCTTCTCAAAGCGATCCTCATTCGAGGACACCGCGCACTGAAGAAAGTCCCCTGATCCAAAAGCGATTCCAGGTCCTTGCGACTGGTGAACACCGCTAACTTGGAGAGTAAATGTCTCCCGGGCTAATCGGGAGATGTGTTTAATCAATGGAAAATCGTAATCTGATGAGGGGTAAATTGGGCAAAATGTGTAATTTACTGAAAATTTGTAAAGATAACAAGTGTAACACTAGCAAATTCATAAATATGGGAGAATAAGAAGAAAAAATGGCTCCATACATCAGCTTACCTTCCGCTGTAATCTTAAACGTAATTTTTTGAATCCCTAAGGTGTTTTCCTTCAAGAAGGACTGTCATTGGAGAGGTTTTCTTATCACTGACTACTGTCTTTTAAAAATATCGAAAATAAGGTAATAGGGATAAAATTGACTAAAATACATAGTCTGCACAGACTGCCCAAGTAACCAGCAAGCCCGTTAATCACCCTATTTGCTACGACTGATACGACTGATATAAAGTTCAGAAGCCCTATATTTACTTTATATCGAAAAAATGGCGATTATCGGGTAGTTAGCGGGCTTGGTGGTTACTTGAGTGGTGATGTATGAAAACATTTTAAATGGATTCTCCAGATGTTTTCTAAAAGAATGACAACATTTCAGAAAGTATTCTAACCACCATGAGAATTTTTTTAAGTCATTGTAAAATGCTCCAAAAACCCCATCCATCCCTATTCTGCACAGGACGAAACTATTTCCACTGGAAGAGAATTTTTTTCCCATAAGAATGATTATATTTGCAAAGGTTAAATCAGCGCTGATTAGAGATAGTGAATTTTGTACCTTTTATGTCGATTTTTTCCCACTGTGCAATCCCAGCATTGTTTTGTATACATGCTCATAAATGATGAAAAATAAAAATCTCACCAACTTTTGCTGTTTTTTCACCCTACTGTCCAATTTTTGTGCCTATTTGTGAACTCGTTGTTCTTTTCTGTATCAATGCTAGTCGCTACTGGTCTCGCGAAAGTCTCTCATGTTATTTATGATGTGTTCTACGACATTTTGACGTACATTATCTTTAAATGATGATTTGAGTTTATAGTTGCGTCTTATAAAATCGTAACACCAGTGTGGAAAATTGACAGTGTCTCCGGGTGTTTTCTTAACCAGCATCACTCAATTGTCGTATCGAATGTGCTCCATTTCGCAGCTCTTCTTTCACTTTAATTTGTTGACTCCATGTTAACGAAAATATATAGATATTTACATTATTAGGAAAGCTGTGATATAACCACAACGGTATGGCCGTTCAGGGTTCAACGGATGTGAAATGAGAGAACATTTAAATTTTACACGATTTAAAGTATTTCAATGCAACTTTGAATTGGTTGTCTTACACATTTTTCAATATGTTATCTTAATTAATTTCTGGAAGCATTTACTTGTATTTTATACAATTAGTATTAATGATCCGTCATATCGTACTTAAAGTAATCTTCGCAAGCGCCACATTTCATTCTGGCTCTTTGGAACTATGTACCTGTGGACATTGTTATGTGCAATTCCCTTTAAAAGGGGCGTTACACTTTTAAAGAGAAATGCACATAACAATGTCCAGTGTCATTACTTACTCAAAAATAAAATCTACCTAACGCGCCCTAACCCTCACTGAACCAAAGGGCAGCGGGCTCCATCACCACTAAAATGATGAACTTCCTCATATTTTGCCGTAATAGTCCCGTTTGAAAACTCGGGGGTCCCTATCTTGACCTTGCCTTGTAAGTATGTTTTGTACTCCAAAGAACGAATGTAAAAAAAATCAATAAATTCCGAATATTTTGGCAAGACATCTAACAGCATTAGCGGTGCCGGTGGTGTAGTGGTAAGCGTGATTACTTCTCACCCCAGCAGGCCTGGGTTCAATCTCAGTCGGCGCCGCCGAGATGTTCTGAGGCATAACATCTCTGATCACGCCTTCCTTCGGAAGGGAAGTAAAGCCGTTGGTCCCCGGTTCATGAGTTGATGGGTCGATAGGTAGGGTCCAGGTGTGGGAGCTGCCTCCCTGGCGTCGGTAGCATTGGTGCTCAGCACGGAAAACAAGATCGACGGAAAACAAATCGAAGAAAAAAAAAAAAAAAAAAAAATCTAACAGCATTATTCCATCAATTTTGATTGCTTCAAATTAGGTCACATTTTCTCAAAAGGCCACATCCAGGTACCCTTCCCTTGAAAATCACCCTTGCACGCTAACCGACATTCTGCTTCGACCAGTAAATCGATCTTCACATGCGTGTCAACGGCAATTTCGCACTCCAGCTCTCGGATGCCATTCAACAGAACAGAAGGGAAAACATGATTCACGACACCACCCAACCGAATGGTGGCAGGAAAAAGGTCAACCTCAGACAGTAGCAGCACTACCACCACCACGGTAGCAAATAGGCACGCTCCAGCAACAACAACTTGGTAGGTAGGTACATTCAACAAAAAAATGGTAATGAAAACGAACATAAACAGTGCGCGAGTCAAAACATGCAAATTAATTTCGCTGTCCTTTTCGCTCCCTTGGTGAGATCGGTAGTGGATCCACTTGATTCCTGGATAGAGGTGGGTGGAGGGAGCGTGTAAAAAATATTGAAGAAAGTGGTTCACGGGCAGGAGCTGGAAATGTTTTGGTTATGCTCTGATGATTTGCCTCCTGGAACAGAAAACGGAAGACGACGGGACGGGGTTGGTGGTGGTGGTGTTGGCCGTTGGCGAGTTGGCGAGTTGGCTCACTCGTGTAATTTGGAGGATTTTCATTTTCATATTTTTATCCCGGAGGGGAAACGTGGCGGTGCTCGGTGCTCGGTGCCCTTGTCCAGCAAGCATTCTAGGAGATGCTAAGTCCCTCTGGACGGTGTTGTTGTGGTGAATACCAGGAAAACACAGGTTTGTGCTGCTCCTGCCCAACTCCGTCCTCTAAACGGTTCGGCGGGAGCCATGAGTGGGTAGTGCGGAAAAGCTTGCATCGTCACCGTCGGTAGGACGAAGGGACGGGCGTGTTCATTAAATATTTTATTGTTTTCGTTAAAAATTAGCTGATTGAATCAGATTGTTGACGTCGATGGCTTTATTTACTTTGTTTCCTTCCATTTTCTGGAAGTTTCTTCGTGTACGCATGTCAACAATAAAAATGTCAAAAGACAGGTCCGACCAAATTATAATATATTTTTTTTTGATCTTGCGCTTCAATTTGATGATTATCGTTTAGTTATGTCCAATTATTTTTTTCTATTTTCATAGAAAACCACGAATCAATAAGTATTGCTTTGGTATTCAACCGATTGGCAATCGATTTGTCGAAGAATATCATCAAGTAATCAAAGTTCCACCAAGAAACTTTTTTATATAGTTGAAGATGCTAATTTCATATAACAGACTAAAGTGGTAATTTTTATACGAAGATGGAGGAGATGAAAGCATAGAGTTGATAGTTCCGTTAGAGTACGGCAGTGTGAAAATTGCGTATAGATAGTAGATAGCGAGCTAGGACAACTTTTTAAGGAAGGTACAAATCGGTTCTTTCATCTCTCTTTACCAAACTCCCCCTTTGGAGAGGGATGGTGAGGGGTGTCCCCCCCTGCCACCACTGGCAAAAAGAGATGAACGCCGACCGCTCAAGTAGAGAGATGTGTTTGAAACAGTTCTACCGATTTTTACCGCACTTCAGTTGTTATTTGAAGGAAGGCATCCAGTCGTAGGTTTGGGAATTGCTGCTTTTGTTTACCCCTACCACGGTATGTGCTCCTATCATCGTCGACTTGTCGATCTCGAGGAGACACGGGTGGAGTAGGTGCTGCTACTCAACCTTTCGACCAATGACAAAAAAAAAAACTTTTTTATATTATACAAAAGCTTTTCACGTTTTTCACTAAAAATAACTATGTTTAATGTCTGCAATAAAAATTGTTCGAATCAAATGCCATAAAATTGTAGGTTTAAGTGTAGAAGTCCTAAAAGTTTAGTTAAAAGATCTTTTTGGTCAACTTCAGAGACCAGCAAATAGTTTCCGTTAACTCTGTACATCCTTTCCTACAACGTCAGAGTCGTAATTTACAAAGTCTACAGACGAGCTTTGCTTATGGGTCTTAAGAGATGTTGACATAGATATTAATATTAAGATATTTATTTCAGATACCTCGAAATCCCTCAAAAGAACCTATGTGTTGTAGAGTTTACAGTGTCTCTGAATGAACCCCTTATTAAAAACAATCAGAATCGCTGAAACATCGACCAATCATATGTTCTATCGGTGTTGTTGTGGCAGTTTATTAATAAACTAAGAATTGAATTATTGTGAATTATTGTGAAATCCCTATTAATAGATTTGAATTTTTGCAGAATTAATAATTAGCCACTGCAGGCGAAATGTAGTTTACAAAATTAGACTAGTAGGTACTCATTCTCTTTACTCTGCCGGTATTGACCGATATCGATCGTAGGTATAAAATGTGTGTCACTCAGCCGAATGATAACGATTATACGGTAGAAGATCGTCTGTAGCTTGATGTCAGTATCAGTCTAATAAATCCCAGTATTGTAGCCACACGTACACTCGAGGAGACTCTTGTTCACTAACACCAAACGAAAGTGGAGATAAAAGGTGTTATAGTGCTTTTAATATCATCGTTTTTATCCGGATTCACCAACAAAGGACAACACCATTCGTCTGTCTGCCACTAAGGAATACGACCGCAGTAAGTTCCCGGAACAGGTGGGTCTAGATCAATTTTTATTGTTTTCCTACACACCGAGAAAAATTGATGTAAATTTAGGTGCTCTGAGACTGACATATTCAAGCGTCAATTTTGGCATAAATTTGAATCATAATAGACGTAAAATTCCGCTCAATCAAACGTACTTTCGAACTTTTCAGTCTCGGAGCCCTTAATTTTACATGACATGTTTGTTTACGTCTCATCCTTTATGTCAAAAATGGATTCCGTCACGTGTAAAATTAAGTATTTGTAGGTGTGTAGTTTTGATGCCGTCGTGGAAGCGTATAGGGTATGTACCGTACCGTGAAGGCGGGTTATTTCGCGTGGGTCATAATGTTGAAGTAGAAACAAGAACGACATTGAAGGAAGCCATGCTATTATTAATTCGTATTCTCTCAGAAAATAAATGTTAGTTACTGTTAGACCACCAACCAAGCAGGTTGTATTTCTCTTTAATCTCCAAGAGGTTATGGGGCCAGCGCTTGGATTGCGAAGAAACGGATCAACAACGGAAGAAAATTTTCATTGAAGCCAGGTAAAAAGGAGAAAATTCAAGTCCCGAAGTCGGACGGAACGAATTACAGCAGCTAAAAGTTCAGCACCGAACTGCTGCTGATTCGTGAAGATCTATGGAAATACGTCACCGGGGCAAGACCAGATGCACGAGCTGCGACGAAACGTGACCCGGGAAATGCTGCCGCTATTGAAGACTGGAACTCTGGGGACCAGCGTGCACGAGCGACAATCGGTCTTTTGATGAAGACAAACCAGCATGGTCTCATCAAGCAGACGAAAACGGTATCGTATCTGCGAAACTTGATTTCCAAACGGTACTGTGAAGGCGAGGACATGGAGAAGAACGTGAACGAAATGGAGGAAGTTTTCGAACGTCTTTCCGTGTCAGGATTGAAGCTGGACGAAAAGCTGCAGGTTGCGTTGGTGCTCAGTAGTCTACCAAAATCGTTCAACACGCTGACGACCGCGTTAGAGAGTCGGGCGGACGATGAATTGACGCTGGAGCTCGTGAAAACCAAGGTGGTAGACGAAGTGACGAAACATGGTAGCTACAACGCGGAGACCATTCTGAAGGCTGGATCTGGTAAGAAGGTAATCGTCTGTCATTATTGCCAGAAGCCGGGTCATAAGCAGCGGGACTGTCGGAAGCTAGCAAGCAATCTAGAAGGACAAAGCAGAAGCGACCAGAAGCACCGGAAGAATCCATCCAAAGCGAAGGCGGTTCGAGAAGCGAAAAATGACAACTGTGCTTTCACGGCGAAAGGGACTGGTGAAACAGGAAACTGGATCGTTGACTCTGGGCCGACATCGCACATGTGCGCCGAGAGGAAATCCTTCATTGAGCTGGACGAAGCAGTAAAGGAAAACGTCACGTTATTTTTCCTCTGTTCGGGACCTAACACTACTGCGACCAGTAAATTGATCTATTGTAGTATATCCCGTGTCCTTAGTTTAATGCATGTCGTATTACTCCATCACTATTGAGAAATGATGAAGTATTCGATTTTTTTACAGTTGCCACTCTTGCATTTATCGCAAGGATCCGACTCTAATTGAAAGGTCCCGCTATTTATACCCTTCGGAGTGTTGAAACACCCTCCAAAGGCGCGCCCCTTTGTCAGTCAAAATTGGAACTGTTAGCAACAAAATTAAGGTATGACACCGATAATGACCATGCATCAGAACCCTAGTCTTAACCACTTCAAACTAGGGAACAACGAATAGAAGATTAGGAATCACATAGATGAAGACAACTAACTCATTTTTTCCTTGTTTCAAGATCATCCTCGGTAGACAAAGCTGAGTCTTGTCACTGTCAACAAGGCATAAAAAGTAACAAGGACTAAGATGTGTTCCTTGGATTACTGAAAAATCCTGTTCCCCTAGTTTGAAGTAGTCAGGACTAGGAATCGGTGGTAGATCTAACATCCCGTAACGTACCACGAAAAAGTGATCTACCCATTCTACGGGGCAAAACGTCACGTTAGCCGAAGGGACGATGACAGCTGCAAAGGGCAAAGGAACGTGTGAAGTGGACTGCTGCGATTTGGAAGATAACAAACGAACAATTACGCTTTCAGATACCCTGTTTAAACCGAATCTAGAGATGAATCTGATCTCGGTGCGCAAGCTGGTAGCGAAAGGCGGAAAGGTGATTTTCGACACCGAAAACTGCAGTGTCCAGTGGTTTGTACATCATAAAAAACGCCCACAACGCTTCGAAGACCGGGGTGAAATCGCACACGCAAAACTGCCAACACGTGTGGCACAGGAAGATGGGTCACCGAGATAACGATGCTGTCCAGGAGCTGGTGAAAAAGGAGCTAGTAACCGGAATGAAAATCGAAGACTGTGGTATACGGTCTGTTTGCGAGTGCTGCCAAAAAGGAAAATTGGCGAGACTTCCGTTTCCGAAGGAGTCTAAGAAACGATCGAAAGAGCCTTTGGACCTCGTCCACGTGGACGTGTGTGGTCCGATGAAGAATGTCACATCAGGAGGATGTCGGTACTATTTCACCGTCACTGACGATTATTCTCGCTACACATATGTGTTTTTCCTGCGGGAGAAATCGGATGCTGAGCAGAAGCTGAGAGATTTTGTGATGGAAGTGAAGACGACGTTTGGCCGACCGTCGAAGATTGTGCGTTCCGACAATGGTGGTGAGTTCAAGAAGCTGGGGTACGAAGCAACGGAAGCCGATAGCTGTCTATTCGTAAAGACCGGTCGTGAGTTGTCCTTCATCCTACTGTATGTGGATGATATGTAGATCGTCACCGACGGCGTCAAGGAGTACGAATGAGTACGGAAGCACCTGGAGCATAAATTCAAGATTCCGTGTCTGGGTGATGTAAGCAACTACCTTGGGATTCAACTACCAAGCAAAATCGTCACCGATTCCGATGGACCCCGGGTTCATCACCATAGAGCAAAAGGAGGAGGAAATTTTGACCATCGACAAATACCAGAGCCTTGTGGGAGCTTTGCTCTACGTTGCTGTTTGCACACGACCCGATTTAGTGATCCATGGGCGGAAAGTCAGCAAACCAACGGCACGTGACTGGATGGAAGCGAAACGAGCCCTGCGGTATTTGAAGGGTATTGCTGGACTAAAGCTGCGACTGGGAGGAAGAGGCAATCTTGAAGGATACGCTGACGCTGACTGGGCGTGCGACCGTACGGATAGAAAGTCCAATTCTGGTTTTCTGTTCAAGCTTGGCGAAGGAGTAATTAGCTGGACAGCTCGCAAGCAGCAGTGCGTGACCTTGTCTTCAACCGAAGCGGAATATGTCGCACTTGCGGAGGCCACCAAAGAGCTTCTCTGGCTGCTCAAGTTAATGCGAGGACTAGGCGAGGATATTCAGCAACCCGTGACCGTCTACGAAGACAATCAAAGCTGTATCAGTATGCTGAGTGCCGAAGGAGTGACGAGACGAACAAAGCACATCGATACCAGGTATAACTTTGTCCGGGATTTTTACGGATCAGGAGTCCTCAACATCGTGTATTGTCCATCAGAGGAGATGTTAGCGGATGCGCTGACAAAACCACCAGGCCGAATTAAGCTGCAGAAGATACGGGAGGAGATTGGCTAGCAGAACATCGTCCTTGAGAAGGAGTGTTGAAGTAGAAACAAGAACGACATTAAAGCAAGCCATGCTATTATTAATTTGTATTCTCTCAGAAAATAAATGTTAGTTACTGTTAGACCACCAACCAAGCAGGTTGTACTTCTCTTTAATCTCCAAGAGATAATTCTGCATACTTGACAATCAGTTAGATTTCATGCAAATTCATTCAAAAAGCAATATTTTTTTTGGTATTGGAACAGACCATACACACTTAGAAAAAAAATCCTGTAATCCTAGGAGCGTCAATTTTGACATAAAGTTGAGTCATAATAGACGCAAAATTTCAGTATCGCAGCACGTAATATTACATAACATGTTTGTTTACGTCTCATATTTTATGTCAAAGGCGGATTCCGTCACGTGTGAAATTAGTTATTTCTTGAATTTATGTATGGGCTCAAATTAGGGACGTTTAGGCCGACATTAGATCCACCAGCGAGAAAAAAATATCTCTAAAATAGTTCATCTGACATCGACTCACCCCGTCCATATGGGTTGAGTACTAGAAAAACAAACTCCCCTTTTGAATGTGCGGCAAAATGAGGACACCATTACTGTAATCGCCTCTGCATGTCGCAGCTGTTCAATAAATCATTAATTCTTCCCAACCAGAGGTGGTAAATGTCATGAATTTGTCGTAATATAAGTTTCCCATACAATTTAGTGGTGACAATGTTCTCAGTAAAAATGTACATTTTGATGCGAAAAAAAATCACTCGTCATAACCAAGGCAACACTCTCGAAAGCTCATTACGCAACGAAATTACACACTCATATTCAGCATGTCTGCTATTGTTCAAAATCAATTGCTTCGCCCGATCACGTAGTCTACTTAACAACCATACATGCTGATTGCACTGAGTGAATCATAAAACTATTATGTCGATATTCCACGTGTGCCTTTCTTTGGTCCGCCCTAGGCTTCTCCGTCCCCAAACCTTCGCCCTCCATGCAGCGACGACAGCTGGCGACGGGTTCCAATAAAAATGCCACATACCTAACGGTCCTCTATGTGCATGCATGCATATTCAATTGATAGGCATTTCATCTTCTCCACACTTTGGCTCTCGATAACGACAATCGACTAAATTAGCACATGTTAGACACAGAACATAAAACGATCATGGTCTCCGCCCCGCCCCAAACCAGTTTAGTGATGCAATTCACAAGATACAAGCTCAAGCATGGGGAATGTCCTGGTTGGTGTTCCCCCTTTCCCGAGGCAATCAGCAATCGTAATGTGTTGGAAACGGTATACGAACTAGAGTTCTTGTCAATGCGGCAAACGCGCACACACACATACACACACACACACATGGCCAGCGCCAGAAGAGATCATAAAATCTTTATTTACATTGTCGACTGTCTTTATCTCACCATCTTGGTGCTCCTTCTGGAACACTTCTTGTTGTCCTTGCCTTGGAGCAGAAATCCTAGAAGGCTAGTCGCACCATCCTCACCATAGTCTACTCCGCCTCCAGTTGCTGCTACTACTCGGCCGTAACATTTCAACCCAGTTGGGTTGAAGTCGTGTTTGTAACTTCAAGCTGCTGCTGCTGCTGCTGCCATTGAAGGGTATTTGGACAAATGTCTCACGCACGACTTGTTCTCCTCTCGATATCGGACATCTTGTGCGCTTATCGGTCCACCCACAAATTGCAGGCAAAGGCGGTTTTATTTATGATGATGTAGCATTATCGACAATTATTATTATGACTCGGAGAAAAAGGTTCGTTTTATTCAATTGGCCACTGAGGTGAATTGTATGACCGGGAACAATAAAGCTGGTGACCAGGCGACTTGGTTGAATAGCATGGGCAGTTGAAATACGCATTTATCAATCGTCTCAATCAGGTCTCATAATTGATGCCATTGCTTAACAGATGCAGATGAATTCAGTTGAGTTGTGGAGTTGTTGATCCTGAAAAATTATTAGCATTTTATTGAAGCAATGAATGTCAGATTGAAAAAAAAAATCAGCCAGATATCGCTTCAATAAAATGCTAATAAATTTCATATTAAGGTATTTTGTTTAGTGATGCTTGGGCCCCCATAGGACCAAAACTTTGAAAATAGAATTTTTTAATTCATTTGAATCTTTAACTCGGAAAAAAATAGCTTCAAATAGGGTAATGTTGACCGATTTGGCTAAAATTTTGATCCGTTTGAGTTACTCATGATAGTATGCGGTCACTTACCCAAAATTGGAGTTTTAACAATAACTTTAAATTTAGGGAGTGTTAGAACAATTTAAAATGTGGATTTCATGGTGTACTCGACTAGACGATCAACCTACAATAGGTCTCTTGAAATGTTTTTTTTTTGTCATATAACACCGTGTTAGTATTTAAATTGGGTACTATGGACTTGGTTATTAAAAAAAATATAAAATTAGTATGATGAATTAGCGATAGAATTAAATTAAAAGCAACATGGCTTCAAAAATTTTGTGTATATCAAAATAAAACATATTACTTACTAAATACGCATATCGTCTGCTGACTATTGCCGCGGGTATATCGTGGGAGTCCCAGGTACCCTGTTCAAGCTTTAGTTGGTGGCTGTGGCTCTTCTTGCCCTTCTACCCCCTGAGTAGTTAGTGTGAATAAGGGCGTCTTTGTGATGTTTTGCTGTACCTGTTGTGGATATCTAGTGCATCCTGTTCCCTTAAATTGTTGAGGACACTCTGTCTTGCCTCAAAAGTTACCCTTTTTGAAGTAATAGTCTTCACAACATAAAGGGCATCATAACGGAGCATGAGATTGAATCAAATTATTCACAGTTCTACTAGTCCAACGCCCCCGGCTGGGTGAGGGATAGAGGATGACACACACACATAACACCGTGTTAGTATTTAAGGTGGGCGTTGGCCAGATTTGGATTTTCAGATATAATCTTAAATAGGACCTAGATTATTCAATACTCTAGTAACCTCAAGTCTGTGCTCTGTCACAATGTTTCATTGTGATTAATCAACACTCAAAGGGGTAAAATATGAAATTTTGGGGTGACTTTAAAAGAAAGGGAACTTGGAGTGCAGAGCGTACTGCCCACTGGACGATTCTGAAGCCTGGCAAAGTGAGTGGGGTATGGGTTTATTTGATTGAACGTCATTTCCAATTTATATATTTATACATTCAAACCATTGGCATTTAGTATTTGAAATAAGACAGAGATAGGATGCGGAGGGTCCGCTTAGGGGGAGCGTAACCTATGTTATGTTATGCCCTGCTCAAGAATACCGTTAATCCCGATGATTTTTCAAGTTTTATTTAACACTAGCTGAGTGTGCTCGGTCTTGCTCGGGATTCAATATTAGCTTGAGTTTATGCGCCGATTTAAAAAATAGCATGCTATATTGTACGTAGCCCCCCCCCCCCCTATTATCTAAGGGGCTACCCCCTATGATTATCTCCTTATACCCCCACACTCGCCCCCACATGAATAATTTGGTTCCATTTGCTTGATTAGTTCTCGAGTTATGCAGAAATTTCTGTTTCATTTGTATGGGAGCCCCCCTTACAGAAAGGGGAGGGGTCTCGAACCATCATAAAAACCTTCCACGGCCCCAAAAACCCCTGTATACAAATTTTCACACCAATCGGTTCAGTAGTTTCCGAGTCTATAAGGGTCAGACAGACAGACAGAAATTCATTTTTATATATATAGATTTGCATGTTTATGTTTTTTATGTTTTTTTTTTGTAATTATAAGGTTAATACTTTACCTCATTTGAAACATTGAGTTGTATAACGTCAAGATTATAGATCATACATCTAACATAGAAGTAATTATAGTGTCGAACAACCACTGCCTGCAGCTAATGTTGGAGGGACCGGCAGGGCTGATTACGGATCAAAACTAACATAACTCTAACACTAAAATGATCCCGAAACTAACGCTCATTCATTGCACTTTAAGTTATAAAGTAATTTTATTTATTTTTGGTAGACATTCGCCCAAAATTGGATTTTTTTTTACATAAATGTAATCCTAAAAATGACCTAGATTATTTAATAGTCTAGTAGCCTCAAGGCCGCGCTCGATAACTATTTGTATTGTGATTAATCAACACTCAATAGGTAAAGTATAACATTTGAGATGAATTTGAAACAAAGGTAACTTGAAGTGCACTGCCCACCGGTTGATGCTGAAGTCTGGCCAAGTAAGTGGGTAAGGGTCTAATGATTTCTGAATCGACAATACAGTGCAGGTGGAAATTTTATTTTATACTCTCTATATGATAATCTTTGAATCAGTTTTAGGGTTTTGGGTTAACAAAGGCAGAGCACGGAGGTTTATATGTAAAGTACTATCAGTTAAAACTGTGTTTTTGAGATTTAAATCTATATATTATATGGTGTTTCCTAGCGGATAATCAAGTTGGTGTTCGTGAACTTAGTTTCCGTGCTTAAATGGGTGGTAAACCACTATCATCATCATATCATCATAACACCGTGTTAGTATTTTATTAATTGGAACAAAAGGTTTAATTTTGTTCCACGTTTCGATGCCAATTAGCATCATCGAAATGTCGGACAAAATTTAAACGTTTTTTTTTCCCAATCAATTAACGACTGAATAATTATTTCAGTTGAATCTAGAGTCAAACACTGATCAACTTTCCCCATTCCCAGTGCTGTGGCTGTGGGTGTTCGTAGGTAGTCATTGAATTCTAACCACTAAAACCAATAAAAAAAGTCAATAATCAATTGCATTGATGCGTGGAATTTATACCCTGCTTCACATCGGGATGCATTTCGGCACAATTAATATATGATGATGATGATGATGATGATGATGATGATGATGATGATGATGATGATGATGATGATGATGATGATGATGATGATGATGATGATGATGATGATGATGATGATGATGATGATAATAATGATGATGATGATGATGATGATGATGATGATGATGATGATGATGATGATGATGATGATGATGATGATGATGATGATGATGATGATGATGATGATGATGATATTTTTGAACGAACGTTATTTAAAATTCCCGATATTATTATGACATCCGTGAATTTCTTCCGAAGTGTAATAATTGGTCAGTGTCCATTTTCCGTTTAATACTAATAAGATTCTTTTTCAGTTCATGTGTTACAAAATATTCCAAACTAACTCTTTCTTTGAAAATTGTGGTGGCCCTGAAAAAGGCCGTTTTGATGGTTTGTGACTCTGAAAAGAGCCGTTTGCATGGCCCTCAAAAGGACCATTTTGGTGATGTGGTTTTAAAATGACGTTGTTGTAAAAGGATACTGTGAGCACCCAGCTCAAAAGGGAAGCATCCTACTGCCACTACTGTGTCGTCGGTGGCTATACAATAATGCAAATGATCAACCATATTCAAGAATTATTCAGAAACTTACACCAGGCAACAAGGTAAACAAGGGGCGATGGTACGAAAAGTACGTAATAAACCTTTTGGTTGGCAATTTCGGCATTTTCCTTGCAAACACCAAATCGATGCATGTGCCACCCAATGCAGTCGGCAGCTTAGGGTCTGATACGATATCGAGTTGCAGTAATTCTTCATAAATTAGACGAATCCGATATTCTTAGTTTTCGAGACGTCTACGTTGAAATCCCCCGCAGGTGCTGATTCCAGGAATCTCATTCATGCCAAGTTTAGTAGAACTCCTAAACCATCCCTTCTGAAATTAGTTATTGGTCCTGAAAAGGGCCGTTTCTGATAGGGAAAATGAACGATGCTTAACCTCCGAAATCATACAGGGTGCGTCCCTGACGCTTCAGAGCGTACGCTTGGCGTCTTCAGAGTAGGTAACAGCGTCACGAATGACGTTTTCCAGCAACACCTTCAGCCCACCTCGGGTTTCCTCGTAGATTAGATCGGAGATACGCATTATCACGACGAGCCTTGGAAATACCCTATAAGTTATCATGCAACACCTTACGATGACGCTTGGTTCCTCCTTCACCGAGCCCTTTGCCTCCCTTTCCACGTCCAGGCAATGTTTATGCTGTTTAAGCTGCCTTCGGGTACGGTTGATTTTTGTTCTTTCATCGTTTATGATTGGTTGAACATAACAAAAGAATGTTATTAAATAGAGGAGAAAGTGGTTGAAACTTTTATTCAACGTGTTCGATTAATCGTATCTGCACCGTAACTAAGCACAGTGGCTCGTACCAAGCAGACCACTCGTAAGTTCACCGGAGGAAAGACTCCTCATGAAATCGCCCAGGACTTTCAAGACCGATCTGCGCTTCCAGAGCTCGACCGTTGCAGGAATCCAGCAAGGCCATCTGGTCGGTCTGTTCGAAGAAACCAACCTGTGCATCATCCACGTCAAGCGTGTCACAGTTATGCCAAAGGGCATTCAGCTGGCTCGTCGTATTCGTGGTCAACGCTCTTAATTTCTCCGTCGAAATCTAACAAAGCTGGCCCTTTTCAGAGCCATTAAACGATTCCACAAGAGAGTTGGGAAGGAAATTTCTGCTGCTTTCACTGATCGCATCACAGTGAATCCTGATATTAAAATTGCAACCAGCAAGTGCCCTAGAACCAAAAGCGGTGTGATGCTAGTTTTCATTGCTGTGACGACTGTAAGGGGCTAAGAAGCAGAAGGATGAAAGCCAATTCTCTATCGATTTCCTCTTTTGTGATCACCATGGCTTCAAATACCTATTTCGCACTATTTCTGCTATTCTCTTCTATCATCCACAACAACAATGGTATCAATGAATGTTGACCGTCGAGTTAACGTTATCCGATCTTCTTAGTTGCTCCTCCGTGAATGATCAGAACTAATCAACTTGCACAGTGTGGTTGTTACTAGAGACCAAGAATTCCTCAACATCTCCATTGCTATCTCGAGAAGGATAGTTGTGTTAGTGAGGTAGTTTATTTTTAAATCAGGATTCATGTGGTAAGTCGTAATGCTACATCAACATGTTTCGTCTAGGAATGATTCTCCTATGACTGTGGTGGGAAAGCAGCATAAGCATGTACGTACACTGGAGTCGCTTTTTACGCGGTTTTTTTTTACACGGTTTTTTTTACGCGGTTTTTTTTTACGCGGATTTTGGAATTTACACGGTTTTTTTTTACGCGGATTTCGGAATTTACACGGTTTTTTTTTTACGCGGATTTCGGAATTCACGCGGTTTTTTTTTACGCGGATTTTGGTTTTTTTACGCGGATTTAAGAATTAACGCGGTATATCGTTATACACTAGAGTCGCTTTTTACGCGGTTTTTTTTACACGGTCTTTTTTACGCGGTTTTTTTAACGTGGATTTCGGAATTTACGTGGTTTTTTTTTTACGCGGATTCTGGAATTTACGTGGTTTTTTTTACGCGGTTTTTTTTTTACGCGGGACATATCACCCGCGTAAAAAGCGACTCCAGTGTAATTGGTCGGTTTATTAGTTAATTCGACGCTTTTGGAAAATGCTGGATATTTACCACTTTTTCAATAGTTTCTTGTTGAAAATCAACACTCGGTACAATGCTATCGATGAAAATGGACCAGGGGCAGCTGAGTTATTAACGTTCAAAATCTTTCACAATTTTGTTTCATGTTCCATTTTCGGTTTTCACAAACTGTACCGCCATATAAAAATCACAGACGTAATCCTACGTCAAAATTTATAAGCCGTCTATAAAAGCATGGTATTAAATCAATTGAAATCAATAAAATTAAAATGTCAACGTTTGTGCAAATTATACTTATACAGTTTGTTATTAGGTACAAATTATGGTGCTGAATCAGGAACGCAGTCAAAGTCTATAAAGCTTTAAATAAAGAAATTAATCGTATCAGAGTAAACAGCGGAGTAATGGCGCATCTATTGATCTGTACACTGCTATACAGCATTTTTTAATGTATTGTATACATATACATATATATGTATATATGAATTCCTCATAACTCACAATCCTTGCTGCATCGATCAAGGGGACAGCCGATTTTCCGTGCGTAGTACACTCCTAGACAGCTGCCAATGGTGAAACATCTTTTGAAGCAACCAGGGCTCTACATTTTCGAACAGTTCAGCTTCGAACCTGTTCGGATACGGTTGTGTATAAGTTTATTTCTGTTTTGTGCGTGCGTTCGCTGATTTTGCCAGATTAGCGCTGGCACTCTGCTTCCCGGACGGTTATACGTGTGTGATTGGTGGTTTTCTCGCTTTCCGAGAAGTTTTGGAATCGAAAAAGAAAACGTGATGCATCATGTTTGCAGGCATCAGAAGAAATGTCGCTATCTGCGTTGTTTGTTTTTTTCTTCGCTTATGCTCCCGGTACAGAAATTTGTGGCGTCACGTGTGATAGTTTTTGATTTCAGTTTGTTTACGCGTTGTATGATTTTGTGAGCGGTCGCTTCGTGTTCGCGTCATGGAGCAATCGACTACATTCGACCAGAGGATTGATCCCCGTAGGGCGGGTCTATGATCGGAGCTACGACACCAAGCGTGACATAGCTGCTTGCAAGGGATTCAGTTGGACTGATTTGGTGAGATTGTTCCATTTTTCTACTTTTGTCTATTTAAACTTAATTTCTATGAATGCGTATCGTTTGGAATCATTTGATTCGGATAAGACTCTTAACTTTTATTTGTTTACATTGTGTTTCAATTGGTATTCTTAAGAACTTCACAAAATAAGGTTTCAATATTTAAATTGAGCAGCTCGACTAGCCTGGTGGCTGCCGCTTTTGCTTACTGAGTAGAAGACCGTCGGGGATCCACATAGTAAAGATTCCCTATTTTCAGCTTTTTTACAGGCTGGAGTTGTTGTTTGAACCATTTAGTTTATCAATTTAATTTATCTGTATAACAATTATTCACAAGCATTCTTCCAGGTCAATTCAAGAATAGTTTGATGATGATAAATCTTCCTAATATTCACATTACAGTTATGACCCGATCCTGTCAATCTCTCCGCGCATCAGACTGTTATTTTTCAATAATTCCACATAATTGTAATTTCATACCTTCCTCCTTCAAGATGAATGTTTAAGATACACATACTATTTGAGTTTTCTTCCAGCTTTTTGATGACGGAACATCACTAGATTTATACTGTAATGATTCACTCTTACAGCTTTCACCCTGGTTTTGTCTGTTGATTTGATTTGTTTGAATTGGTTTTCAGCTCTTTGGTGTTGGCAGTCGCGGGCGATCAATTTTGTTCATGCTCATGCTCTAAGTTCATTTTCAGCATTTCGATGATGGAACGTCTTCAGATTTATATTCAAATGGGGCTTATTACGGATGTCACATCACGGTGAAAAGTTGTCACTTGTCGTCACGGTGAAGTGATTCCCATTTGATTTGTACGGTAATCACGGCTCTTATTCTGAGTATCACTTTCTTATCACCGTGTAGTGACACCCGTAATAAGGTCCAATGATACACCATTTGGTTTTGGCTTCGGGCAAATCCAAGTATAATGCATGATAACACTGATTCATTTAAAACCATGGTCGCATCACTTATCAAGGTGAATCCTGATCCAACGAACCCAACTTACTAACAAAATCTTCTTTTCTGAGTCTTTTGTTGGGGTGCAGAGGTAAACACGGCCCACAAACAACAAAGGTCACTCTAATATTCCTTCCCTACTCCCACCTGATTGCAAGGACGTGGCCGGCGCCGTTATTGATCTACAACATATAAAGTCACTGAAACTTGTAAAATGAGAATGGACGGTCACTCCCAGCCCCATTCAGTTGATTCATTGTACAATTTCACTGATTCTGATCAATCACGGAGCGCAGTCAATCTAAGCTAAGCTAGCTATTGGTTATCCTAATTGTATAGTGTTTATAGTACTACATATCTTTCATTATTGACTTTACATCATTTAATATTATTGTAAATTACATTTTATTATACTTAATTCTTAATGTTAGCTATTATGAGCGGCTCCAGGGAAGCATAGTGTCAGCTTGAAAAGAAATCTGAATCGTTCATTATCTGTTTTGTAAAAATCTTGTGTTTATTGTATCTTGTTACATGGCATTATAACGCATTTTCAATATAACATTACATTTAAATAAGTATTAACCCGGTTACACACATTTCAGGTCATCCAGGTCTTAAATAAGATGGGATCCGTTCCTTTTATCAACAGTTTTGATATTGCATCATATGCTGAACATATATGAATTATCGCGTATTTCTGTTGTTCATTACATACCAGGTGAGGGCTTAATCATGTTTTGCCATCTAGTGTTTTGGTTTTGAGATGCTCGATAACCTTAGAGGGATCGGTTTTGCTTAATGAGCAGAACATCATGGGTTTAATCCCAAGCTCTCCCACAACATAACACAACACAAACATATCAAGTATCATTCTAGCTAAAAATATTTATTTGCATAATATAACCTGGAAATTTCAGGGTTACATCTTCCTTATTGGGAGCGGAGGAGACATAGAGCTGCATCATATTGTATGTAAAATAATTATTATTTTCATTGCGGAATACCAGTTTTTTTATCCATATAAATGTATTTTCATTATTACGTATTTTAATGTTCTGATATATTTCATTTCTCCATTACATATGTTTACTATATATATAAATAAATACTGGGTTGGGAGGGAGCATCAGGGTATCATTTGACCTGAAACTGGACGATTGGAGTGGTATGACAACCGGAGTCTAGGAGGGAATAAACACTATCATTTTCTTTATCCTACCGATTCGATTGTGATGGTGTGAATTCTACTCCAACAGTTTCATGGAGATTGACGCGCCCTTCTTAACAAATCATCCTGTAGGAAGCTTAATAAGTATTGCGAATTGCGTTATTCGATTTGTTGGATCGTATCGTTGGAAGGAGATTCTTATATTCCCGTGGATTTCGCGTAAGTGCCTCTGCTTACGGGTCCACCCCACCGTTTTTGGCCCTTCATACAGCGATATTGTGAATTCAGATCGGTAGCTCAAATTGATCTTGCTATTAAGTGGAGCTGCATACAAGACAAGATCTTCGAAGGGATGGTGGCTACCTTACATACATATATGAATTCCTCATAACTATCTTAAAAGTAGAGTGCACTTGGTGTTTTCTCAAAGATTTTTTTTCAATTCCCTTGGAATGATCCTTAGAAATAATAATCAAATTCCACGAGGTTTCAAAACTGTGCAGTGGATTTAACTCTACGTTACTTCTCAGAAAACCGTAAACCTTCTGAATCCGAGGCTTGCCTGGGCCGTACAATAAATTTCATACATTTTAAAACACCAAACCCAACAGCTGCTACTACCAAACTACCGTTGAATAACTTCCCCCGAAAATTCTTTAAATATTTTCATCTCACCAACATTTTCAGCAGCAGCAGTAGTAGTAATTGTGCGATACGGCAAAGTGGTGTACACTCATCGTTCCATTCTTAACTCTCTTCGTTTGAAGAGCCAGATAATGGCCGGAAGAGCGAGCAAAATCCCTACAAAAAACACTGCAGCGAGGCTGTAGGGGAAAACAGCCCAAAAGGCACCCCGGGGCAAAACGCCCGATGCGATTTTTCATAGCATTTCCGTTTATAATTCACAAATGTGACAAGCCACAGTTATAGTTTAGTACTTAAACTAGCATTTCGGCACAACAAATCCCAGAATTAAGAGAGGAATAGCTATGAAAAACCAAATCGGGCGTTTTGTCCGGGGCGCATTTGACCCCTGTTCTACCCTATGTCCTGTAGAAACGACACGGGACGAACGACGGAAAACACCCAATGAGAGTAGATAAAGGAAATCCAAATTTAATCCTCACTCAAAATTCAACGAGCACGTTCCTTCGATGGTGGTACAGATTTTTGGCAAATATAAAATTTTTAAATAAACATACCCCAAAAGATTTTCGCTCCACTTTTTCCGGCACGAACACTCCAGGTTTAGTTCGAAAGCGAAACGGTCCAATCGACCGACCGACCGACCGACCGGCCGACTGAGGCGAGTGGAGGTATTTGGAGTGGGTGGGTAAAGGGGAATAGAAATAATGAAGCAACGAGATAAGAGCTCTTCTGAGGCGCAAAAGGAAAATCGATACAAATGGAAGGGCAATGAAAATCGAAGGTTGCCAGCCGAATCAACTTGCAAGGCAAGTTTTCCTAGAATTCGGTATTTGCTCTCAGTGCATGAATTTAGGCTTCATCGTAACACGTGCTACCTCCCTGGATGTTTACTTTGCCTTGAATGATTTGGTGAAACTTATCATCAGAGGGAAGTAGGTATGTAGTTTTTGTATCATGTGCTTCAATTTGCATTCAGCAGCATCAATAGTCCTCTTTAGCGCATTCAGATCCTATTTCATATGCTGAATAGAAGATTATCAAATCAAATCGTGCCGATAAAGACCGTCCCTCGGTTCGATGATAAACTCTTCAAACGTTCGCCACTACAGAGTGTTGCTTTTCTGTGCCTTCTCAAATGAATCCACTGGATTTATGACCGATGCCATCTAAATGCAGTTCGATTCTCTCGACCCAACCACCCATTCGAGAGCGTTGTTAAAAGTTTCGAGGCCCGAAAGTAAAAAAAAAATCACAGCGATACAAATCTTTCCAACCGTTTTGTCTCCTTCTGAATGCATTGAAGTTATGCAGTGCATAGAACCACTGCCGAAAGAAGCTAAACCACCCACACCGCTTCGTCCGTCGGTGGCGGTGGCTACGGACGGCACCACCGTGCTACCCACACTGTTTCTGTTGTCAACGCGTGGACACACGCGTCAAAGGCAGTGAACCGCTCCGTGCACATTCATCTATTTCTAGGTGCATTTTCAATCTGGTTCGGGGAGTGAGTTGCTACCTTTTTCAGAGTGGGTGCTGTAGAGAAAAAAAAATTGAATAAAAAACAACACGTGTATGTAGCACGTCCCAGTTTGTCCAGTTAGAGATTCATGTGCACAGCGTCAACGGACGTCGCCGCCGCCGTCGGTCGTCCAACTGCATCACCTAAGCCACCACGTTTTGCAGTACTACTGCGTCCACGGAACACCGCAATGGACCTCCACGCGTCACGGATATGGCCAACGATAATTTTCTTCATCCGTAAGGACTCGTGTTCTAATAGGTAGCATAGGGTTGACTATTGACAAAGCGCTGAGGGGTTGTTCGATGGTATACATTTGCAGGTTTTCGAGAGGTTAACAATTATATCAAAATAAGTCGAAATTTGTAAATTCATCGCTATTTTGCATCACCAGATGCACTAGCGTGCACAGGAATCTTGTTAAGGAGAGGCATTTTTTTTTCTATGGTGCATTTAATCTGGGGATGGGGAGTACTCCAAAGTGCGTGGTGGATGGTGCTGTCCACCCACCACTGTTTCCCTACTGTTAAGTTTAGCTAATTTTATTTATTTTTTGCTCCGGTGGTGGTTCACCTTCTTCAATGCAAACTGGAATTGTCAATTTAATCCTATCATTATCAATATACCTCATAACAATCACCAACTGCTCGTGATGGACACGATCGCTTGTCTCATCTGCAATTATTGCCACTGGTTTTCCTCGCAAGGATTTCGCAATGTTCCGCAACACTTCATTGTGCAACGACGTAATCATGTCATTTTGAATACGGTTACTTGTGTTCTGGCAATTTTTGGCACCTTCCGCCAAGTGTTTTTCCAGCACATGATTGAAGTTAGCCACCAACTGGGTGGCACACTGTCCGCTCTTTCCAAATGTCCACGAAGTGGTCGGCCACCTTTACAAAGTATACACACAATATCGATGAAACTTTCCATTATATAGCGATTTGCCCCGTAACGTGGGTAGATCACCTTTTCGTGGTACGTTACGGGATGTAAGATCTACCACCGATTCCTAGTCCTGACTACTTCAAACTAGGGGAACAGGATTTTTCAGTAATCCAAGGAACACATCTTAGTCCTTGTTACTTTTTATGCCTTGTTGATAGTGACAAGACTCGGCTTTGCCCACCGAGGATGATCTTGAAACAAGGAAAAATTGAGTTAGTTAGTCTTCATCTATGTGATTTCTAATCTTCTATTCGTTGTTCTCTAGTTTGAAGTGGTTAAGACATGGTCATTATCGGTGTCATTGCTGAATTTTGTTGCTAAGGAATCCAATTGTGACTGTCAAAGGGGCGTGCCGTTGGAGGGTGTTTCAACACTCCGAAAGGTATAAATAGCGGGACCTTTCAATTAGAGTAGGATCCTTGCGATAAATGCAAGAGTGACAACTGTAAAAAAAAAACGAATACTTTATCATTTATCAATAGTGATGGAGTAACACGACATGTACTAAACTAAGGACACGGGATTTACTACAATAGATCAAATTACTGGTCGCAGTGGTGTTAGGTCCCGAACAGAGGGAAAAAAATATAGCGATTTTGTAGCCGCTTTGCCTCACTAGCAGCAATCATAGCTGTTTTTTGGTGGTCCAGTTCTTCGTCGATACCCTTCCTGGTTTTGAAATTTTTCCACGTTTCCATACTACGAACATGGGTAACACCGCGATTGTGTTTGCCCAGCAACTCGGTCGCTTTCTCTGAATTTCTGAAACATTGAGGAATCGTTGTAATAATGTTATGCGTCATGCAGTTGTAGTTACACTTTACTATTGCCGTTGCGAGTACGTAGAAATTTGTTATTTTCAACGAAAATTGTAGCTCTAATTTTTTTTTTCAAATTTTGACCTTAATTCCAAGGTAAATAGGATCATTTAGAAGGTTTAAAAAATATGTAACGATTGGAACAAAATCGCAAAAAAACTATTTTGACAAGCGAGTACAGGATTGTCAACGGAGCTACGACTTGTGCGATGGATTGAGTATATCAACCCTGTCCCAAAGTACCACCAGGCGGGGTGACAGAAAATGATGCCGAACTTTCAATATGTTTTAAAGATGAAATAAAAGACAATCCCAAATTTATTGCAACGCACATAAACAGGTGTAAGACAACAATAGACCAAAGTTCAATGGCAAACTAATACCCACTTTTCAATTAGGGAATCAAAAAGCTGTCTTTAAACTTTATACAGTTGCGAAAAAGTCCATCCTAAGAATTCCTTGAGGGTCTTTTCGAAATTTTTAGAACTCAATGAAATTCTTCTTAGAAGTCCTCTGGACTTTTACTTTAAGTACTTCTTGACTTTTACTCAGAACACTTTGGAACTGAAATTCCCTTAGAGTTTCAGAAGAATTTTTTCAGTATTATCCAGAAATTATTCCCGGAATGAGCTAGAAATTTTCCACATAATCCCTTTGGAATTTCACACAAAATTTAATTTTCTCGGTGTTCTTTTCGGAATTATCTCAAAACTATCGACAGGATTCACTAGAAATAATTCGCAGATTTTTTTGGAATACTCTCCAGAAATCCTTTGGAACAGTCCTCAGAATTCAATATCCTTGAGGTTCTTCTCAGATTTTCTTAGAACTCTCATAAGAGCTCTTTTGAAATTCATTTCAGAAGTCCACTGGAAATATACTTAGAACTCTTCATGTTTTTTTTTCTCAGAACACTTTGGAACTGAAATTTTTACCGGAATGAGCTAGAAATTATCCTCGGAATTCGCTTGAAATTTTGCTTAAAACCCTTTGGTTTTTCACGCAACATATGATTTTCTCGGTATTCTCTTCGAAATTATTTTGGAACAATCTGCAGGATGCTCTAGAAATTATCCATAGAGTTTTCTTTGGATTCTTCCCAGAAATATTTTTGTACGGTCCTAAGAAATATCCTCGAGGTTCTTCTCGGAATATTTTAAAACTTTTTTTTTGTCAAAACACCTTGGAACTGAAATTTCCCAAAATTTGTCTGCATTCTCCAGAAATTCTTCCCAAAATGAGCTTGAAATTATCCTCGGAATTCCCTTGAAATTTTCCTCAACATCCCTTTGGAATTTCATTCAAAATGTTATTCTCTCGGTATTCTTTTTGAAATTATCTTGAAACTATCTGCAGAATTCACTAGAAATTATTCGCAGAATAATCATGAAATCATCCCCACAAATCATTTCTATTGGAACAGTCCTCAGAATTCAATACCCTTGAATTTCTTCTCGGAAGTAAAGTTTAAGTTGTCCGTCCATTCACCAAAACGTTGTAGTTTTTCTCCCAGAAATGTTCAATAAAGCTTGGCCCTACAATCACCAGAACTGTGCAATTTTTACACCAGGAATTTTCAATTCAGCTTGCCCCTCCATGTAGTAGATTGTTGCAAATCTTACACCAGAACTTTTCAATACAAACTTGCCCCCAGGTAGTTTTAGACCAGAAAATTTCAATTGACCAAAATGGTGTAAATTTTCCACCGTTAATCTATCTATCAGCAATTCCATAGAAAAAAGTTATAGTGGGTCTCAGAATTTCATGAAAATTGGTATAGTTCTTCCTTATCAAAAAATATTAGACTCGTATTTTTTTATTGCGCCATTAGGGTGACCATTTCCGTGTTAGGGTGGTCCAAAAAATAATTTTTTTTCAACTTCTGAACCTCTTGACCGATTTTTACGATTGACCCTTCAAATGAAAGATGTTTTAATGTAGTTTTAAGAAAAATTATGAAACACTCAGAGATATTTGATTTTGTAGGAAAAAATATGTTACAAATGTTTTTTTCTTGATTTTCACTGCGAGGGTCTTCAACAACTTTTTATTTTAGTATTTTTAATTGAAAGATCATTTAATTTTACATATCATATTAAAAAATTAGCGATGTCGGAGAAGCAGTTTTGGAGATACAATTTTTTTTAAATAAAAAATTATTGTTCCGCAATATATGCACCACACGTGCATGGAAACGATGAAGACGCAAGGTAGTTCACAATGCGTCTCCATCGAGTCACAGCAGCTGTGACTAATGAAATCTATGAGTAACTTACAAGCTGGGTGCACCATTCAGTTCAGCCTGGAGGCTGTCCATAAACCACGTAGACCAATTTTTAAACATTGCAGATCCTACCTCCCCCCTCGTATACTTTACTAAAATTTTAAAATATTTTTACCGAGCGTATACTGTGGCTGGACTCCCCTCCCCCATTGAAGTCTTCGTGGCTTTAAAACAGGCCCCAGTTTGACATTATTAATTTTGGTATCAAAATTCTGGGAGAAGTACTTAAATGCTACAAATAATGACGAGGTCGAAGAAAAATAAGTAAAACATGAAGCATTTATTTTCTTTAATTACAATTTCACACATTTTTCTTCCGTTGAAAATGAATACCGTTTGACAATAATATACTTTTCGTTTTGAGGCTTAAAACTATGGAATGACTGTGTCCCCGAAATTTGGTTCACATGTATATAACGGTTTTTCAATTTTCTTTCCATTTTATTGTAATCGGATTCCGAAAAAAAACTGATAGTGTATTTTTGAATCTGGCTTAGAAATAGCCCATGAGTAAAGTTCTTGGGCCGTTGTTATATGGTGGCCTTGCAAACTCGCTTTCGCAGCGTTTCGTTTTAATACTCCTCCCAAAGCATCACAAGGGCCCTTTCCATGACAAGTTGCGAAAAAATTCCACTCGGCAGCAATGCCAAAATCTTTTTGCATGTTGCATAAATTAAAAGCGGTCATCTTATTTTTATATTGGCTTCCTGATCCATCTGAGAAAAAGTAAATCTGTTGTAAGCTTGGCAATTTACATTTTATGAACGCTAGACAATGCGTAAGAAATAAACGAACTGCGACATGATTATGTTTAGTGAAATCAGCAATTGCAATAAAACTAGTAAATTTCAAATCGTTAGATCTTTAAAATAAATAGCACAAGGGTGAATAGTACATTGGGCGTTCGCCCAATGAAAGCCTTGAACTGCATCCTGCACAACGAAAGAATAATTCTCCGAAAAATCACAGATTATGATGCATTCTGTAGCATTCAAATTGCTTTTGACGTGTTTCATGTAATTTGCCTGTTGCTCAGCTATAAAGTTATGCGGCAATAAATTGAATAATTTTTCTAAAAAAGTATCAATAAATTCCTGTGTGTCCATTTCAACTAAGTCCATAATGCATCTCTCTACTTGACGCCATTGTTTGAATTGTATTGATTCAACATGTCCGTTACTAAGAATAGTCATTAGTTCTGTGGCCAAAATTTGCGTTCCTGAACAATTTTTGCAACACTGCAGCCAGCATTGTTCACTTGGATTTTGACAAATTATTTTTTTAAACAAATCGTGATAGGAATCAACACCATCTGGGAGTGATTGTCTGCTTTGTAGTGTTTTAAAAATAAGTTTAACGTTCTGATGATATGTACAAACGCATACGGTATGCGTGCCACTTGTCCCTGCCAAAATGCAGTGTTTCGGACGGTTACTGGCGAACATGGAAAATCCTATTTTAATATCAGGATATGTATTTTTAAAGATGGAGTACGCCTCCTGCAAGTTACACAAAACTAATCTTCTTTGTACGTAGATTTCACCTTCATCATTTTTAAATATTAAATAATCTCTTTTCCCCGGACAAACACGACTTATATCGTCACTATTGTAAAAATCACGAACAAGCATTATCGTTGGTTCTCCTAATGAAGCTCTGCTTAACCTCTTTACAGGCACCGACATTATTCCTTTCTCTTGCTGCAGTGCTTTTGCTTGGTTGGCCATATGTTGGGAAACATTGAACTCCTTCATAATTCTATATGTAGACCAACTTTTGGGAAGTGTGGTTAAAATCCTGTATCGCTCATTGCTGTCTCTTGTTTCTTTATATTTATCCTGAGGTTGTATAAGGATTTTTTTTTTTTAACTCTTTATTTGTTCCAAATTCAAAATAAATTACATTTCATTTTTAACCTAGGTGCTCCAGTTACTACAGTAACTTACCAGCCTTAATTGTTATGATATATATCTAAGTGTTTTTACATTGTTCATGTCTTGGCAATTCAGTATTTTAAACAGGTTTTTTAACCTGCATGTCAGTATAACAATTGATATCTTAAAACTAAAAACTAAAACTAAATCTTATCTAAGTATAAAGGGAATTAATCGTTGCAATTGAGGATTGCAACGATTTTTGCCTGAAATTATTAATTATTTTGTTGGACATTTGTGCTAAAGTCTCAACATTCGAAATTCTATGTACTTCGGTTGTACTGTACCAGGGAGGCAACTTCAAAATCATTTTCAGAATTTTGTTCTGAATCCTTTGAAGTGCTTTTTTCCTGGTAGTGCAGCAACTAGACCATATTGGTACAGCGTAAAGCATGGCCGGTCTAAAAACTTGTTTAAATATTAGAAGTTTATTCGTCAGGCAAAGTTTGGATTTCCTGTTTATAAGAGGATACAAACATTTTATATATTTGTTGCATTTGGCTTGAATGCCCTCAATGTGATCTTTAAAAGTTAATTTATGATCAAGTATTAATCCAAGATATTTCACTTGGTTTGACCAGGAAATTGGAACTCCGTTCATAGTGACTATGTGACTACTACTAGGTTTCAAAAACGAAGCTCTAGGCTTATGTGGAAATATTATAAGTTGAGTTTTGGAAGCGTTGGGAGAAATCTTCCATTTTTGTAAATAAGAAGAGAAAATATCTAAACTTTTCTGCAGTCTGCTGCAAATAACACGAAGACTTCTTCCTTTAGCGGAAATGCCTGTGTCATCAGCGAACAAAGATTTGTGGCAACCCTGAGGCAAATCAGGGAGGTCCGAAGTGAAAATGTTATACAATATAGGCCCAAGAATGCTACCCTGAGGAACTCCTGCACTAACAGGTAGTCGATTAGATTTGGAATTTTGATAATTTACCTGCAGAGTTCTGTCAGTTAAATAATTTTGAACTAATTTCATACTGTAAAGTGGAAAATTAAACTTTTTCAATTTAGCAATCAAACCTTCATGCCAAACACTGTCGAATGCTTTTTCTATGTCTAGAAGAGCAACTCCAGTTGAGTGGCCTTCCGATTTGTTTGAACGAATTAAATTGGTAACTCTTAAGAGTTGATGAGTAGTTGAATGCCCATGGCGAAATCCAAACTGCTCATCTGCAAAAATTGAGTTCGTATTGATGTGAAGCATCATTCTATTCAAAATTATCTTTTCAAAAAGTTTACTTATTGAAGAAAGCAAACTTATTGGACGGTAGCTAGAAGCTTCAGCTGGATTTTTATCCGGCTTCAAAATTGGAACAACTTTTGCATTTTTCCATTTATCAGGAAAGTATGCCAAATGGAAACATCTGTTAAATAATTTTACCAGGAAAGACAAGGTACTCTCTGGGAGTTTTTTGATGAGGATATAGAAAATTCCATCATCACCTGGAGCTTTCATATTTTGAAACTTTTTAGTTATAGACCTTACTTCGTCCAAATCAGTCCCCCAGGAATCATCAAAAATATTTTCCCGAGAGAAAATATTCCGAAAATCCCGAGCAACCTGATTCTCAATAGGACTAGTAAGACCCAAACTGAAATTATGGGAACTCTCGAATTGCTTAGCAAGTTTCTGAGCTTTTCCCAAATTTGTGATCAAAATTTTACCACCTTCTTTAAGCGCTGGAATTGGCTTTTGAGGTTTTTTCAAAATTTTTGTGAGTTTCCAAAAGGGTCTAATTTAGAAACATTATTTTCAAAAGTTTTGTTCCTCAGGGCAGAGAGTCGCTTTTTAATTTGTTTTTGCAAATCCCGCCAGATAACTTTCATGACAGGATCGCGTGTTCTTTGAAATTGTCTCCTACGGACATTTTTAAGACGGATCAAAAGCTGAAGATCATCGTATATTATAATTGAATCGAATTTAACCTCGCATTTTGGTACTGAGGCAGCTCTTGCTTCAACTATAGAAGTAGTCAGAGATTCAAGAGCATAATTAATTTCATCTTTGGTTTGCAAAGGAATGTTTGGATCGAAGTTATATTCCATAAATGTTCGATATTGCTCCCAATCAGCCCTATGGTAATTGAAAGTAAAGCTGTTGGGATTAGAAATTATTTCTTGGGATATTTCAAAAGTTACTGGAAGGTGATCAGAACCGAAGTCAGCATGGGTAACCAATTGGTTACAAAGATGACATGAATCAGTTAAGACCAAATCAATAGTTGAGGGATTTCTTGCAGAAGAAAAGCATGTTGGGCTGTTTGGATATTGAATAGTGTAATAACCTGCAGAACAATCATCAAACAGAATATTACCATTGGAATTGCTTTGAGCATTATTCCATGAGCGGTGTTTTGCATTAAAATCTCCAATAATGAAGAATTTAGACCTATGACGGGTAAGTTTCTGAAGGTCACCCTTGAGAAAATTCTTTTGCTGGCCTACGCATTGGAATGGCAAATAGGCAGCTATAAACGTAAGTTGTCCAAATTTTGTTTCAACAGAAACTCCCAAAGTTTCAAAAACTTTGGTTTCAAATGAAGAAAGTATTTTGTGTTTGATTCGTCTATGAATAATGATGGCAACGCCACCACAGGGTCCATCAAGACGATCATTTCGATAAATTAAATAATGTGAGTCCTTCTTAACCTTATGGCCAGGTTTAAGGAACGTTTCAGTTATAACGGCAATATGCACGTTATGAACTCTCAAAAAATTAAATAGCTCGTCTTCATTATCTTTAAGAGATCGAGCATTCCAATTTAAAATGTATAATGCTTTAAAATCCATTACTGAATTTTAAAGTCATGACAATATTATTAGCAAATTTTACTCCAGTTTGAATAGCATCAAACATGGAGTTAGATTTAAGCATATCAGAAATCATGTCAATTAATGAATTCTGTAAAAATTCCATTTTAGGAGCAGTAATGCTTCCTAAGTCAAAATTGTCAAAATTTCCGTTAGAACGTTGGTTAGTATTTTGATTTCTACCCGCTGCAATAGCAGCATAGGTAGCTCCATTAACTCGCTGAACATTGTTAGCAGCGAGGGGAGTAGGTACAGATGAAACATTTGAAGCAGGGGTGATATTTGTACCTACGGGTACGAATGTAGAATTTGTTCCTCGCTGACCGTTGTTAACAGCAGAGGAATTTGTACCTGGTCGGAAACGTGGAGCGTTTCCTACCTGTCGGTTAGAACGAGATTGAAGGATCGCTTTGCGAGTCTTACATTCCCAAAAATTGGATTTGTGGTTTTCACCACAATTTGAACATTTAAATTTCTTAGGATCTTCCTTCACAGGACAGTCGTCCTTTGCGTGAGAGGAATCACCACAATTCATGCATTTAGCTGGCATGTAGCAATTTCTAGTTCCGTGACCCCATCCCTGGCACTTACGGCACTGAGTGAGGTTTTGGAAATTTCCTCCAGTCTTCCTGAAGTGTTCCCACTTCACTCGGACATGGAGCATAAGGCTAGCTTATTCCAAGGCCTTAAGGTTGTTTAGTTCACTAGACTTGAAGTGAACTAAATAAAAATCATTAGAAATCCCGTTGCGCGAATCGCCAGGACGGGATTTCATTTTCATTTTGATTACTTGGAGTGGCACAACTCCAAGTAATTTTGCCAGTTCATCTTTGATCTGATCCAGGGATTCACCACTGGGCAGTCCTTTCATGACAACCTTGAACACACGTTCAGTTTTGGTGTCGTAAGTAAAAAATGTGTGCTTCTTCTCAGTAAGATACTTGAGAAGACATTTAAATCCGTCCAAGGTTTCAGCCAATACACGGCATTCACCCCGACGTCCAATTTGTAGTGAAAACTTAACTTTCACGAAATTCAAAAGTTCCATGCGAAGAGCATGGAAATCGGTAGTGGTTATCACAATAGGGGGAATCTTTTCCTTCTTGGCATTAAGCCGGGAAAGTTTACTAGAATTTTTCTTGGATGATGGATCATTCTCATCATCCGTGAGCAAATCAAATTGATTACTCAAATTAATTTCTTCAGAAGGGGGTCAAGAGTTTGCCCCTTTCTTTTGCGTTTAGGCGCCATGGCGGCAGTAAATTTTTTATCCAAATCGACTTCCAAGCAGATTACTATAAGAATCTGAAGGATCGAAGAGGAATTTTCCAAATCGATATCCAAGAAGGATTACCTCGGGTAGGGTCCAAACAAGGATCGAAGAGGAATAAGAGGAGTTGAACAAGGTAGAAATTTTTTACAGGTTGAGCACTGAAAAGTGCTGTTTAAATTTGTTGTAGCTTTAGGTAGTAGTAACACTTCCTTCAGCAAAAAGCAAATAGATCCGCACGGCAAGAGAGCACGATGCGGACTGATGTATAAGGAATTCATTTTCGTCCGACAAAGGTGCGTTGTAGGTGGTAACGATCGATTCAGAACTGGTTGTTTCCACTGATTCTGAAAATAAATATAAAAAATGATTGATTATTAGAAAAAAAACATACAAATGATTTATTTTTTATTATTTACCTTGGCAGGGAAAAGGAACCATTCTGGAAGGTCCCGCAACGGAAATTGATTCAATGCTGGTTGCTCCGATGGACTCTGAAAAATGATTGCAAAAAAGAAGAGTTTAAGTTAGTAGTTAGAAGAAAAGAATTGAAATTTAAAGAAGAATCACATGAATTTTCAAATAACGTACCTGCAGCAGCGATTCTGGATGGTCCTGCAACGGCTTCTTCGGTCACGGCATCATTGGGTTCATATAGTTTGTGGTAGCATCGTTGACAAATGAAGGAGCTACTCTCATCTATTTTAATCTTTTTTTCCACTGCATAATCGTACAATTTATTGGTGATTTTTCTGGCACATGAACTCAACATCCAAACATCACACATTGAACACTTACGTTTCATTTTTAGATATTCTTCAATTCAACTGTTCTAGTAGGAAACTTTGATTTCTAACTGATCATTTCTTTCATAACATTCGTTGTTTTATGTGAAGCATTATATCGTACCTACGAGTGAGTGATATACCTACGAGTCTAAGCTGTAACTCATAGGTATATCACCTGTTCGTAAGCAATGACGTCACTTCAAACAGCTGTTTCAGGTAAATAGATGAATATTGCGAATAAATACAAACACCACCAAACATTTCCAAATGTCACTAACACCGCGTAGCCTATTGGGCTGGAGCTTATGTAAAAGTCATTGCCTACGGACGAGTGATATACCTATGAGGTACAGCTTGGACTCTTAGGTACTGATGCAACATGCAAAAAAAATTTGGTATTGCTGCCGTGTGGCATTTTTTCGCAACTTGTCATGGAAAAGGCCCTATGGGAGGAGTATTGAAACGAAACGCTTTTAAAATTTGAGTATACGAAGGGAAAGGTAGGATCTGCAATGTTTAAAACTTGGTCTACGTGGTTTATGGACGGCCCGCAGGTTGAACTGAATGTTGCACCCAGCTTGTAAGTTACTCATAGATTTCATTAGCCACAGCTGCTGTGACTCGATGGAGACGCATTGTGAACTACCTTGTTTTTTTTTTTTCCTTTGGTTTGTTTTTTCCGTCGATCTTGTTTTCCGTGCTGAGCACCAATGCTACCGACGTGCCAGGAAGGCAGCTCCCACACCTGGACCCTACCTATCGACCCATCAACTCATGAACCGGGGACCAACGGCTTTACTTCCCATCCGAAGGAAGGCGTGATCAGAGATGTTATGCCTCAGAACATCCCGGCGGCGCCGACTGGGATTGAACCCAGGCCTGCTGGGGTGAGAGGTAATCACGCTTACCACTACACCACCGGCGCCGTTAGTGAACTACCTTGCGTCTTCATCGTTTCCATGCACGTGTGGTGCATATATTGCGGAACAATAATTTTTTATTTTAAAAAAATTGTATCTCCAAAACTGCTTCTCCGACATCGCTAATTTTTTGATATGTTGTGTAAAATTAAATGATCTTTCAATTAAAAATACTAAAATAAGAAGTTGTTGAAGACCCTCGCAGTGAAAATAAAGAAAAAGCATTTGTAACATATTTTTTCCTACAAAATCAAATATCTCTGAGTGTTTCATAATTTTTCTTAAAATTACATTGAAACATCTTTCATTTGAAGGGTCAATCGTAAAAATCGGTCAAGAGGTTCAGAAGTTATAAATTTTTGAAAAAAGACATTTTTGAAAAAAAATTATTTTTTGGACCACCCTAACACGAAAATGGTCACCCTAATGGCGCAATAAAAAAATACGAGTCTAATATTTTTTGATAAGGAAGAACTATACCAATTTTCATGAAATTCTGAGACCCACTATAACTTTTTTCTATGGAATTGCTGTATATATATAAAAATGAATTTCTGTCTGTCTGTCTGTCTGTCTGACCCTTATAGACTCGGAAACTACTGAACAAATTGGCGTGAAAATTTGTATACAGGGGTTTTTGGGGCCGTGGAAGGTTCTTATGATGGTTCGAGACCCCTCCCTCTTCTGTAAGGGGGAGGGGGCTCCCATACAAATGAAACAGAAATTTCTGCATAACTCGAGAACTAATCAAGCAAATGGAACCAAATTAGGCATGTGGGGGCGAGTGTGGGGGTATAAGGAGATAATCATAGGGGGTAGCCCCTTAGATAATAGGGGGGGGCTACGTACAATATAGCATGCTTTTTTTTAAATCGGCGCATAAACTCAAGCTAATATTGAATCCCGAGCAAGACCGGGCACACTCAGCTAGTGTTCAATAAAAATTACAGCAGGATTTTTTTGTATTTTCCACTGTGGTGCAATTTTTTGACCAAACAATTTCAATGAAGTTTGTCCCTTCATGCACCTTTGTGGTGCAATTTTCAGGCAAAAGGTTTTCAATGCCCATATATTATGAAATGAAGTTATTTTACCTTCAAATCAAGTAATCAAGAAATCAATTTATTTTATATTCAAATTTTGAAAATGTGAAATTAAAAATCTTATTTATAAAAGAGGGGGCAATTGCCCCACCTTGCCCCACCCTGTGCTTGCCAGTGACCAGATGACAGTTCTCTGCCATCAGCAGGCTCTTGGAAGCGTAACTGATACTTGTAGATCGTGAACTGAATCTCATCATAGTTTCTTCCTTCAAATTTACATCGACTTCCTGGACCTCCTGGTCAGAGAGGTGGTAAACAATTAGCAAACTTATTAGCTTAGCTTATTAACTTAAGTAATTTTGGTAACTGGACAGCTGTTTCTTGGGCTCTTGGGACACCTTCATGTTTCGGTTATGGTTCAATGTTGGCTCAAGTTTTTTTTCCTGGAATGTAATAAATTATGAAAATTCAAATGTGGGGTCCTAAACACGGAATGCATGTTGTGGGATAACACAATTTCCAAAAAATGCGTTAGTTTTTTTTTCAGTTGCTCCATCATTAGTTTAATATTTGCTCTCTGAAGTAAAGAAGAGAGTGAAGATTGCATTTTATGATAATGCAACAGGCAGTTGTTTTCCTTATCAGAAGACTGTACATTTCAATATTGAACAAAATGTTGGTTCATATATCAGCGAAGTAGAGGAGGAAGGGGTAAAATGATCATAAGGGGCTCAAGCACCTCTTTGTTCTCCAATTTAGATGACAAACCTTACATTACGAGAATGCTGCAACACCGCACGAGATTGAATGTGGAGCGATACAGACAAGCACGGAACAGACAAAACTCGGTTTTCCGAAGGAAGAAGCGTCAGCAGGAAGACCGAGATCGCGAGGCGATGAAAAATCTGTACCGCGTAAACGACACACGGAAGTTCTATGAGAAGCTAAACAGTTCGCGCAAAGGCTACGTGCCGCAAGCCGATATGTGCAAGGACTTGGACGGTAACCGACGAACGAGTGTGAGGTGATTGAGAGGTGGAAGCAGTACTATGACGAGCACCTCAACGGTGAAGCAGCAGAAAACGAAGGTGGCACGGCACCATACCTTGAAGCACGTGCAGAAGACGACTGGCTACCGGCCTCTGATCTTCAAGAAGTTGAGGAGGAGATCGGTTGGCTGAAGAACAACAAAGCAACTGGTGTAGATCAACTACCAAGTGAGCTATTAAAATACGGTGGTGAAGCACTGGTTAGAGCGCTGCACTGGGTAATTGCCAGGATTTGGGAGGAGGAGATATTACCGGAGGAGTGGATGGAAGGTGTCGTATGCCCAATCTACAAAAAGGGGGACAAATTGGATTGCTGCAACTAGCGCGATCACACTGCTGAGCGCCGCCTACAAGGTACTCTCTCAAATTCTATGCCGCCGCCTGTCATCATTTCCAAGAGAGTTCGTGGGGCAATACCAGGTGGGATTCATGAGTGCCCGCGCTACCACGGATTTCAAATCCGCATACGACACAATCGATCGAGATCAGCTATGGCAGATTATGCACGAGTACGGATTTCCGGATAAACTGACGCGATTGGTCAAGGCGACGATGGATCGAGTGATGTGCGTTGTTCGAGTATCGGGGACACTCTCGAGTCCCTTTGAATCTCGAAGGGGGCTACGGCAAGGTGATGGAATTTCGTGTTTGCTATTCAACATCGCGTTAGAAGGTGTAATCAGAAGAGCTGGGATAGACACGAGTGGCATGGTCTTCAGGAAGTCCATCCAGCTTCTTGGCTTCGCCGATGACATTGACATCATGGCACGGAACTTTGAGACGATGGCGGAAACGTACATCAGAATGAAGGCTGAAGCTAGGTGGATTGGACTTGCCATCAACGCATCAAAGACAAAATACATGAAAGGAAGAGGTTCTAGGGAATACAATGTTAGCCTCCCACCCCGAGTTCAGATTGACGGTCACGAAATCGAGGTGGCCGATGAGTTCGTGTATTTGGGCTCACTGGTGACCGCCGAAAATTATACCAGCAGAGAAATTCAAAGACGCATTACTTTGGCTACTTTGGACTCCGGAGGACGCTCCGGTCGAATAAAATTCGCCGCCGCACGAAGTAGACTGTCTACAAGACGCTGGTTAGACCGGTGGTGCTCTACGGCCACGAGACCTGGACTATGCTCGTGGAGGACCAACGCGCCCTTGGTGTTTTCGAACGAAAGGTGTTGCGTACCATCTACGGTGGAGTGCAGATGGATGACGGAAGGTGGAGGAGGCGAATGAATCACGAATTGCACCAGCTGCTGGGAGAACCATCCATCGTCCACATTGCAAAAATTGGGCGACTACGGTGGGCTGGGCACGTTGTAAGAGTGCCGCACGACGACCCAGTGAAAATGGTTCTAGAAAGCGACCCAATAGGAACAAGAAGAAGAGGCGGGCAGTGGGCAAGGTGGATCGACCAAGACCCTTCGCAGACTACGAGGTTGGCGAAGTGTGGCCATGGATCGAGTAGTGTGGAGACGACTTCTTCGGACAGCAGAGGACAACAAGGCCTTATTCTGATTGGTAAGGTAAGTAACCTTACATAAAATTACCATGTATCATCATTATGTAGTTTACAGCGTGTTCGTAGAATGATACAAAATAGATTACTGTGACTTTTCTCAAATCAAATGTTTGGTGCTTAGTATAACATTAATTGAAAATTAGGGGGATTCAGTTATTGAACTTCAAAGTCGGAGAAAAAGCTCGTATGCAGTTTCTCCAGCTGTTCAATGTTTTGGTAACGGGTGGCAACTAAAATTTTGGAATTTCTTTCTCAAGCTGTCAAAAAACAGACAAACATACTTGAAGAAGATCTGATTTATTAAAATTAAAAATACATTGTCCATTGTTGAAAAAAAATTAGTGAACATTTGAAAACGGTCCGTAATCGGATATTCGGCGAAGCTTCCATTTGATGTCGGAACAGGAACGTTGTACGGCCTTCATGTCAACTTTGCGAATGCATCTCTTGATTCTACCAATCAACTGTTTGCAATTCGTGGCTCTCCAGTTATTTTTGTACACCAAGGAGCTCAAAACCCCGAAGAAATCTTCGATTGGGCGACACTGAGGCAGATTTGTCGGGTTGTGGTTTTTGGGTACAAATGGGATCTAGAGATGAACTAGCCTAAGGCTAAAAATCTCTTTAATAAAGAATTAAAAAAAAAATACAAATGGGATCGAATGGGTATTCAGGAACGATTGTGTTTTTTTGGCGTAATGCGATGACGCTTTATCCGGCCAAAAACACGTATTGTCCATCAGCATGATGTTTTTGTAGAAACGGGATCGAAATTTTCTTCAAACATTCGTTCTGGTACACATATTGATTGATTGCCAAACCAGAGGGCTTGAACCATGGCACGAGAAAAGGAACGAAGTCCTTTTGCGTCCATAATTTTGGCTGGTCTTCCACTACCTTGCTTGCGAGCAGTTGTTGGGGATCTTAGGATATGGTAAACAGTCAAAGCCGCAACATTTTCGCTTTTAAAATGTTGTACCTTATACTTTTTGCCGAGATTTCTGTGCAGTTCGTAGAACTGTACAACGCGCTCGCGAAAAACTTCTTGTTTCGACGGCATAAACAAAACAGAAAATACTAGCAGAAAGAGGAGAGAGAGAGCTAACACATACACACTCTTATTTTTCTCTGAGCTCGTTTGTTGTTGAGCATAGAGGCCTCGAAAAAAATCCAAAATTTTAGTTGCCACCCGTTAATAAGCATCATAGTTAAGGTACACCGGGGTGGAAGTGAATATTCACTGTAATTATTTTTTAGACGCATTGTGTACTACCGCAAACTACTATATTAGAAATAATCTCAGTGATTATTCACTTTCGCTAAGAGATACATCTACCGTTTCAACTTCCCACGCGTATCAACATGCCCCGTTGCAGGGTACTGGATTTTGGTGGACCTATTTGTCATTTTCGCACTGCGTCTACATGTATGCCATTTTTTTTCCTATGAATATAACATAAGGACAGTTTGGTAAAAAATTCTACCTTGCTAGTTTCTAATAATACCAAAGAATGAAAAATGTTGGTAAGACCTATTATATATAGTACAATTTGTCAGGCTGAGTGTCATAAACCAACCAACAGCCGCAAACATAGAGCACATATTTTTTGGAATAGATCAACCGGTTCCGAGAATATGACCATATGAATACGATTTATATGAGACATGAGGCTAATTGAGACCTCAATCAAATAAAACTTATCATGTGATACCTTAAATCACATTAGAATAAAAAAAAAGCTAGTTCAATGGGAGTCATTTGGGGGGATCCAGTGCCGCATTGACCATACCTGGCCATGTTTCGATCCCCCCGGAGAAGTGGCCAGTTTCTGAATATGGTCAAAAACCATTGAATCACATTAAAATTCAACAACCAGTTCAATGGAAGTTTTTAGGAAAAGCCAGGATCCAATCAATTTTCGTAAACCTCTAGGGAAGTAGCCAGTTGTAGACTTGGATGAAAATCCATTATGCGATGCCTGAAATCACATGAGAATTCATTTACTTCCTCTATGCTTTGTTTAATAAAGTTGTGACTAGGAAAGTAAACAAAAAATCATGTTGCTGCGCGCGATGGAAATTGTAAACAAACCGAAGCACACCTGACAGCCAATGCAGAAAAAAATCTAGGTCCAACCATGATGCATATATAAATTAGGAATTTTGTCAAATATTTAAACTTTTAAATAAAATAAATGCATGCTAGCATGAAATTTACATCTTTCAGTAGTATTATACTGCACAAAAACTTTGAATGTGTAAGTAATCATAATTAATTTGAATTTCCTAATCAATTTATTTGAATTTCCTACCTAGAGTTGACGGACCTTCTGCCAGCGTCCCAATCAGTAGATGGTGACGCATTATCTCTGACATCTTTCATGTTGGCTTGATAACACCGAACTATCTCTGTAGTGGTCTTGGATTGTCCGTCTGCCTGACGATCCTTCGCATCCAACTGTAAAACATAACTGGTCCCTCTAAATATGCAATTAGATTACCATCCGAAGTCCATACTTTTTTTTTCAAATATTATGCCCAACAGATCACCGCCCGCCCACCCCCCCCTTCATAAAAATCGGTGCGAAATCCTGTCAGGGAAGGAGCTAAGAAAGTATTTTTGTGCAGAATATGTAATAAAGGATGGACTTCGGCTGTTAATCTAATTGCATATATATAGAGTTACCAGATATATTTTACAGCCATTCGTTGCTAGACCGTCTAGCAGTACAGTTCCTTCGTTCGTTCGCTTCACTATCGAATTTTGTCTAGTTCGTTTTATTGGTACGTTCGCTTCGTGGAAGTGCCATCATCCACAGGCGCAAGTCTAATTGCACTTGCCAATATACAAAGCATGGTACGCAAGCGTACTACTGCTCCTGCATCGGAGGGCCCTAGCAAGAAGGCCCAAACGGATCCCAGCGCTGCTTCGGATGACGCGGCAAATCAGCTGCTACAGAGCAACCAATTATCGGTGCTCGGAGTAGAAATTGACGGTGGTGACGCCACTGAAATTGCGAAAAAGGAGCGGATTCCCCCGCTATTTACCACGATGAAGGACGTCGCCCTGCTTAGGGATGAGCTGGCAAAACGCAAATTGTTCCCGCGATTCAAAATCTGTAGCGTTAGAACAAACACCATGTGCTCCAGCCTACAGCAGTACAAGTCGGTCGGTGACCTGCTGAAGGACAGCACAGTGGAGTTTTACACTCACGATTTGCCTTCGATGAAACCATTGAAGGTTGTTTTACGAGGTCTGCCGTCGTACGAAGCGGCTACCGTAAAAGATGAACTGGTGAGGCTCGGATTAAAACCAGAGGCAGTCCACCCAATGAATCGACGGCCTATGCCCAATACCAACTATCGAGACCAACTATTTCTGGTCCACCTCACGAAGAGCTCCACCACCCTTGCTGCGCTCAAGAGCAACATACGTGACCTGTTTCAGGTCATTATCGACTGGGAATACTACAAGCCGCAACACCGTGATGTGACCCAATGACAAGTTGCCTCTCCTTCGGCCATGGCACGAAGAACTGTCATATGAAACCACGCTGCGACAAGTGTGCTAAGGCCCCCACTCGACGGCGACCTGTGCTCAATCTGATGACACCGACCCAAAGTGCGTGAATTGCGGCGGAACTCACCGTGCCACTACTCGGGACTGCCCAAGCGAACGGAATTCATCACCATGAGGAAAAAGGTGGCTACTAGCAACCAGCCAGGCCCACATCGAAATAAACGTGCACCACCAGCCATCACGGACGAACAATACCCGGCAATCCGTCCTCGTCATCTGGTCCCAAATCTTCCACCGCTACCTCTCAACAACAGTCAACAAGCCGCCCCCTTAGCTCAGCATCGCCTCACTACTGCTGCAGCTCTGCCAAATCAAGCTTCTGCCTCGGCGCCTGGACTATCGTATGCCCGAGTTGCCTCAGGTGACTCAGTTGACGAATCTCCGTTAACACCAGAGGAACTAGTAACGCTGGTTGCAGAGGTGATCGTCATTATGCGCACTTGTAAGACTCGATCTGAACAGCTTCATGCTGCCTTGTCACTCGTCACCAAGTATGGAGCGTGAAGCTATACAAATTGCAAATTGGAACGCTTGCTCACTGACGAACAAGCGATTTCCTCAACACCAAGACGCACTTGAAGCCCGAACTGACCGTATTCCTTCCCGACTTCCGGCTCGTCAGACTTGATCGCACCTGCTCTGGAGGTGGAGGAGTGGCGATCGCTGCAAGATGGAACATCAGTTGCCGGCTGCTACCAAACTTCCAGCTGAAAACAATTGAAGCAATCGGAGTGGAGGTGAGCACATCACTTGGCCCAATCACCACCATTGCGGCCTACTGCCCCAAGCAAACCAACATCAGGGACGGGTCGTCAGTGGCCCTCCGGAAAGACATCATCAAACTCACCCGGAGGAGCGGAATCTTTATCATCGCTGGCGATCTGAATGCAAAACACCAAGCTTGGGGCAACGGTCGGAGCAATAGAAACGGCATCATCCTCAATGAAGACCTGCAAGAGGGCCACTATACCATCTTGGTCCCGGACTCTCCCACCCGGTTGAGTCGGTCTGGGGTCTATGCAACCATCGACATCTTCGTTAGCAACATGGGACACAACATCTCGCAACCTGTGGCATTCCAGGAGCTGAACTCGGACCACTACCCGGTGGTGGCCGAACTTGGATCCTCGGTAAACCGATTCGAAGCATCCCGGCGCAACTACCATCGAGTCAACTGGGAGCAATATCAACACTGCGTCGACACAACCATCGACTACGATGTCCAACCGGGGACGTCCGAAGATGTTGACCGGTGTCTACAAACCATCGAGGAGGCGATTTCCCGGGCCAGGGAACAACACGTGCCAGTATCCAGACAGGTGAGTAACACTCTGAACCTTGACAGCCCTACCAAAGATCTCATTTGACTCCGTAACACCATTCGTAGGCAGTACCAGCGTACTGGTCTGTCTAACTTGAAGACCAATTGTAATCGATTAACACCCGAGTAGCACACTTTCATCACAATAAGTTACAGCAACTTGTTTATCACTGAAATAAGTCGTATATAAGTTTCTACAATCGATTTGTGACAAGCGTGCTACTAGGGCAAAGATCATTCAGGCCAGGATGGTGGATCTCAGAAATATAGATTTTGCTAGTAAGATCCGCTCTCTCCCACATTGTGGAAACTGTTTGTTGCTGAAAATTCAACCAATCTTCTTCAGATTCAGAATATGTTTCCAGAGGAATCCGAGATTAAGGCTGACGAACTGTTGGCCTATATCAAATCATCTAAAAACATGAAGACCCCAGGTTTCGACAACATCCTGAATCAGGAACTCAAACAATTGAGTTCCAGATTCTACAACCATCTGGCACTGATTTTTAATCAGTGACTCAGACTTGGCTGCTTCCCCTCGTGTTGGAAGTCAGCAAAAAGTCATACCCATCCGGAAACCTGGGAAGGATCCGTCCTCTCCTTCAAGTTATCAGCCTTCTCTCAGGGTTATCAAAACTGTTCGAAAGAGCACTGTACCACCGGCTCCTAACATCTGCCGATGAAAACAACTTGTTACTCGAGGAACAGTTTGGTTTTTGGAAAGGTCGTTCGACCGTCTACCAGCTGACTCGAGTAACAAACATTCACAGACGGAACAAATCTGTTTCGAAAACATCTGCCATGGCGTTTTTGGACGTTGAAAAAGCGTTCGACAATGTCTGGCATGATGGCCTGGTGTTCAAATTGCAGCAGTACGGTCTTCCAATCTTCCTAGTGAAGATAATAAACAACTATGTATCAGACAAGACTTCCGAGTCTCTCTGAATGGCATCACATCGGATGCTTTCAACATCGGTGCCGGGGTTCCACAAGGAAGCATCATTGGCCCCATCCTATTCAACCTGTTCACCTCGGATATGCCGGCTCTCCCTGATGGTGGATCGTTGTCTCTGTTCGCAGATGACACATCCATCTTCTACAAGGGTAGGGTCATCGGAGCTCTGACTGCCAAACTTCAGAGAGTCCTGTCTGAATATTTCAACAGCTGGAAGATCCGTATCAACGCGGCAAAGACCCAGGTCATTATCTTTCCACACTCTAAATCTCCTAGACTTGTTCCGTAGGAGAATAACAAGATCTGCCTGAACGGCACAGTGGTGGAATGGTCCAAAGCGGTCGTGTACCTCGAGCTAACACTAGACAGCAAGCTTCTTTTCAGGAAGCACGTTGACAAAACGAAAACTAAGTACAAAATCTTGATAAGATCGTTGTATCCACTTATCAACAGGAAGTCAACCCTGTCCCTGAAAAATTAGCTTGCTGTCTACAAACAAATCATCCTTCCTGTAATCGAGTACGGTATGCCAATCTGGGAGAGTTGCGCAAAATGCCATCACCTTAAACCTCCGAAGGATCCAGAACAAGATCCTTAGGATGGTCCTAAACAGTCCCCCGCGGACTAGAAATTCTGAGATCTACTTCCTGGCTGGAATTCAGACATTAGAAGAACGGAAAGTTCATCCTGGAAAGGTTCAGAGACACCTGTCTGAGATCAAATCATCTGATCATACGTGATCTAGCACGTTAGGTTAAGTTATACTCGTAGCTAGGTAGGTTATCACTTTTTCAATTCAAATAAAACACATCCCCAAAGGGGTATTCTGTAAACTAGTTGAAAAACGCAAATATTAAATTAGAATATCAAATTAAACAAAGATGAAGAGCCAGGTAGGCTAATCAATTAAAATGATAAATCAATGTACTACCATAATCAACAGAAATAAACATAATTTTAACCACTACTATTTCACCACACACATTTTTGTTTTCGTTTTTTTTTTTTTTTTTTTTGCAGCCCAATGTAGTCGACAAAGACGTAGTTCTACGTGAAATTATGTTCGAACCAAAAAAAATTGGTTCTTGTAAATTTCATCAGGTAATCCAGCCTGCATCAACCCCTCGGTGTAAAACTTCACCGGGAAAAAAAATACTGTCTGTTGTCGAGCGTTAAAATATTATGTGAATCTGTACATCGCGATGCATAAAAATTGGCAGCATGCACATGATCCCCTTATATCCGCCCCATGTTCCACCGGCACCCTCACAAGTTCCAATGACAGTGATACGTGCCACATAGCTCTTAGAATCACCATGACTACACCGAGTCCCGGGTGAATTCCCGCTTCGTTACTCCCTTCCAGCACGTCCTGATCCGGATCCAGCGGGAGACATATTTCTAACCATAGTGGCCCGTCCTTCCGCTGACTGGTAGGTAGTAGGTTACTGCCGGGCGCAAAATCAATGGCTGGTGGTGGCAGCTGCTAGGAAAAATGTCATCCCATGTTTGAGGCCAGAACATTTTTCCTAGATGCAGCTCTCACCCTCCCTGTTGCCGATTTTTTTTCCGGTTGCCGAAAGCTTAAACGCTTCCCCATGGGCCCTGTGGCCAGTGTTAGCACAATTGGATTTTCGCGTACGCAAAGCTACTGTCGGTAAATTTATTCAGCCCGAAGCGAGGTAGTTGCGAGGCGGTCTGGCAAGTTTTCCGGGCGCGAGACTAGCCACGTATGACCTTGTCTTGATGGAGGTCGGGGGCTGGTGGAGAAAGTGGAAGGCGATGCTGATGGTGCTCCCACATGGCATATTGTGCGAATATACGGTAGCAACGGCGGGCGTTTTTAATTAAAATGTAAAATTATATACGAGCTCAAGCATGCAGCTGTGAGAGACACACATTCGCATTCACTCATACACACACAGGGATGAAGGCATGTATCAAAAATTGTACCCTGTGCGCCCGAGATAGAGATGATCGGAAGTCGCTTGGTTGTTTTAGTCGAAGAAGCGTGGCACTGGCTAGGAGACATCCCTACGATTCGAATCCAGCACAGCTCCTGAACCAATCCAGAGAGGTTCAATGTTGCAGCTGTTGCTGTTGTTGTTGTTCTCGGTGCTGGTGCTACTGCTGCTCTGTGCCAAGGGTGATAAACTAGCGGATAAACGAAAAGTGCACGTGCAAAAAAATATACGGTGAATTGTTTCATGCACCGCATCATTGAGGTGAATCGAATCGGGAGAAAACGGGAGGAGTCCTCAAAAAAGCAAAAAAAAAAAATACATCACGGTTCAACTCATAGATATGGAAAATTTTCCAATATTTCAGTGTTGATTCTAGCGTTATGAATGTTGTCATGTTTTGAAAGTTCGCAATTTCCCTTCCCATAAGCCCAACGGTGGCAGTAGCAGCAGAAGCAATGCCAACGTATTGAAACACGTGTTATTTTACTTTTTCTAGTTGACTATGTAAAGGTTGAAATTCATACTACCGGAAGCCTTTATGCATGTCGTCTGGTGAGAATTGAGCGTTTCAATCACTGTTAATAGTGGAATGGTTTATACTACAAACTATGACGATGAAAAGTATGCACAAACTTCTTTGAACATGAACGTACGTCATTAAAAATATATCTCCTTAAATATTGTAACTTGTAATAAATATATTTGTAGTCAAACTGAATATGTTTTGAATTTATGGTACTCTATTTGTTCAACTTTTTTCTTTCTTGATTGAATATATTTTATTCTGGTGTTACTTGCTGTTACGTTACTTCTTGTTTGTTTATTCCATTTAATCTTCTCGAAATAATTATCCATAAATAACAAACCTATTTTTCCTCCTTTATTAAAAGTTTTTGTCTTTTTTTTTACTCCTTCTCTTATTTTAGTTTTAGTTTTTGAGATTCTCTAGTCTTCTACATCTGATTCTGACTCTTCTTCGCTTCCTATAGTTTTATAGATTTTCTCTGCCTGTTTTTGTTTTATTCCTCCTTAACCAACTCGAACCATTTTTCTTCTGTAATCTCAAGTAATTTCTCCTTATCTTCTCTTGAACTGTCATTCTATGTTTTTGCGGGCCTACCTCTTTTTTTTTCATGAAAATTTGAGTTTTTTAGTAGATGCCCTTCTGTTCTTATCTCTATATATTACCAATAGCTTATGCGCATTACCCTAACTTTTTTAACTGCTGATTTTCCATCTAAAAAGCTTGAAACTGTTATTATTCCTATTGGTCTATTCCTTGAATATCTTAACATCTCTTTTAATATTTGTAATTCATACCTACTGATTGACTTTCTTTTTCTTTTTATCAGAGCTGCTGCTTTCAAATCATATGTAATAGCTGGTGAGACTATTGTTTTATAAATAAGTTTGAAAAGTGCACACGGGGGCTTATATCGTCTTATGAATTCTATAATTATTTTACTAATATTAATCGCATGAATGCACCTTTTTCTTGTTGTTTGTAGCCTATCCAAAGTTTCTGTTAAAAATGTTCCTAGATATCTCATAGTTTTAACTATCACGTACTCTTCTCCATGTATTTAAACTGTTTCTGGTATGTTCCTGTCTGACAAAGGCTCTCTTATCATTATTTGGCTTTTGTCTACATTGATTTCTTATACTTTTTCCTTAATTCTTGTTTTAACTGTTTGATTATAGATTCTTTTTGATTTACTGATACCCCTATAATTAACAAATCATCATCAAATGCTTTAACTGCTGGTAATTTACCATTATTTAATTCTTTTAGTTTAAATTTTGATATTTCTTTTTGACTTCCTACAAAACTTTTTGGATAGTTAATGTGAAGATGTAGGGTGATAGTGGGCATCCTTGCTTAATGCCCGTTCCCTTAATCCTCTCCCCTGAGAATACTCCTTCCCAGCGAACACACGTACGTTCTGCATTCAGCGCCTGTATCACTCTATTGATTAAATGACTAGGTACATTAAATTCTTCCAGAATTTGCTGCACCGAAGCAATTTCAACAAAATCGAACGCTTTCTTAATATCTACCGATGCTACTATAAATGTGTTTCCGCAGTCCCAATTTTCCTCCAAATATCTCCTCGCAAAAAACATTTGGTCATCCGTTGATCTGTTCTGTGTGAATGCTGCCTGTTGGTATCCTTATGTAATCTGTTTACCAGCCATCTTGTATAAATGTTGTATCCTATATTACAAAGCGTTATTCTCCTATAATCTCCTGTTTCTTTTGCTGATTTTTTCTTTGGTATTGGTACTTGATATGATTGTTTCCACTATTTTGGCATTTCGTTGGTTGCCCATACCCGCTTTATGATGCTGTATATCTCATCGCTGTATTTCAAAAACTCATTCTTGATTTCATCTACACTGCGTGACGAATTTTTGCAGTAAATTTCAAATAGTAATTTCTCATGCTTGTGCATCATGATTTAGATATATTTGGCAGCACTGGATAGCTTATACTGTTAGGTGTAAGATTTAAACAAACAAAGGACACAGAAGGAGACAAATTTACTCATCGCTGAGTTCCTGCACTTTTGGCGATTATGAGTGAATTAAACTCAAATTTGGGTCGTTCTCATTCGCCGTGTACGCAAAAGGAAAAGAGCCAGTGTCGCTACTTGATAGCAAAATACTCATAATGGGAGGAGTCTTTGTAGCTTTTATACCACTTGGTTGCACATCATTCTGCTTTAACCTGAAAAGATATAATAGAGCGCTGCTGTATGGCATTAGCTCATTTTCGCTTCGGACGGCGTGGTGAACAGCAGCAGCAGTAGGAAGGTGGTGGCTAGTCCACTCCTTCACACCTAACAAGCAACAATTGACTGGTCGTGGCAAAGGAGGAAAAGGTCTGGTAAAGGAGGCGTCAAGCGTCATCGCTAAGTTCTTGGAGATAACCGCCATCGGTCATCTGGCTCGCCGTGGTGGTGTCAAACGTATCTCCGGTCTGATCTACGAGGTGTGCTGAAGGTGTTCCTGGAAAATGAGGTCCGTGATGCTGTCACCTACACTAAACACGCCAAGCGTAAGTGGCCATGGATGTCCTCTTCAATAAAACGGCCCTTTTCAGGGCCATCAAGCTTACATCAGTAAAGAGTTGGAATTGAATGTATCTGTGCTTGTTTGTCCATATTCAGAACCACAAGCCTCCAACGACCACACAAAATGCTCTCCAGAGTTGTAATCTTGTAACCAAACTTGGAAGCAGGGGTGCAAGTTATTTTGAATGATTCTCTTAATCAACTTTCTCTTTGAAAAAGATTACTACAAATTTGGCACGCCTACAATTCAAAAACGGAAAGAGTTGAGATAATAGATAATTGATCAATTAAAAGAACTAAATGCTCTTCACATTTATTCCGTACACGTCCACTACCGGTCCTACGTCAAGCTTCCGTTCGTGCCCCTAGGCACAGACCCTTCTACTTTTTTTTCTCAAATATGCCATTTACTGCAAAAAATCGTCACGCACCCTGTAGACTAGGAAAAACTCTGCTTTTCCATTTGCTAACCCTTTTCTGATCTATTTCTACTTTCGTTGGCGCTTCTGTTAGTTCTTATTTATCTTCTCTTACTTCCAATTGCTGTCCTTCCGTTAGCTCTAGTTCATCGATCATTTTTTTCATTGGTATTAGTGTTTTATTTTTATTTTTATTGAGTATTAAGGTGGAGCTGCGTAACAGCTTAGTTTTCAAGACTTGACCCAGTTGAATAAATTTTGCTTCTATCTTTGACAATACAGCAGAAGGACTAGCCTATGTTGGCCGCTTGAACACTGGATTCCGTGTATATTGTTTCAAGATAGTTATAAAAAAATGCTGTGACGTGTGCGCGTAGATACATCCGCGTAGAAAACCAATTGAATAAGTAAATCCGTTTCGAAAGAAATATTTAAATTATGTAAGTTACGAAAACCGCGCGAATTCCGAAAGCCGTGCGAGACAACCGAAACGAGGAAAAAAGGCTTATTATTATTTAAAGAGTGCCACCAAAATAAATGTGATAGCCGTGAAAAGTTAAACATGCATCAATACCACATAAGGAAAGATCGATTTTACGTAGGGTTTAGTTCATAGATTAACATTGATTGCTGTTTACAAACGTAAGTACTTGAAAACTAAGAAATAAGTTAATTAAATGCTTTAACTGCATATATAAGTACAACAAACTCCAAAAGTTTAAAAGTTATTAATTGTCACATGCCTCTACTTTTACTTATTTCCTAAACAATTACTCTCCTTGTTAATCTGCTTAATGCTATTGGTCTGCTTGCGTTTTCTTATTAAAGTTCAAGACTAAATAAGAAGATTTATTCTACAACTTTAAAGGTTAGTTGCCTCCCTAAGCGGACCCCCCGCATCCTAATTCTTTTGTTAATCTACTTAATGTTATTAGACTTTCTGAAGTTTCTTATTTAAGTTCATTTGATGATTATGATATCTCATTAGTCTAATTTGATATATTATTAAAAACTCTAATTCACCTAATCAATCATAGCTCAAGTAACATTGCATGTTTTATCTAGGTTTTAAAGCATGCTACAAGTCTAAATCATGGTCTTCAGAGCCCCCATAAAACCAAAATTGTTACTTGGGAATCCATTAGACTGATGCAAAACCCGAAACCCTCGCTCCACAGTTCTCAAACGGTTCCAAAGCAGGTCCTGACTACACACTTAATCACGGGTTCCATGTTCGGTAATTTTTTTACAGTTTTCGAACTGTAAATCACAAAAATTACCGATCATTCAGTTATTCTCAACAAAACTGCTGATGATCAGTAGCTATTGCGACAAACTACTGAATACGGTAAAAGCATGTACTGAATTTACCGTAAAATAACAGCTTTACGATGAATGAATGCAACTCAGTAAAATGGAGTGCCGAGTTTTCAGTATTCATTGATTTTTACTGAATTTTACTGAAAATTGCTGATCACACCAGTAAATCAAATTACAAACGCCATCTTCCTCCGTTCTACCTTGCTGACTTGACAACGGAAATATCCGCGTGAAGAAGCAAACAATTGTGAAAATCAATGAAACATCTGGAAGTCGATACAGAAGTGCAAAAACTGCCACAAAATTGAGCAGTTTCTGCACTAATGCATCGACTTTCAGATGTTTGATTTTGAAGCATAACCATTCAATACAATTGCCTTATAGAGCTCCAGACTTTGGCACGCAATCCAGCACACCGAGAGAGCCACAATCCGGTTGAATCATCAGGAAGCGCTGACCGCTCAACCAGAACTAGTTCAGAATCACGGCTACTCCACCACTAAACATGTTAACCTTAGTTCCGTAATAAAAATCGTTCATAATGTATCCAAAATAATCATTGAGCAGTTAATCATTGTATTTATAAATTTATTGAATTATTCATAAAAATACCTGCTGAAAAAATACTGATAAAATCAGCAAAAAATGTAAACAAATAATTTACTGAAAAAGACAGCAATTATTCTACTGACTAAAACGGTAATTTATAACATTTCAGAGATTCTGCGATTTACGGAGTTTTCAGTTAAATCAAAAAGTACTCAGTTGATTACTGAAAACTCAGCTGTTTGAAAACCCAGTAAAATTTTACCGACTCCGGTAATCTAAACTCTGTGTGTAGCCTCCCAAAACCTAAACTCATTCGGCAAGAAACTGACCCGGCACAAACCATTCGAAGTCCGCATGGAAACCATCATGGAAAAACCAAACCTTTTGCTCATTGTCTTCTTACCATTTTCCATATTGCTTTTTTGAAATTTTTTATAACTATTCTTATGGGAAATTTTCTAAGCTAAAACCCTGCGAAATACCGTTCTTCAGCCAATTGTCAAATTAAATTGCTATTAACTGTCCAAGAGAATGATAATCTTATGGCATGATCAAACAGCCGTTCTGAGGGCAACACTGCATTCTGCCATGATATTTGTGCTCTATTCTTCGCACCAGAAACACCAACGTTGCCCGCTGAACAGCTGAATGAGCATAATCATAAGACATCAGTGCCCCGATGGTAACTTCTGTTCTTTACATTTGATTGAAGAACGGCTTTCAACAAAGTGATGTGGTGAATTGTTAGATAGATATGAACAAAAACATAAGCCTTCCCACAGTAATCCCCATACAAATCCGAAAGGGTCCGCGCCACGTCAGCCTCCTACCAAAGTAGTCCAAACCCTGGGATGCCAAGCAGGACCCAACCCGGAACCGTCTAAGCACTTCGGAGTGAAAACTTCAAACTTTGAATCAGTCTAATAACCCATGCTTTATTAAGTACCTGCACTTGTGCTTGTAGTATAAAATTAAACGTATTTCAAGTACTTTTGATTTTGGCCTATACCTATTTATTATATCTTAGTTCAACCTAGGTAACACCTTCATGTGACAAAATGAATTAAAAAGAATGAGGTTTGCAAAAGAAAAAAGGAATAGCTACGGAATGGATTAGGCAAAACGTAAATTTTAGAAGACAGGAGTATATATCGTATAGGTTCTTACAACAATTTGTTTGGAAAAATTCCAAAAAACCACTACCCTCCCCTTGGCTAGTTTTTGCACCTTGCTGTTGGTGGGCTGGCTAAATTTCATGCTTAGAATGGCACCATGGACAGGCAATGGGGATTACTAAGCTTCCCCTCTCTGATAAACCACTGCATGTGAGAACCAAAGATCTAGTCTAGCAGTGATAGTATCACACTTGTTACTCCTTCCATTGAGAGCCGCGTTGTAGTACGCTTACGTGTAGGCACTGACGTTGGGTGTGATACTGGCGGGTTTTGCCGCAAATCACTCTTATTTTATTTATTTTTACGCAGATAGATTTATTTGGATTTGCAAGGGAATTATACTATTGAAATATTTCAGAAAGTGCCCAACAGTGCTCCTTCTACTTGCGTGACAAGCTTTCGTTGTTATTTTCATTGAGGTTTTACTCAGGGAACAATGTTAAACATCATTTTTGTACATGGTATTGTAACTAATCTTATATATGCTTCATTTTGATTTGGGAGAAGTGTTTGAACTATGACTCGGGATTTCCACTGTGGCGTGCTTCTATTGTGACATACCCATACGTATTTTCGTGGTGTAACATATTGGAAGCGTGTGAGCATAGTTGGAGCAAATACCCTATATAATTTAAAAATCAGCTAGGAAACTAACTTCAAAATGACGCATTTTAGTCACATGAAGGTGTTACCTGGGTCGAACTACGATATAATAAATAGGTATAGGTCAAAATTAAAAGTACTTGAAACACGTTTAGTTTTAGATTATAAGCACAAGTGCAGGTACTTAATAAAGCATGGGTTATGATTGATAAGGTGAATTAGAGCTTATAATGATTTATTAAATTAGACTAATGAGATATCATAATCATTAAAAAAAACTTTCATAAGAAACTTCAGAAAGTATAATGTAATTAAGTAGATTAACAAAAGAATTAGGATGCGGGGTGGTCCGCTTAGGGAGGCAACTAACCTTTAAAGTTGTAGAATAAATCTTCTTATTTAGTCTTGAACTTTAATAAGAAAACGCAAGCAGATCAATAGCATTAAGCAGATTAACAAGGAGAGGAATAGTTGAGGAAATAAGTAAAAGTAGAGGTATGCGACAATTAATCACTTTTAAACTTTTGAAGGTTTTGTATTCCCCTGAGTTTGTTGTGCTCGATTACTATATTATTCTCTCAATACGCGAAATCTCTTATATATGCGGTTAAATCATTTGAGTTAACTTATTTCTTAGTGTTCAAGTACTTAAATTTGTAAACAGCAGTCAATGTTAATCTGTGAACTAAACCCTACGTAAAATCGATCTTTCCTTATGTGGTATTGATGCACGTTTAACTTTTCGCGGCTGTCGAAATCAACGCGCCTACGCGCCTACGTCTACAGAGCTTACGCAGAAGTGATTCGCAATGCGGTAAAGTTTTTTTGAGCTGCTGTAGTATAGAATTTGTTCGGTACGGTCGCGAAATCTTGAAATGATTGATACGTGCGGTAAAATAACTAAATTGAAACAAAGCTCAACAGTAAAATAAGTAGAATATTTCGGGAGGAAACCAAAATTAATCAACTTGCCAACATAGGCTATCACATTTATTTTGGTGGCACTCTTTAAATGATAATAAGCCTTTTTTTCTCGCTTCAGTTGTCTGGCAAGGCTTTCGGAATTCGCGCGGTTTTCGTAACTTACATAATTTAGATATTTCGTTCGAAACGGATTTACTTATTCATTCGGTTTACTACGCGGATGTATCTACGCGCACACGTCACAGCATTTTTTCTATAACTATCTTGAAACAATACATACGGAATCCAGTGTTCAAGCGGCCAACATAGACTAGACCTTCTGCTGTATTGTCAAAGATAGAAGCAAAATTTATTCAAATGGGTTAAGCCTTGAAAACTAAGCTGTTACGCAGCTCCAGCTTGATACCCAAAAAAAAAAAAAAAAGTTTAACCAACTAAATTTGATTACAAAAGTCTGTAAATAATTGTGAAAAAACTAAAAAGTCTGTAAATGTCTGTAACGAAACAAATGTCTGTGAAAAAAAATAAAAGTCTGTAAATTCACAGACATGTCTGTAAATCTGGCATCTCTGGTCTGATAATCACCATTCATAATTGAAAGTGTCTACTTTTCTACCTAATACGTTGACTGCTTACAGTACTGCAATATCAATTCCAGCTCTTTGTCATTCGTCGTCGATTTCCATCCTTCGATTTCCATCCTTTTCGTTGATTGGCAGCATCCTCTTATGTTTATTAAAGCCATTTTGATAATGCCTTTTTATTTGCTGTGTTGTTCTTCTGCTTCTGCCATTCTGTCGAATGGTGCCTAAGACTTGTACGTTTTCTTAAATTATATGTGGGGTTGTAATTGGGTTCTTTAGGGGTATTGAGGTAAATAAGTATTCGCAATCTTCTTTAAAATGGAACCTAACCCAAAAATTCATCCATTTTGGGGCACTGTGACTATTTTAAACAAGTGTTATTGCATTAGAAAAAAAACACCATCCTAGCTCCTCACGATGGGACTTTGTATCTCTTTGAATGGGAGCGAGCTGTCAATTTGTTATTCAAGTGTCAAATCGCGATGTTTTTTTCTTAATTTTTTTTTAATAAATCATGAGATCATGAACATTGTTTCGCAAAATAAAAGTAACACTTGCGTTACGTTTCATCAGGCACCAGCAAAGGCAACAAAAGACATAGAAACGTGAACTCTGTTCTGAAAATCATGATCTTGTTCTTGTAAACGCGATGAAAGTTCATAAATTATACTTAATATCGTGAACCTGTTTTCGAAAACGGGAACATGGCTTGTGCACTCTAAAACGTCAACTTTTAAATAATTTTCAAAGTTTCCATTGGATTGTACAGTGTGGAAATAGAAGGAAACTGCAAATGACAGACGACTTTGCTGGAACAACCGGACGATGCAGATTTCATCCACACCCCAAATTGGCAGCAGGCATGGACACACTTTCAGCTCATCTATTTAACGGGTCTTCTGTCAACATGAACGCAACTACCACCAACCTTCATCATCATCATACCAAGCTAAAGGAACTTAGTGTGCTTGGTCACCTTCCCTTCCATCAAAGATTATAAATTAACAATATGGTTCGCTTCCCGAATTCCCATATGCAACAGTAATACCATCTCCCGGCGAGAAAGGTGACTAAAACCATTTGTGGCTTTATTATTTAAGCGTGTAATCACTTCACAACATTAGTCAAATCAATGGTGTGATAGACAGTTGATATCACGTTACATAATATCAAGAGCCACATGTAAAAAGGGCATACAAGCTTTTTGTAAACAAATCTTTGTAGGCCCTTCCTCGCCAACCGAGGGTCGCCCACGCAAAGCAACAACATCATCGGGAAGGGGAAAGTTTTCCCTACCCGGTGATGTTGATGGTTTGCGTGGGTGTCATGTGGATGGCGAGAAAAGGGCATAAAAAGGTTTGTTTACAAAAAGCTTGTATGCCCTTTTCACATGTTGTTCTTGATATGATATCGAGAAAGCTGTGATATCAGCTATAGTTTGAATGTATTATTAACTTATAGGTGAACCCATCAAATAAAAGTAAAGCCAGATTATATATGCCATCCGCCTTTACATACCAAATTGTCAACTGACAGGATGACAAATTTCAACAAGCTAAGAATCGTTAACCCAAATTTCAGTAATCGATTTGCATTTGTATTCCGAGTTAGTATTTTGCATTGAGTGAATGTGGGTTACTCATAATCTCTCATAATTACTCATAAGTGATCAAAGCAATCCTATATCAACGGTTTGAATAAACATCGACTGCTATCCAACGTACGCTCGTGATGAGGTTTTGAACTCGATTCCAATGATGGTGGTGTTTGTTTTCCGTCGCTGGAATTGTCGGCTCTGATTTCGGAGCTGGTCGAGAGTTGATTCGGCCAGTGAGGAGCTGGTGCTGCGGCTTACAGACTGTGTACTGGCAAACTGAAACCGTTGTGTCGCGAGTGATTGGTGAATTAAAGTGGACGCAGTCCTTTTTTTCTCTGCTGAGATCCCTCTAGTTGGAGCTACTGGTGTGTGTTTCGTGGTTTTTGGGGGTTTACGCTGCTGTGTGATGAAGAAAAGGCGAGAGTGCTGTTGTTTAACACCGGTTGTAGCGGCAGCTTATCTATAGAAGCTCTTTGAAATCATCGTGATGACATGGATTCCATTGCAACATATCGGGTGAGATCATTCTTTTATTATATAAAACATTATATGCTGGGTACGGGAGGGTCCACCAGGGCACCGTATTGAAGCGAAATGGATGGGGAGAGTGGGAATGCCAACTTCCTGTCTTTAACATTTCGTGAAAAGAGGACGGTCTTTTCTCCCCACTCATTTGGGAATCCTCCTGGATATGACCTGTTTTTTGACCAGTTATATGCATCCTCTTTTTGGCAGGAGATTCTCATTTATCGCTGGATGCACGTGGGTAATGTTGCCCACAAATTCACCCAAACCCTTTTTGGTCCATACAAAGGCAGGTTGAGTACAATTAAAGGTTATTAAACTTGATCAAGTCGAACAGCGATTATAGTTCACAGTCTACCGATAGTTGTCTTGCTACAGTGATTGGTAGTTCAATATCGTATCATTCCGATGGTGGTGGATACTTTAATACTATCAGCAAGATGGTGGTATCACCGACAAACCGACATGAATGACCATCATGTATCATCAAATTTATGATCAAAGCACAAAACTGACATCTGCCACCGTATTCGCGAAAATTGTGTATCCTAGTGATGGAGTAATAAACACGACATGCACTAAACTTGTTACCGTTTTGGTTCCTGTACCCTATTTGTTCACTTCGAGCGAGAAAAATCAGGAGATAGCGAGAGCGAGGAATAGGGTATATGTGTATTTATTGTGAATTCAATCTGTATGTCAGTTTCTTGTATGCAATATTGTCTTGTTTTGAATGTAAGTAAATATGTACTCCCAAACCAACGGTCCAATTAAAAATTGTAACCCAGTCACACCAACAACACATAACGGGAAGGAGTAAGGATGAAGGTGGGCGTTGGAAACAGGAGAAGGATATGGACAAGGGGTGATGGAAAAGTGGGAGGGAGGTGGAAATGGGCTTAGGTCAAGGGGGAAGCTACTGGGTCAAACTGAAGAGAAGGTTCTCTTTCACTTCAGCCATTGCGCGAGATAGATCGATCTGCCAAGTTTGTTTTAAGTTTTGAAAAGAAGTGAAATATACAGAGTCGCCAACAAATACCGAAAAAAACTACCTAATACGGAGTCAGGACCCATTAATTACGGGCTAAATCACGAGGGCGTCCGTTAACACGTCAACACCCGTGTAGCAAGCGTTCATCGGTAAGACACCGACGACCACTGAGAGACCACCGTCGATCACCCGATCGAGCCCAAGTGCCACATCCGTCGTGCCACACGGTGACAACCGTCGAGCACCGGCAGCCACTGTGAACAGTCCGTTCATCCGCCGCCGAAAAACCCCACCCGCTGCAGAATCCCGTCATGGCTGGCCAGCACTACACACACATACACACTACAGACACCGACATCGTAAGTAATAAACGAGTTAAAAGTGATAAAGAGGTGTTTTGTACTTTGGATCAGTGTCGACAAGCCAGGAGCCGACCTTGAAGCTCCAGGGTTTCAAGCTCGAGCTAGCCAACAAAAGAGGCGAGTGTAACCCACCCCAGACGATCTCCGTGGCTAGACTAGAGGTTAGGGGAATCCCTTTAAACTAGTCCATCTGGCTAGCCATTAACAAACTAAAGACACAATAGATCAAATAACTTGTCGCAGTGGATTTATGTCCTGAAGAGAGAACAAAAAAGCCCTTCACGGAAATCTATTGTCGGTAGGTCCTTTACATAGGGTAAATTGACTGTTTTCGGCAACCGAAATTGAAACGTTAATTTCACTGTATTTTCCCATCAAAACTCTTCGCTGAATGTATTAAGCCGATTCTATACCTTTTCAGCTTCAATCTGATTACATTTTTACGACTGTGCAATCCTGTTCTGCCATATTTTTCTTTAAATGAAATATACACAATACAAAATACGGCTGATTTCGAGTTGCCGATAATAGAACAGCTGGTTAACACACAGTTCAAATGGAAAGAGTGCCGAAGAAAAAGAGACTGCCGACAATAGTCACACTCACCTGAGAAGTTTGGAGCGTTGTAAAAACATGTTCAACCCGTTTTGATCAATTCTGTCGATTGGAATTGGTAGAACAGCAAGCAGCAGATAAATGTCAACAAACAAACCTGTCATGTATGTGTGTGACGCTGAGAAATCGCTAATAGAAGTTTGGACGCTGCTTAGATTGACGAGAATACGTAAATTCCCCTATATCATATATTGTGCAAGAACTATTCAAGTTACGATCAATCTCATGACGACAAGACGCAAAATCCAATTAACGAATGGACCAGCACACAACCCCTTCAAAGCACAAAACCCATCACGGCGAACCGATAATAATACTGGAAAACTTACAGCCAACAACAATGCATTCGCAAACGAGTCCAGGCCAGCCGACCGCTCGGTCCAATTAGGGTGTCAGAATCATTTACATAATGCAAAAGTCAATCAAAAGACTTTTGGCAAAGTGAAAACCAAGTGATGCAAGAACCAGAAAAAGAAATTAAAATAAAAGAACCCAAGAAGCAACTGCCCTATCGACGCTTGAACAAATTATAGCAACCAAGATCCTTCTAATGAAAATAAACCTAGTCGGAAAAAAACAACAATGAAAAAAAGACCAACTACATTTGCAAAACAAATGATCAAAACGCTCCGTTGATTATTACGACAACAGACCCCCACAGCGCTGCGCTCCTTGCAAACGATGACGGTGAGGGTGGTGGTGGTGGTGAGTTTCCCTCTCGTCAGCTAGCAGCGCCCCTGTATGAGTGTGCTCGTTTTTCCCTCCGCTTAGCTCCACTTTCGAACGAAAACAATAAACAAACTTCTGTTCCGTTGAATTGGATGCTTATCTAATCAGCAACTTAACAACTTGATTACTATTCATTTCATCCTCATCTCATTAGGTTCGTTTTTCCAGTTTCCTGGAGTGTGGGGTGGTGAGATTGGTTGGCCAGCGAAAAAAAGCAAATTCTCGAGGGGGCGATTTCCTACGATGCAGGAAAAATTGTGTTTTGCTGTGGTTAGCTGCGCGCACGCTGAGTAGATAGAATGAAGATTGATGAAGATTCTGAAGATAGCCTGCACAAAGATGATGCACGATGTCACTAGATTTTTCGACAATTGATTAGCTAGTGTGATATTTGTTGAGCATCTAGAATGAACCATTATGTCAAGGTCATTTTTCACATAGATGGCGCTGTTCTAGTGGTAGTAAGCAGTCTTGTAAGCGGTCACGGTATTCGACACATTTCCTGTTATAATCGACTGTCTTTGCGTCCGACACTTTCAAAATAAGCTATCATAGTACAGTACCAAAATAAAATGTTATATGTCTGTCATACGACACTGTCCCCGAAGACCGTCACGAATGTAGTTTAGTTTTAGAATTTAGTTTTTCTCATAATAAGAGCTGCTGATGTTGTGCATGTGTGAATTCTGAGAAAAGCAAGCAATGATGTCCTTGTAATAACATTTCTGATCAGAAATGGTTTAATTTACACCAAGTTAAGGAATTAGAATGAAATCACATATGTCATATGATATTATTTTTAAATTTTCTTTTTGCTCGAATGCTGCTCTACCATTTGTGTTGTGTGAGAGTATGGTAGAGCATAAGTGTACGAATACAAACAGACTTTCGCACACGACAACGAAGCGAGTGTAGTTAAAAACGTCTACCGCTTCAAGCCCTGGTAGTAAGTAATAGAAACCCTTTTAATGCATATTCAGGTCGAAAAAAGTTTATTACAGCTTTTTTACTTATGCAAAGAGCATTTGTTGCCTTATTAACAACCTGCTCTAGACATAACTTCAAAATCAGCGCGTCCCTGATCAGGGGTAGCCATGATAGCGTCATTTCATCAACGGTCATTTCGTCAATGGTCGTTTTGCTGAAGGTAATTTCGTCGAAAAATAAATGTTGGTGAAAAAATATTCCACCATCGCTAACCATGGTTAAATGTTAAGGAAAGACAACTATAAAACATCTGATAAAAATCATTCAACTCTCAGATACAGCTTTTAAATGATAAACCAGTGGTACCTATCAAGCACTCCATATTAGACTGGCCCACAAACATAAAAGTTCTAATTTTCCACGGGCCAAACTCTAGATTTGTAAAACTTTTCGTTGTCGTCGGTGCCGGGCTTGAATAGTTATAAAAACTTGAGTAACGCTATAATGTGATATAAGAGGCTCGGTGGCCTTAGAGCAACCGTTTTTGCTTACTGAGCAGAACATCATGAGTCTAATCTCAAGCTCATCGACATACAAGATTCGTCAATGATTAAAAAGGAGCTCGTCTGCCTAGTGGCAAACGTTTTTGCTTACTGAGCAGAAGACCGTGGGTTCAGTCCCAAGCTCCTTCGTGTTATACGATCGTTAGGACATCAATTCAGCTTATCGTTTACCTAAACGAACCCTGCTGCAAACCCAACCCTCTTACCCAACATCCCTGTGATTCCTCGTGGAAGTACAGAGGACTCCTCGGCTTCCATCAAAGCGAGTGTCACGTCAACACATTCCTACCCATTCCCTTCTTGATCTGCGTTCAGGCGCGGCTGGCGCTGGTATTGCCTAATTCGAGATCACCAGTTTTTACACATTGAGGATGATTGCTAGTCCCAAACATCATCTATTGGTTCTCTGTGTAATTACAACTGGTCTGGCAATAACAATGTAGCAACCGTGGGCGGTCAATCATGCTCATGCTCATGCTCATGCTCATGCTCATCTAGTTGATACGTTGCATAAGCTGCCTGTACCTTCTTGCAGTATACGATCAAAATGCACATATAAATTCAAGAATGAATATCTTCATTATACTAACTTGAATCATGATGCTGTTGAGTGTTTTGAGCTTAATCGAATTTGCCGAACCAGTTTTATGCTCAAATGAGTGAAGCGATGTTATTTCTCCATACATTTTACACAAATCTACACATAAACTTTTAGCCAAAAGCGCCAGCTTGTGTTACATCTAGAGATAAGCGATCCGCTCCCGAACTGTTCTATAGACCCGAGTCTCTAAAGTGAGCTGATGACCCACGGTTCATTTAATAGGAACCGCAGCTCATCAACTCACTGGTATTACAAGTCTAAAACATTCAATCCATCACTCATAGCGGAACTTTTCAAAAAAGGACTTATTCCACCACTTACGCATTTAACAGTCACCGCGTAAACCAAGACGCACGCGTAAAACAACATGTGCCTACTGATCGACACACCAACGGTAAAAGCAAACTTCCAAGCGGCTGTTTGGGAGAGAGAGAAATATGTTCATGTGCTACACGATGTTAATTTTCTACTGGTATTATCCAATTTATTTATGCACCCGGTACTTATTGCTGATTTGCAGCATTTGTGCTCTCACCCCTCCTCCCGTCACAGATAATTGTGAGCGGAAGATCCGCACAAAAGCAAATAACCAAAAAGCGAAATGCAGCTCTCCTACTTATCATCAGCTCAGCTCCGGATCTGAATCATCTTTTCGAATGATTCACTGGGAGCTGTCTAGGATGACAATTCTCGGACCCGTCCAGCTCTTCGGATCTTTTTCTCTCTCTCGGTTCTCTACGATTCAGCTCCAGATCTGGATCTGAGCTGATGATCTGGAGCTGATGCCGAGAATAGTGAGAGAAATTCTGCTGGCGAATTAACATAAGAAATAATATCAGAATGTAGACTGGATTGCATAGCTTGAGAAAAGGCGTAACATCATGTGTCACGATGTCAATCATATCATCGCGTGTGACATAGGTGTAGCTCTCTCACATATTTTTTTTTGTTTTAGGGTTAACTACCCCATTTCCGGCCTATTAAGCACAACCCGCACTTAGTCTTTCTTAATCTAGCTCAGGTTAGCACCAAACGGAATGTTATTAATACTGATGCCTTCCAAATTTATTTACCTTTCCGTACGTACCGTAAAATTTAATAAAGAGCAACCAATCGTTGAGATATTGTCAAAAGTCTAACACTGCTTCTTGACGCCAAACTCGGCCTACGGATTTTAAATTCGGCCTAACGCATTGAAACGCCATTGAAACGCCAATGAATTCACTTCGGCCTATCGGATGAAGATAAAAATTATTGGAGGCGAACCAGCCCAAGGCTGAAAGCCTCCTTAATAAAGCTAAATAATAATAATAAGATAAAAATTGATTCGGTTAGAGCGCTTCTTTTGTTTTTGGGAATTATCGGTGCAAACCTTCATATCACGCGTTCTCATTGACTTTGTTCGGTAGCTTATTAACTGAAGAATCGTACCAAACGCATAATTTACTTGTTAACTCTGAAATCATGGATTTATTTGAAGTTTTCTGCTCGATAGGCCCAAAATGGGCGATTAGGCCGAAGTAGTTCTCTACCCTACTGTTATGTTGTTGGCACATTTTGCACGCATTTTGGTTTACGCGGTGGTTGATCAGTTAATGCGTTAGAAGTATTTTCCATTGAAAAGTAAAGCTAGTTGTAAGGTACGGATTTATTGGTTAAGACTACTTTTACGATTTTATGCAGTTTTAAGCACAAAACCCACTAATTAATTTTCCGATTTTGAATTTGTAATGATGTAATGATTTCAATATGAGCTGAAGAGCTATTCAAAAGAATCGACTCCCTTTAGTGAGCTGAATGGGTTTCATCCACTCAGCCGGATGAGCTGATTTGCCCACCTCTAGTTACATCCGGAGAGTGGTTTTATCACCTTATGGCACAAATATGGGGGTTGGTCTGTTGAAAAATAATATAAAAAAATCTCCCATATGAATGTGGGTTATTCTAATTCCATAGAGTTGATGATAAGATAATGTTTTATCCAGTGTTTCAGTGTAGAAGATGGCTTCGATGGTCCATACTACTGTGTTTTAGTGACAATATTGTGCGGCAAGGACAGCGAAGTCAAGAAAACTTCCAATCCAGAAAAATTCTCGTTCGGATTGGGAATCGAACCAGACGTCTCTTGCCGTACCACCTCGCGTAGCCGCACATTTGTTATGGAACAATAAAATTGCGAATTAAAGACGCATGATAACAAAGGTTTGAGTATATTTCCGATCCTTATCGGATCCTTATAGATAGGAAGAAAATGGCCCTTTGGGAATCCACATTTGATGGCCTTTCCATTTTCTTTTTCACTAGACCTTCAAAGAACCTATTTTTCCTGCCAAATTCAATAGCGACGGTCCATTTTGCACCGGTCGCAGTGGGAAGGGGCTCCTAAACAATGGAAATAGCTAATTCTTAGGAAAACCTTTTCACATAACCAGAAAAATAGACTTTCTGCTTTGACCGTAGTTACGCGGTGTGCCCTCTCTCCCACTCCAAAATCAAGGGGATTGGAAATCTGTGAACGTTTGAAAACAATTACGACCGAAACGTGCCTCCCTTCGCAAATCCCACCAACAAGACCAACCTACCAAGCGATATCAGGTGCTATTGGTAAAATTTCGATTTCCCTTGATCAGGTGGACACAGTCAGTGCAGTGTTTGGGATGTTTCTGTGGTACTGGTCAATTGGTTCACTTTATTGGTGCTTGTGGGTTCTCACCAAAATATTGGACGATCTTAATGGTAGGGGCGTGTAATTGCAATTCAATGAAAAATGCTAACAGAAAGCACAGAAAAAAAACAGGCATCCTCTCAGTTCCTTCGAAACATACATTTTTCCCACAAACAACATTCATAAATAGGAAAAGTTTTCGAAGTTGCCACAGTAAATTATTATTTGATTTCACAGAGCTCGGCCTGATCTAATCTCCCCTCCAGCTATTGACTGCACGAACTTTGTTTGTTAGTCGCAAACATTCCTCGAAACGAAACGAAAAAAAAAACACAAAACAAAAATATCTGAATGAAAAATAATCTAACGAACATGAATGCGAAACTCCTCCCTACCAAGCCGCCTGTCTCTCAGCTGGCCACGTACCCTGTTATTATTTTCTTTATTTTAATTTAGTCCCAGGATTTATCTTCTTCACTTCTCATCCCTACACCACGCAGAAAGTGTGAGTCACTGTGAATAGCTTTACGCCTCTCGCCTCACTTGAAAGGAAAAAGTTTTGGCGAAAAACAGCAACTTTGCGCGAAACTCTGCGACTGCGAGTTTGAGGTTGGAGTGGGAGCAAAAGTTCGCCCCTTGTAGGTGATCTAGTGGTGCCAGCAGCACGCGAGGATTGCCGGCCAAGAAATATTCTAATAAATTCAAATAAAGCCAAAGAATAGCAAGACATCACGGAACGAGCCACCAGCGAGCCACGTGCCGATTTAGTGTGACCGGACTCGGCAAGTGTTACTGAAGCTCACCCGGGATGCCACCTGGAATGTCGACGGATTGGAAAATGCTTTCATGCGTCTTACTGAATTCTTTGGTTGATTGTTTCTTTTTTTCACGGAAGATTCTGGCAGAAGTTTTACTTTTTATTAAATGCCGTTGGCTTTGGAAAAATATCAATAATTCAATTACAGGGCGGACTCGATTATACGGAGTCTTGAAAAAAAAAAATTCACTCCGGATAATCGAGCACTCCGGATAATCGAGCCAACAAAAAAAATTTTTTTTTGGTCTTATGTGGTCTCATTAAATGTCTTTAGTGGTCCCATTGAACGCTACTGAAGGATTATGGAATCGAACCACTGGTTTTGTAGATATGGCCGGAACAAGTTCCGGCGTTTAAGGGCCATGAGACTAAATTTGACTTGAAAGGAACAAAACCCATTAAGCGACATATCAAATTAAATCAAAATTTGATATCAAGATCAATGTTGGTAAAAATTAAGTACCTTGGACCATATTGGCCACTTCCGGGCTAGTTCCGGGTGCCTCCGGAAAAGTGGCCAGAACCAGACTTGAATAATAACCTATCATGCGATACATCAGATTATATCAAAATTCGATAACCAGATCAATGGTGGAAAAAAATTAAGTACCTTGGACCATATTGGCTACTTCCGGACAAGTTCTAGGTGCGCCGGGAAAGTGAACAGAATCGGACTTGGATAATAACCTATCATGAGGCACATTAAAATACATCAAAATTCGATAAGAAGATCAATGGCTGCTTTATTGCTGAATAACAGTAGTTCAAAATCTTCTCCAGTGATGCAAAATAGCATGACACTCACGTGACACTCGTCTTCGCATCAACCGACTATCGCTAACAGATCGTTTTGTCACACAGTGAGAGTTAAAGCCGTGGCAAACAACAATCACCAGTGATGAAAAGCACAACGAAAACAGTGAAGATTTCTGCAGTACGATCATGAGAAAAAGCGAAACGACAGAAGAAAATGAAAACAATGCCTACGCATTCCAAGTTCGTCTCGGCAGGCGCGACTGTGTGAGTTACAAACAAAGCAGGCAACATGAAACGGAAGCTGTTGGGTTCACTCACCAATACACTCACATGAGCAAGCAAAGCAGCAACTGCTTCAAAACGAGCACAGATGAGTGTCGTGATTGTCGGTAATGACCAGATCGGTGATGGATCACAACAGAAGACGACATTCATCAGTTGCTTTTTACTTCTTTCGTCAACTTCGAGAGCTTCGACGAGCGCATTGATAGGAATGTACAAAGCGTTATTACCATCAGCTGTTTGGCGATCGTGATTGTGATAGGTCGCAACTCTGATCTTCTCACTAGGTAGTGCTCGTATACATGTTAAGTTCTCGCATTTGATACATCACTAGATCCTGACGAGATAAAGAATAAATGTATTTGGCAAAGTTTTTCAGGAAGTCAAGATCTTTTCGTTGGTGGACAGTTGTTCAGAATTTTCTCCCTACTCGGTGCTAGTACATATACACATGCAATTCTCGCACATACAATAGCTCGAGATCCTGAGCAGATAGAAAGTTACTGTTTTCGGCAAACTTGTTCAGGGGGTCAAGACTTTTTGGCTGGTGGACAGTAGCCTAGAAATTTTTCACCACATGGCGCTAGTATACGTGTACAATTCTCGCGTATGCTAAGCTCGAGATTCTGAACTGATAGAAAATTACTGTCTTCGCAAAAGTTGTTCATGAGGTCAATGCCTATTGCTTGGTGCACAATAGTTCAGTATTTTCACACTACGTGGCCCTAGTATACAGGCGAAATTCTCGCATGTAAAATATCTCGAGATTCTGATAGACAGTAATTCAAAATTTTCTCACTATGTAGCACTAGAATACATGTGAAATTCTCGCATGTGGTTTGTTTCGAGATCCTGACCAGATAGAAAGTTAATGTCTTCGACAAAGTTGTTCAGGAGAAGTTCAAAGCATTTTTGGCTGGTAAACAGTAGTTAAGAATTTTCTCACCACGTGGCACTTCTCGCATATGCTATATCTCGAGATCCTAATCAGATAAAACGTTACTGTCTACAACAAAGTTATTCAGGAGGTCAAAGTCTTTTGGCTGGTGAACAATAGTTTAGAATTTTCTCATAAACTCTAGGCTTTAAACTCCTGAACAACTTTGTTCAAGACAGTAGCTTTCTATTTGATCAAGAACGTGACATATTTTATATGCGAGAATTTCACATGTACACTAGCATCATGAAGTGAGAAAATTCTGAGCTACTGTCCACCAGCCAAAAGACCTTGACCTACTGAACAACTTTCTATCTGATCATGATCTCGAGATATAGTATATGCGAGAAGTGTACATGTATACTAACGCCACGTGGTGAGAAAATTATTAACTACTGTTTACCAGCCAAAAAGTCTTGACCCCCTAAATCACTTTGCCAAAGACAGCAACTTTCTAGCTCATCAATATCTCGAGCTATTGAATATGCGAGAAAGGCACGTATGTACTAGCACCGCATTGTGAGAAAATTCTAAACTATTGTCACCCAACAAAAAGATCCTGACTTCCTGAAAAACTTTGCCGAATACATTTACTTTCTATCTGGTCAGGATCTAGAGATATTTTATATGCAAGAGTTTCACATATATAGTAGCGCCGCAAAGTGAGAAAACTCTGAACTACTGTCCACCTGCGAAAAAGCCTTGACCTCCTGAACAACTATGCCAAAGACAGTACCTTTCTATCTGGTTGGGAACTCGAGATAATTTATATGAGTATTTAACGTGTATACTAGCGTCGCGTAGTGAGCAAATTCTGAACTATTGAGCGCAAACCAATAGACTTTGATCTCCTGAAAAACTTTTTGGAAGACAGTAACTTTTTGTCAACTTTGTCAGGGACAGTAACTTTCTATCTTGTCAGAATCTTGATATATTCCATGTTGTAATCAATTAAGTCAAATCCCACGTAGTATGGTCACAGTTTTCGCGGTTTCCATTTACATTTTCCCTATTATCCGCATTTTTTAGGTGTTTAATGTAATCAAAGCTAAGCTTGTTTAGATCAAAACAAGTTTTTTGAGGAATACTCGTTGGTTTCAGATCGATTGGTAACTCAGCAACAAAATGGCAATGGAAAACTCATGTGTGTTGTACAAAGTACAACAGCGCGAGTAACGGAGAGTTAAAGGCCCTTTGGTACATTTTTTTACGGATCTTCAAAAATTTTGTTCGGTTGCCATTCCCCCCCCCCCCGAAACGTGACGTAATTAGTGAACGGACCATCATGGGATTCAGTTTTTGTATGTTGTTGTGGCACATGATATGTTTGATTCCTTTCAGGTCAAAGTTAATCCAAAACCCCTTAACGCCGGATTTTGTAGCAAAGGCACACAAACACTTATATATAGTCATTTCCCGATCTTGTCAGACTGAGTCGAACGATGTATGTTACTCGTTCTCGGATCGAAAGTCGGTTTTCCAAGCGGTTTATGAAAAATATTTTGCAAAATAGGTTAAAAAATATGACTCCGGATAATGGAGCCATTTTCTCCGGATAATCAAGCTCCGGATAATCGAGTCCAGCCTGTATTAAAAAATACTAACAACAAATGGAGAAGTCTCAGAAACCTGTGAGTCATAAGCTAACAATTGCTTAACAGTTCGTTTGGATTATTATTGGTAATTATTATATTGAAGCAACTTTGCTTCAAGAAATTTGCATATCGAGGTTGTGAACTTAAAAGTAAACTGCCATACTGCTTATAATTCTACGAAAAATATCTCTCCTACCATTTCAAATCACGATGCAAGAAGTTTCCGAAACTTATCAGAACTCCGTGTTTGACCTAATTCCACTTTCGACAACCTGACAAAGCCTTTTGGTCGACAACTTTCCAGCTTTCATCCCGGCACAAACAAATCTCACAACTTGCCATTTGACCTTCGTTCTAGACGATCATTCCAAAAGGTCTTATCTGCTTTGATCGATTCTCTTCATCGAGTTTCTCGTTTGATAACGCTGTTTTTGGCGCAAAGTTTGGTAAAGCAGGTTCTCATGTAGCATCCAAAACGTCAAACACAAGCGATAATTTTTTGCAGCCGGGTTACTAGCGAAAGAGAAAGTTGACTAAGGGCCTTTTGAAATGTACGTCTAGCATTGTACACGACATCCACCCGGTTAAAATGTCCCCACACACTGAGAGGGTAAGGGAAGTCTCCGATACAGCTGGCAGCAGTTGTTTCCAACTCTGGAAAACACACCCCCTCATCCAACAAGGGTTAAAAAAAAAAAAAAGAAAAAAGGCGAACGATTTCGATTGGATCTCAATGTCGTCCGAGGAGCGGGAAAAATGTCTCGTAAAATAACACGACCAGAGCAAGAAATCAACCAAAAGGATCAGACGGGCTGAGCAGAGGGGAAGGAACGGACGACAGCAAAAAAGAGTAAGCCACAAATTTAATTGAAAATCTTTTTTACCCTCCCTCTGCCATGATCCTTCGCTCTCCGGGCCTTCAACCAGCTATTTTTCCACTGGGACAATGTTCGGTCATGTGGGTATCGCTCTTGCTCTGATTTTTTTTTTCCTTCTCTGAGTTCTCATTTGTTTGTTTTCAAGGCGTCTGCAAAAATTCGATCCAATGGTATGACTTTTTTGTGCTGCTCCAGCCGCGTTATCCATCTATGTGTCCTTCCTGCTTTCTAGATTGCTCGATGGTGATGGTCTGGTTTCAATTTGGTTGCAAAATCTGGCATCCCGAACAAATCACATGGTTGAGTCAGTTTCCAGCGACCGACCGACCGAGATTCTGCTGTGCTCCTCTCGTCCTACTCTTAGCAGTGTTTCAGTCCGATCACCGCATTCACCTGCCTCCTGAACGGAGCTTTCCATCCGAGAAACGACATGGAACCTGTAATACATCCATCCGGTATAAATTTGTTACATTTTCTGAACCATGTAACCATAATCAAAGCGGGAACAGTGCACTGAGGGGCCAGTCACACGGATATTACCTATACTCCTGTCCTGGTCCTGGTGCTTAGCTTCAGAAACATCACATCCGACGACCATGCCAGTAGTGTGTCAGATAGGGAGCTTGGATCCACAGCAGTATAGTGTAGCTTATTTCCCAGCTGGATTTGTCGTTGGAACTGGATTTGGTTTTCATTTTCATGTTTTACGAGAAACGGCAACGACAACATGGATGTTACACTAGCAGAAAGGCAGCGGTGATTTTTGGGACGTAGAGCAAAAGCAAACTGTAGCCATCTTTCATCCAAATCAACGTTTTCCGGGCCCAATCGGATTATGAAGAAGAACGAGTGCCAGTTGCCAATGGAAACGGTATTTGCCCTTTTGTACTTTCTGTACACTTTGAGTTAAATGCCGAATCCGTGTTGGAGTTGAATGTTTTTTAAACACCATGGAATGATTACAGATGTACCATTGTAGATAACCTTAGTAAATTAAAAAAAAAGCTCCTCGCTCCTCAGAATTAAATCTCATCAGTGAACCTAGACTAAACAAATCAAAATCATAGACAAAACAGGTTTATTAATTAGCAGGTTAACAAACTAAAAATAATCATGTTAAATTTAACAATTTAGAAAACGTTTGCCAAGGAAATAAGAACACAATTACTAAAATGTAAAACGCGAAGATAGTAAAATCACTTCAAATGAATACCCCTGTAGTAAAAAAACACCGACATAAAACAAATTAAATCAGAAAAAAATGGTGTTATTCACAAACTGAGCAAACAGTCGTTTAATTTTGTTTTATAGATAGCCCAACCTAGAAATTTTCAAGTATGTAGTATTAGAGTTAAACATATATAAACCTATATATATATATATATGATGATGATGGTCCCACCTCTTACCCCTACAAAGGTTTGAGCTGGACGAGTTATCTTTAAGATAATTAAATATAAACATTTTAACCAGGTTTGCAAACAAAATCGAGCTGGTTACAATTACAGATATAAATGTCCTGTTAAATATGCTATAGGCATCAACCAAAAACATTCAAAGGTGTAACTAGTTATCAAAAGTCCAAGTATAGTCCTCGACAATACTTCCATTTACACGTGACCTGGGATTTACACGTTTAAGCTTCCGCAGTGCCAGGACTATATCCAAGGAAACGACTTCCAGCCAACCCTTTACTAATTTAAGGCTTTTGCCACAATTTCCACGTATTAGTCATTTATACCTGTATTCCGCGCGCGAGGCTCAAACCATCGTAGACTACTCAAAGCTATTTTTACTATTACTTCTACAAAATCAAAAAACTAAAAATCCATCATCACCATCGAGGCAAACAATGTAGTTTTTTGTATATGCTACACCAATTACTAAAATGTCTTTATGACAGTCTCCATACAAAATAATCCGTTAGAGATAACTTTGTCAAGATACATGATTTATCCATTCATAAAAATTTAACTGCTCAATAAACAGCTTTTACATGTGAAATGCAGCGTCTCTTGAATTCTGTAAGTGTAGTTGCACGCTTGATGTGTCTAGGCATCGAATTGAAAGCATTTATACCTTTGAAAAATAATGAATTTTGTGAAGCATTATTCAAAAGATGTGGTGTTCTTACTTCATCCGCGTTTCTAGTGTTATATCTATGAAAATCACTTCCTCTTTCAATCCGATCACACAAATATCGAGGCAGCAAACCGTTAACTACTTTAAAAATGAACACCATAGTCAAAAACACAATTCTTTGCTTCACTGACAGCCATTGCAAAGCGTCCAGCATAAAAGTTGAGGAAATGAATCTATTACATCTTAAAATCAAACGCATTACTTTATTCTGCAAACGCTGTAATCTCGATATTTGTGTTTCATTGGCCAAAAATAAAATGGAAGGGCAAAAGTCTAGATGAGGGGAGATGATTGATTTGTATAACTGTATTTTACTACCAATAGTTAAATCGTTTTTCAAGCGACATAGGATTCCATACTTCTTGGCAATTTTCTTGATGACATTGTCAATATGGAAATTGAACTTGAGTTTGTCATCAATAATCACGCCAAGATATTTAATTTCCTGAACGCGATCAAGTGTCTCATCATCAATAACAACAGAGACATCATCATCTACACGATTCCGCGAAATTACCATGAATTTAGTTTTACTTATATTCAATTTCAATTGTTTATACTTCAACCATCTACTTAGAGAACGCAAATCTTCATTCAAGCGTGAAACGGCTTCTTCTAAATCTTTAGCTGCAATGAATAACACAGTATCGTCAGCAAAAAGATTAATATCACAAAACCGTAAAACTCGTCGCATGTCATTAATATACATAATAAATAAAAGGGGCCCTAATACACTTCCCTGAGGCACTCCAAGGTCATTGTCAACGGGACAAGATACAAAATCATTAAAAACAGTCCTTTGTGTTCTGTCAGATAAATAGCTTTCAAACCATTTGTATGCAGAACCCGAAATTCCAAAGCGCTTGATTGTTCTCAACAATAAGGGCCTAGAAATTGTCTCAAAAGCGTGTTTTAGATCCAAAAACACAGCAACAATCGTATCTTTATGCTCCAAATTTTCTTTCCATTTAGCTAACACTAAGTTTAACGTGGTTTCACAAGAATGGCCTTCCCGGTATCCCGATTGTTCCGGTATCAACAAACAGTTACTATTTAAATATTCTAACAGCTGGCCTTTTACAACAAGTTCCAAAATTTTCTCTAATGTGTGCAACATGTTGATGGGACGAAACTCTTCGGCTTTAATCGTCCCAGCAACTTTTTGTATAGGAACAACTAAAGATTCTTTCCAAATATGCGGCACGTGCCCAGATTGCAATGATTGATTAATAAAGTCCCGCAGAGTGTGTCGAATGACATGAAAGCAATCTTGAATAACTCTAGCATTAACATTATCTACTCCAGCCGTTTTTCCTAATGAAAAGCAAATATTTTTAAGTTCATCTAATGTAATTGGGTGAAAACCATTAAATCTACAATTACTATTAATCGGCTGTTTTATTTCGTCCGGTTCATTGATCAGTTCAATAGATTGATTGATCAGTGAAACGCTCTCGACGAAATAGTCATTAAACTTAGAAGCAATTACTTGTTCTGACTGTTCTAATATGCCATCAAAAGTTATGGTCCGCGATTTACAATTACTAGGCTTCATCAAAGATTTCAAAATTTTCCATAACTCTTTGCTGTTGTTTTGATGCTGATCAATTTTCCTCTGAATATATTCACATCGAGTTTTCTTAATCGATTGTGAATATTTATTACGCACGACCGTGTACCTATTCCAATGATTATCACTATTAGATCTACAAAACTTTTTGTACCATTTGTCCCTCTTACGTTTAAGACGCAAAAGATCCAAATTGTACCAGCTGTTCGAGTTTTTCAAAGAAACAAACTTTTTTTCAACTAATTTATTGGTACAAGTTTTCAAAACGTTAGTAAGAACAGCTGCATCTTCATCTAAAGTTCCGGTAACTAATGGAAAATCCACGCTTCTCTCAACAAGATTCGAAACAGCTTGCTTCGAATATTTCCTCCAGCACTTCAATTTTACAAAATTATCGTTATCGTTAACACTGTCTAAAACATTAATTACTAAAGTTTCATGATCGGTTATTTTCAAATCAGCTTGAGTAACTGAACTGACAGAATCAAAATTAGAATAAACATGGTCAATCAAAGTTCTACTGTGCCTGGAAATACGCGTACATTCACTTACTAATTGTTTTAAATTAAAGAAATCAGCTAATTGCTTCAGATGGATCGAATTGATAGTATCATGCCAATTAATGTTAAAATCACCCGCAAGTATATTTAATTTACTAGAATCTAAAAATGTCTCGAACCAGTTCTCTAAAATTTCAATAAAACGCTGATTACTTGAACTGGGAGAATGATACAAAACACCATAATTACCCATCTTCATGCCACGTTCAACTGTAATGCCTAAGAACCAATTGCCATCAATAACTTCGTTTTGGCGAATATTGAATTGAACTGATTCTTTGACATAAATAGCAACACCGCCAGTGTGCCTCGAATGTGACAAACAAGCAGCAGCTTTATATCCCGGAATGCTATACTGATCAAAAGAATCAATTTCTACAATATGTGTTTCTGCTAACAAAACCAAGAGTGGACGATTTTCTTCTACAATCTGACGTAATGTTACGTAGTTTGTAGATAACCCCGCAATATTCAAATATAAAATCTCTAATTTACTCACATTACTACTGGAACTTGGTTGCTATTTATTAAAATGTAAGTTGCTTTTTTTCTGATCATATAGTTTTTTATACACAAAACAATTAGAACTAAATGCTGCGTGGTTGACGTCCAGATTTAATTTACGCTCCTTATTAGTTTTTAAACAATTAACGCATTTCAATACAGTTGACGTACACTTAGAGGTGCGATGTTGTTTGCTGCATCTAGAGCATCGTTCGCAATTTTTGTAATCCGTGCTTTTGTGCCCAAATTCTCCACATCTGAAGCATCGCAAAACATTAATCGCGGGAACTATCGAGCACCGATCAAACCCTACATTTACTTTTTTCGCACATAACAAACATTTATACGTCTCGATATCGACTTCAATCACAACACTAAACTTGTTGTAAGTGAAGCGTGGATTTTCAAACATGTTAACTACTTTTACATCATTAATTGCGATGTCTTCATTTTGACTTTTTAAGAAGTCAATGAAGACATCGGAGGAATACTGATCGCTCATGCCCACCACTTTTAACATTGGCACCGATGTGGAAACAACAGCGTTGTAGTTTCCACCCAAATTGCTTTCAATGCCCTTTTTCACCTCATTTACATTGTATCCTGTTGCACACTCAACAATAATGGAGCCATCTTTCCCGTTTCTAAAGTTACTAATTTTGTGTGTTTTTGGATACAGGTTTGTTTTCAAAAACTTGCGAGTTTCCTCGCAATCTTGTTTGGACTCTTTAGGTTTAATCACAATGACCGGGCGAGCCTTACGGTTGTTCAGTTTTTTACTTTCAAACTTACTTTTATCATTTTCAACTTTATTTTTACTGATATCCTTACTTTTACTGTCCCCTTGTCCGTTTTTCAAAGCATCAGCGAAACTACATTTAACTTTATCATTAGTAGAATTCTCTTCGTCATGACTATTACTATTACCATCGGGGATTTTACCCGCTTCAGAGGGAATCGGCCCAGATCCACTGCTATTATTCATTGCAACTAAATTTTTGTCCGCAATAATTCTCGAAAATGAACTAGTCATATTTTCCAATTTTTCATTTAATAATATTTCAAGTCCGCCAACGGCTTCCTTCAGGGTACCATTTACATTTAAACGGATAGCTTCCATACCGGTCTTCAACGCGTTATCAATTTGAGCAGCAATCTGATCTCGCATGTTTGTGATCGAGGCCGAAATAGAAGATATTCTTTTCACTTCTTCCTCAATATTTCTAACATGCGAGATCGAATCACTCGGCTCGTCACAACTAGACAGACAATCGTCACACTTGTATAGGAGATTAACATTCTCCATGACAACCTTTGCCGTACTCCTAGTAAGTGTAGTGCATCTCATGTGGAACACACGAGAACACTTACCACTACAGGTTAACGGCAGATCGCTTGCCATTACCCCCGACTCGCATTTTGGACATTCCATTTCTACCTAAACACAGTCAACAGACGCTGCATGCAACAATACACAGGGTACAGAAGAGACAATTAAATATCGATTTCACCGCCGCAGCTACTATAGGAAAGCAATTGCTTCCTTTCAGTGCGCCGGGGGGATCGAAGAATAAGCAAAATTTTACGAGAACGGCTACTTTTGTAACCTGTTCTCCTACTTATCCTGTTATCAAATACAATTGGGCACGCGTTGTAATTAATCAATCGCGGCACACAACACAATTTCACACGTAATTAAAAATAATTTTTTCACTGCACAACAAATTGAACTACACTGTTTGCCATCACACAGAGCAAACAATATATATATATATATATATATATATATATATATATATATATATATATATATATATATATATATATATATATATGCAACCGCGTGCGCGAGTTAAATATTTTGCCAGCGGGATTTCTTCTTAAAAAAGGTCTGCACCTTGTTTCTGCTAAACTAAGACTAACTTTTATTGCTATCCTTAAGTAACATTTCGGTTCTCTGCTGGTCGATGTGCCTGCTCAACTCCTAGCTACGTGCGGTCAATATCCAATCGATCGCCCTCATTACCAATCGTGAAAACTGCTGATGATGGTTATTGATACATTTCGCGCCAAATCGAATCGAAGCTGGCAGCACCCTCTCAGATTTCAATAAAATTTTCTGGATGTGTAGACTTTGACTAAATAAGCACTTTTGCATACTCAGTTTTTCCAAAATTTATTCAGACTAACATTTGAGAAGAGCCAAACTTTTTCTGCCGATTCAGCTGTAATTACACAGAGAACCAATAGACGATGCTTGGGACTAGCAATCATCCTCAATGTGTAAAAACTGGTGATCTTAAATTAGGCAATACCAGCGCCGGGCGCACCCGAACACAGGTCAAGAAAGGAATGGGAAGGATTGTGTTGACATGACACTCGCTTTGATGGATGCCGAGAACACCTCTACACTTCCACGAGGAATCACTGGGATGTTGGATAAGAGAGTTGGGTTTGCAGCAGGGTTCGTTTTGGTAAACGATAAGCTGAATTGATGTCCTTACGATCATATAACGCGAAGGAGCTTGGGACTAAACCCACGGTCTTCTACTCAGTAAGCAAAAACGTTTGCCACTAGGCAGACGAGCACCTTTTTAATCACCGAGTTTCTGTTATTACCATGTAGTCATATTAACAAATAAAACGATTTACAAATCTTGAATGTGGATGGACCTGAGATTAGACTCATGATGTTCTGCTCAGTAAGCAAAAACGGTTGCTCTAAGGCCACCGAGCCCCTCATATCACATAATACCGTTGCTCAAATTTTTGTATCCATTCAAACCCGGAACCAACGACAACAACGCAAAATACACGATACACAAGCGATTTTACCATAAATCTCCTTGATATGTAAGGACCTGGGACGACGTTTTTCTGCTCAGTAAGCAGGCCACTGTAACCAACTATCTTTCAAATCCGAAAACTAAAAACTACGAAAAAGTACTTAGGCCTTCATTAAGTTCCACTTTCACGCGACATTCAATATTTCAATTTGCTCTTTACGTATTGTTCAGGCCAGGCCCTTTTCAAAAGTTACGCGAGAAATACGCACAATCGTCGCCTACCTCGCAAAACTGGTTCCAAACGACAACAAAGGCATTAGCACCTACTGAAACCTGGCCGTAGGCCTATGCTAGACCGTATAGCATAACGACCTTCTTCCACTAGCAGGCCTGTTTCTGTTTGCACAGACAGTCCCACTAGTTTCCGATACATTTATAGGGAATAGTAGGAGATCAAAAGAATGGAGAAGAGTTATAGAGGTTTTTTTGTTGTTGTTTTGCTGAAAAGAGAGAAACAGAACTATACGAAATTACACCTGCTGAAAAAAAGATAAGTCTATTATTTTGGTTAGTGATCGTTGGGATTTGGGTCACCCCACGTTGTGTTTAGGTTAGTATAAATAAACAATACTATTTAGTCATATAAATCACCACAGCTCATTATATTCAGCGTTATCGGTTTTTGTTTCTGGATCTTTAGTTGCCTCTGTGATATACTTACTTGCGGCATACTATTTTGGGAGTGTATATGAGCGTGTACCATGTACGGTAGCTTATCTCTCATCGTGATGGTGGGACATAGTAGACAAATTAGAGAGAAAACAAGGAGGTATTAGTATTAGTTATATGTAAACAAACAAAACAAAAGAAGAGAAGAGGAAAGAAGAGCAGAAAAATAAGAGAGGATAAAGTAGATAAAAAAGAAAGGAAAGGTAGGCAGATTATTAGAAAAGGCATTATCCGAGACCTCAATCAAATGTCACTCCCGCCGAGATCTCAGCGAAACCCTTCCCGACGAGACCCGTACAGCCGAGCTTGGTAGAAAAAACTAAGTGTGTAGATAGATTAGTAGGAAAATAATTAAAACTACTTTATGACTTAAAGTGCAATGAATGAGCGTTAGTTTTGGGTTCATTTCAGTGTTAGAGTTATGTTAGTTTTGATCCGTAATCAGCCCTGCCGGCCCCTCCAACATTAGTTGCAGGCAGTGGTTGTTAGATAATGCGGCACTGTAACTACTACTATTTTAGAGGTATGATTCGTCAAGTTTATCGATTTTTCGATAACTTGGACAATTTCCTAAAAGTCATCCATACAACACATTTTTGTAGGAGTTGTCATTTTTCCATAATATTTTTTAGAAAAAAATCGGCAGAAAAAGTTTGGCCCTTCTCAAATGTTAGTCTAGATAAATTTTGGAAAAACTAAGTATGCAAAGTGCCATATTTAGTCAAGGTCCACATATCCAGAAAGTTTCATTGAAATCTGAGAGGGTGCTGCCAGCTCCGAATACGATTTGGCGCGAAATGCGTCTATTGTTTCCTATGTTGTCAAGTGACCCAAGTTGCTGCTGACTATGGTGGTTTCGTCGATCCATGTTCGCTAGCTCTGGGTAGCGACGGCGTTAACTACCCCTGCCTTAGAGATGAACCTCCTGGCTCATGACGTCCACTATAGAAAGTGTTTTGATGTCCTTTCCTGATTCGGGTTTTCCATTATTTTCCTTGATGTGCAGTGTGGTTTGTAGCTTAATTTTCGTTGTCACAATTCTAGGTAATGGTTATTCCGTCCAGTGCAATATGAATTAGTTTCCCAGAGACGTGTTGAGTTTTGCTTGTGTATGACGTGTTGTTAATGTGTATGGTACAATTGTCGTATTGGATCAGAGATGACCCAGAGAGGTTTCTTCTAAAAATACCACAGTCGGATGACAGGGTAAAGTTGTTGACAATGTTTACAAGTATATGCTGCTTATCAATGCGTATAGCTTCTTGTTCCATGGGGTTGGAAGTGAAGTTGCAGATGGCTGGTTTGCCGTCAAAAAATATGTGGTATACATGATGAGTTAGCTACTTCAACATCTTCTATATTATAAATAGTAGATTCCAGATTTCTGACGATGAATTTCTGAGTGGGATGAATCAAGAAGAACTTTTCCATTGTATGAATTTGTTGATTATCGTAGAATGTTGGGTAGACACGGATTTTGTATAAAATACGAAGGTCTAGTTTGAGCATTTTGATTAAAAGTACGATCTCCTGTTTGTTTGTAGCTATTGGTGTTTGGGCGTAACTGATAACTTCTGACAATGAATGAATTGTAATATTTTCTCTCTCTTTGTCTTTTCTAAATTATTTTAATTCGTTTTGGTAACAATTTTTTTCATTAAACATACCTTATTTAGCTAAACTATCGTTTCAATAATATTGTTTATTTTATCTCTTCTTTTGGCTAGTTTTTGCACCTTGCTGTTGGTGGGCGGGCTCAATTTCATGCTTTATAGTGGAGTTTTGGAGACGGTAGGTTTATGGCCGGCGTTGCTGGCTCATGCCGCGATAGAATGGCGTCATGGGCAGGCAATGGGGATTACTAAGCTTCCCCTCTCTGATGAACCACTGCATAAGAGAACCAAAGATCTAGTCTAGCAGTGATAGTATCACACTTGTTACTCCTTTGATTGAGAGCCGCGTTGTTGTACAGAGGACATCAGCCGTCGTTGCAACGACGGCATAAGCCGGGCAAAAACCCGCAAAGCTCGCCAACGTAAGCTTTCAGAAGTACTGTAAGTAGCGAACCCACACTTGCATGCAAGGCCGTTAGCACGGATACACAATGATAGCGCGCTAGGCGAATAGTCGATCGACCGCACTAGTCAGTTAGAGGCCGGCCAAGACTAAGATTGTAAATATTTAAATAAAAAAACCTTATAGATAAAACCAAAATGAATAAATGTAGAATTTCCACTCACAAAGTAAATAAGTGTTCTGTGTTAGTAAGTTTTGATTGAGAGAGTCCGAAGGTTGTTTCACGTTTCGTTCATCATGTTTAGTAATTTTTTCGTGTGATTGCTCGAATTGATGGGTCAGAGGGATTGCCTTCTGTGATTATACCCCTGTTCGGATTAGTTTTCGGTATTGGAAGGTTTTCGGTATTGGAAGATTTTCGGTATTGGAAGTTTTTCAGACTCGTTAGTTAGGATCTTGGGATTTCGGTGGGTATCCTTTATTGAGTCTCTCGGATCTGTTGGTCTTGTTCCCGACACTGTTGACGAATTTTAGAACTGGCTCATTTGGCCAGTATCTAGCCGGGCATTGTGAAACACGACAGGGTGTCCTCTTCGGAGGTGCCGCTTAAGCCATCCGTTTATTTAACCGATCGGGAACAAACAACAGCACCGTAGCTGCCTCGGGGCCGCTACAAAGTTACATAGGGGCAGGAGGGGCATAGTGAACAGGTGGGGCATAGTGAGCATTCCGCACTTTGGCTCTGAATCTCCAGCTGCATGAAATAAATCAACTGGTAGTAGGTTCAATATTATTATGATATTGATCAAACCACCAACCAATTTGTTCCGAACGGCCGGAAGACCAAGTGCGGAAGACATATCGTCGATACAGGAATCTGTTTCATTTCCTATAGTCGTTACTTGTGCGGTTGAACACCTGCTTCAAAATGTACGAACGATTTTGGCAGTATCTTCGTAGCGATTTAGTCCTATACCGTTTCAGTCGACGCAAGTGACCGTTAGACCATGGTGGCTTTGGTGCGGGGCGGGCAATAGGTACAAATTCAGCAATAATATCCGAAATCATTTGACTGAAATATTTAACGGCATCGTCAACACATCCAGCTAATTCTAATGGTCGCCAATCGATACCGGATTTAGCAGCAATAATCGCTCGACGGAAATCCAGTGTACGATTATTTACGGAACAATCCTCAAAAACGATTAGATAAGATCCATTGGGATTGTACGAAGAAGCCCAGCAGTTTTTCAAAGCACATTTTAAGCAATATTTCATAGCAAGATTTAACAGGAACTCTTAATACAATTCAAATAGAAATTCATAAGAACTTCTTACCACCATTCCAAGACAATTCTGACAGGGCGCTAGAACCTCTTAAATGCTTTCCTAAGTTGACCGTCTTATTTACCTGAATTTAAATTGAAGCATTTTTGCCCGAATTTAAATCCATAACAAGGGTCAGATCTACCCAGTCGGCGCAACCGGGATGTTCTGAGGCACAACATCTCAGATCACGCCTTTATTCAGAAGGTAAGTAAAGCCGTTGGTCCCCGGTTCATGAGTTGATGGGTCGATAGGTAGGGTCCAGGTGTGGGAGCTGCCTCCCTGGGGTCAGTAGCATTGGTGCTCAGCACGAAAAACAAGATCGACGGAAAACAAACCAAGGGAAAAAAAAGATCTGAACTCACCATAGGTGGATAAATCCAGGTAGTTTTTTGACGTAGAACTACGGCTGTAATTTCTATATAGGGGTACACTTTGTGAAAACCGAAAAAGGAACATGTAACAAAATTATGAAAGAACGTTGAACGTTAACTGCTCAGCTGCCCCTGGACTAATTTCAATAATTTTATCACCAATCGATCAGAAATATTCCTACGCATCTGTTGAAATTAAGGCTTAAAATTATTTTTAAATGTCATTATTGGAAATTGCACGAATTTGCAACTGTTGCTCACCGCGTGGTGAGTGGTGGTGTTCTCCAGTACACAACGAAAGGCTCTCCGCAAGCAGCGAGCTGCGGCCCACATGAGCATCCATAGAAGGAGGAAGAAGCCACACTGCTATTGATCGGAATCAGTAGTACTCGCAAGTCGCTGTGGGCCATGTATGTCAAGCGCGTCATACTAAAGAGTATAAATAAAGAGAACTCCGCTCAGATTCCTATTCACACACAAAACACAAGCTCCTGCTGCAGTTAACAAACAATATTTAAGACCAATTAGTCCTACGTCACCATTGCGTACAACCCAATAGGGCTGTCCCTTGTAGTTTTTTTTTTAAATTTATTCCAAGTATATTCCTCAAAGACATAGTCATTCGGCTATAAATGATTAGCATTTTCCTCACTAAGAAAAATAAAACAGACCATCTACAATAACATAAAATTACTTTTTTTAAACTAGTATGTTTATTTGGAAGGCTCAATCGCGTTAGCTTTACGGAGCCGATAGTTCACTGTTCTTTGTTTGTAACAAAATTCACTTAATTCTATGTTTAGTAGGAGTTGGGCCGAATACTCTCGGCTTACTCGAGGTTAGAGAGGTACATTGTCGAAGGATAGGATCAGGGTAGGAGCTTGGGGGTAAGGTTTCGTTGTCTCATCAGAGCGTTGTCGCCAGTATGAATGGTAGTGCGATTCTAGTTTCGTCTGGAGTTCGACCGGCTATGGTGGGTGACCAGTGGGCGACGATGAGACTCATCGAGACGGGGGGACAAGACAAACAAAAACTAATAAAGAGAGACAAAAGACTAAGGAATTAAATTCTTATGCTAGACATTTGAAGAAACACATAAACCGACTGCATATAACAGATATCGCGAGTTCCCAACACGTCTCTGATAGGAACATAGGGTTGTCTTCCTTGGGCCTCAAGGGTATTCAAAAGTCGCTCTCTGGCGGCGTTATTATCCGTACATTGCCAAACTGCGTGATCGATGTCATCGTAACCGTTTCCACACCAACAGATGTTGCTGTCCACGAGGTTTATTCTATTGAGATGAGAATCTAGCGAGTAGTGGTTGGACATAGGTCTACTCATCACGCGAATGAAGTCACGACTTAAGTCCACGCTCTCGAAGAAACATTAGGAATAATTGAATGTAACCACCGTCCAAGATTTCCATTATCCCAATCGGTTTGCCAACTCGAAAGGGTACTCTGACGCACTAAATGGTAAAATTCATCGTGTGAAATTTACCTGTCATAAAATTCGCCTTCCTGCGCGCCCACCTTTGTGAGAGAGTTCGCTTTCTCATTGCCTGGGATTGAGCAATGTGAAGGGATCCATACAAAGGTAATCATATATGATCTTTCGACCAGCACACTCATCTGCTTCCTTACCTTTGAAAGGAAATAAGATGAGTGCCTACCTTGTTTTATCGACCGAATAGCCTCAATCGAACTGAGACTATCCGAGAAGATGAAGTAATGGTCTGCGGGCATGTTGAAAATCATCCCTAATGCGAAGTTGATTGCTGCCAGCTCAGTAACATAAACGGAACAAGGTTCCTGGAGTTTGCGGAAGGCGCTAGAGTTTTCATTGAAGAAACCGAAGCTAGTGGATCCACTGAGACGGGACCCGTCTGTAAAATAGCTGTTCACGCAATTGATGTGTTGGTACTTTTCAGTAAAATACGCGGGATAATAATAGGTCGAAGTTGATCGGGAATCCCATGAGTTGCTTGTTTCATGGTCAGATCATATTCAATTGAAGAACTGCGATTGGTGAAGTGAGCACGGTCTGGAGTGTAACAAGAAAGACACATATCTGACGATATCTAGTGGTGGTAGATTCTCATAAATCGAGATTGTGTGTTCAGCCCAAGAATTTCTTCAAAATTTTCAATTATAAGTGTGTTCGTCACTCCGCATTTGATTAGTATTCTGAGAGAAAGCTCCCAGAAGCGGTTCTGGAGGGGTGTTATTCCTGCCAGAACCTCGAGACTCATGTTATGCGTTGAGTGTATACAGCCGAGAGCAATACGCAGACAACGATATTGAATTCGTTCCAATTTTATCAGGTGACATTTTCTTGCCGAGAGAAAGCGAAAAGAGCCGTACTCTCGAAACAGAGAGAATTGTTGTTTTATAAAGCGTTATGAGGTCTCCTGGATGAGAACCCCACCATGTGCCGCAAATTGAACGGAGAAAGTTGATCCTGTGCTGACATTTTTGCTTCAAATACGTAATATGGGTATTCCAAATGCACTTTGAATCAAACCAGACCCCAAGGTACTTGAAAGACAATGATTGAGTAATGTTTCTGCCCAAAAGATTAAGATGCATTTGGGCTGGGTACCGCTTTCGAGTAAACACTACCAGTTCAGTTTTCTGCGGCGAGAATTCGATCCCTAGATTCCTAGTCCAAGACGACAAGTTATCTAAGGAACTTTGCAATGGTCCTTGCAAGTCCACGGCATGTGGACCTCTTACGGAAACCACACCGTCATCTGCAAGTTGTCTTAGCGTGCATTGTTCTGCCAAACAGTTGTCGATATCTTTGACATAAAAGTTATAAAGAAGAGGGCTGAGACATGAGCCTTGGGGCAGGCCCATGAAGCTAATTCTGGAAGTTGTCAGTTGTCCAAGGGAAAAGTGCATTTGCTTTTCTGTCAAAAAATTGTACAAGAAATTATTTAAAATTCCAGAAAGTCCACATCTGTGCAGATTGTCTGACAGAATTTCAATGGAAACTGTATCAAAAGCCCCCTTAATGTCCAAGAATACTGAAGCCAATTGCTCCTTGTGCGCAAAGGCCAGTTGAATATCTGTGGAAAGCAGCGCTAGACAATCGTTTGTTCCTTTGCTCTTGCGGAACCCAAACTGTGTATTTGATAGCAAGTTATTTGTTTCGACCCACTGATCGAGTCTCCGAAGGATCATTTTCTCCAACAATTTCCTAATGCACGAAAGCATCGCAATCGGACGGTATGAGTTATGGTCAAACGCTGGTTTGTCAGGTTTTCGAATGGCTATTACTTTGACCTGTCTCCATTCAGGCGGTATAATGTTATTTTCTAGTAAGGAATTGAATAAGTCTAGCAAGCGTCTTTTAGCGATGTTTGGGAGATTTTTCAGAAGTTGAATTTAATCATATCGCTTCCCGGTGAGGAGTTCTTCGAAGAAAGAAGAGCCATAGAGAATTCCAGCATTGTGAATGGTCTATCCAGAGAGCTGCCGCTCGGAGACGCTTCTCGAAGAAAGTGTTGTGCTGGAACTGAGTCCGGACAGACCTTTTTTTTGCGAAATCGAATATCCATCGGTTGGAGTATTCTTCACTCTCATTAGAAGATGAGCGGTTACGAATGTTGCGAGCCACCCTCCATAAGGTGTTCATTGAGGTTTCTCGTGAGAGTCCCTCGACGAAATTGCGCCAATAACCGCGTTTTTTTGCTTTGATTAATTGTTTCAGCTTTGTCTCAAGCTTTGAATATTCCTCGAAGTATGTGGAGGTTTTGTGTCTACGAAAAGCTTTGAAAGCATCAGATTTTTCTACATAAAATTTTGTGCATTCTTCGTCCCATCCAGGTGCGGCTGGTCTCCTTTTGAAGGGCGCACTTGGAACTTTTCTTTTTTGTGCTTCCAGTGAGGTTTTGTGTATCAAATCGGCGAGGAATCGATATTCTTCCAATGGTGGAAGCGTATCTATTGATTCGGCACCGATTGTCACCGCCGTTGCATATTTCTGCCAGTCGATGTTCCTTGTAAGATCAAATGGAACCCGAGATGGTTCTACAGAGTGAGGGCCACACTTTATTGAAATGATGATTGGCAAATGATCGCTACCATGGGGATCATTGATAACCTTCCACTGACAATCCAATGGTAGCGATCTTGAACACAAAGATAGGTCGAGTCGGCTTTCTCGAGCCGGAGGTTTTGCTATACGTGTTGCTTCACCAGTGTTCAAAATAGTCAAATTGAAATCGTCACATAAATCGTAAAAAATAGCCGCTCTATTGTCGTCATATAGATCGCCCCACCCAGTACCATGGGAGTTCATATCACCCAGAATTAATACTGGGGATGGAAGAATCGAAACTAGATTCCAGAGTTGACTACGACTAATGGAGGTTCTTGGTGGAACATATACTGAAGCTATGCAAAGATTTTTGTTCTTCACATTTATTTGGCAAGCGACGATTTCGACGCCTGATAGACCAGGAAGGGAAATTTTGTAGAAAGGGTAGACATTTTTGATCCCTTAAAGTACTCCTCCATAAGAATCGTCTCTATCCAGGCGAATAATGTTAAAATCGTGGAAGTTGAGTTCTTTATCGAAAGAAAGCCATGTTTTACAGAGAGCAAATATATCATAATAAGAATTGTGAAGTAAAAATTTGAACGAGTCTAGTTTAGGCACTAGACTACGGCAGTTCCACTGTAGCACAGTGATCATATCTTCAACCTCGTTCGACGAATTATCCATCGAAAGATATGATTGATGCAAGGAGGGGCCATGAAACAGTCAATTGCTTAAGATATGATTCTAACGTTGGAAGCAAGGCAGAAACTAAGCTTCTAAGGGGGTCTTGTATGTTGAACATATTTAATATGAATTCCACAATGTCCGAAAAAGCTAGCAAACCTCGTTCGGACTTGGATTTCTTTTGAGAAACATAAAATTACTTAGAAGTAACTCAAGCAGAAGGGAAAAGAAGCTCATTTCATAAGATGCGCAAAGTTTTTCAAAAATATTTCCATCAAAATTCAAATCAAGTGTGTGTACAAACTTGAATTCCCTTGTACGACCATTAGACCTTCATAAATATTTTCCATTTTTAGCATAAGCTTATATGGTTATGAATCAAACTAGGGCCTCTCTTAGCTCAGTGGGTAAAGGCGCTTCCCTGAACATAGAGTATGATTGTACTTTCCACACAATTATACTAATGCAAAAATGATACAGGCTTCGAAAGCCCTTAATTTATCATTGTGGAAGTGCATCTAGATCACTTAGTTGGAATCAAGCAATAAGCTAATATTGCGAAGAGAAATAATAAGAATCAAACTGGAGTTCACCTGCAATGGTTTCAATCACTTTTTTTTTTCAAATATGAAGCACCTTAGTATGCACATACCAAAAAAAAAATCAGTATTAAACCTTACTGCGTAGAAAATTGAAAATGGACACTAATTAAGAATAAAGTTTCAGGCTAAGACCTAGTTATCTTTTTTTTTTTCAACGCAATTATACATTATACATTTCACTTTGGTCTGCGGAGGGCCCACATTTTGATGCCCACATCCAACTGCTCACAAGAAGTACCGCATTTAAAGATTCCATAAAGAAAGCTACCCTTCATCCATCATACCCAGTTAAGCGAAGGTCCTTTGATTTTCATAGATCCATTAAAAGCGATTCCGTCAACAGTCATTAAAATCTCGCACCAAATTGTTGACTCACATTAAAATTCCTAACTTCCCGTCCGTCGTTTTCGCACTCTCTTCCGCCCAACTGCACTCTCGTCCCGAATGCTTCCAATCCATTTAATCCCCCCCCCCCCCCCACATGCACTGCACAAGTAAACCCACAGCTTCAGTAGGTAGTACTTAAATCGCGGCTGGGTGCCTGTCGAGCGCAAGTAAAATACTAGACCAAGTTGCAGATTCTTCAACAGTGTCGATTACGGCGAAAATTTCGAGTGCAAAAACGCGCGCGCATCTTCCCTCGCCAGCAGCTGCCTTGCGGTTTTGCATCCTACACCATGAGCATGCGGCAGTAGCATCATTTTCAGCAACATCGGCAAGTGGTATGTCGCTGGGAGGATGAGAAGGACGAGTGCACCCAACAGAATGTAACCACACCATTCCAGCACCCCCGAAATCTAGCTGTATGTGAAGAGCGAAGACTAATACCCGGTTTACACTGGTGCTGATTCACTACAGTGACGGTGAGCCTGTTGCTAGTGCATCCATTTCTGGTCGGTTACTCAACATTATAAAACCAGCACAAGTGTAAACCGGACAGAAAGAACTTTAGCCGGAACGAGCCAAAGCAGCAGAAAAGTTTCGTTATCTGCATTTCCCGGTTTTTATTCTCGTTGTTAATACAAATATTATTGTTATGATCGTCATTATTACGACAAATAGCATTGAAATTCTCGCTACACAATGACGGAAAAACAGCGGCGAAAGTGCTTTGCGTTTACAAAGTGGCGGGTGTGGCGGCACTTTGTCGGTTGTTGCGATTCCGTGTACCGGGTATAGGTATACGTAGTCTAGTTGCAGGAGCAGGTCCCGGTGGGTGCCGGTTTTTGTTTGTCCTTTTATCCCTCTACGAGGAGCTCATTTCCATTTAGGCGACAGACGACGACGGCCGGTGGCAGCGTGGAAACCGAAAAAACATCATGAAGTGAAATAAAAAGTTTCGTATTAAAAGATGTATTAAGCAAAGTGATGGTTTGAGAAACTGCAGCTTGGCACGGTTCCATGATTCCGCAGAGGACACGGTACCGTCGTCGGCTTTGATAGCTTTGTTGTTACTACCAGGACGACCAACGAGCACCGTGTCAAGTGATCGATGCTCGTGACGGCAGAGGTTGGATTGCGACCGGAGTTCAGATGAAGAAGGAGGAACGGGGGCAAAAATTTCCATAAGACATTTTTTTCCAGTTCTCGTTCGACAAATGGGATGTACTTGGGGCGGTGCGCGGAAATGAAGCTTAATAGAAAGAATAAGTTGAATGTCTTGTTTTCTGTGAGTGACGGGAGTTCTGTAGCATATATCAAGCCAGAAATGCATGAGGATTTAAGTAACATTTATCGATTATCTTTATTATCTTTCTCTTTCGTTAATAACTTGGCGACACAACCGTTTCATGCTGTGATAGTCGTATTATATACTGGATAAAAGCTTATTTCATCGAAAAGAGAATTGCAAATAGCTGGTAATGTATTTTCATAGCCGTGGGAATGCAACGAGAAAGTTGACGAAGATAATCTGCCAACGTTAGTTAGGACCTTAGCATTGTTCAGCTTGGTATGTGTGGGAAATGGTAGATAATCGCGATTGGTCAAGGCGACGATGGATCGAGTGATGTGCGTTGTTCGAGTATCGGGGACACCCTCGAGCCCCTTTGAATCTCGAAGGGGGTTACGGCAAGGTGATGGACTTTCGTGTCTGCTATTCGACATCGCGTTAGAAGGTGTGATCAGAAGAGCTGAGATAGACACGAGTGGCACGATCTTCAGGAAGTCCATCCAGCTTCGTGGCTTCGCCGATGAAATCGACATCATGGCAATTAACTTTTGGACGATGGTGGGAACGTACATCAGACTGAAGGCTGAAGCTAGGCGGATTGAAATCAATGCATCGAAGACGAAATACATGAGAGGAAGAGGTTTTAGGGAAGACAATGTTGGCCTCCCACCCCGAGTTCAGATTGACGGTGACAAAATCGAAATGGTCGACGAGTTCGTGTATTTGGGCTCACTGGTGACCACCGAAAATGATACCAGCAGAGAAATTCAATGACGCATTATGGCAGGGAATCGAGTCTACTTTGGACTGCGGAGGACGCTCCGGTCGAATTAAATTCGACGCCGCTCGAAGTTGACTGTCTGCAAGGCGCTGATTAGACCGGTGGTCCTCTACGGCCACGAGACCTGGACTATGCTCGTAAAGGACCACGCGCCCTTGGTGTTTTCGAACGATGCTACCAAATGGCAGGGGGTGCCAGACCTCTCTGAGGACAGTAGATGGTTCAAGGGGCCTAGATTCCTATGGGACCACAACGAAAACTGGCCATCCAATCCGTACCGAGATGGCGATACCGACGAAAAACTTCGTGCAAACCTCTTCTATCATCAGGTGGAACCCAAACCGATCATCACCGAAGATCCGTTGGCTGTTCCAATGGCAATGAGGAATTTCATGGCGCGGCGTGGTGTTCCGATCAGTATCTACAGTAACCGTGGAACGAACTTCACGGTGGCAAGCAAGGAACTTGTGGTGGCATGGACCAGGAGAAGATCATCCAGGAAATCATCAGTCCAGCAACGGAATGGACATTCCTTCCACCAGCATCACCTCACATGGGAGGAGTCTGGGAAAGGCTGATACAGTCCGTGAAACTCTCCGTAATATGCTGACCGAAGAGGAGAACGTCGTCAACTCACTTCCGCTGAGCTACGTGCCCGTGGAGGACCCAGAGGCTCCAGTCCTGACACCCAACCACTTACTGTTGGGTTCATCCAGTGGTCTCAAACTAGCCACGGTGTTCGACAATAGTGTGGTGGTTCTACGACGGTCATGGTGCGCATCACAGGTCGAAGCGAACATCTTCTGGAGACGATGGGTACAAGACTACCTGCCAGATCTAACTAAGAGAACAAAGTGGTTCAGCGAGGTCAAACCGATTGAGGTGAACGATATTGTGGTAGTGGTCGATGCAGGATAACCATGGAACTGCTGGCCCAAGGGACGGGTCATCTTAATCAACAAGGGCAAGGACGGGCAGGGAAGGTCAGCGACGGTTCAGACCCAGGCAGGCATCTACGAGCGTCCGGCAACAAAGCTTGCTGTCCTGGAGGTTCGACGCAATGAGTAGGTAAGCCAGTAACATGGCGTACCCGGGGTGAAGTGTTGCGACCCCTCGGTCGCCGCGCCTCACCAAAACGAACCGTGCGTTCAGCATGAACACTAACCGTGAGTTCAACAAGGAAGCGAAGCCGATACGTCAATGCGGCCAGCTCTAGTTTGTTTTCGACTGTCACTCATTTAACTGTATACCACTTTCAGGGTATCAGAGTAAAAGATCAAAGCGAACGTAGTGCGTGCACTAAAATTATTATTAATTGCTCTAAAATCAAGTGGAGAAATCCAAAACTAAAACTTACTAGTATATTTATTTAAAGTTAACATCTTAATCCAAGGTAAATGTGAACTTCTTATAAACTAGTGAATTGAAAACTTAAATTACAAAATTTCCTAGGCTAACCTTAAAACAAGATTAAAAGCTACGCAATATAATATTTTTTCGAACGTCCCAATTGATTGAACCGGATTAGGTTGGTGTAAATTTGCCAACTACCAATCTTTAAATCACCTAGTGTAACTAACCTTGCCTGTTAATTATTGGAAGTTTTTCAATACTCGCCATTGAATAAATTAGAAACTCGAGAATCCATCTTGCTCTTGACCTTCACGTTGGCCTATTGTCAACAGAAGGTGTTGCGTACCATCTACGGTGGAGTGCAGATGGATGACGGAGCGTGGAGGAAGCGAATGAACCACGAATTGCACCAGCTGCTGGGAGAACCATCCATCGTCCACATTGCAAAAATTGGGCGACTACGGTGGGTTGACCAGGTCGTAAGAATGCCGCACGAGGACCCAGTGAAAATGGTTTTAGAAAGCGACCCAACAGGAACAAGAAGAAGAGGCGCGCAGCGGGCAAGAAGGATCGACCAAGTAGAAAGCGACCTGCGGACCCTTCGCAGACTACGAGGCTGGCGAAGTGTGGCCGTGGATCGAGTAGAGTGGAGACGACTTTTGTAATTGTAGTAATTTGGAACTGGTTATCTTAGGTCATTTACTTTGATTCTCAAACACCACACGTCAAAAGATTACGCCATTTCAAATCATAATATTTTTAGAATATATCGGATTTTTACAAAACCCTTTAAAACTCATCAAAATTTGAGGAGCTTTCGGTTTTAGATTTGATGAATAGATGAAGGATCTATTCAGAAACGACGGAGTTATGATAGTATTTGCATTTTTCAGTATCATACGTTGGGGGTTGAGAGTTAATATCATCGTGTCTCCCTGCAAGTAGCACTCACATGATATTTAAGTGGGTTGAAAGGAAAGGAGAAAATGAAATTAAATGTTGCCAAAATTTAGAAAATTTCCCGGAAGATAACTGATCCGAGTGACGAACCAGAAACTCTAATAAAGAAAAAGTAGAAAGGTCTGTACCTAGGGGCACGAACGGAAGCTTGACGTTGGACCGCTAGTGGACGGAAAAAATGTGAAGTTCATTTAGTACTTTTAATTGATCGATCATCTATTATCTTAACTCTGTCCGCTTTTGAATTGTAGGCGTACAAAATTTGTTGTAATTTTTTCCTAAGAGAATGTTGATGAAGAGAATCGATCAAAATAATTCCAAGTTTGGTTACAATATTACAACACTGGAGAGCAGTTTGTGTGGTCGTTGAAGGCGTGGTTCTGAATATGGACAAACAGGCACAGATAAATTCTATTCTAACTCTTTACTGCAATAAGCTTGTTCACCCTGAAAAGGGCCATTTTTTTGCCAAATTTGGTGAAGATTTAACCTCCTAAACCGTACAGAGAGTGTCTCTGTCGCTTCAAAGCGTAGATGACATCTTTACCAAGACCTTTTCCTCCTTTTCCATGACCAGTCATTGTTGCTTGTTAGGACCACCTTCATACTGCTGCTATCACTGATGCGTGGAAATATTTCTGATCGATTGATGATAAAATTATTGAAATTGGTCCAGGGGCAGCTGAGTTATTAATTATCAAAATCTTCCATAATTTTGTTACATGTTCCATTTTCAGTTTCCACAAAGTCTACCCCTATATAGAAATCACAGATGTCGTCCTACATCAAATGAAAAGAGAAAATTAATGATCCTTATCTGGTTATCGTATGGCTAATTTTATGGTCGGTTAATAATGGGAATAATGCATTCCATCGAAACTGTAAATGTACACTTGCTACCACTGACCATATCATTTATCTGTGGGCCAAATTTCATGAAACTCTGAGTCCCTTCGGCCTATTTTGTCCGATTATAAAACTATCCCCAAATACCACCTTCGCCACCTGCAGTGTACAGTGCTGACGACGGCAGTCAAATTACGCACAGCAACAGAAAATTATAGCCGCACAGAGAACACGGCGGCAGATGTCAGTTTTGTGCTTTGATCAAAAATGTGTGTGGTCATTCATGTCAGTTTGTCGGTGGTAGAACTACGAGATAATATTTGCAGCTCCTTGACTTATATATGAATAACAAAAGAAAGGGTTTAGAAACTTAACTCCATTTCTTTTGTTATTTATATATAAGTCAAGGAGCAGCAACATAGAAACTTAACTCCTAAGCCTCTTTAAAAAAAAAACTTAACTCCAAATGAACAATACAAATTTTTCAAATTGGGCGGTTATTGAATAAATCCTAAAAACAAGATTCAATTTTTGAAATTAAGAAATAAGTTCCTTTATTGTTCATAATTAGGTTCCAGACATGTTCACCCAACTTTCGGAAACATACTAATGTAAGTCATGGCAAAACAACGTTAGAAATCAACGTGCACCTGGCATCAAAAATCTTTATGTTGCAGAACTATGACAGACAAGTGGATTTCAACTGCAACTTATTAATTTTAACTGATGTATGTGCTCAATTAAAAAAAAAAAGGTCAGGTAAATGCTGGGTAATGCGCAATACAGATCCCATTGAGATCACTAGCCTCTTCCCAGCAACTCCTATCCCTACCTTCTCGTGGTATCGTCCGGGAACTGTGAGCAACCTTAGGGAAGATCGGGTAACCAACCCCGGTGGGAACTTTGGTCATAGGCTGCAGAGAAGGGGGGGGGGGGGGTTTGCTTCGGCAAGCCTGAGCGTCTGTTTTCCAGGAGGGGTGGCTCACAACAGCGTCTGTTCCCGATGTTATGGGTGGCTGATCTATTTCCGAGTGCCAGTGAAGGACTCTAAACACAACTGTGTACCCTGGTCCTCCGGAAAGTTAGGGGGTTGGTGTCAAGCCCTGCGAGCCAGCCGTAAAAAAGCATTGCAACGGAAAATCAGCAACAGAGGAATACGAACCGAGACCAACGGCAACGATCCCAGCTATTGGAAACTCGACACGTGGAACTGTTGATCTCTCAATTTCATCGGGAGCACCCGAATACTCGCCAATCTACTGAAGGACCGTGGATTCGGCATCGTAGCGCTGCAGGAGGTGTGTTGGACAGGATCCATGGTGCGAACGTTTAGAGGTAATCATACCATCGACCAGAGTTGCGGCACCACACACGAGCTGGGCACAGCTTTCATCGTGATGAGCGAAATGCAGAAGCGCGTGATCGGTTGGTGGCCGATTGACGAAACAATGTGCAGGTTAAGGATCAAGGACCGATTCTTCAACTTTAGCATAATCAACATGCACAGCCCTCACTCCGGAAGCACTGATGATGACAAGGACGCATTTTACGCGCAGCTCGACCGCGAGTACGATCGCTGCCCAAGCCATGACGTCAAGATCATCATAGGAGACCTAAAAGCTCAGGTAGGCCAGGAGGAGGAGTTCAGACCGACGATTGGAAAGTTCAAAGCCCATCAGCTGACGAACGGGAGCGGCCTACGACTCATCGACTTCGCCGCCTCCAAGATCATGGCCAAACGTAGCACCTTCTTCCAACATAGCCTTCCTTATCGTTACACCTGGATATCACCACAGCAGACGGAATAGCAAATCGAACACGTTCTGATTGATGGACGGCACTTCTCCAACATTATTGACGTCAGGACCTATCGTGGCGTTAACATCGACTCTGACCACTACCTGCTGATGGTCAAACTGTGCCCAAAACTTTCCGTCATCAACAATGTACGGTACCGACGCCCGCCACGGTACAACCTAGAGCGAGTGAAGCAACCGGATGTCGCCTTAGCATACGCGCAGAATCTCACGGCAGCGTTGTCAGAGGAGGGCGAGCTCGATGTGCCCTTCTAGAGGACTGCTGAAGTACAGTAAAAGCAGCCATCACCGAGCACCATCGGGTACGTGGAAAGAAGTCGACGGAATGAATGGTTCGACGAGGAGTGCAGAGCGATTTTGGAGGAGAAGAACGCAGCGCGAGCGGTAATGCGCAGCATGGAACCCGACAGAACGTGGAACGGTATAAACAGAAGCGGAAACAGCAGACCCGCATCTTTCGGGAGAAAAAACGCCGCCTGGAAGAAGTGGATTGCGAGGAAATGGAACTGCTGTGCCGTTCCCAAGAAACACGGAAGTTCTACCAGAAGCTTAACGCATCCCTGAACGGCTTCGTGCCGCGAGCCGAAATGTGCAAGGATAAGGACGGGAGCCTCTTGACGGACGGACGTGAGGTGATGGAAAGGTGGAAGCAGCACTTCGATGCGCACCTGAATGGCGAGGAGAACGTAGGCACGGGAGACCAGCGCAATGGAGGAAAAGCCTACGTCGGTGCAGCAGAGGACGGAACTGACCCAACTCCCACGCTAAGGGAAGTTAAAGATGCCATTCAGCAGCTCAAAAACAACAAAGCAGCTGGTAAGGATGGTATCGCAGCCGAACTCATCAATATGGGCCCAGAAAAGTTGGCCACCAGCCTGCACCGGATGATAGTCAGGATCTGGGAAACATAAAAGCTACCGGAGGAGTGGAACGAGGGGGTAATCTGCCCCATTCACAAGAAAGGCGACCATTTGGAATGTGAGAACTTCAGAGCGATCACCATTTTGAATGCCGCATTGCCATCTTCCGTCGTCTATCACCTAAAATAACCGAGTTCGTGGGAAGTTATCAAGCCGGATTCATTGACGGCCGATCGACAACGCACCAGATCTTCACCGTACGGCAAATCCTCCAGAAATGCCGTGAATAGCAGGTCCCAACGCATCATTTGTTCATCGACTTTAAGGCGGCATACGACAGTATCGACCGCACAGAGCTATGGAAAATCATGGCCGAGAACGGCTTTCCTGGGAAGCTGATCAGACTGATCAAAGCAACGATGGATGGTGTGTAAAACTGCGTAAGGGTTTCGGGTGAACTATTCAGTTCATTCGAATCTCGCCGGGGACTGCGACAAGGTGACGGACTCTCATGCCTACTCTTCAACATCGCTCTAGAAGGTGTAATGCGACGAGCCGGGCTCAACAGCCGGGGTATGATTTCACCAAATCCGGTCAATTTGTGTGCTTTGCAGACGACATGGACATTATCGCAAGAACATTTGGAACGGTGGCAGAACTATACACCCGCCTGAAACACGAAGCATCAAAGGTCGGACTGGTGGTGAGTGCGTCAAAAACAAAGTACATGCTAGTATGCGGAACCGAACATGACAGGATTCGTCTAGGAAGTCATGTCACGATAGACGGGGATACTGTCGAGGTAGTGGAGGAATCCGTTTACCTTGGATCCCTACTGATGGCTGACAACAATTTGAGTCGTGAAATACGAAGGCGTATCATCAGTGGAAGTCGTGCCTACTACGGGCTCCAGAAGAAACTGCGGTCAAAAAAGATTCACCCCCGCACCAAATGTACCATGTAAAGAACGCTAATAAGACCGGTGGTCCTCTATGGACACGAGACATGGACTATGCTCGAGGAGGACCTGCAAGCACTCGGATTTTTCGAGCGACGTGTGCTAAGGACGATCTTCGGAGGTGTGCAGGAGAACGGTGAGTGGCGGCGAAAAATGAACCACGAGCTCGATGCACTCTACGGCGAACCCAGCATCCAGAAGGTGGCCAAAGCTGGAAGGATGCGGTGGGCAGGGCATGTTGCAAGAATGCCGGACAACAACCCTGCAAAGTTGGTGTTCGCTACTGATCCGGTTGGCACAAGAAGGCGTGGAGCGCAGAGAGTACGATAGGCGGACCAGGTAGAGTGTGATCTAGCGAGCATTGGGCATGACCGAGGATGGAGAGCGGCAGCCGCAAACCGAGTATTGTGGCGTACTATTGTTGATTATGTCTTATCTTAAATGTGATGTTGCACAAATAACTGCTTTTATGTATGTGCTCAATTAAATATTTATAAAATAGCAAACGTTATAATTGAAAAATGGAATGTCATTGTAGCATATAAAACTTACAATAGAATGGATCAAACTCCATACAAGGACTGTATTGAAAATAAGTTGTATAGATTTTTTTTCTGTCCAAACCCACCGCTCGCTTTTCTGGGTCTGCATCTGCTGCGATGTCAATCCAGCGCTTGCTTGCAGATTTCGTTTCCGCCCCGTCGAAGTGTGTGGCCGACCCACCTCCACTTTCGCTCTTGAATTTCTGTTGTTATCGGCTTCTGATGACATCGACGATGGAGCTCGGCATTCGAGATCCAGTTGTGAGGCCACCAGGCACGAATTATATACCGCAGGCATCGGTTGATGAAGACTTGCAGCTTTTGAGTGTTCTCCACTGATACACACCACGTCTCGCTGGCGTATAACAACACAGATTTCACATTCGAGTTGAAAATTCGGATTTTGGTGCGTTGACTTATCTGGTTGAATCTCCATACGTTTCGTAAACTCGCAAAGGCAGCCCTAGCCTTCTTGATTCGTGCACCTATGTCGCTCTTGGTCCCACCGTCCGACGCTATTTGGCTGCCAAGATATTGGAAATATATATGTTCGGAAAACTCTATGCCCAGAGAAAAATTCCCCGAAAAATTCGCTAACCAGACCGGGAATCGAACCGAGCCGCTTCATTACCGTGCATATAATTCCATAGTTATCGATCACATGACCCTGATGAGATCCTACTAAAAAGCTCCATTCTCAACAGCTTCCCTTAATCCAAAGAACCTTTGTTCAAATTTCAACCGTCTTTCTAATCTTAATTTTATCCCGAACCGCTTCAGAACCGTCATCAATTATCTTAAACAGAAATGGTTCATTCGGTGTTCTACAACCTTAACATACGGATAGGAATGGGCTCAATTCATAAAGTGTATGAACGACACGACACGGCATTTACAAAACACCCTTCGATACCAGACCACCAGGTAAGTATGCAAGGTAGGGGGGCTAGGATCGTTGTGGAGACGGTTCCATTCAAATCCGCTTTCATCGCCTTGCTGCCTTGCTGCCTTGATGCCGACATAAACAAGGGTTCGTCCACGTGTGTGTGCACATTAGAAGCGAGGACATGGGTCTCGCCTGCTATACAGATACAGATACCTACAAGGTCCGAAGCTACTGCAATGAAACCATCCATACAGCATACGGTGCCATCACCACCCTCACGGACAGGTGAAAAGATTGAGGAAGCCATAAAGAATGTGGGGGATTACCGGGCGTCATCACATTTCACACCATATGCCGCAGTAGAGAACGTAGAGCAAAGGGCCATCGTCGGTGGCTGGTTTTGACAACACGACAGACGGAAAAGTTCAAGGTCTTGCCTGCGGAAGGCTGAACATTTAATTGTGGATTAATCAAACAGCATTGAACTCGTGTGGTCTCGTGTAGGTAGGAAATCGATTGATGTCGATATTTGAATATTTCTCAAATCCCTCTTCAATCCAGAAGGCTCAGAATCACAAAGAAATGCGTACAAGTGCTCAAACAGTGATATGGTCTGATCTCATCAGTAAATGGTAGAATAAATGATGTAGCCCTGTGGGCTAGGATTACCTACTTCATATAGATGACATTGAGCATCATTGAGTAGGGAATCAAATGGATCTTAGCCTTTTGCCGAAAACAAACTACAATGCAGCCTGCTGCGTAACGCATTTGTATGCTGTCCTCTCTAAACAAATTTCTACTCACACCACTGCCGCAGAGCAATCTTCCTGAATCAATGCAGATCCACAACCATTCGAGAGCGAGATAAACATTTGCAAACCCAAACTGTCAAGCTGCTAAACATTCCAAACTCCTTCCTGGCCGAAATCGACAGCCAACATTGTGTCCTGGCACAAAGTAGAGAGAACCTTTTGTCTTTCGGTTTTCGTCTTTGGCCCGGAGGTATACCATAGTACATATAGTGAGTTCCATTAGTTGTCGTCGTCGTCGTCGTCACAGCCCTGTTGTTGAATTTCCACACACTCAATGTGAGGATGGAAGCAAAACGTGATCGAAGATACGACAACGGAACGAACCAACCAGCCAGCCAGCCAGTCAGCCAGCGGCCACATTAGCGAAATCCGAAGCCCCGTTTCCTCACGGAAGAAGAGACATCAACGCCTATCGGCCTCCGTTTCGTGGTGGAATTATTCGTGGCTTCGCTTTCACTGTCAACCCCTCACCCTTTGGGGTGTCCCGAGGTTTTTCCCAGAAAGCGGAAGCATTTGAAGCGCTTTTAGCAGCCTCCTAGCATCGCATCGCAGACACGGCAAAGGAATGTGTTATTTGAAGATAAAATAATGTCGAAAATCGATTGATTTTATCTCGACACCGCAGAACACCGTGGTTTGGCAAATCGAGAGTTGGAGACGCGCAGACACATTCTCGCTCGCATATTGACACAAGCACATACACACGTAGGACGCTTTTTGGCAATCTGCAAAAATCAAAGCTGCCGATGGGTGGTGCAGCGCGGCGCGGTGAGGCGACGGGCAATGTGGGAGGTGGTATGCGAAAAGAGATACGGTGGAAAAGTGGCATTAAGCGTTTTCCGAACATATTTGCCAGAACAGCACAAAATTCCGCAGATTATCTCGTTAAATGATTTTCTATTTATGTATGAACGAGCGAGCGAGTGAGTGAGTGAGTGAGTGAGTGAGTGAGTGAACGATGGCTTTAGCTTTGAGCGAAGAACAAGCAAAGGGAGCATAAATGACGATGAAATTGATGAGGATGCTGAATCAACTGTGCCAATCGCTGCTACTACTACTAATACTACTACCACTACTATCTACTGCTGGCTGCTAGTGCCACTGCGGTCGTGATTTATTTGCCTGACGTCGAACGGGATTTTCGGGAAAACTTTTAGGACTTTATTGCTGGAAGATTGGTACGTGATTCCGCATTGACGGGTTGATTATGAATTTGGGTGGTGGTGGATTTTGAAGTTTTTTGTGTGTGTATGTTTTTCAGCATGAGAGAAGCTAGTTTTTTTTTTTTTTGATGCATGCGTTGTTCGATTGAAATGGAATATTAGCACACAATTAAATGTCTCATGGTAGAATTAATCATATAGGGAAGATGGCTCTAATGTTGGCCTATGGATCTAAGATTGGGCTCATCGCTAAAAATCAGCTATTTATCAATTTAATCTATATGAACGTAAGTGACACCGGTGTTGTAGTAAGCGTGATTACCTCTCACCTCAGCAGGCCTGGGTTCAATTCCAGTCGGTGCCGCCTGGATTATCTGAGGCATAACATCTCTGATCACGTCTTCCCTCGGAAGGGAAGTAAAGCCGTTGGTCCCCGGTTCATGAGTTGATGGATCGAAAGGTAGGTGGGGAGCTGGCGTCAGTAGCATTGGTGCTCAGCACGGAAAACAAGATCGACGAAAAACAAACCGAGAAAAAAAAAATCTATTTGAACTCGTCATTGGGACGGTAATAATGGATATTTTTGGTCGCTATTGAAAATATAGTCGATTACTGAATTTATGTATGGGCCCAAATTAGGGGCATTTAGGCCGACATTACATCCATTTCCCCTAGTTTGAAAGTTTTTGGACAATCTTTGGAGAGATTTGTGGAGTCGGATCTCATTCAACCGACTCCTCTGATTTGAAAATAGCCGACTCTGACTACGATATGAAAAGTATGCTGTACAAATTTACTATAATGATTTTCTTTTTTTTTTTTTTCTTGGTTTTTGTTTTCCGTCGATCTTGTTTTCCGTGCTGAGCACTAATGCTACCGACGCCAGGAAGGCAGCTCCCACACCTGGACCCTACCTACCGACCCATCAACTCATGAACCGGGGACCAACGGCTTTACTTCCCTTCCGAAGGAAGGCGTGATAAGAGATGTTATGCCTCAGAACATCCCGGCGGCGCCGACTGGGATTGAACCCAGGCCTGCTGGGGTGAGAGGTAATCACGCTCCGGCGCCGCTATAATGATTTTCAGATTGTTTAATTTATGAAAATATCGGGTAAATTTTTATGTACGTGCAAATATACTGTATTAACAATAGAATTCGCTCTTCATTTTTCCATACATCACACAAGAGACAGTATGTTTCTGCTCGACACCAGCGTTGCCAGTATTCCATATTTATCTTGATTTTCCAGATTTTCGGTCATCCGGCCAGATACACAGACAGATCACGTATATTTCCAGATTTTCCCAGATTTTTTTTGTTGCTTTAAAAATATCATTGCAATTGATCTACACTCGAATTAAAAACTAAAAACTGCTTCTTTAATTATTAAAGGCTATCATCGTTGAAAATGATTACAACATCGTACATGGAATTGTAACAACATGTTTGCATGTTAATGGGTTGCAGAATCATAAAATCGAGCCATTCTCTAAAGACTAGGCGCTGAAAAAAATCTTCATACTTTTAAAAATAGTGGGCCTGAATGTTTGTTTGATTGGAATTTTTATTTATTTTCTATATTTTAAAAAAATCATAAGTTCAATATGGAGGAATTTTTATGTTTTTGACGTAGAACTACGTCTTTGTCGACTATACTGGGGTGCAAATCAAAAAATATGTGTGGTGAAGGAGTGTTAGGTTTTGCACGCTTGTAGCTTTGTCATTTAAAGATGAAATTAAAATCCAAATACGCGAATCGATAGGATATTACATTGCAAACCTGCTGAAATAAATATTTTTTCCAATTTTTCTCTATTTAAACTATTGAAAATGTACAAATGATAATTTTATCACTGTTTTCATTAAATAAGCCTTTTTCCCAAACTCAGTCATCATAAACGAATACCACTTGGTTGCACATCATTCTGCTTGTACATGAAAAGATAAAAATCAGCGCTGCTCTCCTGCCTCTGCTCATTCCCGCTTCGGACGGCGTGCCACTAGGTCCTGCAGCAAGCAGGACTAAGTCAGCGGCTAAAGGTGGATCACGGCGTGTCTACCACAATGAGGAATGAGACTTGAAAAAAATGTATGTAAAACCCCCTCCCCCTCCCCCCTTAACAATAACACGAAAAAGACATGGACTTTGACGATCATTTTTTCCGGGAAATAAATAATAAGCAAACCACAATTATGTATAAACAATTAATTTTTTACATGCAGAGCCAACATTTTCAAAAAACAAATGCTTAACAGGAGACATACACTCGACGGATAACCAACAACTGACTTTAAAATATATCTGGTAGGGGAATTTACGTATTCTCGTCAATCTAAGCAGCTTCCGCACTTCTATTAGCATTTTCTCAGTGTCACGCACACATATGACGTGTCTGTTTGTTTACATTCATCTGCTGCTAGCTATTCTCTCCATTTCAATCAACAAAACTGTCCAAAACAGTTTAAATACGTTTTTAAGGTGCTCCAAACTTCTCAGGTGAGTGTGACTATTGTCGGCAGCCTCTTTTACTTCGGCAACCTTTCCGTTTAAATTGCATGTTAACCAGCTGTTCTATTATCGGCAACTCGAAATCAGCCGTATTTTGATGTGCTTATGTTTCTTTTGAAGAAACACCAGGCATAACAGGTTTGCTCAGTCGTAAAAATGTATTAGGTTTGAAGCTGAAAGACTAAGGAATCGTTTAAATACATTCAGCGAAGTGTTTTAGTAAGAAAATACATCGAAATTAACGTTTAAATTGTGGTAGCCGAAAACAGTCGATGGCTGCCGAAGCCATCATTTACCCTACCTCTATATATGCAATTATATTAACATCCAAAGTACATCCTATTTTACATGTTCTGCACAAAAGAAACTTTCTGCTCTGCCCCATTCATAAAAAAACGGCGGGAAATCCTATCAGGTTCGGTTGCACATCGTTCTGCTTGAACCTGAAAAGATATAAAACAGCGCTTCTGTCGTGCTTTTGCTCATGCGATTCTTTGCTCGACTGTTGAGTTGTTCAGTCCGTATTTTTCGCTCGAGATCTCGTTTCGATTTTGTTTCGTTTTGTGCTGTCGCGTTGCGCCGTGTAAGTGTCGCCACCTTCTCGCGTTCTGGCAAGTTTACTTGAACTTGCAAACACGAAACAAATGGTGCGTAAACGTGCCAATGAGTCAGCAGCGGGCCCTTCAAAGAAGGTGCTAATCAAGCCCAGCGCGTCGCAGGATGACGCCGGAAAACGAGTACTGCAAACCAACCAGTATGCAGTACTCCCAGTACTAAATGGCGATGGTGACGCCGCTCCCATTGCAAGAAAAGAGCGAATTCCCCCGCTTTTCACGCCGGTGAAGGATGTTGCCAAGCTAGGTGCCGAACTGGCAAAACACAAGCTGCTGCCTCGCTTTAAGCTTTGCAGCATCGGTACCAAAATCATGTGCTCCAGCCTGGAGGAGTACACACAAATAGGATGTTTCCTGAAAGAAAACAACGTGGACTTTTTCACGCATGATCTGCCATCGAGCAAGCCACTGAAGGCGGTTTTGCGTGGATTACCGTCGTTTGAGGCGGCTGCGGTGAAGTCCGAGCTGGAGCGGCTTGGGCTCCAACCTGAGGCCGTGTTCCAGATGAACCGCCGTTCCAACAACAATACCAGCTTCCGTGACCAGTTGTTCCTGGTGCACTTCACGAAGGGATCCACCAGTCTTGCGGCTCTGAGATCCAAAATCCGGGACCTGTTTCAGGTCATCATCAGTTGGGAGCATTACAAACCCCAACATCGTGATGTTACGCAGTGTACGAACTGCCTCTGCTATGGCCATGGCACCAAAAACTACCATATGAAGACAAACTGCGGCAAGTGTGCTGGAACTTACTCAACTGCGTCCTGTGAGCAAGTTGATGACATTGACATTGTGTCAACTGCGGTGGAAACCATCAAGCCTCCAATCGCGGATGTCCCAAGCGAGTGGAGTTCATTAATATCCGTCGGAAGGCTACAATCAACAACCAGGTCGGTCGCCTTCGTAATCATCGTTCGCCTCCTGTACTAACGGAAGTTCAGTACCCAGCTCTTCAGCCCCGTCGACATGTCCCGAACCTAGCCCCGCTTTCGCTCAACAACCAACAAGCCAACCCTGCGAGTATCCAAATGGTTCCCAACAGTCGGACAGTTCAGCATCGTCTCGCTGCTGCTGCGGCCCAGCCAATTCCAGATTCATCCACCGCCCCTGGTTTATCATACGCTGCTGCTGTCTCAGGTGAACCTGTCGACGATTCTTCGTTCACCTCGGAGGAACTTGTAACGCTCGTGGCCGAGGTCATTATCATCATGCGCACCTGCAAGACTCGATCTGAACAGCTACATGCTGCCCTGTCCCTTGTCACTAAGTATGGACCGTGAAGCCATCAAGATCGTAAATTGGAATGCTTGCTCCTTGAAGAGCAAAAACATCGAGTTTGTCGACTTTCTCAACGAACGGAAAATCGACATAGCCGTCATCACCGAGACACACTTGAAGCCTGAGCTGAACGTCTTCCTTCCCGACTTTCGGCTCGTAAGGCTTGACCGCACCAGCTCCGGGGGAGGGGGAGTTGCCATCGCTGCGAGGCGGAACATCAGCTGCCGGCTATTACCAAGCTTCCAGCTGAAAATTATCGAAGCCATCGGAATTTAGGTGAGCACATCGCTTGGTCCAATCACCATCACCATGGGTCTACTGCCCCAATCAAACCAACATTAAGGACGGCTCGGCCGCAGACCTGCGAAGAGACATCATCAAGCTAACACGACGGCGGCAAAATTTCGTCATCGCTGGCGACCTGAACGCTAAACATCAAGCCTGGGGCAATAGTCGGCGAAATCAGAACGGCACAATATTATACAACGATCTGCAGCAAGCCCACTACAACATTCTGTGTCCGGACTCTCCCACCCGGTTGAGTCGGTCCGGAGCTCATGCCACCATCGACATCTTCATCAGCAACATTGGCGATAACATCTCTTAACCTATCGCCTATCAGGAACTGAGCTCGGACCACTATCCGGTGGTGGCCGAAGTAGGTTCCTCGGCCAATAGGTTTCAAGTTTCCCGGCGAAATTACCATCGTGTCAACTGGCAGCAGTATCAGCACTGTATGGACACAGCAATCAATTACGACGTCCTACCGGAGTCGTTCGAAGAATTCGATCAGTGTCTGCAAGCCATCGAAGAGGCGATATCCCGTGCCAGGGAGCAGCTCGTACCAGCATCCAGACAGGTGAGTCATACTCTGAACCTTGACAGCCCAACCAAAGATCTTATCAGGCTCCGTAACACCATTCGTAGGCAGTTCCAGCGTTCTGGGCTGCCCCACTTGAAGACCAATGTCAATAGGCTAACCAAAATTATCCAGGCCAGGATGGTGGAACTCAGAAATAACGATTTTGCCAAAAAGATTCGCTCTCTCCCAGAATGTGCAAAACCATTTTGGAAGATGACCAAAATTTTGAAAAATAAGTCGAGACCGATCCCTCCGCTTTCCTCTGTTGACCACTTAGACCCATCCCTACTGATAACCCCAGTTGAAAAGGCCAATGCTCTTGGCCAACATTTTGTGATTTCACATAATCTTGGTCAAACCATGGTGAGCCCCCATGGGCCTGCCGTCCTGGAGGCAATGACTAGAGTCGCTGACACCCCCGTAGTAGTGCATGATCATAGTAGAATATCGGCTGATGAGGTGATAGCAGCTTTTAGAAGCACTAACAACATGAAGGCTGCGGGTATGGATGGTGTAGTCAACCTCGAGTTGAAAAACTTGAGTACTGACTTCTTCAACCATCTTACCGTTATCTTCAACAAATGTTTGGAGCTTGGCTACTTCCCTGCATACTGGAAGTTAGCCAAAGTGATTCCAATACACAAGCCTGGCAAAGATCCTACCAGTGCCAAAAGCTATCGCCCCATCAGCCTCTTGTCCTCCATCTCGAAGCTATTCGAAAAATTGATACTCAGCCGTCTGCTGGTGTTTTCAAATGATAACAACATCTTTCTCAAAGAGCAATTCGGGTTTAGGAAAGGCCACTCTACCATCCACCAACTCGCACGGGTTACTAACATCATCAAGCGGAACAAGTCCGTTTCCAATACATCTGCCATGGCATTGTTGGACGTCGAGAAGGCGTTCGACAATGTCTGGCATGATGGTCTAGTGTACAAGCTGCATCGATACAACTTTCCGATCTACCTCGTGAAGATCATCAAAAACTACTAGTCGGGCAGATCATTCCAGGTCTACTTGAACAATGTCCCCTCTGATACGTTCAACGTTGATGCAGGGGTCCCTCAGGGTAGCCTGCTTGGGCCTATCCTATTCAACATTTTCACGTCAGACGTTCCTCCCCTGCCGGGTGGTGGTATCCTGTCTATGTTCGCAGATGACACCTCCATCATCTATAAGGGTCGAGTTATCCGTGCTCTGGCGAGTAAACTACAATCAGGCCTGGATGTTTTGTCCGACTATTTTAAGAGCTGGAAGATTTGTATCAATGCAGCTAAAACACAAACCATTCTGTTTCCACACTCGTATTCACCTCGGCTAACGTCAAGATCCATCTTGATAGCACTCCCATTGAATGGTCGAGTGAAGTAGTTTACCTTGGTCTCACCCTCGATAGCAAATTGCTACTCCGATCCCATATGGAAAAGACATCCACCAAGTGTAACATCTTGATCAGGTCACTCTACCCTGTGATAAACAGGAAGACCACCCTGTCCTTCAAAAACAAGCTTGCTGTCCACAAGCAGATCATTCTGCCTGCTTTTGAGTATGATATGCCAATCTGGGAGAGTTGTGCTAAGTGCCACCACCTAAAGCTTCAGAGGATCCAAAAAAAGATCCTCAGAATGATCCTTAACAGTCCACCGCGAACTCGTAATTCAGATATTCACCACCTGGCCGGTTTTCAAACACTCGAGGAGCGAAAGACTTCCACACTGGAAAGGTTCAGAGTCGCCTGTCTGCGGTCAAACCACCAGATCATTCGTGATTTGGCAACCTAGTTTAAGTAGTTAGGTGCTCAAGTAGGTAGGTTATCAAATTTTTAAATTCAAACCAAAACAATCCCACAAAGGGTATCCTGTAAATTAGCGCTAAACGCAATCATCACATTAGAATAACCAATTAACTAGAACAAAGATGAAGAGCCAAAGGCTAACCAATTGAAATGTTAAATAAAATGTTGAAACATAAAAACCCAGAAAATAAACGTAAATTTTACTACTTACTGCTTTTGCTCATTGTCGCCTCGGACGGCGTGCCACTTGGTCCTGCAGCAAGCAGGACCAAGTCAGTAGCTAAAGGTGGATCACGGCGTGACCACAATGAGAAATGCGACACAATCAGGAATGAGAAAATGCAATGTTTGTAAGCCCCCTCCTCCCCCTTCACTACAACCTCTCCCGGGGGCCCCCCTCAACAATAATCCGAAAAAGACATGGACTTTGAAGATAACTTTTTTCCGGGAAATAAATTTTAAACAAACTACAATTATTAGTAAAAACTGAAGTTTTTCCCTTAATTTCTTCCCGCACCAAAACTTTCAAATTAGAGAAAAAAAAATGCTTGAAAGACATATCCGGTTATATTATGTTGATGAATTACACACCACTGACTCTAAAAGTAGTAGTAGTAAAATTTCATTTATTTCTGTTGATTTTACATTTCAATTGATTAGCCTATCTGGCTCTTCATCTTTGTTCATTGGATATTCTAATTTAGTATTTGCGTATTTCATCTAGTTGACAGAATACCCCTTGGGGGTATGTTTTGTTTAAATTGAAAAAAAATTGATAACCTACCTAACTACGAGTCTACCTTAACTAACGTGCCAGATCACGTATGATCTGAAGATCTGATCTCAGACAGGCGTCTCTGAACCTTTCCAAGGAGACCGTTCGTCGCTCTTCGAGAGGATGAAGGCCAGCCAGACGATGAACCTCAGAATTTCGTGTCCTGGACTGTTTAGGATCATCCTAAGGATCTTGTTCTGGAGTTTTTATGTGTTCCACACATGAATTGTTGCAACGTGATCAACAAATCAATATCTATGTGTCGGCCACATACTTAATATATGTACATATAAAAACCATGCGTGGCCACACATACTATTCATTTGCGTATAAATTTCATGTGTACTTCTGAGTGGATTCTGTTTATGTGTGGTCAAATGAAAATCATGTGGAATTTCACATTAATATATTTGTCAAGAAAAATGTTTAAATTGTTTTGAGTGAACCATAACCGAAACATTAAAATACTTTAAAAATTTTAAGATAAGGTATAATAGTCAAAAATTTGTGAAAACATCTATTTTGTGTGGCTCTACGTCATACTACGGTCGTGTCTAAGACACAACCTTTTATTTTTTTTATTTAGATAAATCAAAAACTGTTCAGGATTGAAAACAAGAAATTCCCCCCTTTCCGATAGTGGTATTGGTTTGCGTGACCGTACTTCGATTTGCGTGTAAAGGGCCTTACAACTATTGTTTACAAAAGCTTTTGTGCCGTTTTCAAATGTTATGCCTGATATGTTATGTGCACAGAGTGAGCGCTCACGAGTCGCAAAATCGCTGATTGTGACCCACTGAAAGCAATTTTGACAGATTTTATGTGTCTTACATATACTTCATGACCTCTTCTTGTAACTTACAAGTACTAATTAGTATTATACTATATCATGATTTCATAATTCCGAAAAACATTTTTTATAGCAAGTGAGTGGAAGTAACCCTGGAAGCCATCAGTAATAATAATATTCCGTTTGGTGCTAAACTACGAAAGATTAAGAAATACTTAGTGCGGGTATTGCTTAATAGGCCGGAAATGGGGTAGTTAACCCTACTTCTCTCTCGTGTAGATTATTCTCGGTTCAAATCATGGTTTCGTTTAGCAATCAACAGCACTGGTTAGTATCGAAGTCTCGCTATTTGGTCACTAAATGTTGTTTCGTTGGAGGCTTTAAAACGTATTTTTTCACTGAAGAGTAGCCGACCTCCTTTGAACAGATCACACAAGGAAACATCAGTGTTTCACACACTCACTCGATCATAATTTGTTTTATTTGCCAAACACATGCACTACATTCTCTACTTGACAAAATATCATCAAAAGATAGTGATTACTTAATTCCGACGAAAAAAAAAAAATTAAAGCAAAATAAGCATTTGCAATCTAGATTATCGGAACAAGACTCCACAGAGAATTAAAATAGGATGAAAAGGTAATAGATTTTCCGTTTCTCTTCTAAATTAACCAGTCCATTTACCCTAACCTAAATACTGAACCAGTCAACCGACACGCGACAAATTAAAATTATTTAATTCAACATCGATTTGGTCGGCCAAACTTTGCTTCTTATTTCAGCCGAAAATTCCTGTTTGTCATCCAAAATTGGTTCCATCCATTTTTACAACTAGTTCAGTCTGGAACCCAGTAGAATATGCCATGCTGAGCGAAAATCCCTTGCGGGGTCAGTGGAACTAGATTTATCCATTTCCAGATGTGTTGAAACCGGTGAAGCACAACCCACCGTGCTTGGCTTTCAGGGTGGTGTGGCATCTTTTACCGGATAGAATCCAACTGGAACCCGACAACCCCAAGGAGACGGAGAAAAACGAAACGAAATATATGGGATTGTGGTGCAGAAATGTAATGAATAAAATTTGTCATTTTATAAAATGGTTTCGAGTCAGGAGGTTTTGTTTCAGGAATGCGAAGGTTTTTTTTTTTCTTTTCGTGATGCATGAAGCGAGAAATCGGTTTGAGGGAAATTCCTAGAGCCAGGCAAAGTATTTCCCCATTTTTTTTGTGGCTACAGAGGATGGGATGGTAGAGCAGGTGCAAGAATTTCTTCCTTCTTCTTCAGGAGGGAGGGGGGTGGGAAGGTGAGGGAACCCCAGGATGGAAAAATCACTTCCAGGTTAAGCGTGTGTTAAAATGGATGCTTTTCGGTTCGTCGAAATTCGGTGGGCGGACCGAGATTAAGGGGTAGGTTCTTATCTTTGATGGAGGACAGATTTTCACTTTCACGATAGCAATCGATCATCACAATAAATCGGATGTGACAAAATATCTTTTCATTTTTTTTTTCGGTATTATGAATTTACTAGCTTTTATGCGTGTGGGAAAAATCGTTTGATCACTCGTCAAACACTGTCGGTACCCAAGCGGCATGAGGCGTCTTTGATTGATTGCCGACACGGGAAGTGTTTTTCTCCCATTTGGGACCACTTTCTGGTTGACTGGTGATGGAATGATTTTGCAGAGAAACTCACGGCGGACATGAGGTTTATATTGAGCATTTTTTTTATAATTCTAGTTTATTTTTTATAGAATGCACATATCATATGTGGAGCTTCGAACTAGATACCTTTCGTAAAGTGAAGTCATATCAGTGGTGGTACGAGCAGGCATGGAAAATCATTTGCAGCAGCGTAGTATGGCGTACAAAGTAGTGTTTTTGTTGAGTTGTGCTGTGAAAATAAATTAATAATTTCGTGTTAAATAGTGGCGTGTGCCGCGAAAGGATTATTCCAACGCGTGCCCGTGGTGTTTTTCTAACAGGATAAGTAGAGGAAAGGTTGCCTAACAACTAGTTTTTGTAGTCTGCTTCTAACAGTGTTAGCGTTTAATTTGGTAAAATGGATGTGTGTAATGTATGCGAGCAGTCTATTGCTTTGAGTGGGCTCCCAGTTACATGTGTAGGTCCGTGCCATGGAACGTTCCATTTCACTTGTGCGGCACTCACTAAGACTGCGGCGAGGCTTATATAGCAGATAATGCAAATGTTCTGTTCAAGTGTGATAGTTGTCTATCAGATCAGAGTTGTGACGAGCAGAATGATCTGATCTCGCGCGTCAAAAGGATAGAGGAAGAGATGAAAAAGGTTTTTTCAACTCTCGGACTCGATCACTGACATGCGAGATCACAATTGCTGCTCAGGTGGACATCGCGATTAAAAGCGGGATGGCAGACATTAGAATAAATGTAAATGGTCTTGAAAATTTAATATGTGAAAAATTGGATAAAATGAAAAGTTAATTTTTTAAAATTGATGTGGAAAACCAATTAGCTGTAAAGAATGATCATCGCAGTTCATCTAGGACGATTCAGTCAGAATCGGACCAAAATACCAGACGCAAAAAACGTAAATTAGTAATTAGTAATAGTGATCATGATGATGATGTTGTTTTTCAAGAAAATGCGAGTTTTGCGGATGTTGTAAAAAGACATAGTCGTGCTAGTCAAAGTAAAACTAATAGTAACAGTAACAGTAAAAGTAACAAACCAGATAATCGTAAGACTCGTCCGGTCAAATATCGAGATTACAGCGCTTGCAGAATAAAATAATGCATTTGATTTTGAGATGTAATAGATTCACTTCCTCAACTTTGATGCTAGACGCCTTGCAATGGTGGTCGGTGAAGCAAAGAATTGTATATTTGACTATGGTGTTCATTTTTAAAGTAGTTAACGGTTTGCTGCCTCTATATTTGTGTGATCGAATTGAAAGAGTAAGTGACTATCATAGATATAATACTAGAAACGCGGATGAAATAAGAACACCAAATTTCGTGACTTGTGCTTCACAGAATTCATTATTTTTTAAAGGAATAAATGTTTTCAATTCGATGCCTAGACACATTAAACGTTCAACAACATTAGCAGAAATTAAGATACATTGCATTTCACACGTTAAAACTGTCTTTTGAACGGTAATCCAGTGATTTTTTTTATGAATTTACAAATTATGTATCTTGACGAAGTTATTTTTAACGGATTATTTTGTATGGATAGCTGATATAACGACTTTTTAATAATTATTGTAGCACTGCAAAAACTATTTTGTTCGCCACGATGGTGATGATGGATTTTTGATATATGATTAAAAAGTAGTAGTAAAAAATATAGTAGTCTACAAAGGTTTGAGCCTCGTGCGCGTATTATGGATATAGAGGACTGAATTTAACATTTGATAAAAAAAAAATGCAATTTTGAAGCTTATTTGGAAGATACCTTGAGTTAGTAGTAAGTTTTCTGGCAAATGTTGGGGGTTCGTGAGCATTCCTGACATTGCTGAAAATTATGATAGCATCAGATTGCGGGGTTACTAGTGTAATAGGATGCTTTGTTGTTTGTTCATTAACTCTTGATTGCTTGTAATGCTTATGAATATTTTAGGTGGACAGAAAGGTGAACTAAGAGGTGGACGCCTGAGCTTTTCCACATTTATATCGCTGTGAAGCAACTGTAAACTCTAGAGGGAATTTATATCTGTAACTGGAACCAGCTCGATTTTGTTTTCCAACCTGGTTAAAATGTCATATTTAATTATCTTAAAGATAAATCGTCCAGCTCAAACCTTTGTAGGGGTAAGAGGTAGGACCATCATCATCATCATCATCATTTGTATTCATTTCGTGCATTAATTTACATTCATTAGCCTCTAACTTTTTTCATCAGAAAAATTCCGTAACACAACAATTAAATTTTTTGTAGGTTTTGATATAAGCTACAACTTTTGTCAATATCCAAAATCTGTATCTCTTATGTAGGACGAACTAGAGCGGGCAGAACTTGTCATTGTTTTTCAGTGAATGTAATTTACATTCACTGAAAAACAATGGTTGGTTCTGTTCGCTGAGGGCTTAATGCAAATCTTATTCAAATGATTATACAGTCAGTCCTTTCTAATTCAATATTGAAGGGATCATTGGTATTTGGAGGTAAATTTGGGAAATTCGTATGGGAAAATGGTCCATTGTTCACTGTATATCCAGAGGATTTTATTGAGATTTTTTTTTATCTAATTCGTTTATTTGTAAGGTTCAATCGCGCAAGTTTTACGGCACCAATAATTCATTGTTCATTGTATTCAACAAAATTCGTTTATATCTATGTCTAGTAGGAGTTGGGCCGAATACTCGCTTCTTACTTGAGGTTAGAGGGGTGCATTGTTGAAGGATATGATCAAGGGAGGAGCAAGGAGTAGGGTTTCGTTGTCTCATCAGGGCGTTAATTTTATTGAGATGTTAACATGTGAGAATATTTAAGCATCGAAATTTCAATTGTTGTATAGTTTGAGAACTTCAGAATAATACTTGATACACCTGATTCAAGGCTTTGCAATATACAGTAAATTTAATGGAAAAGTTTGGTCTTCCAACGTGGCATGATGAACAGTTAAAATTCTTCAGAAAAAAATCCTAACCAAGTTCAAGACTTCAATAATATCTGGACCTCCCAGAAGTTGTCAGGTTGTTTATTCAAGATTTCAGTTTGATGATGTATTATTTTGAAGACCTTAAACTGCCCAACAATTCAGTCAACGTTTCCCAATTATTCTCTCAAACACCAAGTTGCTCAGAAATTATTACAAAGATCGTCAGGTGATCATAGATCTCCACAATTGCCTCAACATATTTTCTCAAGACTTCAGCTTGATCATTTTGAAGATTTTCAAGTGCTTATCTCATCAATTCAAATCACATCTTTTCTCTAAAATACTAGATTGCTCGGAAATTATTTCAAAACTTCCAAGTAAATAGAGTTATCCAAAATGTTCTGAAGATATTTGTGTAAGGCTTCAGCTTGATCATGTATGATTTTAGCGGCGCCGGTGGTGTAGAGGTAAGCGTGATTGCCGCTCAACCCAAAATTCCTGAGTACAATCCCATTCGGTCCGCCGGGATTTTCTGAGGCATAACATCACTGATCACGCTCCTTCGGAAGGAAAGTAAAGCCGTTGGTCCCCGGTTCATGAGTTGATGGGTTGATAGGTAGAGTCCAGGTGTGGGAGCTGCCTTCCTGGCGTCGGTAGCATTGGTACTCAGTATGAAAGACAAAATCGATGGAAAACAAATCAATGAAAAAAAAAAGATGTACAGACAGTATCGTAAATTGCTACAGTTGAAGTCAACATCGCATATAAGAATGGCATACCTCGCATTATGTTTAAGTTAAATCGTATAGAATGCAAATTTCCGACTTATATTCGATGACTCATTTTTCCGTCGTACTGTATCACAAATTAAATCGGATTACATCGTAAGACTTTTCAAAATGGATTTTTTATTGCAGATCAAATCGTATATGATGTTAAATCAACTCGTTTAAAATTAAACGAAAATATGCACGTATATGGCCTCCAGTTTTGTACGTATAAGCCATTTTTTTTGCATTCTATACGACTTGTTTGTTTGTATATATGTTTGTATATCACGAAAACAACTTTGAATATACGTGCATTCTGGTTGTCTGGGTTCACTTCGATCAGGTATCATTCTGAAGATCTTCAACTACCCAACGATTCAATATACATCTTCAATATTTTCTCAATTATTATCCTGGAATCATACATTATTTAAAACAACAGCAAGAGATAAGAGATCACATTGAAAAACAATACATGGCATCTTAGAAATTATCCCAAAATCCCTTACTGCCTATAATTGCATATCAGTCCCATATGGATTTTCGTCAATTTTTAGATAACAGCACTATCCACTATCAATTGACATCTACTTTCATACTATGCGATAAACTATGAACTTTGATAATGAAAAATGTGGAAACAATATCATGTCAGGTTGTCCCATTAGACACAGTAATTGCATGTCAGTCCCATTCTGAAATTCAATCGTCCATAATACAAGTTACAGTTCCGCTTTTTGAATTGCCTTATTTTTTGCTGATTTAACAAAGAATGCAAACTTCAATGCAACTGATTTTAACTTAAACAAATTATGAATAAATTAGATATGATTTTTTAAATATTTTCAAGGAATTGCATTTCGTAACTTCAACAGAATTTTTCTTAATGCCTACTTTTCCACATGGGACTGATATGCGATTATAGGCATTTTTTTTTGTTTATGATCTCGATAGAGTCGTCTGGATATTTTTTTCAAGACTTTAGGTTGATCAGGTACTATTGTACAGAAGATTTCAAACTGTTCATCAATTCAAATCACATCTCTCGGCTATTCTCTCATGACGCAAGATGTTTCTCAAAATATTACAAAGACCATCAGGTGATCAGAAATGTTTGTTTTTTAGGCTTCAGGTTGATTTAGCTATGTTATGAAAATCTTCAATTCCGCAACAATTCAAATCAAATTTTTAACTATGCAATGAGTCACCTAGTATCGTCCCTCACGGCTAGGAATGGTGTGGTATGCTCACCTCAGGTATCCGCCTGAGTCATGTTACCTTTCTATGTCACTTTGTTTATTTCCACCAAATTGGCTCAGCATGGTTAAAATGCATCAATGATTGTTGCATTTACCCTATGCTTATTGTTTGTACTTGCTCAAATCTAACAGAAAAAAAACTACAAGGGACAGCCTTGTGGGGTTGTACGCAATGGTGACGTAGGACTACGTGGTCTTATATAATAAATGTTATTTGTTAACTGCAGCAGGAGCTTGTGTTTTGTGTAGGAATAGGAATTTGGGCGGGGTTCTCTCTGTTTATACTCTTTAGTATGACGCAATTGACATAGATGGCCCAGAGAAAATCACAAAGAGCTACTGATTCCGATCAATAGCGGTGCCGCTTCTTTCTCCTTTTATGGATGCTCATGGGGACTGCAGCTCGCTGCTTGCAGGAAGCCTTTCGTTGCGTACTGAAGAACACCACCACTCACCCGGATGGAATTCAAATTCGAAATCTGTGTTAGGGAAATCGCTTTTTGCAGGCAATCGGTGGTAATTTTAATTATCATAGCAACAGTTGCACATTCGTGCAATTTTCAACAGTGACATTTTGAAAAATGATAAAGTCTTAATTTAAACAGATTCGTAAAAAAAAATCCTATCGATTGGCGTATTAATAATTAAAATCCAGCATCTCTGGATCAAAATCAGACCACCTTCATACCGTGACCGATTGAGAAAAGTAAAGATTGGATTCACTCAGTCTATTGGTACTACCATAGAGGTAACTCTAAGACCAGAAGGTTCTGAATAAACGTGCTGAACTTTTTGGCTCAGCTCTGGTACTATCTTCGGTCCCAAGCTAATCGATTCACCCCTCGAAACATAGGAAAATCCACTAACCCCTCATTTTATCTGTCAAACTTTCATAGCGAATCAAAACAAACATTGTGTAGTACTAGAATTTTGACTAGAATGGGGTTCGTTAATCGATTTGCTTGGGACCAATAGGCTAGTCAAGTAGTGAGCAAATTTAAAATCGTTAGTTTCGAATTGATTGTTGGTACTACTCCGAGACTGAATAAAATCTTCGTCAATTTCCTCATTTTTTGGCAGATTTTTTTAGGTTTTCCACAAGAAACCATGAGACAGCGATGAGTAACGCTGAGTTCCTGCATTTTGGCGATTATGATTGAAATAAACTCAAATTTGGGTTGTTCTCATTCGCCGTGTAAGCAAAAGGAAAAGAGCCAGTGTCGCTACTTGATAGCAAACTACTCATAATGGGAGGAGTCTTTGTAGCTTTTATACCACTTGGTTGCACATCATTCTGCTTTAACCTGAAAAGATATAAAAGAGCGCTGCTGTATGGCATTAGCTTATATCATTCGCTGCCAGACTGTTGAGCAGTTCAGTCGATTTGAATTCTCTCTAGTTTCGTTCGTTCGTTCGCAAGTCGAATTAGCTCCGCGTTGTGTAGTGACGCTCTCGCTGACCCAGCCATGGGTAAGAAATCGCGCGGTAACGCGAGTGCCGGTTTACCGGGAAAACAGACTCTCCCAGGAGACGGCGCGACCACCGAGCCAGCCCAGAAGAAGCAGAAGAAAACCCCATTGCCCATCCCGACAGGCGTTGCGGACCCGCAGCCGGGGCCTCCCGGAACTAAACGACCCAGACCTGAAGACAGCAGCGCCACCGTATCAGCAGCAAAAAAGCTGCTGAGCAACAATCCGTTCTCCGCCCTGCAGAACGGAGCCCAGCCGCAGTCGGACCCTGAGACGGTGCCGAAAAAAGTTAAGTTGCCACCCTTCTATGTGAAGGGCTTCCCTCCTGGGCTATGGGAGCAGCTGGATTTCTACATTAAGCAGGGCCTTCGCTGCACCATTCAACGGTGCACGGAAGGCTACAAACTGATGGTCCCGGCCGAAAAACACTTCAACACAGTTCAGGCCCTCTTGGACAGAATGAAGCTGGAGTACTTCTCCCACGACATCGAGGCCACCAAGCCGCTGAAAGTGGTGCTGCGCGGGCTCCACGACATGGACACCACCACCTTAATGGACGAGATTAAGGCGAACGGCCTCAAGCCGGTCGAAGTCCACAAGATGACCCGCAGCAAGGCCATCAAGTATCGTGACCAGCTCTACCTGGTCCATCTGGAGAAGAACTCCACAACCGTGAAGGATCTCCAGACGACACGCACACTGTTCCACATCGTAGTGAAGTGGGAGCGGTATAAACCCACCCACCGTGGCGTCACTCAGTGCTCGAACTGCCTATTGTTCGGGCACGGCACCAGGAATTGCCGCATGGCCAGCCGCTGCATCAAATGCGGCAAAAACCACAAGATCGACAACTGCGACAGCATCGAGGAAGCCACTCCCACATGCGCCAACTGCGGTGCCGCCCACAAGGCCACGAGTAAGGCCTGTCCGAAGCGGGCCGAATACGCCGAGATCCGGAAGAAGGCCTCGTCCAACAGCCAGCCCGGTCGCAAGAAGGTTCCAGAAAACAACGCGCAGAACTTTCCTCCGTTATCACCGGTCCAATCACGGCCAATTCCAGTGTTGCCGCCGCTCCCGCTCAACCAACAGTTGGCTGCCGCTGCAGTACCCGGTCAAGCCTCCGGGCCATCGACGGATCCCCCTGCTCCGGGATTGGCCGGTACAACCGGTGAAGCTACAGACGATTCTCCGCTGTCAACGGATGAGATCGTCACACTGTTGGCCCAGGCCATCATCATCAAGCGCACCTGCGCAACAAGAACAAAACAGCTCCAAGCTATCATCTCCTTCGTCACTAATTATGGACCGTGAACCCATAAAGATCGCCAACTGGAACGCTCGCTCCGTAGGGGCGAAAAACATTGAGCTTGCAGACTTCCTCCGCAAGCACGACATCGACGTGGGCCTTCTCACCGAGACCCACCTCAAGACCGGTGACAGCTTCTGGCTGCCCGACCACAGCATTGTCCGGCTTGATCGCACCAGCTCCAGGGGGGGGCGGTGTCGCGGTCATCATCAAGAAAGGCATCAAGTACTGCACCCTACCCCACTACCGCACTTCCATCATCGAGGCCGTCGGCGTTGAGGTGGAAACATCGACCGGAAACGTCCGGTTCATCGTTGTCTACTGCCCCCGGCAATGTACCGTTAGCAATGGTACAGCACAGCAGTTCAAGAACGACCTTGCCATCATAACCCACACCAATGCCCGCTTTGTAATCGGAGGGGACCTGAACGCCCGGCACGAGGCCTGGCGGAACTACCAGCAGAACCAGAACGGCCGCCTGCTATTCGACCATTCCCAGCATGGTCTCTATTCCGTCTGGTTTCCGGACGAACCAACCTTCACATCACCGACGGGCAACCCATCGACGCTGGACCTGTTCTTGGCAAACACCAGATTAGCCAAGCCGGTTGCCGTCAACGACCTGAGTTCGGACCACCAACCGGTGCTGACCGAGCTGGGCTACAACGTGGCCCCTGCACCGTGCCAGCGGAAGGACTACCATCGAGTCAACTGGGTCCAGTTTCGACGCGTGGTCGACCGCCACATCGACGACAACCCACCGCTCGACACAGTGGATGACATCGACCGGGCCCTGGAGGGTCTCCATCAAGCCATATCCGTGGCTGACGAAGAGTGCGTTCGACGAGTTCCTGTGAGGGGTAAGTTTCAAGCAATTGATTCCCACACCACACGGGTAAAAATCCGATCTCCGAAATGAGAAAAATGACTCATGATTTCATGAACACAGCGTATTTTCATGTTATGAAAATACACCATGAATAATATTCATGATATCATGAGCAACTTTTGCGTAACGCAGCAAATATTCCCAAAATCATGAATCATCCGAGTTGAAATCATGAGCTAAATTCATGGGTTTAACTTTTAACCAAAAAATGCAAAAAGAATAAAATAAAGCATCAGACTGGATTCGAACCAAGAACCTTGAGATCACTAAACCCATACTTTCACCACTAGACTATCAGCACTTGTATAAGTTGGAAGACAAAAGGCGTATAAGAGATACCTATGTAGTGCGGTTTATGAAGACGGTTTGCCAAGTACGTGTAACGCTTGTAGCGGTCTTGATTCCACTGCATTATGAAATCATGAATTTCCATGACGAAATCATGAATCATTGTTACGATTTCATGGGATGGCAAGTTTTTTCATTTCATGATTTTTTATTCATGAAAATGGAATCGGATTTTTTCCCGTGCAAACTCTTGATTCGGCTCAGAAATGTTCGTAGACGCCAGTTTCAGCGGACTGGGGATCTGCAGCGTAAATACGAAATGGTCGATCTGAATCGGCAGATCGCTTCCAGAATGGTCTCAATCCGGAACGAGAGTTTCGGGCGGCTCGTTCAGAACCTGGACGACCGTTCCAGACCATTCTGGAAGGTTGCCAAGGTGCTGAAGTCTCACCCCAAGCCCATTCCACCACTTAGAGTCAATGACGAACGGCTTATCACCAACGAAGAGAAGGCCAATGCAATTGGGGAGCACATTGCCCAGTCGCATTTGCTTGGCTCTACAATCCCAAGTCCACTCGAGAACCAGGTTGTGCAGTGCGTCCAGACGTTAGATGCCTCCCCTTGTGCCGTCCCTCCAGAAGAACGGATTACAGAGGAACAAATTTGCTCAGCGCTGAAACACAGTACGAACATGAAGGCTCCCGGGTTTGACGGAATATTCAACCTAGAGTTGAAAAATCTCAGCGCGAGGGTGCACTCGCTGCTGGCTGCCATCCTCAACAGATGCTTGGAGCTGCACTACTTTCCAAGCATCTGGAAGGTGGCAAAAATTATCCCGATCCGCAAACCTGGGAAAGACCCTTCACTACCGTCAAGCTACAGACCGATTAGCCTGCTCTCAGCGCTGAGCAAGCTGTTCGAAAAATTGATCCTCAGCCGACTAAACAAGTTTGTGGAGGAACATGACATTCTTCTTCCGGAACAGTTCGGGTTCCGTAAGGGGCATTCCACCAATCATCAGCTAGTGCGGGTGATGAATAACATCCGAAGTAACAAAGCTGTATCCAAGTCCACAGCCATGGCCTTGTTAGACGTCGAAAAGGCGTTTGACAATGTCTGGCACGACGGACTTATATACAAGCTTTGTAACTCCAACTTTCCACCATACCTTGTGAAAATCACCCGTTACTATCTCCAGCAAAGGTCGTTCAGGGTGTCGTTGAATAGTTCCCTTTCGGGACAATTTCCGATCCCAGCAGGTGTTCCGCAAGGGAGTCTGCTGGGACCACTGCTTTACAGCATCTACACGTCGGACATCCCTCCTCTAGGAGACGGTTGCGTGTTCTTTCTGTTTGCAGATGACACCGCGATAGCTGTCAAGGGTAGGATGCCTCGTGAAATTACGAACAAGCTCCAACGATGCCTTGACACCTTTACTGATTATGCCACCACGTGGAAAATCAAAATCAACGCCTCGAAAACCCAAGCGATCATGTTCCTTCACAGACAATCATTAAAACTTAAACCGTCTCCCTCCTGTACCGTAATAATGGATGGTACAAGGGTCGAGTGGTCCACTGATGTTACTTATCTCGGGATGTTGTTCGATGAGAAGCTCCTGTTCCGCTCGCACATAGAGAAAACCCTAGTTAAGTGCTCCGCTTTGGTTAGGTGTTTGTATCCGCTCATTTGCCGCAGATCCCGCCTCTCAAGGCAAAACAAACTGGCTGTTTACAAACAGATCATAGCCCCCGCGATCTTCTATGCCGCCCCGGTGTGGGAATCGTGCGCTCAGACCCACAGGAACAAAATCCAGGTTGCACAGAATAGAGTGTTGAGGATGATCCTAGATCGTCCATTCGACACAAGAATAGCAGACCTCCATCAAGAGGCAGAAATTCCCAAAGTAGATTCCAAAATTGATGATATGACAACTAAATTTATTCAAAAATGCAATCTTTCTGAACATGCTTTAATAAGCAATTTGTACATAGTAGGTTAAGTGTATATAGTAGAGTAGGTTAGTTTTAAGCTGTAAATAGTAGTAATAAGTAGTTTCTCTTCAAATTCTAAAAACAAAACAAACCAATCCCACCAAGGTGGTCGACCGTGTACTAAGTCTAGGACTAATTCTGCAAAACAAATTTTGAATTTTGCCCATACCTAAAGATGAAGAAAGCAATTAAATCACTTAGTAAAAATTTATATGGTAATCGTCCAAGTTAAACTAAAATAAAGATCATTTAAACTAAAAAAGCATTAGCTTATTTTCGCTTCGGACGGCGTGGTGAACAGCAATAGCAGCAGTAGGAAGGTGGTGGCTAGTCCACTCCTTCACACCTAACAAGCAACAATTGACTGGTCATGGCAAAGGAGGAAAAGGTCTGGTAAAGGAGGCGCCAAGCGTCATCGCAAAGTTCTTCGAGATAACCGCCATCGGTCGTCTGGCTCGCCGTGGTGGTGTCAAACGTATCTCCGGTCTGATCTACGAGGTGTGCTGAAGGTGTTCCTGGAAAATGAGGTCCGTTATGCTGTCACCTACACTAAACACGCCAAGCGTAAATGGCCATAGATGTCCTCTTCAATAAAACGGCCCTTTTCAGGGCCATCAAGCTTACATCAGTAAAGAGTTGGAATAGAATTTATCTGTGCTTGTTTGTCCATATTCAGAACCACAAGCCCCCAACGACCATACAAAATGCTCTCCAGAGTTGTAATCTTGTAACCAAACTTGGAAGCAGGGGTGCAAGTGATTTTGATTGATTCTCTTAATCAACTTTCTCTTTGAAAAAAAATTACTACAAATTTGGTACGCCTACAATTCAAAAACGGAAAGAGTTGAGATAATAGATAATCAATCAATTAAAAGAACTAAATGCTCTTCACATTTATTCCGTCCACTAACGGTCCTACGTGCCCCTAGGCACAGACCCTTCTACATTTTTTGACCTCTACTCGTCGTCCCCGTTTCGGAAATACCCATATTGTAGCGTATTTGACAGGTTTTTTTTTCAAAAACCGGCAGATTTAAAAATTACAAATGTTGACGTTTACAATCGTCCTCGTTCCGAAAATATCCTAACTGTGGGGTATTTGACAGTTTTATAAAACCGATGGCCACCATCTTGGATTTCAACATAGCGGCGGATATCAAATTTTGACATCTACAAGTCGTCCTCGTTCCACAAATACCCATATTGTTGGGTATTTGAACGAATTTTTAAAACCAATGGGCGCCATCTTGGATTTCGAAATGACGTCCAACATCTATTTTAGACCTATACACGTCATCCTCGTTCAGAAAATTTAGGTAGTTGACTGTTTTTCTAAAGTATGAAATTCAAAATATTGGTGAACATAGAACTTAGACATCTACGAGTCGTCCTCGTTCCAGAAGTACCCATATTGTAGAGTTTCTTTTTTTTCTAAAACCGATGGTCGTCTTGTATTCCGAAATAGCGTCCAACAAACATTTTCGACCACTACTCGTCGTTCCCGTTGAGAAAATACCCATATTGTAGGGTATTTCAGGCATAACATTTGATAACGGCACAAAAGCATTTGTAAACAAACTTTCTAAGGCCCTTTACACGTGAACCAAAGTACGCCCACGCAAACCAACAACATCATCGGATAGGGGCAACTATCACCTTTCCGAAAGTGGTATTGGTTTGCGTGGGCGTACTTTGCCAGTACTATTCTAAAGCTGCTACTTCTTTCAAATAAGTTGATTTTTCAACTTGTACATACTATCAATAAATTAGGGGTTGTCCATAAACTACATGGGAAGTTTTTTGAGATATTTCAAACCCCTCTTTCTCCTGCGATGATAATCGCTCATACATTTTTACGGAAATATATATGAACCTTCAACACATGCCAACTTAGGGAGCCTACATGCTTGAAAGCAGACCCCCTTCACTCTTTGGATTTTTTAGAGACATATAACAGCGCCAAACACGCACATCAACATCTATACATGTACGAACCCACACAACTGAGCGGACGGTACAGCGCAAATCAAAACACGAAGCGGTGTCATCACTCATCGTCTTCATTCAGCTTCGACTACTTCCGTTTGCGTTTGCTTTCACCGGCGTTGACAAATACTTCCTATGTTATAAAATAGGAAAGTAATGATTATTCCTTTGTAATTTTTGAATAGCATGCGTGCTGCGTTGGCCAAGACCAAGACGGCATATTTTATTACGTTTAGAAATAATTTCGATACGTTACATTTCCAGTGACTAGGGTGTTGGAATAATTTTTTAGATAGAGTGAATGCTTTTCCCATGTTTACTTCTATGCTCATTAAGATTCTTTTGAGCACCAGCTCCGCAAATCATCAATTACTATTAGAGATTTGCATCCTACTGATACCGGTGGTATATTAAAAACTCTTTCCCTCGAAAGCAAAACATATTACAAGCACATCATGATGCGCACTTGGATGTGTGATTGTTTTCTCAAGTGTTTCTGTTGTGTATAAAGTGGTAATGATTGAAAATCGGAACAATCACAAACAAGTAAGAATTTTCCTATCGCAATATAATGATGATGACTTCGAGGATGATATCGTCCTTTTTCCTCGGCTGATCATCAACACCCGCATAGACATCTATCATGCTGACACCTGTCAGTTATTGAGCCCAGGTGGTGAAGTTGACGGGGAACTTCCAACAGTTTCAATGTGCACTCAACAGATGGCACTGCGATCATATACGGGTGGTAATTATATGCCTTGTATGAGGAATTGATTAGTGCGATATCTTGTTAATTAGATATCTTTGTTGAAAGTTAAAATTTTCATAATTATTACTCTTCCTTCCAAATATTGTCACCTTGAAATCATTCGCGGTGAAAGCAAATGGTTTAGCAAATGCCTGACTCTTGTGTTAACTGTTGACATGACAAAATTATTCACTTTTACGATTTCACAATTTTCCACATCGTAGGTATATCAAAATTATCTCTACTTCATAATGTTCAAACCCAAGGTAGATGAAATCCACAAATGTCCGTTATTACGGATGTTAGGAATTTTGGATGGCATATTTTTATGCCCGCTGCAATTTGACAGTTCTTGGCTGCTATTTGACAAGCATTTAGATTCAGTCAGAAATCTCTTTTTGCCCCCCCCCCCCCCTCTCTCCACTCTCTTTCTTAAACTGCTTACGTGAAAAGATCCAAATTATAAAACAAACTCTCAACGTGCTAATCGACATTAGAGGTGAATGATTGAACTAATTTATTTAAAAAAAAAACAAAGAAAATAATTTAAATATTACTATTACATTGGCTAGCTATAGAATGTCGTTTAGAGTAAAAAATCAAAATACTGAGCGATTTCTGGAAAACTTTGACTATCTGCTCGGTTCTCCGGGTCATTTGAATTCTGTTATACATCCTTTGACATAACCCAACTTTTTAGCTTCAAGTTCCACATTTGTGATGTGCTCCCATGCTGGAGCTAAAGAATCAAAATTCAGAACTACGGACCGGTGATTGTTATGGTCCTTGATGAAAATACTCTCTATTTATCATATTATGCACTGCATCGCTGGAAAGGAAGTACGAGAAAAAAGAGCAGCCTCAAAATTCCCAGCCGCATAATAATGCCTCCCCGCAAACCACATCCATTCACAGCTGCCCGAAATTTCCCTAAATTCGAGCAAAAACCGCCTGGCACTGTTCGCAGTCCTCCATGACTGCAATTGGGATGCTGCAGATGCTCATCTCAGATGCAGGCACTGACACGACTCGAAACGGTACAACCGACGCTCGCAATTCAAATTAGCTAATGTGTACCCATATGGAAATGCACATTCGTGAATTTTTATCACTGTTATTAGCATTACTATTCGGCTGTTCGTACAGAGAGGAAAGAGATTCCATCCCTGCAGGACGGTTTCCGGCGTCGATTATAACTACCGGGACTAGTGCAGTGCATGTATAGTTAAGAATGGTTCCCCCTCTTCCTCAGTTCATTGCATCAGCGCACCAACAGAAGCTAGACATTGAGTGAAGTTCATCTTTTGGAGCATTTTCCCCCCTCTTATTCCATTCTTCCGACCATTCGTTGGTAGCTGCCGGATCGTTCCAAACAACTGGTTTTGTTGAGGGACGAATCTGGATTCAAGTGGGATTTGCATCATTTGTCTGAATTTGGCTCCACGATGTAGGAACGCCTCTTCTGCTCGCACAAATCCATCGGATCGTAGCGGATCCTTTGTCGAACAGATGAATTGGCAGATCGGTGAAGCGTGTGCTGTGCAGTTACATAAGCGAATGGGTTTTGTTTTGACATCCATCGTGGGTGTCGGTCGGGGGAAGCAAATGGGGGATTGTTGCAGTTCACTGCATTTCGACCGTTTCCAATAATCACGCACGGCTTGTGGGTGATGTAACGGATTCTGGAGAAATGAAGGCCGAAAGCTACTTCATTGCATCCATAGTTGCTGCATTGGGATTGGAGGCATTGTGGCAAAAAAAAACTGATGAGATGTGTTCGAATTGGATGCGCGCAGTAGGCGTAGCTCATTAGAAGATAGGGTTTTATTGTAGTGTGGTCTAGAGGGGGTCTAGTAAAAGAGGCGTGGATTCGAAACATAGCTGCCTTGATGACCTATGCCTAGGCGGTTTTTAGCAATACTACCAATTATATCAAGACAGGCGCTGCTCGATTGGCTCTGGCTTTGATAGGTCGTTTGGCTCAAAACCACTCATCTCTTAGGCTACACCCTCTCTAGTCTATGTGCGTTCTTTTTCGCATTACACGCATTGATAAGTCAAAATATAAAGGTTTTTGTGAATGCGCGTCGCTGAAACTAGCACCATTTGCTGCGGAGAAGCAAGAAATGTCTGAAGTTTACGGACTTATTTCAAACTCCGTCGACTGGGCTACTATGTATCTGGAAATCTTAGGAGCGGATCATCGGTAGAACTGTTCTCTGATGATCAGCGAATCCAAACACATAAAGCAACCAACCATAAAGACAAAACGCTTGCTACTACAACCACGACAAAGTCTCTCTATAATATATGTAGCATAATCAGATTTTTACAAGGATAATGATATATTGATTGCCTGCTTTGTTACAATATACAACAACATAGCTTGATCGGAATCGAGAAAATACATAACAAAAAATCCCATTACCACACGTGTATCATCTTCGGCGTTACTTCGTGAAGCATCTTGCCCACAATTTGATCGTTTCTTTTTACCGGCCCGAGCGGGCTCTATTGCGAGGCATGAGCATGATCATGATTTACTAGATGCCACTCCGTTTCGGCCAGATTAACTGTAAATACACAGAAAACCAACCGATGATGTTTGGGACTAGCTATCATCCTCAATGTGTAAAAACAAGTGACCTAAAGTAAGGCACGAGAAATCACTGAGATGTTGGATAAGAATCTCGAATGAGGAGGGGCATGAGATTAAACTCATGATGTTCTGCTCTGTAAGCAAAAACGGTCACTCTAAGGCCATAGAACTCCTTATATTACATTTGAAACCGGCACCAATGAAAAACGAAGACAATTTAATAAAAATAGAAGGGTCTGTGCCTAAGGGCATGAGCGGAAGCTTGACGTAGGACCGCTAGAGACGGAACAAATATGTTGATCATTTAGTTCTTAATTCTTTCCGTTTTTGAATTGTTTGCCCTGAAAAGGGCCGGTTGTTTTTCAAATGGTAGCCGACCGAGTGACAGCGGCCTATCATGCTGCCTATTACAGATTTATCTGTAATGATACAGATTTCTTTAAAAATTTTGCTATAGATATCTGTACACACAGATTATAGATTTTTTTTAAATATAAAGATTTTTCCGGTTTTCTAATAAGTGGAATATATGTTGAACTCTGGATTATATTTATTATTATCCATAAATAATCCTTTCTTTCTTTTGAGTAGCTACGAGCACCTAACCAAATCTCAATTTTCACTTTTTTATTTAATTATCTTCGTTAAATTTGAACGAACTTTTGATGCTCAGATGTTCTGATTTCTGATTGATCGTTAGAAAAGAAGGTAAGTTTTTTATTCCAATTGTTTGATTAACCATATCACATGATGACAGGTATTATGATTTTTGTTTTGCCGTTTTAACAACCCACAAGCTGATTGATTACATTTTGTGAGTCGAACAGTCAACTGGATATTTTGACATTTGACAGGCGTAATATCAGAAATAAGGAATATTCTATGCAATTATATTAAACATCCAAATAAAAAATATGTGTTGTGACAAAATACAATCAAGTTGATAAAACATATGAACACGATTGCAAATAGAGAAATACAGATGAAGCCATACCAAAGTTATTCACAAAAAATACTATGTAGTCTTAAGTATAAAGTTTCGAGCAACAGCTTGCGAGTTCAATACCCTTTCAATCTGCCAAATGATTAGATAAAGTTGAAATTTGCTTTGATGAGAAGAATTTGAGAAAATGGAACATCGAGCATAACATTTTACAACTAATACTTAAATGCTTATTTTTAAGTTTATTTTTTAATTTTTATCAAGATTTTCGTTATTTCGAATATAAAAAAATCAAATTTTACGAAAGTGTGATTATTTCTTCATTAACTTTTTTCAGGATTGTCTCTCATTACTGGGACTTAATTTTTTTAGACTTTAAGAAAATATACAAATCACTAAAAAAAAATCAAGATTCAGTATTTCAAGGTCTTTTAACTAGATTAATTCTTAAGAAAGAAAACTTAAGTCATTCTTCAAGATTCTAAACTATGAACAAATTATTTCTGAACTTCAAATGTATATTTACGACAATCCGCAATAAGATCATACTATAGAATTTATTCAGATTATTTTACAGATTTTTGTCAGCCAGAAACAGATTAAAAAGATTTTTTACGGTGAAAATATAGATTGATATGGGGAATAATGTGGCGTCGTCTTCGTATTGGTGCGATTTGTGTTATTCCACTCATAAGTCGTGTCCGACGCTTATTCGTCCGTTTCTCGAAAGCAAATGACGAAGAAAACGATTCAGCAAGCGTTTTTATTATCGCTGCTTTTCTCCTCCCTTCATTGGTGAAAAGGTGAGCGATCAACCGAGCATTGAGCTCGCTCATGTGAGCATGCGCAATGTGTCGTTTGTTCGATTTACACTCTATCGTTGCGTCTGTGTTTGGGATTTTCCGTTACATGTCTGAATGTTGATTTTTTTAATGTGACCCCCAGTAAAGAAATTAAAGACGTAGTCCTACGTCAAAAAGAAAGCACGAGAAAGCATTGTGACTCTTTAATATGATGGAGCCTAGGTTTGATCCCAAAATGGTCTGTTCAGTAAGCCAAAACGGCTGTCTGAGGCAGCTGAGCCCTTCATGTCACAACACACCACTTATGATGGAGTTAATGCTATAAGTGTGCAAACCCTACGGCGTTGCCCCTTACACCAGAACAAGCCACAGCAACCGACGATCTTTCAAATCCGGAGACATGAAGCTACGAAAAGCTCTTGAGACTGGAAGAGGCTTACTCTGACTCGACCAAGACACGAGGCCCCTGGACTAAATCACAGGGCCTGTATACTACTGGGTAATTTGGAGGGGCACGCGGAATAACGTATACAAGAACTGTGAAATTTCTTAATTGACTCAATATGGATTAATGAAATGGGAAGTTAAAACGTGTGGGTTGTGAATGTCAAAATATTTATTAAGGAACTAAACTATTGGGTGCATGGTGTGGTTTCTGCTGCTTTGGTACTAACCGGTTGTGATGCTGTTGCATGACGGTGAGCGCTCGCGGATAGCTTCGATTATTGTGTCGCGATGGCGACTGCCGACTTAATCGGTGTTGAATGGTGGATCTTAGACTTTGGTTGGGGCGTTGCAATTGTGGTTTGCAACCGGGTAATACAGCAATACCTGTGCCGCTACTGAAATCTTCGGTCGGTGGACCACGGACGAGACCGTATTGGCCACACCGAGAAGGGTACCCAAGTAACAATCTAAATGCTTGGAAGATTTATTCTTATTTTATCATTGTTTTATCATAGCATCCCTTCCAGCCTGTGGTTGTATTATGGTTTTGTGTGCTTGTCATAAAATCAGGCCGTCAAGTCGTCTATAAAACTGTTTTATGACTACTAAATTAAAACTCAGACTTCATAGTTTTAACGGTAGCTGTAAGGTGGTTCTGCATCACTACTTATAACTGAAGAATAAAACCAAAACAAAACATACAATTATGTTTTATGGTACACTTTTTATGACCGATATAAAACTTGAAGCAGTCTTAGACCTTCATTAAAGCTTCATTACAACTATCATCTTTATCAGAGGCCTAAGATTCACAGATAAGAAATATACTGCTACAACAAAAAATACTCTGAAATTTTTTGTCATTATAAAAAACAAATCTATTCAGATATATGAAATGAAAACCCCTTCAGTGCTTCTGAACACGATGAAGATGAGACGATCGACAATATGAAACTCCTGGAGGAACTACAGTTATACGATCCCTACATAAGGCACAGTGCGGTGAAGGAGCTCTTAAAAATATTGAACAAGCGGCTTTCCGATACACTTCCGAAAGATCCACGAACCCTTCTTAAAGCAACGCCGACAGTTTCACTAAATCCGTTTGGAGATGGCCAGTATTGACATCACGGCTTTAAACCTTGTATTGAAAAAGCTTTTAGTGGATCCAATAAGCATTTCTTACATCTTGATTACAAGCGAAAATAGGAGGATCGCTTGGAATGTTGACTTTTTGACAGGTGGTCATGGTTTTTGTTTTGTTTTGATTCGCTGTACCGAATAAAACCAGCAAGCTAGTTATATAGCTTAAATATAACGTAACGCTCTCAATTTGGACTACGAAATGCTAAGATACAACCATTAGGTTTATGTTATGCTATAGAATTCCAATCTAGGAGAATATGTTATATTGAGGTATTTTTAAGGAGTAGCAAGTTATAACGAAAAAAAATGTCGCCGTATGAACAAATTTCACACAGTATGAATAATTACGCTTTAATTGATAGGCAATAAAACACTTTCATACATCTATGTATAATTAAATAATATGTGACTTGTTATTGCTCAACAGTATGAACAGTTTTGTACTAAATAGATAATCTTTGAATGACTCTTTAATGCATGGTGCTAATGCAGACAAATAAAAAATATCCCTATATTTTAGTATTCATATGGCGCACTAAATTTATGCTCCTATTTGGTATAATAATCACCATGAATATTGCACGGCATGCTGTGAAGCATATACAGATTGGTTTAAAATTATAATAAAGTCGTCTTATTTTCAATGTACAATAATATCAGCCATTATTACCAACTGACAAGGATCATGATTTCACATCAAACATCGAAAGAATAAAACCACAATAAAATATTTCTCAATATTAACTATCATCCAAAAACCCCAACTTAAAACCTTCAAAGTTGTCAAAATGTTTTGCGTATCATGTTTTATCAACTTCTTCAGGAGCGATTTATGCGGTTGTAATATAGTTTTATGGTAGTCATTAGAAGGATGTTAAAACTTTCTGACCTGGAGGAGGTTTTATGTTTTCATTTTTAACAATCACGTCTAGAGTGTGATAAAACTGACATAAATCCTATGCTCCTAAAGTAGTTCGCATATCAAGTTTTAATGACTGCATTAAAACCGGGCCAATTGGCCATGACATGGCTGTATTGCGGTTCTCAGGAGATTGTTAAAGCAATGTGGTCGTCAGTGAAGGTTTTATAATTTGGTTATATCAACTGCTATAAAACTTAAATAAAACAAAAATTGTTGCTTGGGTAATTCCTCCTTGATAACAAGGGCTTTGTCCGAGGAATTTCTCACTCAGCAGGTTCTAAGCCTGAGAGTAGAAGGTCCTTGATGGTTAGGCCAAGACAGCCTTGACTGGCTTGGTAGAAACGTGTCGATCGTGAGGATGATATTTAAACGAGAATAAAAAAAAAGTCCTGAACAAACAGCAGTAACAAGAGAATTCGTTCACTGCCCTTATGGTCACTTTCCTAACTTACTTGCGTCTTGGTCGCACGTATGCTGAATTATTTTTGAGTAATGAACGACTTTCAGAGTTATCAGCATACCCACCTTTTTCATTCGCTTCTTATTTCCTCCATTTTCCTTCCTTATGGTTTATCACCACTAATCCATATTCATCTCATTGTTTTATCTTGTTTCAAATGCAACACTTTTGTGTATAACTTTTTATTACATTGGTAAAAATTGATGAAATTTTGAGTAAAACTAGTTTAGAGTATAATGTGTACATGTACATGTACATGTACAAAATCTCGTCACATTCTTGCAAGTGGTTATCGAGATGGCTTCCAAGCAAGAAGGGCTTCGACAAAAAAATATGGGAGCGGTCGTTGAAAATCCAGGCCAACCCTACAGGTGGTTCGCGAAACAGTTTGGTATCGACAGATCGTGTCCCGTGTGGTAAGATCGTTCAAGGAGACCCAGACGATCCAGTGGCGAGCTGACAGCAGAAGAAAAGCGAAGGCGGCCGACCCCGTGAACGCAAGGAAGGTGAAGGATTAATTCAAGCGCAAGAGGGTCAAGAACGTCCATTCTTCCGTCTGGTTCGTCCAGCAGACAATGAAGCTGGCCGAATTTCATGTCTTCAATGTAATGAAGGCATCTAACCGAACCGATAAACAGAATACGGTGGCCAAATCTGTACCGCGAGTAGTTGGTGCAGTCGAAATGCATCGTAATGGACGACGAGACGTACATTAAAGCGGACACCAAGCAGATCCCCAGCCTGGAGTTTTTCGTCGGCAAGTCCCGCTTGGATGTTCCGGAAGAATAAGGTATAGAAGAAGTATTTAGTGTGGCAGGCGATCTGTGGGTGTGGCAAAATCAGCAAGCCGTACATATCGATCGGCACCATCAGCGGCCAAATATATCCTCCGGTCCCACGAAGGTGACACTCTGTTTTGGCCAGGATCTGGCATCGTGCCGTTAAAGCCAACGATGTTGTTTTTGTGTCCAAGGAGGCAAATCCGCCAAACTCGCCAAAACTTCGCCCAATGGAAAAATTCTGGGCGATTATGAAGCGCAAACTCCGGAAAAGGGAAGGTCTTGAAAAACGACACGGATTTGAAGAAAGAGTGGATGAAAATGTGTAAGAAAGATGGCACAAGTGTTGCACAGGATTTTATGGGTAGCGTTAAGTCCAAGGAGTGGGCATTTAGTCTAGGAGAGGAGGTTGAATAAATCAACTTTGCAAAAACATAGCTAATATGTGATTATTTATTCCCTGGGAGTTGCAAAAATTGCCGACTTAAAATGAATTTTTGGTGATCATTTTTGACTGTAGCATTTTTTTTCGAGCACAGTAGTTTATAAATTTACATCAATTTGTGACTAATTCAACTTACAAAATGCTGAAGCATTTTTACCATACAATAATTTTAACTAACAATTTTACCAATACTTCGAACCCAAAAAAAAGACTAAAAAAACACTACATTTTCTAAACAACTTGTATATATTAAAATCATGGACAATGTAACTCAACGATTACACTCTTATGCTTTCACTAAATTCTACTTTTTTCGTTGATTTTGGATACATAATTTTTTTTTAAGTAAGTCGTATATGTCTAATCGTGCGGACCAGCATCGCAAAAATCGAACAATAATTCAACGTAGTCGAAGTCATACCGGATAACAACGGGAAGCGAGAACACACAAAAAACAACACCTGTAAAAACTAGCAGTGGCTCTCACTTCCGAGACTTAGAAAAACTGGCACAGTTGAGCAACACTTTTGTTCCACAAACTGCGAAGAGAATACTTGTGTTTATTCTATAATGATTGATTTACAACTGACTTTGAGTGAGCCAACCGATGATCACTGATCATCATAGAAATCTGGAGTGATAGACTTGGCTTCTTACTCTATTAAAATTAAACTTATTGTGAGCTCTTTTGAAACTTGAGATATTGTATGCATCACTTTTATACAGCAAGCTGTTCTTAAGTTCATACATACGATTGGTGATTCGATTGGAATTCGTGTGGAACTACACACCTAATAGATCAAATTGATTATCCCATCAAATACTAAACCCCGTTTAACTGTTGGAAAAACTCATCAACCATTTCAACCGTTAGAAATTGCCATCCACCTGCCAGTTCAAACGTCATTCAGGAAAAATATGTATTCATTATCCCCCTGGTAAATGTGCCAATTGTTAGCACAAATGTGTTTTTCCATCCACGGTGCCCGAAACCGTTTGGGAGGTACAAAACCCACATCAAACGGTTCACTTTTTTTTTGCCTCCCGATCCCTAGGTCCATTTTTCTTCATCTCACTTGCTCTTCCACCCCATACCCGAACCAACCAACAAAATCGGCAAAGACGACGAGGACGACGACGTCGACGACGGTGGCGGGAAGGTGATCCTTAAACGTCAGAAAAAGAATAATCACATTTCTCCGTGATTCATGAACGGCTGCTGCCGCTTCGATCGACCCCGTCAGCCAACTTGAACCGGTGGCGATGATGTGGGTGTGTGTGCGGGAAGCCCCTCTCTTACTGAACCGAGGCATGAAGGTGAAAAAAAGCACACGCCAGGTATCGATAAATTGCAATAAAAATATAAGTAGACATTTTCGTTTCGCTTCGGCAGACACACTATTCCCGAAGTGTAGATACCGGGAAGAAAGTGTGTGTGTGTGTGTGTGTGTGTTTGTGTTACGGGAAAAGGGACCAACGGAACTGGTCGGTGTGAGACGAATCACCTGAAACAGCATGGCGGATGGTTCTCCATCGAAAGCAGCAGTGGCATCGCCACACCGGAAAAGAATAATCATTCAGCAATCAGACAAGTGATGCTGTGCTGTAGTGCATGGGGGGAGGAGGGGGAGGAAACGGAACCAGCTGGGAAGGACGAAAACTCATCTGGTAGGAGTACCTACAGCATATCGAATTCGAAAAAAAATGCTTGTAGAGAAAACGAGCTCCACAGTGAGTGCACAGCGAGACGCAAATCGGAAGCAGTTTGATACGCGTCGTTGGAGAACTCTTGACAGTAAGGAGGAATACATACACACACACACATACATAAGAACACGGGAGAAGATCGGAACCGACCAAAAGGAAAACTGTGGCAGAAATCTACCGGCAATCGATCAATTTGACAGAGTGTTGATTGTGTATTCATATGAATCTACATGACTACTTGGCACTGACTGGCACCTACATCGTAGTCGTCGGTGGTTGTTCCCTGCCAATATTGGGTGAGCATAGATTGCTCGGTGGGTTGGGACTTTACATTGTTGGAGGTGCTTTAGAAATATGGATCCATTGTTTGAAGTGATTCCGGAACAAATATGGACGCGTCCATGGTAGACAAGACCCAAAACTTTGGTTGCCTTAAAGGTGTATTAGCTAGCTTATTGATTACCTGGATAGCTCACAATATGGTTGTGTGTGTCTGCATCTTCAATAGATTCGACCGGTAAATCACTAGATCTTAAAAAGCTGTAGCTGGCTGAAACATATGTTTCTTGGAGAATATTGATCTCAGCCTGTTGGTTTTGATTAATTCCAGAGTATTTGTTCGGTTGCAGGATCAACCTCAATGATAGAAAATACTCAGTGATCTAAAATTTAAGCAACCATCGTGGTGGGGCTCTTTGGACTAGACGGGCTACTTTGGACTCTTTCAAACTCGTTGAATCAAATTAATAAGATTGAAGAGTCGGTTGCATGTTTATTCACAACTTGTTACTGGGACTTCAGTTTATTCTATCGTGCAAAATACTCAACTAATATCATTAAGCACTTCCCAGAATTAAGCGGAAAATCTTTTAATTTTGTCGATCCACTTAACGGAATCCCTTTATGAAGAGCTTTTTGAGTGTGTTGATTTATTTCCTTTTCCGTTACAATTGCTTATCTTTCGGCAGATACGCGAAGTCTGTCTACTACTTGCAAGCTTCATCAGTGCCTAGTTAACGAAATTAAATTTAATAAATCAACACGCTCAAAAAGCTCTTCATAAGCAGAAAACTCAACCAACGAGTTCTATAAAAGATATCTTCCCAAAAATATTTACCCAAAATCGTTGTTGAAACATGTAAAAACATTCACAAGCACCTCTTTGGAGTTGATAAGTATTCATAATAGTGAATAGTGCAATATATTTCATTTAAAAATTATATATTACAATGTTATGGCCGGGTAAAGAAAATGTAGTTGATGTTTCTCCATATTAAGGCCTGTTCATTAAAGAAAGTGGACACCTGTTTACCAATGGTTGAGGTTTAAAACCTAATGGTAAATTGTGAATTTTCACTCAGTGTAAAAACATTGTTTATTTTGGCAACACACCTGAAAAGAGTGAGAAATTTCTAACGATGGGTCGGATCAGCTTATCAACTCGCAGATTAACTCTGAACAAAAGGCTTTCCGAAAAGTTCTCGCTTCGAGAATTGTGTGAGAAGTGTTCTCTTGAAGATTGACCGAAATTTGTGCATGAAATCGCATGAACCGTGTTCCGTTTGTGAAATCGCCAAACAATTGGACATTAGCGTCGAAACTGTGCAGAATATCAAAAACGTAACCATATAAGAACCTACAAGAAGCAAAAAGCACCCAAAAGGACGGATTCACAGAAAGCTTCTTCGAAAATACGGTCACGGAACTTTTATGACGTTCTCCTTTAAAAGCCAAACCGGTGCATTTGTATGGACGATGATTTTTTTTTTTTTTAGTTTTTTATTTAGGAGATTTTTAGCCTATGGCTAGTTCATCTCTGGAGAAAGGAGAGGGCTCAGAGTGAGTAACCTCTAAATACATGGTATATTAACATTTTGTAAATAACTTTGGTTGCTGGCTCTTATATGGAAAAAATAACCATATATAAAATAATGAAACAGAGGAACAACAAAATGATTTAAGACAAACTACAAACGATTAATCCAAACAAAACAGAGCTCAGCTGGCATGAGTCCAATAGGGGAAATCCATCCAGGTGAGATGTCCCTATGGCCGAAAGAAATTCCTGCTATACAAAGTGGTAGATTTTGGCTTCTTTTAAGGGTGATACGGTCAAAATTTGGTCAATATCAACTTGACGTATTTCTTTCAATTTTGCATTTAAAAAACCTGAACACCCCTCATTTTGAAGGTGTGTGTGTGTAGAATGTTGCTCCTATTTTGATTTTGGAATTCACTCTTCAGTTGTCAAAATGCCGTCCAAGCAAGAAGAGCAGCGTATCAAAATTTTGCTCGCGCATCGCGAAAATCCGAGCTACTCGCACGCAAAGTTGGCAAAATCGCTAAAAGTTGCCAAATCAACCGTTACAAATGTAATTAAAGTGTTTGGGGAACGTTTGTCGACAGCCAGGAAGTCTGGATCGGGGGGAAATCGAAAACCGGAAGCCGCTGAGACGACAAAGAGAGTTGCAGGTAGTTTCAAGCGAAACCCTAACCTCTCTCTCCGAGATGCCGCAAATAAGCTGGGTGTATCGTCTACAACCGTGCATCGAGCCAAAAAACGAGCCGGACTATCGACTTACAAGAAGGTAGTGACTCCAAATCGCGATGATAAACAAAATACGACGGCCAAAGCGCGATCCCGGAGGCTGTACACGACGATGCTGACGAAGTTTGACTGCGTGGTAATGGACGACGAAACCTACGTCAAAGCCGACTACAAGCAGCTTCCGGGACAGGAGTTTTATACGGCAAAAGGAAGGGGAAAGGTAGCAGATGTTTTCAAGCACATGAAACTGTCAAAGTTCGCAAAGAAATATCTGGTTTGGCAAGCCATCTGTACCTGTGGCTTGAAAAGCAGCATTTTCATAGCTTCCGGGACTGTCAACCAAGAAATTTACGTGAAAGAGTGTTTGAATAAACGTCTGCTGCCTTTCCTGAAGAAACACGATTGTTCCGTACTGTTTTGGCCGGATTTGGTATCTTGCCATTACGGTAAAAAGGTCATGGAGTGGTACGCCGCCAACAACGTGCAGGTGGTTTCCAAGGACAAGAACCCTCCCAACACGCCAGAGCTCCGCCCAATTGAGAAATACTGGGCTATTGTCAAGCGGAACCTAAAGAAGACCAAAAAAACTGCTAAGGGCGAGCAGCAGTTCAAGGCAAACTGGCTTTCTGCGGCGAAGAAGGTGGACAAGGTGGCTGTACAAAATCTGATGGCAGGGGTCAAGCGTAAGGCCCGGCAATTCGGATTTGGAAAAGCGGAAGCCTAACTGAATATTTTTCCTGAATTTTATACTAATTGAACTTGAAAAAGAAATTTAATTTGATTTTTTAAATAAACGATTTCACCGATTTACACGCGTTTTCCCTTGACCAAATTTTGACCGTATCACCCTTTAGTGCTGCAGAGGTCGAAGTATAATTCCCGAGCAGATCGCTGATGCTGGAAGTTAGGCAGAGTGACTCCCAAAGATTTTCGAACTCCGGGAAGTTGCACAGGATATGTTCAACGGTGTAGGGTACCCCACAGATGATGCAGCTTCTGCGGAACGGCAGGCCACCATAGTTATAGTAGAGTTTGGAGTGCCCGGTTCGAAAGCCGCGAATTCACGCGTTGATCCCTCAGGTTTTCCAGTTCGCTCCATGGTTCAGTTGACTCTTTAACTTTGCGAATGAAGGCAGTTCTGTTGCAGAACCACTCGGCTTCCCATGCCGCTCGAATGGTCCGCATGATCCACCGTCTGACGTCCTGTAGGGGTACCTTGTTGGTGAGTCTGGGACGCGATGTCCCGGCTCCGGCAAGGTGATCAGCAGACTCGTTACCTGGCTTTCCGCAGTGTCCGGGAATCCATGTGTACACGGTGTTCGGTGGGGCGTACTTGATAATCGCCTGGATCCATGGGTGTTTTGGTGCTTCCGAGGTAATCGCTTGAACGACGCTGTGTGAGTCGGTTAATATAAGTATCGGTTTGTTGGTTGGCGTCGTAGCAACACGGAAGAGAAAACCGAGCACTGTGGAGGAAGATTGCTGCTTTCAGCAATACCGCCTCCAAAAATCCCGAAACCTACTCCGTTTATCGATCGGGAGCCGTCGGTGTACCGGTGTACGTGGTTGGCATAGTTGGACCCAAGTAACTCGGCGACCGATCTGCGCAATATCATGGATGCATCCCCTGCTTTGAAGCGGTTCTTTATCCGATTGTCCAATTGGATTCGTGAAGAGTGCCAACTTTTCTCTCCATGCCAATGGACTTTGGCCACTGGGGGGAGGTTGATGTTGGCGGCCGTGCGGAGGACTCTGTTCCCCTCGTCGAGGAGAAAAAATCCTATTGTTTTCGGAGGTCTTGGCGGAAAAGGCGGCGACTTTTGTGGCAATATTTGCGTTTAAGCAGAACCGGAAAGGAAGAATACCCGCTTCGATGCATGCGGCGTCTGCTGGAGTGGATGCCAGGAGACCAGATATGATGCGGATGTAGCTGTTGTAGACTGGTGCTAGGGTTTTAACCAGCTTCTCGGAAGCGATGCAAGTAATTTCCGTACCGTAAAGCAACCTATGGACGATGTATGTGCAAGTACGGACGATGAGGCGTACGTCAAATTGGATGCCAGTACACTTCCTGGGCCGTAATTTTTCGACGCTGAGCAGAGGACAGATGTGCCTGATGATGTGCGATACATCCGAACCGAAAAATTAGGAAAAAAAGGTTTTGGTGTGGCAAGCCATTTGCTCCTGTGGCGTGAAGAGTTGTTCGTATTTCACAACGGGCACATACAGAAAATAATGCATCAAAACACGGCTTCTACCCATCTACCAAAAGTATACTGATCCTCAATTGTTTTGGTCAGATCTGGCATCTGCTCACAATGCTACTGCTACGTTGGGGATGCTCAAGAAGGAAAAACTCGATTTTGTCGAAAAATTTCAAAATCTCCCAAACTGCCCTGAACTGCGTCCTTTCGAAAGATACTAGGCAATAATTAAACGGCATCTTAAGAAAGATGGAAGAGATTCAAGCTCTGTTGACTGCTTCAAGAAAATTTGGTCTGCAGCAAAACGAAAAGTTAAGAAGAAAGTTGTGCAGCATATAATGGGCGGTGTCAAGACAAAAGTCCGAGCGTTCTTCAGAAATGAAAAGTAAACATTCAAACTCACGTGTAATTGGTCATGTTCAGTGTATGTTTACTTTTATTGCTATAAAGTTAACTTATGAATTTTTTCGAAAATAAATATTTCCCTTTGAGAAACAGGTGTCTACTTTCATTAATGAACAGTCCTCAAATATCCACCATACCAAAAATTCATGATTTTTTAAACGTTTTGCAAAGCAATAATTTGACTGATCTAACTATGGGCAAACATTTTTTACAATCAATGTTTCCCTTAAAGGTATTTTTAATTACCTTTCATTTGATATTTTGATTTCGGCTCAATGGTTCAAAAGCTATAAATTTTTGAAAAAAAAGCCGCCTATGAAATATTTTTTGGACTATCCTAACATGGAAATGGTCACCCTAATGACAACATAGACAAATATAGGTCTAAAACTACAAATTTTTACGAAATTTTGAGAACGAATATATTGTTTTGATATGGACTGCCTGCATATATATATATACTAGGGGAAATGGCCTATGTTGGCCTATGGATCTAAGATTGAGACCATCGCTAAAAATCTGCTATTTATCAATTTTATCTATATGAACGCGTCATTGGGACGGTACTAATGGATATTTTTGTTCACTTTTGAAAATTTAGTCGATTTTTGATGTATGTATGGGCCCAAATAAGGCCGACATTACATCCATTTCCCCTATATGTCAAGTTATATATGATTGATTGCGCAACTTATCCATGGCCATAACGCAACCTACTGTAAAACATTTGTTTTTCCTTGATTTGTTTTCCGTCGATCTTGTTTTCTGTACTGAATACCGATGCTATCGACTCAATGTGTAAAAACTGGTGATCTAAAACTTGACAATACCAGCACCGGCCACGTCTGAACGCTGGTCAAGAAAGAAATGCGTAGAAATATGTTGACGTAATACTCGCTTTAATCAAAGCCAAAAACACCTCTGCACTTTCACAAGAAATCACTGGGATGTTTGATAAAAGGGTTGAAATTGCAGCAGAATTCGTTTTGGTAAACTATATGCTGAATTGATGTTCTAATGATTCAACATCACGAAGTAACTTGGGTTTGAACACACGGTCTTCTGCGCAGTAAGCAAAATCGGTCGCCACTAGGCCACAAAGCTTCTTTTATCACAAAACAATTACGATCAAGTTTCCGTTCAACTTGTTATTTCTAGGTTTCCATCCTGGTGACGACCTCACCGACGACGACAACAGCTGTCTTGAGAAGGATTTGATATGGATTTTCGATCAACGCGTCTTTCCTAAAATTCAGATATTACTTCTCTTACGCAGGGGTTGAAACGGTCGATGTTTTTTTTTACTACACTCGCTTCGTTGTCGTGCGCGACAGTCTGTTTGTTTTTGTACTCTCGTGATCTACTGTCGTCTCTCTTACACAACATAAACGTTAGAACAACATTCGAGGAAAAAAAATCACATAACTTTCATATGACATGTGTGATTTTTTACTAATTCCTCAATTTGGTGTAAATTAAACCATTTCTGATCAGAAATGTTATTATTAGGACATTGCTCATTGTTACTTTTAGAATTCACACAAACACAACATCAGCAGCTCTTATTATGAGCAAAACTGAAATACATACAGTCGGATTTCTGCGACAGTGTCGTATGACACAGCCTGTCATATGACATTTCAGTTTGTCACAGAAAATGTGTCGACTACGGTAGCTGCTTACATGACTGCTCATACGTTCCCTGCCCTCCAAACGAAATTCGTTACATCATATTATGAAAGAAAGTCGATGTAAAGAATAACTCTATATTGTGAAGGAGCTTGGGATTGAACCCATATTTTTTGCTCAGTAAGCAAAGTTGGTCGTCGCAAGGTCACCGAGCTCCTTATTTCACAAAACAATTACGACCAAGTTCCTGTTCCACGTTTCTACGATAACAACTACTCTTGAGACGGACTTATTCTAGATTTTCGATGAACGCGTCTTTCCTAAAGCTTGAATATTATTTCTTCTCGTTCCTGCAACCGAATTTCAATACGCTTATTGGTTCTGGTGACACCGAGTGAGATTGTTGCTTCTCACCGGAAAACTGGTGCTAGTGGACGCACTTTTAGACCAGTTTTTTCTTGCCCTTTTGGCAACCGGGTCCATCCAGTTGTTTGCAAATAAGACAAATAAAGAGCCAACTCTCCCGATCCAAACTTCGTCATCGATCATCAGTATGTATTTATATCAGCCTGCGTGAAGAACGGTTGACGAACTATTGTTTGTGAGATTGAAAGTTTCTTCAGTTTGTAACTACGCTTTATCTCATTTTAAGAATAAATCCGATTCACACTAAAACTATATAATGTGAAGGATCTTGAGATTAAACCCAAATGTTTCTGCTCATTAAGCAAAATAAATAAATCGACCACGTTTTGATCGACCGAAGGCACTTCTCGGACATTATCGACGTCAGGACGGATCGCGGCGCAAATATCGATTCGGACCACTACCTTCTAATGGTCAAGGAGCGCCAAAAACTTTCCGTTGCCAACAACATTCGGTACCGACGCCCGCCACGGTACAATCTGGAGCGACTGAAGCTGCCCGAAGTCACAACTGAGGACGTTCAATGCCTCGACGCAGCGTTGCCGGATGAGGGAGAGCTCACCGAAGCCCCTCTTGTGGACTGCTGGAGCCGCCGTTGGGTCCGTGGAGCGGAATCGACGGAACGATTGGTTCGACGAAGAGTGTCAGCCGGTTTTGGACGAGAAGAACGCAGCGCGGGCGGCGATGCTGCAGCAAGGAAACCGTCATAATGTTGAGCGATATAAACAGAAGCGAAGACAGCAAACCCATCTTTTCCGGGATAAGAAGCGCAGCCTGGAAGAGCTGGAGTGCGAAGAAATGCAGCAGCTGTATCGTTCTCAAGAAACACGTAAGTTCTATAAGAAACTCAACGCATCCCGCCAAGGCTTTGTGCCGTGAGCCGAAATGAGTCGGGATAAGGAAGGGGGTATCTTAACGGACGAACGTGAGGTGATTGAAAGGTGGAAGCAACACTACGATGCACATCTGAACGGCGCAGAGGCGGAGGACCAAGGTGGCAGGAGGAATGGCTTCGTCGGTACAGCGGATGAGGGGGACATGCCAGCTCCCACGATAGGTGAAGTTAAGGATGCTATCCGACAGCTAAAGAACAACAAAGCAGCTGGGAAAGATGGTAGTCAGGATCTAAGATACAGAACAGCTACCGGAGAAGTGGGAAGGGGGAGTAATATGCCCAGTATATAAAAACGGCGACAAACTAGAATGTGAGAACTATCGAGCGATCACTATTTTTAATGCGGCCTACAAAGTGCTTTCCCAGATCATTTTTCGCCGTTTATCGCCGCTAGCAAGCAGATTTGTGGGAAGTTATCAGGCTGGTTTTGCGGACGGGCGATTGACAACGGACCAAATCTTTACGTTGGGGCAGATCCTCTAAAAGTGTCGTGAATATCAAGTCCCTACGCACACCCTATTCATCGATTTCAAGGCCGCTTATGATACTATTAACCGTGAAGAGCTATGGAAGATTATGGACGAGAACGGTTTTCCCGGGAAGCTGACCAGACTGATCAGGGCTACGATGGATGGTGTACAGTGCTGCGTGAAGATATCGTTTGAAACTCACAAAGGACTTCGACAAGGCGATGGTTTTTCCTGCCTCCTGTTCAACATTGCCCTAGAAGGTGTTATGAAACGTGCGGGCTTTAAAATGCGGGGCACGATCTTCAATAAGTCCAGCCAGTTCATCTGCTTTGCTGACGACGTGGTCATTGTCGGAAGAACGTTTCAGGCCGTGGCAGAGCAGTACACCAGGCTGAAACGTGAAGCAGAGAAGGTTGGATTAAAGGTGAATACGTCGAAGACAAAGCATCTGTTAGCAGGAGGAACCGAGCGGAATAGGGCTCACATGGGCAGAAGCGTGACAATCGACGGAGATGAGTTCGAGGTGGTGGATGAATTTGTGTTCCTCGGATCATTGGTGACGTCGGATAACAACTGCAGCAGAGAAATTCGTAGGCGTATTATTTACCGGAAGTCGTGCTTACTACGGACTTCACAAGACCCTAAGGTCGAGTAAACCTCCGTACTAAATGTACCACGTACAAGACGCTGATAAGACCGGTAGTTCTCTACGGGCACGAGACGTGGACGATGCTCGAGGAGGACCTGCAAGCACAGGGTGTTTTCGAACGACGAGTGCTTAGGACCATCTTTGGTGGGGTATGTTAGAACGGTGTATGGAGGCAAAGGATGAATCACGAGCTGGCACAACTCTATGGTGAACCCTGTATCTAGAAAGTTGCGAAAGCTGGACGGGTACGATGGGTGGGACACGTTTTAAGAATGCCGGACAACAATCCGCAAAACTAGTATTTGCATCGAATCCGGCCGGTACAAGACGAAGAGGAGCACAACGAGCAAGGTGGTTAGATCAAGTGGAGCAGGATCTTGGAAGTGTGGGACGGTCAAGACATTGGAAACAATCAGCCACGGACCGAGTGAATTGGCGTAACATTGTGATGCAGGTGCAATCCTGAGGGATGTCGGACCAGCATAAGTAAGTAAGCGAAGGTTTTTCTTCGATTGATCGATTGTACAGCTGTGTCAATGGATCTACTAAAGAAGCAGCACCCTCTTTCAGTAGATATGGTGATAGACCATCGACCCCAGCTCCCTTTAACACGTCGAGATTTTCCAAAGCTTTCTGTACTTCTTCTCGAGAAAAATTGAGGACAGACAGCAGTACATCATGGGAAGGTACATTTTGGAAACAATCTGGGTGAATTTGAGGTGACGTTGAATTGAATACGCTTTGAAAGAAGTCTAAACAGATTGGCAGCTTCTTCGGGTGTGAACGCGATCATTGGTTCTTTGCGCCTTTACGAAATGCTTCAAAGACGACTGCGATCTTAGCAAATAATCATGATGACTTGAAGCAAGAAGATCATTATAAGTCGTTTCAGTGTGTCGGAGAAAATCTCTGTTTTCATCAGTTCTAAATGCGAAAACGCGTTTGCGGGCTTTTCGGAGCCTGTTGCTCAGGTTGCGCAACTCACCTGACCACTAACGCTTCCTGTTGACTCTACTATGAGCACGGCGGCGAAGAGGAACATAAACATGCAAGATTTCGTACAATTTATCGTAAAATAGGAGTACGTTGGCATCCACACAGTGATAGTTGCACATTTAGAGCCGCAAAGTCACACTGCCGAAAGTCGAAATCCTCGAGTTCGGATTGAGAATCAACTAGGTTATGAAGATAGCAATGAGTATCAACTTGTAGAACGAATGGTACGTAATGAGCATCGATGTTCAAGAGTGGAAGCGGTGGTTGAGCAATTCCAACATCGTCCGGTGAATCTACAAACACAAAATCGAGCAGCCTGTCATTGAGGTTTGTGATGGAGTTCATTCCAGAATGTGATTTCTGTCAGAATTAAGATTTGTACGAAGGGTCAGATCTTACAAAAAGTGGAAAAGCTCTCAGCTTTTCTATACAGGACTCCTATCCTAAATCTACATCCGAAGCCTTTTTCGAACTGCTTCAAACTAGGGGAACAGGATTGTTTTTGTAATCAAAGGAATCTTAGTCCTTTTTACTTTTTATGCCTTGTTGATAGTGAAAAGACTCGGCTTTGTCCACCGAGGATGACCTTTTTTTTTTGTTTTTTTTCGTCAATCTTGTTTTCCGTGCTGAGCACCAATGCTACCAACGCCAAAGAGGCAACTGGACCCTACCTATCGACCCATCAACTCATGAACCGGGGACCAAGGGCTTTACTTTACTTCCGAAGGAAGGCGTGATCAGAGATGTTATGCCTCAGAAAATCCTGGTGGCGCCGACTGGGATTGAATCCAAGCCTACTGGGGTGAGAGGTAATCATGCTTACCACTACACCACCGGTGCCGCTAATAATGACCTTGAAACAAGGTAAAAATGAGCTAGAAAGTCATTTTTCATTTACGTGATACCTAATTTTTAATTCGCTGTTCGATTATGTTATAATCGGTATTATTGCTTGATTTGGTTGTGAAGGACTCCGTTTTTGACTGAAAAGGGGCTGGACCTATGGAGGGTGTTCCAACATTCCGAAGGGCATAAATAACAGGGCCTTACAATTAGAGTCGGATTCTTGCGATGAACGCAGGAATGACAACTGTATCAAAACCGAATACTTCATCATTTGTCAATAGCGATGGAGTAATACGACATGCACTAAACTAAGGACACGAGGTAGACTACAATAAATGGTTTGTCCCGAACAGAGGAGGAAAAAGGTTTCACACTATGCATCCTAAAATCATCGTGTTGAGATTATATTGGAAAATGTTGATGCTGCAAAATTTTTCCAGTTCCCTTCAGGCGATTTCTGTCACTAAATATTTCGTAACAAACATATATGCAGATGAGATATGAAACACATTTCAACCTTTAATGTATTTATCACTTCGTGTGATCTTCAGGAAATGCGACCCTGCTCAACTTAAGGTTAGTATTTGTTGAAATAGTTAAAACACCCAAATGGGAGGGTTATCTAGCAAATTAATCAAAATCTACACACATTAGGACTCACATGGAGGGCATTCATGCCGAAAGGAAAAAGATGAGACTAGAATGATATAATAAAAAAAAAACTGTAAATATATCTCCTAATTGCTCAAGGATTAAAGGTAAATATCATTTGCACAAACCTCCCAGTAGTTCGACCCATATCGTCTGCAGGGCTGATGAGATTGTTTTTCTTTTTTTTTCCATCTCTGTGGTACCACTACTCCAGTTTGAAGCTAATCCAAAATCCTCACTTACCTTCCCAAGGGATCGTTCCCAAGAGCGTTTATTGAAAATAACAATTTCAAATGGAAAGGTTGGGTCCCGCTTTTCAAGGAAAGGTACATTAGTCCAAACAACCGAAGCGCTGGAGCAGAAATTATGCTAAGCACACTAACTTTTTCCCCGGAGTAAGACTCCCCCGAAACCGAAAAATAATACTGCAAACAGAAGGCCAAAAAAATCAACCGAACAGAAAAAGCTGCAACCTACGCTACGGTTTGCATTCCATCAGAAACGGACGGCCTGACGACCGGGTTCGAGCAAAACATAAGCAGCCAGCCAGTCTTTATCTCGATTCCCTCTTCGGTTCGGCGGAGAAGACAAGATGGGACTTTTGAGTGACTCCGACTGACTAACTGACTGTGTACACCTTCATCGAGAAAGCGGTCTCGGACTGATTCAGCATCAACAACCTACCAACCGAGGACCCGGCGAGGAAACGAGGCTGTCCCTTCCGCTCCCGAGTTTGAATGCGGTAAGAGGTTCTTCGGGCATGGCAAAAAATCTTGGAGAAACCCAACGAAATCGATCAACGGAAGAATGATTTCGGTGCTGTACACATTTCTTTCACGTTGAGGCGTCGTCCCCCCTCCGCTGGCGTGAAACCGTTTCGTTTTTCTGCTTTACAGTTTGAAGACACCATTTTTCACAGCTGGGTTCTCCGATTGGGTCAGTTCATCAAGCGACTTTTCAACCACCCTATTTTGCTACGCAGTTGATCAGATAGTACTTCATCTGGACAACATTTTCACAACTGATGAATCGTGCAAACTGAGAATGCTTTCCTACACACTTTTAATCACAAAAGCGGCTTTCCACAGGCGAAAATTACAACCGAAACTTTTACAGCTCGGTCGACTCACGGCTCCACGGGGACAAAGAAAAATCAGCTCGTTTTCCCAAAAAAGAAAAACTTTCAGACGATTTTTCCACCCGGCTTGGCAGGTGCGGTAGCTTCCCATATCCCCCTTCGTTCGGGAGGATTCATTGCGTCGATTTCCCGTCAAGTGGAAAGGCAAAAAGTCTGCTTTCCCCGCACTAATTAAAAGTTGGTCCCAAAAGCGGCAGCAACGGCAGCAGCAGCAGCAGCAGTTTCGATATATTATTACCGCGCGAAACGACGTGGGGTTCGATATGGCGATGATTTATCGATTTCGAACTCTCGCAGGGGCTGTAGTGGTAGTAGCACTGTTGCTGATGGAAAAGCACTACGCTGGCATTAGGGTGGGCAAAAGGGTTGTTCAAATTGACTAAATTGGTAAACGGTTGCTAATCAGCTTTAGATTATACTCGCAAGATTTGATATCGATTTGTTGCAACGTACCATATGGGAGTTACTATGAGAAAAGTGAACGATTTGAACCACCCCTAGACTCCTAGAAATTCGTAACAACAAACGTGCAGATCGAAAGTGAGAAGGGCAGCCGAATTATGTTCACTTCATTCCGAAAACCCTCATCGAAACTCGGTGTGTTGGATGAAGTTTGGAGGATGTGAGGAAGTAGGATGAAGCAGATTGTGGAGGCTGAGAAAAATGCTGTTTAAGGGATTAGAGTCGGCGATGTTCCAATTTGTTCGCATTTGATAGATATTTAGTATATATCCAATGCTGGCTTTTCCTCTGCCAAACACTCTAAATTTGCGTTGCATGCCATGTATTAGAAACAGCGATAGGGATTTTTAATTCATTTTTGAACAGGTTGCGGATGTTGAGTCGGCCCCGCTGGGGTGTTCTGAGGCATTAAATCTCTGACCACGCCTTCCTTAGGAAGGAAAGTAAAGCCGTTGGTCCCCGGTTCATGACTTTGATGGGTCGATAGGCAGGGTTCAGGTGTGGGTGCTGCCTCCCAGGCGTCGAAATCATTGGTACTCAGTACGGAAAACAAGATCGATTGAAAACAAACCAAGGGAAAAAAAACAGGTTGCAGATGACAACAAGGATCGATTCTCAGCTTTTATTCGTCAAGCCCTTTCCAAAATTCTTATGAAGTGGGAAAAGTCGATTTTTTAAAACCCTCCTCCCTCTCTCTCTCGTAACGTTTTAGTGGGGATTTTTTTATAAATATCGGAAAAAGAGTGCCTTTGGGTCCTAGAATTTTATGATATCAAGATGAACATTGTATTAGGTCCTAAGTAATATGGATCGATTTTCTTCGTCAACATTCTCTTTCGTTAATAATTTGATCACATAACTGTTTCTCGTTGAATTTGTCGTATTTCATGCTAGATAAATGCTTCTTTTATCGATCTGTGTGCTGAAAAAAATTTGGGAATGTATTTAATTGGCCGTGGGGACACAATGAGAAAGTCAACAAAGAGAATCTGTCAATGTTACTTAGCTGCAATGTTCAGCTTGATATGTTACCCATTAGGTTGAGCAAAAATAAAATTCTTATAAATTGCGGTGACTGTTTTTCCTGGAATATTGAAATCAAACTTCTCGGATTTTTCCTAACATTTCATAGGGTAGGTGAGCCAGTTTTGGTACTAACTAGTAAGCATATTTGGTTTTCATAATTTTTAAAATAGAGTCCCCCATGTCGTGAAGTATGTTAAACCATTGAATTGACATTAAAACCATTGTAGGCAACAACATTCATATATAAACATTATCAAATCAGAATACCCTATATTACAGAATCAAACCTCGAACAATTGAAAGACTGATCCAATCCAGCGAGAAACAATAAACAATTCGAGTTTTCCCTGTGATATCCGAAACTCGCAAGTTCTACGATCTATTAAGATTGCCAATTGGAACGCTTGTTCGCTGAAGAACAAGCATATATATCGAACTGCTCAAAATCACCGAAACCCATCTAAAGCCGGAAGTGAACATCTACCTATCGGACTTTCGACTCTTGAGACTCGACAGAACTAGTGATGCCTATTCTGCGCCACGAATGAGGTGAGTTGACTCACTGTTACTAGTGAGGTGACTCTCCATTTGATTTGCATCGAGAGTAACCACACTCGTGGTTAAGAATAAGGGGGAGTGGAAGAGGAGGAGGAGGAGTAGCCGTTGCTGTGAGGCGCAACATCAACTGCCACCTACTGCCGAGCTTCCAACTCTAAATTATCGAAGCCATCGGGGTTGAGATCGGCACATCGCTTGGTCCCATCACTATCATTGCAGCTCACTGCCCCAGAAAATTCAACAACATTGGTGGAACGGCAGCGGATCTTCGACAAGCTAAACATTACATTAGGTCCATAGTAACATTAAAAGATTCTCTTCGTCGACTTGTTGTATCCCCAAGATCATGTTAATATATTCCTATGTATTTTCAGCATACAGATCCGTAAAAGAAACTTTTATCTAGCATCTAATACGACAAACACAACAAGAATCGGTTGTGTGCTCAAGTTATTAACGAAAGATAAAGTCGATGAAGAGAATCGATCAATGTTATTTAGGACCATTAGTGTAATGTTCAGCTTGATATCATCAAGCTGACTAGGCGGAGCCTAAAATACATCATCGCTGGTGACCTAAACGCCAAACATTAAGCTTGGGGCAACAGTCGGCGCACCCAAAATGAAATTATCCTGGTGCTCACGCCACCATTGACATCTCGCAACCGGTTGCCTACCAGGAACTACCCTGTGTTGGCTGAGGTGGGATCCTCTGTGAACCAATTTGAAGCATTCCGGCGCAATTATCATCGTGTCAGCTGGGAACGGTTTTAACACTGCGTCAATGCATCGGTCAGCTATGATGTCCAACCGGAGACGTCCGAAGACGTTGCCGGTGTCTACATACCATCGAAGAGGCAATTTCCAAGGCCAGGGAACAACACGTGTCAGTACCCAGACAGATGAGTAATACTCTGAACATTGACAGCCCTACCGAAAACCTCATTAGCATCCTTAACAAAATTCCGTACCAGCGTGCTGGTATTACTAACTTGAACATCAATTGTAATCGATTAACAAAGACCATTCAGGCCAGGATGGAGGATCCCAAAAATAACGATTTTGCCAATAAGATCTCTCCCCAAATGTGCAAAACCTTTCTGGAAGCTAACCAGAATCTTAAAAAATAAGCCCAGATCCATTGCTCCACTGGTTCCGCTGAATCGTCCCGATGATTTTGTGGTTCATCTGATCACTCCTGTTGAGAAGGCTGCTGTGTTTGGCCAACACTTCGTCAGCTCCGATAATCTCGGACAAACATGATTAGTCCGCATGAGGCTGCTGTTGTTGAAAACCTCAATTTGATTCCCAACAACTCCCCCGAACTTTCAAAGATTTCAGTTGACGAACTGTTGGCCTACAGCTGCTACTGTACTTTTCGACCAATGACAGTATGATTGATGATAAGCTCCCATCTAGAGTTATGTACTTTAACTATATATGGTTGTATAACTTCTGCGTGAAGTTAGCGATTTTACGTAGTTGAAACTTAGCATCATTAAAACACTAAAGCTTCATGTTAGAAAGCATTTCCAACCAACTCCGAAAACGGGCAAGCGTTTTAACAAATATATTATCTTATCAATATTACCCACTCTTTCGCTTAGCTGGCGAACCAAATTTTTAGCGATGAAAGCACCTCTGTGGCCAAAAAGGCTACCAATGTATTTATTTATCGTCACGAGGGGTAAACCAAATGAAAATTTGTTTAATATTTCAAATGAATGTATTTCAGCATTTTATTTTATTTGATGACAACAATGACACGTCAGACAAATTTTAAAGTAATATACACAATGTAATTAATGAAAATAATTTGTCTATTACTTTTTTAATAAGTGCTATATTCGCACCCCTCGATTGTAATTGAATGATTGTTGCTGACCTTTTTCAACGCTAGATGGTGCGTGAGGCAATATTTTGCGGGTCGCCATGGAGCATTTCCAGCCCAAAACGCAAACCGGTTGGTCATGAGTGTTTCCGATTTGAATGAACCATTTCTCACGTGTTCGCTGCTACTAATGGTTGCATTTTTCATTTAAATATGATTTTTTCCTTCAGAGTAACTTTTGAAAAGGGCGTATAAAAAAATGAATTATTTTTTTTTTTCAAAAAATCATAACTTGAAAACTATTGATCTGATCAAAATGGCATATGAGAAGAAGTTTTAGGTAGTTAAATTATCTTTGCGGAAAAAATACACTGAAAGAAAAACTTAGTAAATTAGTATTTAAAAAACGTAAAACGATGATTATCTCAAAACACCCCCCCCCCCCTTCGATCTTTATAATTTTTTTTTTTCAAGAAAACTGAAAAAATGCCCTAATATTTGGTAAAGAGTGTATGCTGGTAACTTTCTTAAAAAAAATCTATAATTTTTGAAATTTTTGTTGGTTTTTACATGAAAATGACTGAAAAAATCACTAAAAATCATCAAAGTTCACTATGGATGAAAAATTCATTTCATAGTGAATGCTGGTGATTTTTTCATGATTTTTTCCACTCTGCTGGCAACCACTCACGGATGATTGTGAGCCACCAAATCTATCAACACCCATGAACAAGGGACGTTCATCGAGCACTACACCAACACAATCCGATGAATATAGGGTATTCATCACGTTTATTTTCAAGGCACAATCACGTTAGCTTTACGGAGCCGATAATTCATTGTTGTTTGTTTGTAACAAAATTCACTTCATTCTATGTCTAGTAGGAATTGAGCCGAATACTCGCGGCTTACCCGAGGTTAGAGGGGTATTTTTTCAAAGGATAGGATTAGGAGAGGAGCTTGGGGGTGGAGTCTCATTGTCTCATCAGAGCTTTGTCGCCAGTATGAACGGTAGTGCAGTTCTAGATCCGTCTGGAGTTCGACCGCCTATGGTGACCAGTAGGCGACGATGAGACTCATCGGGACAGGGGGACAAAAAAAAACTATTGGAGTCACATCCTAGTCGATGAACCGTCAATCGTGCTGATGAATCCACAGATTATCGACTCACACACAATGGCATAACACCAAACACATATTCGGAAGTGGTAAATTCATATTTTACCAAGGGGGTCAAGATTATCGATACAACGAAGCCAATAGGATCCAACTTACGCTCGATTATAATTCGATTGTGAAAAATACCAGAACCAAAAACCAACAAGGTTAAGAAGTAGACTGACTTCCTAAGGATTTTCGTCACAGTTGGCGTGGATATACTCAAGCGGAATTACGAACCGAACCATCTTCTAGCAACCACAGCTGAAACAGATTCGTCATGGTGGGTGAGAGCATCAACCCATTCGTTCATCTGTGATCTCCAAGGTAGGATGGACTGAACCAAGTTGGAGGCAGTAAAGAAATATAACATAGCAAGGAACAAAGTTCTAAGATAGGGATTGGAAACTGCAAGGACGACATTCAAAGTGTTTTTTATGTTACTTCATACGCGAAGTTAACGATTTTCAGAGTTGGTTGGAAATGCTAACATGAAGCTTTAGTGTGATGATTTATTAGCTAGAGAATGATCTTTAGAAGAGGGTAGGTGGATAGTTCCGTTAGAGTACGGCAGTATGAAAATTGAATAGAAGTTGAAAATGAGCGAAGGGCCATTAATGCGTCAGTTTTTCAAGATAGACGCACATTTTTGCCTAGCCCGTACGATGTACGCGGGGACTTGAAGTATGTCTCCAAGTCCACAAGCAAAAATGTGCGTCCCTCTTGTTGCTCATGTGCGTCTATCTTGTAAACTGTCGCTTTAATGGCCCTTCGCTCATTTTCGACTTCTATTCAATTTTCATACTGCCGTACTCTAACGGAACTATCCACCTACCCTCTTCTAAAGATCATTCTCTAGCTAATAAATCATCTCACTAAAGCTTCATGTTAGCATTTCCAACAAACTCTGAAAATCGTTAACTTCGCGTATGAAGTAACATAAAAAACACTTTGAATGTAACAACTCAAGGCGGGAGTAGCCGTCAACAATGCTGATGATGGTACAGCACGCAACAACCACCCTACTGCTTTCTCTCTGAGATGATCACGTTGGTCATGACGAGAGGAGCAACACAATAGTTGGGTAAAGAAGAACTGCGTTATAACACACCATCGACTGGAAATGCTCTCCCAAACGTGGGGCTTTAGGTAGTGATGAAAACGTCGCTAGAACTATTCCACAGCCGCAGTCAGTTTATGAGCAACAAGAGGGACGCACATTTTTGCCTGTGGACTTGGAGACATACTTCAAGTCCCCGCGTACATCGTACGGGCTAGGCAAAAATGTGCGTCTATCTTGTAAACTGTCGCTTTAATGGCCCTTCGCTCATTTTCAACTTCTATTCAATTTTCATACTGCCGTACTCTAACGGAACTATCCACCTACCCTCTTCTAAAGATCATTCTCTAGCTAATAAATCATCACACTAAAGCTTCATGTTAGCATTTCCAACCAATTCTGCAAGGACGAATTAAATACCGGATGGACGAACTAAGAGTTTAGGATGTTGGAGAGTAACCCAGCCAAAACTTAAGAAAGGCGAACGAAAAATATGTCACCCCACTGTACCATATGGGATGATTACGAGAATTTTAGAACATACCCATACATGGAGCAACGAAATGTTTTAACGTGTTCTATGTTACGTGTCAAATCTCACCAAAGAATAAGATCACGCTTGATTTTCATAGACAACAATCAACTAGCAAACAAATGCGGTTGATAATGCCAGCTGTGATATCGCAACACGGAATATCAAGCTAACAAAACTCACCAGCTTCAAATCTTACCAAACTGTGGTGAGATTGAGTTTCATGAGTTTTGCTTTACACTCGAACGCAACTGAATCTAACGGCTCGTAGCAGTCGCTTCGTGTCTGTCATCGGTGAAAAAAAAAGAGATAGCATTATTATACCTTCTCTTTCTAAAAAAAACTACAAGGGACAGCCCTATGGGGTTGAACGCAATGGTGACGAATGACTACGTGGTCTTATATAATAAAATGTTATTTGTTAACTGAAGCAGGAGCTTGTGTTTTGTCGAAGACATCATATCAAGAAGACTGGCAACTTTGCCAGAACCCAAGCGATAGATACAATAGCGCTGCGCTTGAGTGAAGGTGGAAGTAACGCATAGAAAAATGAGCAAATACAAAAACCTTTCTTAAGCGGCGCCGGTGGTGTAGTGGTAAGCGTGATTGCCTCTCACCCCAGCAGGCCTGGGTTCAATTCCAGTCGGCGCCGCCGGGATGTTCTGAGGCATAACATCTCTGATCACGCCTTTCTTCAGAAGGGAAGTAAAGCCGTTGGTCCCCGGTTCATGAGTTGATGAGTCGATAGGTAGGGTCCAGGTGAGGGAGCTGGCTCTCTGGCGTCGGTAGAATTGGTGCTCAGCACGGAAAACAAATCAAGGAAAAAAACCAAGGAAAAAAAAACCTTTTTTTCTGAGAATGTAATCATTGCTATCAAATTCGTTCGAAGCATTTACCTTTGAGCGGTAGATGACGCAATTTTACCTGTCTCACAGCGTTCGTATGAGAAAATGGAAGAGCTCCAGTCTTCTTGATTTTGTGTCTTCGGTTTTGTGTAGGAATAGGAATTTGAGCGGGGCTGAATCTGAATCTGAATGACTATGAAATTTAACTCTTTCGGAAAATCTTGGTGGCCCTGAAAAAACCTTTGGAAGATGATGCTGACTTGCAGGCAGCTGGATCATCAAATCGGACCAGACAATCCCATATTCTTCGGTTCAATAATTGAGCACTCACAAGAGTCTCGGCCCGTCTGCTGCTGAACAGGGGTTGAACTGGTGTCTGCGACAGGTTGGAAGGCCGCAGAATATCAGTGTTTACCCAGCTAAAGCTCCTCCCCTTTTAAGTTTGGTTCTTCTTTATGCCTGTTCAGATAATTGGTATTTTTATTTATTTTCTCTACTGCGCTAAATCAAACGAGTAGATATAAGAAGGGATGTCGGTTACGCGCTCGAATAATTCTCGATGAACATTTCAAATGGTCCTATCTGCTTTGATCGATTCTCTTCATCGACTTTCTCTTTCGTTAATAACTAAGCTGCAAAACCTTTCCCTGTTGTATTTGACGTTTTGTACGCTAGATAAGAACCTCCTTTATCAAACTATGTGGTAGAATTAGCGTGAAATCTGTTTGCATGGCAGTGGCTATGAAAAGAGAAAGTCGATGAAGAGAATCGATCAAAGCAGATAGGACCATTTGAAATGTTCATCGAGAATTGAAAATTCGATAATTATTATTCTGAAAAAATCCTTACGATTAATCGTTAATCGAATAATTGGACGTTTAGGCATCCCCAGAATATAGGGTAATTACATGTTTTTTGGTGGTCCTTCAAAATGTCGAACAGCAGAATTGCAACCAGCAAGTGTAACCCAAGAACCAAAAGCGATGCAATGCTAGTTTTCATTGCAATGACGACGACTGAATAAAGGGGCTTAGAAGCAGAGGGGTGAAAGTCAGTTCTCTTCATCGATTTCCCATTTTGATGACCATGGCTTCACTAACCTATCTCGCACTATTTCTGCTATGCTCTTCTATCATCCAGAACAAAAAACATATCAATGCATGTGTTTGCCGTCGAGCTATAAACGAAACAGAAAGTCGATGAAGAGAATCGATCAAAATCACTTGCACCCCGCTTCTAAGTTTGGTTACAAATTACAACTCTGGAGGGCATTTTATGTGGTTGTTGGGGGCGTGCGGTTCTGAATATGGCGATGAGTAGGCAAAATGCTACGCAATTGCATCCTCTCTATTCGCACACACCCATCTAGAAACAATTGTCTGATGACTGTGTTGGGGAAGCAGTACATTCTTGTGCGTAATTGGTGGTTTTTTTGACGTAGGACTACGTCTTTGATTTCTCTATGGGGGTACACTTTGTGAAAACCGAAAATGGAACATGTAACAAATTAAGAAAGATTTTTAACGTTAATAACTCAGCTACCCCTGGTCCAATTTCAATAATTTTATCAGCAATCGATCAGAAATATGGCTACGCATCGATAACAATGCTTCCAACTGTTGATTTTTAACAAAAACTATTGAAAAACTGGTAAATGTCCAGCATTGTCCAAAAGCGTTGAATTAACTAACAAATCCACCAATTACCTACATGCATATGCAGCTTCCCTAGCACAGTCGTCAGAGAGTAGTAAGTAGACGAAACAAGTCGAAGTGACATTCGCCTCCGATCCTCGGGCGCGTGTGAATAGGGAGGATGGAATTGCGTAATATTTTGCACATTCATCGCCATATTCAGAACCAAACGCAAATTCTTCGAGATAACCACCATCCGTCGTCTGGCTCGCCGTGGCGGTGTCTGACGTATCTCCGGTCTGATTTACGAGGTGTGCTGAAGGTGTTCCTGAAAAATGAGATCCGTGATGCTGTCACCTACACACGCCAAACGTAAGTGACCATGGATGTCCTCTTCAATAAAACGGCCCTTTTCAGGGCCATCAAGCTTACATCAGTAAAGAGTTGGAATAGAATTTATCTGTGCTTGTTTGTCCATATTCAGGACCAGAAGCCACCAACGACCACACAAAATTCTCTCCAGAGTTGTAATATTGTAACCAAACTTGGAAGCAGGGGTGCAAGTGATTTTGATTGATTCTCTTAATCAACTTTCTCTTTGAAAAAAAAAAAATACTACAAATTTGGTAAGCCTACAATTCAAAAACGGAAAGAGTTGAGATAATAGATAATTGATCAATTAAAAGAACTAAATGCTCTTCACATTTATTCCGTCCACTAGCGGTCCTACGTCAAGCTTCCGTTCGTGCCCCTAGGCACAGACCCATCTACTTTTTTAGTTATATCAACGCTTTTGAACAATTGTTGAAATTAACCACTTTTTGAATAGTTTCTTGTTAAAAATCGACGGTAAGAAGCATTGGTAGCGATGCAAAAAAAAAAATATTTCTGATCGATTGGTGATAAAATTATTGAAGTTGATCAAAGGGCAGCTGAATTATTAACTCTCAAAATCTTTCATAATTTCGTTACATGTCCCATTTTAGGTTTTCACAAAGCGTACCCCCATATAGAAATCACAGACGTAGTCCTACGTCAAAACGAGGTGCAACGAAATGATTTTTGCGTAGATTCAACTCTCAGCTTCAACTTTACACGTTGTGAATAGTGTCAATATCAAGCATGATATTTTGCACCAACATCACGCGTGATATTGAGAGCGTATGAGAACGGAAAAATATCACTTTGTTAATGACTTCGCCATCACTGCGAGTGATAAACGTAAATTTATTTTTATATATGCAGTGGTGTTATTCAAAATATAGTTTGAAAGCGTGGATATATATGTGCCTAAATTTCTAAGAAGAAAGTGATCAGTTCTGAAGCTCAGTAGTACAGTATTTTCTCAACATTACCCGTTCCTTTGAATAACATTGATTGTTCTGATAACAAAATTACTCATTTTCGTGCACAAAACGCATCAATATTATTGATTATTCAATAGATAATTGTTTCGAAGAATTTCTTTTCCCATTCACGAGATATGCGCCATCAATCATATAAATTCGAGATTTTTGTTTTGCTTGTTTCTAGCGCCCTGGAGAAAAACTTACTTTAACTTGAAGTATTTCTAGTTAATTGACAAGGTCATGTAGTATTCGGTCACTGCGAGAATTTGTACACACTACGAAAAAGTCATGTAAACTTCGGTTCCCTGAGACTGACACATGCAAGGCCCTTTTGACAGGAAATCAGTTTAAAGCAACGGTAAATTCAATTCAATAAAACGAACTTCTCGTTGATTTGCTAATGCTTAGGGTTCGGGACAAATAATTTTACATGATTTGTTTTTTTATGTTCCATGATTTACGCCAAAGATAGATTACGTCTCGTGTAAAAATAGAAATTTCTAAGTGTGTTTGAACCACTTCAATACTGTTACGCATTTGACCACAAACGTTTGGTCGCTGGGTATAGTATCAAAAAACTTTGGGGATGATGTGACTGCGCACTAGGAAAAACTCATGTAAATTTAGGTGCTCTGAGAGTGACATATATGAGCGTAAATTTTGACATAAATTTGAGTCATAACAGACGCGAAATATAGCTTAATCAAACGTACTTTTCGTCAAGCAACGAACTTTTCAGTCCCGGATAATATTACATGACATGTTTGTTTACGTCAAAGATGGATTCCGTTACTTGAAAATTAGAGTTATTTCTAAGTGTGTGGCAGCAAGGTGGTGGTCCTGAAAAGAACCGTTCTGTCGTGATGGTTGAGTAATCACACTTAGAAAAATTGATGTAAATTTAAGTGATCTAAGACTGACATATACGAGCGTCAATTTTGACATAAAATTGAGTCATGAAATTCAGCTCAATCAAATGTACTTTCGAAACTTTCAGTCTTTGAGCATTTAATTTTACATGACATGTTTGTTTACGTCTCATTCTTTATGTCAAAGATGGATTCCACCGCGTGTAGGATTAGGTATTTCTAAGTATGATGCTGAGCTATTAGGGTGTTCAACACGGATGAGGCTGGTGAGCTGTACGTTGTTTGGAACGCGGGTGACGCGCTTGGCATAGATGTCTCACAGCAACTCACGAAGAGCTTCTGAATCCGATCAGTAGCGGTGCGGTATGGACGCTTATGTGGGCTGCAGCTCGCTGCTTGTGGGCAGACTTTTGTTGTGTACCGGAGAATAATGTTCAACGCCACGCGCCGAAAGCACTGCTGCTACTGCTGCTGATGGCAACTGACCGGACACCACCACGCACCGTTCGGCGTGACTGGATGGAATTCGATTTTCAATTCTGTGTTAGAGAATGCGCTTTTTGCAGGTAAGTCACCTCTCGACAGTAATAAATTGCATGTTGGTTGCTTTTAATGAAGTTAAATGGTGCGCCAACCATCAAAGTTTTGTCTCCTACATGATTTATGGAAAAAAACTAAGAATGAACTGTTTTGTTAGTATAGTAGGTCTACTTGAAAAATTGTTAAACAGGGATATAATTGGAGTGGTTACTCTGTGAACTAGAAAAACTTCATGTACAAATACCATTCCGTCATATTCAATCGTATTTTTTTGCGATCATCCCTATACTCCTGGAAAAATGGATATCCACTAACGATCCTAAACTCCACCTCCACTTGGTGGTTTCACTTCGTGAGGATTCGTTAACAGGTAGGTTCCTTCCTAAACCTAACACCATGACCGGTGCTGATTATTTCGTTTTCGGATCCTTCACCCACGATATGCATGATACGAGAAAAACTCCAGCGTACTACATGGAAGAATATCAAAGCGAAAAAAATGCTTTAATTAATGGTAAACATCTGGTACGATAAATTTCCCTCTGCCACGTCTGACTTATGATCATTACAAATAGAAAAGTTTCCCCATCCTCGGTGTTCAGCAATTTTTTTTTCTTCTCTACGATACTGATGAACACAACCAGCAGAGAGAAGCGAAAACGTGCATCTGGCAAGTTTCCGGTGGGCGTTCAAAGCTATGGCTGCAAGCTTGATTGAAATTCATCCAAACTGAGATTGATTGGAAACCTTTCTGCAAAGGCTAGCAAAATATTAGCAGATTACAAAAATGAATTGACGGTCGCCTCACCCAAACAGCATTCAATTTGCTTCCCCCAAACATCATCGCTGCGAAAAGTTATCGACCATCATTACTTAGGAAACTTTCCCCATAAAAAGTAATTCATGTTACGTTGATTTAATTAACTCTTTCAACTTATTGCCTCGGGTTCCATATCTCAGCAGAAAATTTTTCCTCACACCACAGGTTCCAGGTTGTTGCGTTTCCCACTGCTATCTCACGTAATTACGGAAGAATAAAATGCTTTCACCATAAATACTTTTCATCTAGACACAATCTCGAGTGAGGATTCTCGCTCAGAATTCCCCCCTAAGCTGAAATTATCACTCGCTCGGGTTCCCTCCCCGATCCGACCACGAACCAGAGATCCGAGAGATTTTAATAGGTTATCAAGTATTCCGCAAGCGTGTTTTCATGGTTTTATTTTCACATTATAATCCAGCATATATCACGACTGATGCTCTCTTTTCTTTCGGCGCGCATTCCGACTCCGCTCCACCGACTTGGTTTTCGGTGGCAGGTTACGCACACCCATAAAAATGAACCGCTAGACCACGTCGTCATCGCTGCTGCTGCCGCAGAAATTTTTCGCGAAGCTCCAATGGATGAAACTGGAAGGGGACAAAAGTCTGAGTATGGCTTTTAATTTATATCAATCTTTGCTGAAATGTTGGCGTAACCAGACTCACATGACATAAGTTGAATATTGCAATATCTCCTCCGGCACTTTCGGTTGTAGGTGGTGCACATAATTGGAAAAACGATAAAGTAGTCTTCATTGGCATAACTATAGGATGTTTGAGCAACATTAAATACACGCTGCAATTTTTCCCTATATCCAACATTAAAAGAATAAATTCAAATACGGACTTCATAAGTCACTTCTTGGCTGCATCCGGCAAACCGAGAGCTCGAAAGCTATATTATAGCTGGCTGTGTGGTAAATTAATCATATGTATAAACTAATTATCCTGATGTTCCATCAAAAAGTGGTTGTGAGTAAAGTTGTAGCTCGGAAGATTTCATATTAGTACAGATAGCAATCTTTTACGTACGTCATTACTGCATAGGGCTTGAACGATGTGAATAAATAGTTCACTTTTTCCATAGTAATTTCCATTTAAAATTTAAAAGGCCAGTGCAGTGTGAGGTCGCATCCACATGAGCTCATATTTTGGGAGAATTTGTCAGGCCCTGATATGAAATCGATTGAGACTGGTGGAGCAAAAACTATATATTTTGAATTACCCTAGTAAAGATTGTTGCTCGGAAGAGGGATCCAAGAATTAAATCAATAACAAAAAAGTGAAAGAGGATCTGCAGTTCCAAGGAACTAGTGGAGCCGTGGTGCAACTAGACGCACCAAGAAAGGCGAGATGATCATCGAGCTAAGAAAGGACCCTTCCATTAAAAGCTCGGCCTTCAAGAAGCTTATTGCATTTCAAGCTTATTGCATATCGCATATTAGCTTATTGCGTGCTCTCAACTTAGTGTTCTAAGATGCACTTCCACAGTTATTAATTGGGAGCTTTCGATGCCTGTACCATTTTTGCATTGATAAGATTGTGTGGCAAGTCCAATCATACTTCTATGTCCAGGGAAGTCAAAAAAAAATTCCAACCCGAAAAATTCCTAGGCCAAACCGGGAATCGAAACCAGCCACCTCCAGCATGGTCTTGCTTGGTAACTGCGCCTTTACTGACTGAGCTAAGGGAGGCCCTGTGCTGAAATTATATTGCGATCTGGGAGACGTACCGATTACATTCCAGATCAGGAATTTGCGAATTCAGTTGATTCGCACCCCCAGTTACACCAGCTCATCAGACGGAGGGGATTTCAATGCTTGGGCTTTGGATTGGGGAGTGAATTATCAACGAAAGAGGGTATGGTCCATTCATTCGAGACTTCTAAGCGGTACCAAAACTATCAATCAATCATTTCAGTCGATCATCCTAGTCACCTTTCGAATAGATGGTCGTGAATCCATTACAAATATGAACTAGAGGACTACACTCAGAGACGCGAGGAGTGGGTGGGACAGGTGGGACAAGTTTTTTTTTTTGTAAATTTATTTATTTGTACAGGCTCAATCAAATAATCTTTACAGAGTCAAATTATCTTTTACGTTATACATTATTAATGTCTTAAATCTAAAGTTAAAGGAATTGAACCGAGAACTCGCGGTCGTCTCGAGGTTGGGGAGAGGGAGGAGGAGGTTTTAAATAAGATTTACGATACAAATATTTCATTATCTCTTAAACATGAACTTATTCCTATTCCACTTGATATCAGCAGTGTAATTGTACTATTATTATAAAACAAACATTTTAAAAACCACACACAAACAAAATACAAACTAAACACAAGGTTAATCAAACTTACAATCTAAGGTTAATATTCTTCAAGAAAACATACATGAGTTTCATAAACTCCAGATCGTCTCCAGCCATTTGTCATTTGCCATTAGGTTGTCTACCTCGAGCCCGAAGGGAATCGCACAGCTCAGATCTGACTCCACGATGCTCAGCACAAGACCAAAGGATGTGATCTGCGTCTTGGTAACCTTGTCCACATTCACAGAGATTACTGTCCCCCAGCCCAACACGGATCAAGTGAGCGTTTAACGAATAGTGATTGGACATGAGGCGATACATCACACGAATGAAGTCTCAACTCACCTCCAACCCTTTGAACCAAGGAATTTTCGGCACCTTAGGGATGATCGAATATAGCCATCGTCCTAAACTACCCTCACTACATTTATTTTGTCAGCTGGCGAGTGACTGTTGACGATAAATGAAGAAAAATTCGTTGTAGGCGATTTGTCGATCGTAACACCTTTGCTACTCATTGCCCGGAATCGAGCAATGAGATGGGACCCATGTAAAGGTGATGACAAATAATCTTAAAGATAAAGCACTTAGGAGCTCTCGTATTTTCACGAGAATATACGAGGAGTGCTTTACCGGCCTCATGGAGCGAATAGCCTCGACAGAACTGAGACTATCCGTAAAAATGGTGGGACATGTCCTATAAACAAAAAATGTAGAAGGTTCTGTGCCTAGGGGCACGAACGGAAGCTTGACGTAGGACCGCTAGTGGACGGTATAAATGTGAAGAGCATTTAGTTCTTTTAATTGATTGATTATTTATTATCTCATCTCTTTCCGTTTTTGAATTGTAGGCGTACCAAATTTGAGGTAATTTTTTTCAAAGAGAAAGTTGATTAAGAGAATCAATCAAAATCACTTGCACCCCTGCTTCCAAGTTTGGTTACAAGATTACAACTCTGGAGAGCATTTTGTATGGTCGTTGGGGGCTTGTGGTTCTGAATATGGACAAACAAGCACAGATAAATTCTATTCCAACTCTTTACTGATGGCCCTGAAAAGGGCCGTTTTATTGAAGAGGACATCCATGGCCATTTACGCTTGGCGTGTTTAGTGTAGGTGACAGCATAACGGACCTCATTTTCCAGGAACACCTTCAGCACACCTCGTAGATCAGACCAGAAATACGTTTGACACCACCACGGCGAGCCAGACGACCGATGGCGGTTATCTCGAAGAACTTTGCGATGACGCTTGGCGCCTCCCTATCCCAGACCTTTTCCTCCTTTGCCACGACCAGTCAATTGTTGCTTGTTATGTGTGAAGGAGTGGACTAGCCACCACCTTCCTACTGCTGCTATTGCTGTTCACCACGCCGTCCGAAGCGAAAATGAGCTAATGCCATACAGCAGCGCTCTTTTATATCTTTTCAGGTTAAAGCAGAATGATGTGCAACCAAGTGGTATAAAAGCTACAAAGACTCCTCCCATTATGAGTAGTTTGCTATCAAGTAGCGACACTGGCTCTTTTCCTTTTGCGTATACGGCGAATGAGAACGACCCAAATTTGAGTTTAGTTCACTCATAATCGCCAAAAGTGCAGGAACTCAGCGAAGAGTTAATTTGTCTCATGGTTTCCTGTGGAAATCCTAAAAAATCTGCCAGAAAATGAGGAAATTGACGAAAATTTTATTCAGTCTCGGAGTAGTACCAATAGACTGAGTGAATCCAATCTTTACTTTTCTCAAATTCGGGAATGTTTCCCTGGAAAATCCTGGAAAAACCTGAAAAAAACAAGAGGCAAATTTACTCATTGCTGAGTTCCTGCACTTTATTTCTTATTTCTGAGATAACTAAGCTCATATTTGGGTCGTTCTCAATCGCCGTGATATCACCTTGAAAGATATCGGCGCTGGTGGTTAGCGTGATTACCTCTCACCCCAGCAGGCCTGGGTCCAATCTCAGTCGGCGCCACCAGCATGTTCTAAGGCATAACATCTCTGATCACCCCTTCGTTCGGGAAGTAAAGCCGTTGGTCCCCGGTTGAGTTGGTAGGGTCCAGGTGTGGGAGCTGCCTCCCTGGCGTCGGTAGCATTGGAGCTCAGTACGGAAAACAAATCTCGCGTCACTTTTCAATAGGTCTCATCTACATTGATCGATTCTCTTCATCGACACTCTCTTTCGTAAATAACTCGGCTTCACAAATGTGTCCTGCCGTCTTCGCCGAATTAGATGCTAGATTGTTGCTTTTTCCATCGAAAATATCCGGCCGTGGCGTTTCAAAGTTGATCAAGGTTGATCAAAATAATTTGTAACCCTGCTTCCAGTTTGATTACATGAGCATTTTGTGTGGTCGTTGGTTCTAAATATGGACAAACAGGCAGATGAATTATATTCCTACTCTTTACTGTAATAAGCTTGGTGGCCCTGAAAAAAACCGTTTTGTTGTCAAAGTTGGTGATGATTTAACCTCCGAAACCAAACAGAGTGCGTACGCAATTCCATCCTTCCTATTCGCACGCGCCCGAGGATCGGAGGCGAATGCCACTTCGACTTGTTTCGTCTACTTACTACTTTCTGACGACTGTGCTGGGGAAGCAGCAGATGCATGTAGGTAATTGGTGGATATGTTAGTTAATTCGACGCTTTTGGACAATGCTGGACATTTACCAGTTTTTCAATATTTTCTTGTTGAAAATCAACATTCGGAAGCATTGTTATCGATGCGTAGCCATATTTCTGATTGATTGGTGATAAAATTATTGAAATTGGACCAGGGGCAGCTGAGTTATTAACGTTCAAAATCTTTCTTAATTTGTTACATGTTCCATTTTCGGTTTTCACAAAGTGTACCCCCAAAGAGAAATCAAAGACGTCGTCCTACGTCAAAACCTAGGTGAGGCAGTCAAAGTTTTGTCTCACCCACGATTTTATAGAGAACATAGTTAAACACCTAAATTAATCCTTAATTTCTGACCCTTCTTACTAGTAAAAAGTCCGGTTTAAATGCTCATACGATGAGAAAAGATCGATGTGATTCGATGCGATCGCATGTGATTTAAAGAAATGCATGATGGATGTTGGCCTTAAATAGCAATAAATTGAGACCAAGGGTTCCTGGAACATGACCGAATGTGGCCAGTATAGTCCTCTGATTACTACTACCATTGAACTGTTTTTTGAATTCTCATGTCATTAGATGTGTCACATGATCGGTTTTATTCATTTCAGGCATTTACAACCCAGTACGTGTTTTCCGGCCATACATCTCCCGAACCAATTAACGATTCCATAAATATTTAAAAACTTCTATGAGATCCTAGTACCTTTTTCATGAGACTGTTTGGCAGGTAGAATGCTGGACGGATATGCTTTCTTTTTCAGCGAACTAACAACGTCCAAGTATCAGGAAAAATAATGCGGATGGAAATACTCTCTGGGAATAAAGCTTACTCACTGTATAATGAAACTACCCGAAAATCTATAATTTCCTTAGAAAGTCTCTATATTAATTTTCGGAGATTTTCTTAAAAACTGTCTTCTTCTTCTTCTTCTTCGCATTTCAAGCTTATTGTATATCGCATATTGGGTTGTTGCGTGCTCTCAACTTAGTGTTCTAGATGCACTTCCTCAGTTATTAATTGACAGCCTTTGGATGCCTGTACCATTTTTGCATTGGTATAATTGTGTGGCAAGTCCAATCATACTTCTATGCCCAGGGAAGTCGAGAAATTTTCCAACCCGAAAAATTCCTAGACCGGACCGGGAATCGAACCCAGTCACCTCCAGCATGGTCTTGCTTTGTAGCTGCGCCTTTACCGACTGAGCTAAGGGAGACCCCTAAAAACATTCTTGATATTGCTGGAAATTTTTTCTTGATGCTACTGGAACTGTCTCGGATATTTTCTGACCTGCCATTTTAAACACGGAACTTCCCCTTAAATGTTTTCAAATTTTCCGGATGTTCATGTAACTTCCCTAACGTTTGCAAAATTTGCATGAGCCTCTCAGAAATTTGCTGAAGTTTTCCTTTAATGTTCAAACCATTTCCATCAAATCAATTGAACTGCCCTAATGTTCTCCGGTCTGTCCTGATTTTCATGGAGCGTCTTTCAAACATCCTGGTTCTTCTTCTTCTAGACTTTTTACGCATCTGTAGTGAGCGATTTGTTGGCTCTCAACTTAATGTTCTAAGTGCACCTGCTCAGCTATGCATTGACATCTTCCTGCTTGCATGAATTTGTGTATTGTATAGTGTCCAGCACAATAATACCTTATTGACAGGGAAGTCGAGAAGATTTCTTATACGAAAATTTTCCTCGCCCAGCTCCGGCTTAGTGATACCGTACCTACCAGACTATCTGAGGCCCCTGAAGTTCTTGGTACTGTCCTGAAATAAATGGAACTGTCCTAAAAACTTTTACTCATCCCTGAAGTTCTCTGGACTACATGAAGATTCCATATTATGTCTTAAGCCCTCTGGAGTTTTCTGGACTTTCCTGCAATCTATGGAAGTTGTTTCGCAATTTTACAGAAGTTAATGGAACTGATTTGAATTTATAAGAACTCATATTTGCTAATCTTTGATGTTACCAGAAAGTCTGGACTTTCCTGATGTTCCTGGGACATCCCCGATATTATTGGACCCGCTCTTAGCATCTTTGAAAATACCTGAGGTACTTGGAACATCTTTAAAATTAAAAAAAAAATCTCCTCAAGTCAATGTTGCTGATTGATAAGCGAAGCCGCGATTTGAAACCGACAAAAATCTCCATGGGAGAGAACTACAAACCAAAACTGTCTCTGTTCATCAGTTACCTACCGCTTCAAGAGAAGAGCGAAAGAGTGCCCTTTACGTTATAAGACCACTTTTCGGCCCCAGAACCACTGTGTCCCAGAAGGAGACCAGCCAAGACCCCAAGCTACTGGTCTAGAACCGACGGTAGCTTCCAGGGTGGGTACACAAAACCACAAAGGTTCTGGGTCTCAGGGCGTTCGGGCGAGGGAGACCTTTCGGATGTGAGGAGACCTAGAAAAATGTGAATTTTGTTACCTTACGCTTTATTCGGCCAGTGATGACAGTGGGGGCGGTGCAGAAATCGGGTGGTGGTTAGATCTCGGCCCAACGTGGCTGAAGAATACCGAGGTTGGCAGCTCGGGCGGGATGACAGGCGGTAGTGCCGCTCTAGACGGTGATCGGGCGGTCGCCAGGAAGGAAAACGATTCTTGCAGCGTTGGTGGCAGTGATGGATGCGACGATGGTGGCGGCTATGGACCCAGCGCTCAACTGCGCCTGTTCACTATTCGGCGTCGTTGACCGCCGACGCTGTACCATGAGTGATGATAGCCTGGTGGATAGCGGACCAGCAGGGCGTGTTCTTGAACCACCGGGAAGCCTGGCTACGGCGATGTGACCTTGGTTGTGGGGTCGCCCGGAGCCAGCAGAGGCCGACGTTGTCCGATGGTGTGACGAGGGACTAGCGGACCGCGCTATGGCGCCGGTGGAAGACCGGCGGGAGCGCGACCAACGAACGGGCAATCCGTGGAAGTAGAACCGGTGATGATCACTGTACCTGGCCGGTACGTGGGTGGCTTGGCCTGGTAATAGCGGTGGTTGGTCGACTTGCTGCTGGAGCTAACAGTCCGTGCTTTCACGGCAACGAGAGGCCAATTCTTGCTAGGCGCTTCGGTGACGACCCGACAAACACAGTTGCTGGATAACTTCCGGTCCGATAACCCTGACCCGGAGATGATTAGACGGCCGTACTGATACCGGACACTTCACAAACCGCGTGGGTTGAAACGGGGATCTTGATGCCGAAAACGTCTGGTTTTTCTCCAAATTTCATTCGTCCTCGGCAGAGGCTCGTCACTTACTGATCTCGTCGCTCAGTCGGGATCTCTCTCCTCCGTTCTGCTTCGGCCAGTCGTTTGCGATCCTCTCCATCCGCCCACGATCGTAGGTAGCGTAGAGCGCTATCAGCTACCTACTGCTATCAGACGGCACACGCGATCCACACCGTCGGGGGTTGATCGCCCCCACTTCAAATCGACCGTTAGCTACACTAACAATTTTATTTACCCTACTCCCCACATCTAATGATGGAAAACAAAATGTTACCCGCCGGTAACAACGTTTACGCCTTTGTCCGTTCATTCTATGAAATGAACAAATACAAACCGGTACCGAGGAAACTCGGGTACTGAATGAGAGCCGGTCGAGTTTCAAGAGGCTTATATCACTAAATCTGGGTTTAGACAGGGCAAGTCATTTGATCAAGTCAGTTGAATTCAACTGACTTGAACGCGAATTGAACGTGTAAACGATGCCATTCAACTGACTTGATCAGCTTACTTGAATTGAAAAAAGTTGAACCAGGCTCAACTTTTCATGCCAATTGAATTCAACTGAGTTGATCATTTGACTTGCCTAATCTAAACCCAGCTTAAAGCTTAAAGCTGGGTTAAGACTAGGCAAGTCAAATGATCAACTCAGTTGAATTCAATTGGCTTGAAAATTTGAGTCTGGTTCAACTTTTTTTTCAATTCAAGTGAGTTGATCAAGTCAGTTGAATGGCATGGTTTACACGTTCAATTCGCGTTCAAATCAGATGAATTCAACTGACTTGATCAATTGACTTGCCCTATCTAAACCCAGCTTAAGTGACTGAGTCAATGGTTGAGCAAGATTTTACTGGTTATTCTGTACGGATACGGATATACGACAAAGAGAGGGAAAGAGAGTTTTTTCTCTCTGCCTGCCGAAGTCAGCGTTCTGATTCATTGGTGAAGCTTATTGTTGTTATTCTTACTGATGCAGATTTGCTGTGTTCACCCACTGAGCAATGCTTACCTAAATTTTGCTGCGAAATGGTTTGCAACAAATGGATGGTTTTGCGCAAACGAGGCATCATGAGGACAGTGAAGGAAAGATGGACACTTTCTGTTTTAATCCAAAAAAATAGGGTCGCATAAAATCATATGTACTAAATTTAGTACTTAAGCTCACGAAGTATTTCGTTATTAATTTTTACTGATGCACCGCTATAAATAATTGATTAATTCGAACATCAAGATTTTTGAAATTCAATCTTTAATAGAACAAGAATGCCACGCTTACATATATAAACAAGTTTTTACAAAAATTTTGAACAACCGGTATAATTTTGGAATTTCAATCTCCGAAAGTTAATTACATACATACGTTACGTTATTTTTAATTCAAATAGCAATAGATTCTTTATATTTCTTTTTCAGTTTTAAAAATGATTGTTCTCGGTACTTACCCATGTGAACAGTCTTATTCTCATCCATGCAATGTGCGTTTATGGCAAAAAAGTTGCAACCCTGACGTGACGCTGAATCTATCTTCAGGTTCAAAAGTCGCCCCTTTGCACGCTTACTAATAAGTTGTTTAATTTCACTTGCCTCTTCCTTTTTTTTTCCTCGATTTGTTTTCCGTCGATCTTGTTTTCCGTGCTGAGCACCAATGCTACCGACGCCAGGAAGGCAGCTTCCACACCTGGATCCTACCTATCGACCCATCAACTCATAGACCGAGGACCAACGGCTTCACTTCTCTTCCGAAGGAAGGCGTGATCAGAGATGTTATGCCTCAGAACATCCCGGCGGCACCGACTGGGATTGAACCCAGGCCTGCTGGGGTGAGAGGTAATCACGCTTACCACAACACCACTGGCGCCGCTACTTGCCCCTTTCTCAACCAGGCTTGAAATATAAGCTCTTGTAAAGGGTACCCCGGCTGCCTGGTATAATGGTTTGCCAACATCACACGCACGAATACAGTCGAAGATTAAAAAAAAACGCACCCAGACACAACTGCTTCACCGAACAGGTAGACTCACTCTAACCCAATTTGTCTCAAGCAGCAAACTCTGACTCAGACCTTGAGTTATATGACCTCGAGTGAATCAGAACGACTAAGCTCAATGACTGAGAGAGAGAGAGAGAGAGAGAGTCTGGTTAGATGAACACATTCACAGCATTTGTCTATTCTCCCGCTGAGTTGAATCGGAAAATTTTTGTTATTGCCTCTGCCCTATTCGTAGTGAGAGCCTGGTAGGAAAATGAACATTGTGAGTTGTATCTCTGAGTTGTATACTGGTACTGAGTGTACATGTGCCTCAAGTTATCTATTCTCTGAAGTTCTCTTGAATTCCCTGAAGTTCTCTGGATAACAATAATCAGTTTCGGCTTGGAAGTCTGGCAATCACTCAAATTAATTTTGTAATTTGTCCCTACGTTTCGGCTCTGATTAGGGCCTTCTTCAGGGGAAAAAAATGTTGGATTTGTTCATTGACTTCAAACAGTATTTGGACAAAGAACAAATCCAACAATTTTTCCCCTGAAGAAGGCCCTAATCAGAGCCGAAACGTAGGGACAAATTACAAAATTAATTTGTTCTGATTGAGTGATTACCAGACTGCCAAGCCGAAACTGATTATTGTAAAACCTCACAGTGGAACACTCCAACACAATAGTTCTCTGGATATCTCTGAAGCTTTCGGATCTTTTTAAAATAACCTGCAGGATTCTTGAAGCAATTGGAACCGCCTTACAAGGTATGATGGTTCCCTGAATTCTCATAATCTTCCAAAAGTTTTTGGAACTTCCTTTATGTTCTGGCAGTTTGTTTAATTGTTGTGTCAATGAAGTGTCCTGAAGATCTCTTATCTTCCTGAAGCTCTCACAAGCCTCCTGATCATGTTTCTGGAAATATATACTCCAAAATTAATGGAACTACATAAAAGAAGCTTAATCTTCCTTGGAAATCCGTAAATATTTTGGATTTCCTGTGAAGTTCTCGAAATGTTTTTTTTTTAAGTTCACTGAAATTGCCAAAAGTTCCTTAAATTATTGGAACTTCTTGAAAGTTCCCGCAATTTTCCTGAGATCATGTAACTGCCCTGAAGTTTTCAGAGATGCTATGTTGATGTTCATGCCATTTGTTTTGTGTGTAAGTACAGAAGTTCAGTCTGTGCTGCAGCGCTGGAATCCAAGCGAAATCAATTAAAGTTGAACAGAAAGCATTGGGCGATGTTATCAAAATAATCGATCTCACTGGATCGGTAAAGACCAAAATATTGAAAAACTGTTAACATGGAAGACATGATGTTTGATATGTGGAAGTTTGTGCTCGGGATGCATGAATAAGTGTGCGATTTAACAACTTATAATATTCATTTTATCAAATATATAAACGCAAAGTCATCTTCAAGCCCAAAATGTCTTACGGTTATCTAAAATTTAAAATTGCGAAAAAATAAAGATTAATAGGGACTTTTGGAAATGGAAATGACATGTAGAGGCCAGGAAACGATGGTTGACGCCATTTTGAAATCCAATATAACAGCTGCTAGTCTTCTAATGTCAACGATGGCGATCTCGGGCTTTATGCAAAATTCAAAAAACTCTACTGTATGGATATTTTGAAATGATAATGAATCCATTTTATGTGTGAATCTTATGCCTCAACACTATTGGTTCGAATTGTGACACACTTGGAGTATATGTGTCGCACATGTGGCAACCAGTGGAAACTAACGATTTTAAATTGGCTCTCTTCTTGACTAGCCTATTGGCAAAGAAAGGAACATCAACTTTATGCAAACGCTGATCCAGAAAGTGTTTACTCTGACGATTGAAAAATCAACATCGATTATTTATTCATCTAATCATTTTATATTTAGCGTGTTCGTTTATGCCAGCTTAATCTGACATAAAACGGTATAATTTCTGACTACGTTTTGAAATGACCGTTAGCTTAACAGTTCATCCTGCTTAATACGAACTGTTGTTTTAAAGCTCACAAAAATGTGAACAAAAAAGTTTTTTGTATTTATGCATATGCTGGTCATATCTAGATTAACATTTCAAGAGGTCCTGTCTGCATTTATCTATTCATTTCAAGATTCATTCGATATTCTAATTGAGTAACGACAGTTTTGCAAACATGCTTCATGCTATTAGTGCCAAATAGTTTAAAGAAAAAATGTAATCTTCTTCTTTTTCATCTTTAGCTATTGTGCCCCAACTAGAAGTTTACGCTTGCTCTCAACTGAAGGGATTAGAGACAACAGGGTGCAAGTGATTTTGATTGATTCTCTTCATCGACTTTGTCTTTCGTTAATAATTCAGTGGCAAACATATTCCTTGATGCGGTTGCTGTGCTGCATGACAGATGATAACCTCCTTTAAGTATCAAACTATGTAGCAAAAATAGTATGTATACATCTTAGGGAGGCTTTAAAAGATGTAATGTATTGCATATCTACCAAAAATTATAACAATCACAGCAGTGAATGTTTTTGCAACGATATAATGAAATGTGAAGAAAATAGATCAATGAAAATTTTCCTGGAGCCGAGGACAACAACTCACAATGTTGATGTCTTGATGTTATTTGACGTTTTGTCTTGCGTTTTGTTTGACAAATGCGTCAATCACACACTAACTATAAAATACTCAGTGATGAGTAAAATTACATGCAGTTTGTGTTATGCTCTCGGTTATCTACCAATGAACAATTTTTACTCATTTGTGGATTACAGTTACTCATTAATAGGCAATTGATTAATTATTTATGGTGGTAAGCTCGAGCCGGTATTATCAACAATCGATACGAAACTAACGATTTTAAATTGGCTCACTACTTGACTAGCCTATTGGTCCCAAGCAAATCAATTAACCTATCCCATTCTTTTCGAAATTCTAGTACTACACTTTTTTTTTCCTTTGGTTTGTTTTTTCCGTCGATCTTGTTTTCCATGCCGAGCACCAATGCTACCGACGTGCCAGGAAGGTAGCTCCCACACCTGGACCCTACCTATCGACCCATCAACTCATGAACCGGGGACCAACGGCTTTACTTCCCTTCCGAAGGAAGGCGTGATCAGAGATGTTATGCCTCAGAACACCCCGGCGGCGCCGACTGGGATTGAACCCAGGTCTGCTGGGGTGAGAGGTAATCACGCTTACCACTACACCACCGGCGCCGTTATAGTACTACACTATGTTTGTTTTGATTCGCTATGAAAGTTTGACAGATTAAATGAGGGTGTTTGGGCAACGCGCCACTTTCCTATTCGTAATATTGTTAACATTGTAATGCCTGCTATACCGTATTGTGTTTGTACGTTTATTGTATCGTGTGTGAAATATATTCAATCGTCACGAAACCACCACCGCGGCTGGTCGGTAGAATATTCGGTCGTCTTTTAATTTAATCTTATACTGATCACAACGCAATAGGGTCCTATCGTGCGCGATCATATGTGCCGTGACCAGGATGATGCGGACGTTTTGATTGAATTTCGTTGTTACTTTCGTTTCCGGATGCAGCTGCTTTACTGAAGATACAGTGTTGTGTGCAACATCATGGGGCTCCAAAGATCCCACTTCAACCACTCCCAGCTACGATGGTGTGGCTTGCTAGGTAGCCATCTAGCAGAGTGTGTACCGTTCCTGACTCCATTTGGGCTCCAGCAGTCTTGGTCAGGAAACATACTCAAACAGCGGCGAGTGTAGTTTGGGATATTTGTGCAGTTATTGTGTTCGCTACAATGTCATCCGTTTGCAATGCAGAAGGGTAATACGAGGAATAAACAACGAGTTAATCACAGCCGAATCGGTTCGCTGTCTCAACCGACTGAATGATTTTACCGACAGATTTTGCTATTCATCGTTAGTGATAGGTACAATAAACATAATTTAATAATTACTTGCACTAGTTTTCATGAATGTAATACAAAACCATTGGTTTTGGCGGGCCGATATGTTTGGGCAACGCGCCACTTTCCTATTCGTACTATTGTTAACATTGTAATGCCTGCTATACCGTATTGTGTTTGTACGTTTATTGTATCGTGTGTGAAATATATTCAATCGTCACGAAACCACCACCGCGGCTGGTCGGTAGAATATTCGGTCGTCTTTTAATTTAATCTTATACTGATCACAACGCAGTAGGGTCCTATCGTGCGCGATCAGAGGGGTTCGTGGATTTTCCTATGTTTCGAGGGGTGCATCGATTAGCTTGGGACCGAAGATAGTACCAGAGCTGAGCCAAAAAGTTGAGCTCGTTTCTTCGGGACCTTCGGGTTTTAGAGTTACCTCTATGGTATTATCATTATCAATTACTAGAATTGGGTACATTAGTCGATTTGCTTGGGACCAATAGGCTAGTCAAGTAGTGAGCCAATTTAAAATCGTTAGTTTCGTATTGATTATTGGTATTATCCTCGGATTAAATCCCGATCAAGAATATCTGGCTTCTTTGATGTCAACATCAGAGTTGATCAACACGACTCTAAGAAAAAAAAATAGCAGGTCATCCAAACAAGGACGGTATTAAAATTCAATCCGAGTTGCAGCTTACCGCCATAATTGTGATTTTCACAAAATGGGAGAAATTCTACTCATAAATGGGTACTATAAAGTTACCGTGCAGTGAATAAACGTCAAAAATGATTTTTTTTGTGATTTGAGCTCACATTTGTCAGAGACGTTGATAGAGACGCGCAAAGAAAGTTTCTGTCAAAACAGCAGCACGGTTTTTTAGGGATCTTTTGGCAATGTCACTGGCAAACATGTTTCTTCGAGTGGCTTCAAATGACTTTCATACAGTGCCGCAATGCTGTTGAGAAAATTTGAACGTTCGACCGGAACTTAATAGAATTGAAGTGTGCGGAACATTTTGCAAAAATAAAGTTAAGACGAGAGATGACAGTCGCTCCATGACAGTATAACCATAGAGGTAACTCTAAGACCACTGGGTCCCGAAGAAAATCATTATTATTTTTGGCTCACTCAGTACCAGAACAACGGTCCCAAGCAGTCCCAAGCTATTTCACTCACCCCTGCATGTTCTGCATGAATCCACACACCTCTGATGTTATCTGTCAAACTTTCAGAGCGAATCAAAACAAACATAGTGTAGTAATAGAATTTCAACTAGAATAGGGTACGTTAATCGTTTTCTTGGGACCAATAGGCTACTAAAGTGGTGAGCCAATTTAAAATCGTTAGTTTCGTATTGATTGTTGGTATAACCACAAACGAAGTGACAGACGGAGCGTCTCGAAAACTTCGGTGACGAACCTGCTGTTGCAATTTTTCAGTGTTCCACATGGCAACACTACTGCTGGATTGTACTAGCATTTATATCAAATGTACTAGAATGTTTTGAAACTATCCCAAGTAACATTGCAGGTGTTATCACGGATTTATAGCATTCTACAAGTCTGAATCATGGTCTACAGAGCCCTCATAAAACCAAAATTGTTACTTGGGATCTCTTTCACTCTACTCAAAACTGAAATGCATAGAAAAAGACAAAATGGTATACTCTTTGCACACTGTCAAAAATCATTGCACACAAAATCAACTTTGTTCAAATCAAAACAAAAATACTAGTCCATCTGGGCGCTGATGGCACAAGCTTCTAAAAAAATGTATTACAGCGAACCACATTATTTTAATTGATTTTTTCGTCAGTTAGTCGTCTGTCATTTCGTTTGTGGTATAACTTTTGTCATATTTTACTGATTTGTTTATTTAGTTTTATGGTAATAAAAATGATGGCGCTGCAACATTTTTATTACCATAAAACTAAATAAAACGTTCCGATTCGAAATTGATTTTCATCACTAATAAATGTCGTATTTAATTGAATCAACAATTAAGAAATAAATAATTTGATATCTGAATTATTTCGTGAAAAAAAACTTTTTATCATTGAGAACAATACCTTTCTGGTGATGAGCGAACAGTAATGTTTATTTACTTTGCTCGTTTGGTTCAGCGTTTGACGGTTCGTTTGATTCTTTTCAATGCAGTCTATGCATGTCTCTATTCAACGTCTCTGGCATTTGTCTGTGTTTGGCAGTTTCATTGCTTTTTTTCTCTTGATTTGTTTTCCGTCGATCTTGTTTTCCGTGCTGAGCACCAATGCTTCTGACGCCAGGGAGACAATTCCCACAACTGGACCCTACCAATTGACCCTCATAAGTTGATGGGGACCAGAGATGTCGGCAGTAGTCATGCATGATTGAAATCGAAATAATCTTTCCAGTATTAAATTTTATTCTTTTTCAATACTGATACATAGTCAAAAAAGATTAAAATTCAATCAAAAATTATTAAAATTGAATAAAAATGATTAAAATTTATTCAAAAAAAGATAATCTACAACTCGGATTAATATCAGATGCTTATTTTTTAGAAAGAGAGGATTAATTTTTAATCATTCGATATTATTTAACTGAGTTTAATGTCAAATTGATTAAATTTTAAGCAAAATGGGAATAGCTCAATTTATCAGTGTACATATCGAGAGTAAAATCAATTGGCCTGTGTCGGAATTTTTGGTTTTCTACTTTACCGTATACGTTAAACGCTGTCCAGACTGGAGAGTTATAACATGTTATAACGGTTGTCAAATAATTGCAACACAGAAACCACCATCAAAATAGCGCCATAACATGTTACAACTCTGTAGTCTGAACGTACTATTACTTTACGAATGAATTGTCTTGGTAGAAAAATATTTCTTAAAGCTTAAAGCTGGGTTAAGACTAGGCAAGTCAAATGATCAACTCAGTTGAATTCAATTGGCTTGAAAATTTGAGTCTGGTTCAACTTTTTTTTCAATTCAAGTGAGTTGATCAAGTCAGTTGAATGGCATGGTTTACACGTTCAATTCGCGTTCAAATCAGATGAATTCAACTGACTTGATCAATTGACTTGCCCTATCTAAACCCAGCTTAAGTGACTGAGTCAATGGTTGAGCAAGATTTTACTGGTTATTCTGTACGGATACGGATATACGACAAAGAGAGGGAAAGAGAGTTTTTTCTCTCTGCCTGCCGAAGTCAGCGTTCTGATTCATTGGTGAAGCTTATTGTTGTTATTCTTACTGATGCAGATTTGCTGTGTTCACCCACTGAGCAATGCTTACCTAAATTTTGCTGCGAAATGGTTTGCAACAAATGGATGGTTTTGCGCAAACGAGGCATCATGAGGACAGTGAAGGAAAGATGGACACTTTCTGTTTTAATCCAAAAAAATAGGGTCGCATAAAATCATATGTACTAAATTTAGTACTTAAGCTCACGAAGTATTTCGTTATTAATTTTTACTGATGCACCGCTATAAATAATTGATTAATTCGAACATCAAGATTTTTGAAATTCAATCTTTAATAGAACAAGAATGCCACGCTTACATTTATAAACAAGTTTTTACAAAAATTTTGAACAACCGGTATAATTTTGGAATTTCAATCTCCGAAAGTTAATTACATACATACGTTACGTTATTTTTAATTCAAATAGCAATAGATTCTTTATATTTCTTTTTCAGTTTTAAAAATGATTGTTCTCGGTACTTACCCATGTGAACAGTCTTATTCTCATCCATGCAATGTGCGTTTATGGCAAAAAAGTTGCAACCCTGACGTGACGCTGAATCTATCTTCAGGTTCAAAAGTCGCCCCTTTGCACGCTTACTAATAAGTTGTTTAATTTCACTTGCCTCTTCCTTTTTTTTTCCTCGATTTGTTTTCCGTCGATCTTGTTTTCCGTGCTGAGCACCAATGCTACCGACGCCAGGAAGGCAGCTTCCACACCTGGATCCTACCTATCGACCCATCAACTCATAGACCGAGGACCAACGGCTTCACTTCTCTTCCGAAGGAAGGCGTGATCAGAGATGTTATGCCTCAGAACATCCCGGCGGCACCGACTGGGATTGAACCCAGGCCTGCTGGGGTGAGAGGTAATCACGCTTACCACAACACCACTGGCGCCGCTACTTGCCCCTTTCTCAACCAGGCTTGAAATATAAGCTCTTGTAAAGGGTACCCCGGCTGCCTGGTATAATGGTTTGCCAACATCACACGCACGAATACAGTCGAAGATTAAAAAAAAACGCACCCAGACACAACTGCTTCACCGAACAGGTAGACTCACTCTAACCCAATTTGTCTCAAGCAGCAAACTCTGACTCAGACCTTGAGTTATATGACCTCGAGTGAATCAGAACGACTAAGCTCAATGACTGAGAGAGAGAGAGAGAGAGAGAGTCTGGTTAGATGAACACATTCACAGCATTTGTCTATTCTCCCGCTGAGTTGAATCGGAAAATTTTTGTTATTGCCTCTGCCCTATTCGTAGTGAGAGCCTGGTAGGAAAATGAACATTGTGAGTTGTATCTCTGAGTTGTATACTGGTACTGAGTGTACATGTGCCTCAAGTTATCTATTCTCTGAAGTTCTCTTGAATTCCCTGAAGTTCTCTGGATAACAATAATCAGTTTCGGCTTGGAAGTCTGGCAATCACTCAAATTAATTTTGTAATTTGTCCCTACGTTTCGGCTCTGATTAGGGCCTTCTTCAGGGGAAAAAAATGTTGGATTTGTTCATTGACTTCAAACAGTATTTGGACAAAGAACAAATCCAACAATTTTTCCCCTGAAGAAGGCCCTAATCAGAGCCGAAACGTAGGGACAAATTACAAAATTAATTTGTTCTGATTGAGTGATTACCAGACTGCCAAGCCGAAACTGATTATTGTAAAACCTCACAGTGGAACACTCCAACACAATAGTTCTCTGGATATCTCTGAAGCTTTCGGATCTTTTTAAAATAACCTGCAGGATTCTTGAAGCAATTGGAACCGCCTTACAAGGTATGATGGTTCCCTGAATTCTCATAATCTTCCAAAAGTTTTTGGAACTTCCTTTATGTTCTGGCAGTTTGTTTAATTGTTGTGTCAATGAAGTGTCCTGAAGATCTCTTATCTTCCTGAAGCTCTCACAAGCCTCCTGATCATGTTTCTGGAAATATATACTCCAAAATTAATGGAACTACATAAAAGAAGCTTAATCTTCCTTGGAAATCCGTAAATATTTTGGATTTCCTGTGAAGTTCTCGAAATGTTTTTTTTTTAAGTTCACTGAAATTGCCAAAAGTTCCTTAAATTATTGGAACTTCTTGAAAGTTCCCGCAATTTTCCTGAGATCATGTAACTGCCCTGAAGTTTTCAGAGATGCTATGTTGATGTTCATGCCATTTGTTTTGTGTGTAAGTACAGAAGTTCAGTCTGTGCTGCAGCGCTGGAATCCAAGCGAAATCAATTAAAGTTGAACAGAAAGCATTGGGCGATGTTATCAAAATAATCGATCTCACTGGATCGGTAAAGACCAAAATATTGAAAAACTGTTAACATGGAAGACATGATGTTTGATATGTGGAAGTTTGTGCTCGGGATGCATGAATAAGTGTGCGATTTAACAACTTATAATATTCATTTTATCAAATATATAAACGCAAAGTCATCTTCAAGCCCAAAATGTCTTACGGTTATCTAAAATTTAAAATTGCGAAAAAATAAAGATTAATAGGGACTTTTGGAAATGGAAATGACATGTAGAGGCCAGGAAACGATGGTTGACGCCATTTTGAAATCCAATATAACAGCTGCTAGTCTTCTAATGTCAACGATGGCGATCTCGGGCTTTATGCAAAATTCAAAAAACTCTACTGTATGGATATTTTGAAATGATAATGAATCCATTTTATGTGTGAATCTTATGCCTCAACACTATTGGTTCGAATTGTGACACACTTGGAGTATATGTGTCGCACATGTGGCAACCAGTGGAAACTAACGATTTTAAATTGGCTCTCTTCTTGACTAGCCTATTGGCAAAGAAAGGAACATCAACTTTATGCAAACGCTGATCCAGAAAGTGTTTACTCTGACGATTGAAAAATCAACATCGATTATTTATTCATCTAATCATTTTATATTTAGCGTGTTCGTTTATGCCAGCTTAATCTGACATAAAACGGTATAATTTCTGACTACGTTTTGAAATGACCGTTAGCTTAACAGTTCATCCTGCTTAATACGAACTGTTGTTTTAAAGCTCACAAAAATGTGAACAAAAAAGTTTTTTGTATTTATGCATATGCTGGTCATATCTAGATTAACATTTCAAGAGGTCCTGTCTGCATTTATCTATTCATTTCAAGATTCATTCGATATTCTAATTGAGTAACGACAGTTTTGCAAACATGCTTCATGCTATTAGTGCCAAATAGTTTAAAGAAAAAATGTAATCTTCTTCTTTTTCATCTTTAGCTATTGTGCCCCAACTAGAAGTTTACGCTTGCTCTCAACTGAAGGGATTAGAGACAACAGGGTGCAAGTGATTTTGATTGATTCTCTTCATCGACTTTGTCTTTCGTTAATAATTCAGTGGCAAACATATTCCTTGATGCGGTTGCTGTGCTGCATGACAGATGATAACCTCCTTTAAGTATCAAACTATGTAGCAAAAATAGTATGTATACATCTTAGGGAGGCTTTAAAAGATGTAATGTATTGCATATCTACCAAAAATTATAACAATCACAGCAGTGAATGTTTTTGCAACGATATAATGAAATGTGAAGAAAATAGATCAATGAAAATTTTCCTGGAGCCGAGGACAACAACTCACAATGTTGATGTCTTGATGTTATTTGACGTTTTGTCTTGCGTTTTGTTTGACAAATGCGTCAATCACACACTAACTATAAAATACTCAGTGATGAGTAAAATTACATGCAGTTTGTGTTATGCTCTCGGTTATCTACCAATGAACAATTTTTACTCATTTGTGGATTACAGTTACTCATTAATAGGCAATTGATTAATTATTTATGGTGGTAAGCTCGAGCCGGTATTATCAACAATCGATACGAAACTAACGATTTTAAATTGGCTCACTACTTGACTAGCCTATTGGTCCCAAGCAAATCAATTAACCTATCCCATTCTTTTCGAAATTCTAGTACTACACTTTTTTTTTCCTTTGGTTTGTTTTTTCCGTCGATCTTGTTTTCCATGCCGAGCACCAATGCTACCGACGTGCCAGGAAGGTAGCTCCCACACCTGGACCCTACCTATCGACCCATCAACTCATGAACCGGGGACCAACGGCTTTACTTCCCTTCCGAAGGAAGGCGTGATCAGAGATGTTATGCCTCAGAACACCCCGGCGGCGCCGACTGGGATTGAACCCAGGTCTGCTGGGGTGAGAGGTAATCACGCTTACCACTACACCACCGGCGCCGTTATAGTACTACACTATGTTTGTTTTGATTCGCTATGAAAGTTTGACAGATTAAATGAGGGTGTTTGGGCAACGCGCCACTTTCCTATTCGTAATATTGTTAACATTGTAATGCCTGCTATACCGTATTGTGTTTGTACGTTTATTGTATCGTGTGTGAAATATATTCAATCGTCACGAAACCACCACCGCGGCTGGTCGGTAGAATATTCGGTCGTCTTTTAATTTAATCTTATACTGATCACAACGCAATAGGGTCCTATCGTGCGCGATCATATGTGCCGTGACCAGGATGATGCGGACGTTTTGATTGAATTTCGTTGTTACTTTCGTTTCCGGATGCAGCTGCTTTACTGAAGATACAGTGTTGTGTGCAACATCATGGGGCTCCAAAGATCCCACTTCAACCACTCCCAGCTACGATGGTGTGGCTTGCTAGGTAGCCATCTAGCAGAGTGTGTACCGTTCCTGACTCCATTTGGGCTCCAGCAGTCTTGGTCAGGAAACATACTCAAACAGCGGCGAGTGTAGTTTGGGATATTTGTGCAGTTATTGTGTTCGCTACAATGTCATCCGTTTGCAATGCAGAAGGGTAATACGAGGAATAAACAACGAGTTAATCACAGCCGAATCGGTTCGCTGTCTCAACCGACTGAATGATTTTACCGACAGATTTTGCTATTCATCGTTAGTGATAGGTACAATAAACATAATTTAATAATTACTTGCACTAGTTTTCATGAATGTAATACAAAACCATTGGTTTTGGCGGGCCGATATGTTTGGGCAACGCGCCACTTTCCTATTCGTACTATTGTTAACATTGTAATGCCTGCTATACCGTATTGTGTTTGTACGTTTATTGTATCGTGTGTGAAATATATTCAATCGTCACGAAACCACCACCGCGGCTGGTCGGTAGAATATTCGGTCGTCTTTTAATTTAATCTTATACTGATCACAACGCAGTAGGGTCCTATCGTGCGCGATCAGAGGGGTTCGTGGATTTTCCTATGTTTCGAGGGGTGCATCGATTAGCTTGGGACCGAAGATAGTACCAGAGCTGAGCCAAAAAGTTGAGCTCGTTTCTTCGGGACCTTCGGGTTTTAGAGTTACCTCTATGGTATTATCATTATCAATTACTAGAATTGGGTACATTAGTCGATTTGCTTGGGACCAATAGGCTAGTCAAGTAGTGAGCCAATTTAAAATCGTTAGTTTCGTATTGATTATTGGTATTATCCTCGGATTAAATCCCGATCAAGAATATCTGGCTTCTTTGATGTCAACATCAGAGTTGATCAACACGACTCTAAGAAAAAAAAATAGCAGGTCATCCAAACAAGGACGGTATTAAAATTCAATCCGAGTTGCAGCTTACCGCCATAATTGTGATTTTCACAAAATGGGAGAAATTCTACTCATAAATGGGTACTATAAAGTTACCGTGCAGTGAATAAACGTCAAAAATGATTTTTTTTGTGATTTGAGCTCACATTTGTCAGAGACGTTGATAGAGACGCGCAAAGAAAGTTTCTGTCAAAACAGCAGCACGGTTTTTTAGGGATCTTTTGGCAATGTCACTGGCAAACATGTTTCTTCGAGTGGCTTCAAATGACTTTCATACAGTGCCGCAATGCTGTTGAGAAAATTTGAACGTTCGACCGGAACTTAATAGAATTGAAGTGTGCGGAACATTTTGCAAAAATAAAGTTAAGACGAGAGATGACAGTCGCTCCATGACAGTATAACCATAGAGGTAACTCTAAGACCACTGGGTCCCGAAGAAAATCATTATTATTTTTGGCTCACTCAGTACCAGAACAACGGTCCCAAGCAGTCCCAAGCTATTTCACTCACCCCTGCATGTTCTGCATGAATCCACACACCTCTGATGTTATCTGTCAAACTTTCAGAGCGAATCAAAACAAACATAGTGTAGTAATAGAATTTCAACTAGAATAGGGTACGTTAATCGTTTTCTTGGGACCAATAGGCTACTAAAGTGGTGAGCCAATTTAAAATCGTTAGTTTCGTATTGATTGTTGGTATAACCACAAACGAAGTGACAGACGGAGCGTCTCGAAAACTTCGGTGACGAACCTGCTGTTGCAATTTTTCAGTGTTCCACATGGCAACACTACTGCTGGATTGTACTAGCATTTATATCAAATGTACTAGAATGTTTTGAAACTATCCCAAGTAACATTGCAGGTGTTATCACGGATTTATAGCATTCTACAAGTCTGAATCATGGTCTACAGAGCCCTCATAAAACCAAAATTGTTACTTGGGATCTCTTTCACTCTACTCAAAACTGAAATGCATAGAAAAAGACAAAATGGTATACTCTTTGCACACTGTCAAAAATCATTGCACACAAAATCAACTTTGTTCAAATCAAAACAAAAATACTAGTCCATCTGGGCGCTGATGGCACAAGCTTCTAAAAAAATGTATTACAGCGAACCACATTATTTTAATTGATTTTTTCGTCAGTTAGTCGTCTGTCATTTCGTTTGTGGTATAACTTTTGTCATATTTTACTGATTTGTTTATTTAGTTTTATGGTAATAAAAATGATGGCGCTGCAACATTTTTATTACCATAAAACTAAATAAAACGTTCCGATTCGAAATTGATTTTCATCACTAATAAATGTCGTATTTAATTGAATCAACAATTAAGAAATAAATAATTTGATATCTGAATTATTTCGTGAAAAAAAACTTTTTATCATTGAGAACAATACCTTTCTGGTGATGAGCGAACAGTAATGTTTATTTACTTTGCTCGTTTGGTTCAGCGTTTGACGGTTCGTTTGATTCTTTTCAATGCAGTCTATGCATGTCTCTATTCAACGTCTCTGGCATTTGTCTGTGTTTGGCAGTTTCATTGCTTTTTTTCTCTTGATTTGTTTTCCGTCGATCTTGTTTTCCGTGCTGAGCACCAATGCTTCTGACGCCAGGGAGACAATTCCCACAACTGGACCCTACCAATTGACCCTCATAAGTTGATGGGGACCAGAGATGTCGGCAGTAGTCATGCATGATTGAAATCGAAATAATCTTTCCAGTATTAAATTTTATTCTTTTTCAATACTGATACATAGTCAAAAAAGATTAAAATTCAATCAAAAATTATTAAAATTGAATAAAAATGATTAAAATTTATTCAAAAAAAGATAATCTACAACTCGGATTAATATCAGATGCTTATTTTTTAGAAAGAGAGGATTAATTTTTAATCATTCGATATTATTTAACTGAGTTTAATGTCAAATTGATTAAATTTTAAGCAAAATGGGAATAGCTCAATTTATCAGTGTACATATCGAGAGTAAAATCAATTGGCCTGTGTCGGAATTTTTGGTTTTCTACTTTACCGTATACGTTAAACGCTGTCCAGACTGGAGAGTTATAACATGTTATAACGGTTGTCAAATAATTGCAACACAGAAACCACCATCAAAATAGCGCCATAACATGTTACAACTCTGTAGTCTGAACGTACTATTACTTTACGAATGAATTGTCTTGGTAGAAAAATATTTCATTTGTTATACAACCGGTTTAAAGAAGTCAAGCTGTATTTAGACCTGTCTTTAAAACTGGTATAATGCTACCAATATTTTCCGTGTAAAAAGCGTACTTTCCACCGCTAGGTGGCTTTCGGAAGTACATCGATTATTTTTCACTTTTTGAAGCAGAGATGAGCTTCTTTTCTTTGCTATTGGTCCTAAGCAAATCGATTAACGTATCCCATTCTAGTCGAAATTCTAGTACTACGTGTTTGCTTTGATTCGCTATGAAAGTTTGACAGATAAAAACGTTCCATGATGCGAAGCGGATACCATGCTTTGCGTCAATCAGGACCGGAAGATGTTGAGTCAGCTGTGAATCGGAAATCTCTTTACGCGCTAGCTTTTGTGCCAATATCAGTGGACCAGGAAGACGCCGACAGCGTGTACCAGAGTTTTCAGAGTATCGATGTAAGGCCAAGATGCTGCCATAAGCACCAGTAATACTGTCCAAATCTTCAAGTATAGTGAGAACTGGGTCGCGGGCTGATGGATCGTAACGGAAAGTATGGACATATATTTTTATTGCAAACAGCGTAGAAAGCACAACAAGCGTGGCCATGCCTCCGTCCTGGCATCCTATACGTAGTAGGAATACAAAATGGGATACCTCCTCCTGTGATTCATAGGGTAACCCACACGATTGAACTATGGAGTTGGGGTGTCTCTCAATTTCTTCGGCTACTAAATATCTAACGATAGTTAGAGTTTCTCTCTTAGAGAGAGCAAACTACCACACAGAGTTTGGACCGTTAAATCGAACTAACAAAGCACCAGACTCCAGGGTGCGAATTCTTTCGGACTGATAGCCAGTTGGAGGAACTAAATCTAGCGCATGAGGCCTGAAGCACACCACGCTGTCATAATGGGTTCTTGAATTCAAGACGCCACGATAGAATAAATGGTACCTTGGAGCAGCAGTAGTATCGAAATTTGTGGGAACGAATTCGACCTCACCGTCACTCTGATGAATAACAATTATTACCTTAAAGTGATTAAAAAGGGCTAAAATTGATTCTGCTCCTTCTCAAAATCCTAGTCTTTGCTAATTTTCCATGTAAATATGTACATTTTCTTTGATGGTAATACCAGGCTTTATGGTTTCCATAGCGAATTCAGAAAGTGTTACGAAGTAATATTCCAGATATCAGCGAATTTCTTCGACGGTTGCTTGTCTCATTTGTAGACAGTACAAAGCATAGAGTTTGTGACTCGGGGGTATCCCGAAAACTTGGTGAACAATCGACCCAAAAAGGCAATTTCCAGCTCCTGGAATTTTTAATAACCAAAAACGTGTTCCGTTATTATCTCTCTCGAAATCTATTCCTGTTCGTTAAAGCAATAAGGGATCTAAAACCAAAATGAACTGACTGCGTGGCTTAACAAGTGTTAACTGAGAAAAGCACCGAGTAGGGGAAATGTAGGTAATGTCGGCCTGCATGTCCCTAATTTGGGCCCATCGCTAAGAGTCTGCTATTTATCAATTTTATCTAGATGAACGCGTTATTGGGACGTTACTAATGGATAACACAGAAAATCATGGGTTTAATCCCATGCCCCTTACACAATTGAACTCGTAGGATTGCATAATATTATTGTCAGGTTTAAAAGATCGCGTCACTGTTGTCGGTCGTATTAGTCTTATGTGATAAATGTGGGCTCGGTGGCCTAATAGTAGCCGTTTATGCTTACTGAGCAGAAAATCATGGGTTTAATCCCATGCCCCTTACACAATTGAGCTCGTAGGATTGCATAATTTTATTGTAAGACTTTAAAAGATCGCGTCACTGTTGTCGGTCGTATTAGTCTTATGTGATAAAAGTGGGCTCGGTGGCCTAATGGTAGCCATTTATGCTTACTGAGCAGAAAATTATGGGTTTAATCCCAAGCCCCTTACACAATTGAGCTCGTAGGATTGCATAATATTATTGTCAGGCTTTAAAAGATCGCGTCACTGTTGTCGGTCGTATTAGTCTTATGTGATAAATGTGGGCTCGGTGGCCTAATAGTAGCCGTTTTTGCTTACTGTGCAGAAAATCATGGATTTAATCCCAAGCCCGGTACACAGTTGAGCTCGTAGGATTGCATAATTTTATTGTCAGGCTCTAATAGATCGCGTCACTTTCCAAAATGATTCCAGATCTCATTTATTCTCCCTACTAACAAAACGTCGCTCCTGTGACAACCATGGAGATGCAGAGGTGTATTCGGTCTCTAGTAACAATGGTTGTCTAACTAACAATCCTTCCGTTACTCCGATGACCGAAGGACGTGGCCGGCGCCGTTATTGACCATATAAATTATTGAACCTTCGTAACGTGTACATAGAGAATGGAAAGCTCATCGCATGCCCCATTCGTTTGGGTCTATGTGAAATTTCGCTGGTTCTTGTCAATAATGGAGTAGCAACTACTGAAATGTACGGTCATCCAAGCTCAAGCTATTAAAGTTTGACAGATAAAATTATAATTTTTAGGGACATCTCGATGCATAATTTACAAAGGCAAAAAGTATTTCTATTTCAATATCATACCGTATTTATACTTTCTGGTATAGACTATATGGGATGACTGTTGAAAATTTTTCATTCACTGATTCAGGGTTTGCCTCTCTTTTTTCTTAGACAAAGATCGACCGCATTTTGAATATTTTTATTTAAATATTTAAACCGCATTCATACCAAACCATTCGTGTGAAATATGCTTAGTCAAAATGTAGTTATCAGACAAGCAATGCAGTGACTTGTGTCAAACGATTTGGATTCCTTATATATAGCCAATAAATATTGTACTCGAAAAAAAAAGCAGCACTTTCTTTTGTGTTGAAATTGATGAAATTTTGAATAAAACTAGTAAGAGTGTAATGTTTACATGTGTAAAATCTCTTCACAATCTGTCAAGTGGCTATCGAGATGGCTTCCAAGCAAGAAGTGCTTCGACAAAACAATTATGCGAACGGTCTTGGAAAATCTAGGCCAGTCCCACAGGTGGATCGCCGAACAGTTTAGAATCGACAATTCGACCGTGTCCCGTGTGGTAAAATCATTCAAGGAGACCCAGACGACCCAGCGGCGAGCTGGCAGCGGAAGCAAAGCGAAGACGACCGACTTCGTGAACGCAAAGAAGGTGAGGGATTTCTTAAAGCGCAACCCGAACCTTTCGATTTGCGACGTGGTATCGTGGACGCCTGGCTCGTCCAGCAGACGATGAAACGGGCCGGACCGAACCGATAAACAGAATATGGTGGCCAAATCCCGCGCCAGCCAACTGTACCGCGAGTGGTTGGTGCAGTCGAAATGCATCGTAATGGAAGACGAGACGTACATTAAAGCGGACGCCAAACAGATCCCCTGCCTGGAGTTTTTCGTCGGCAAGTCCCGCCTGGATTTTCCGGAGAAGTTTCGGAAGAATAAGGTCGGAAAATTTGCCAAGAAGTACTTAGTGTGGCAGGTGATCTGTGGGTGCGGCAAATTCAGCAAACCGTATATAACAACCGGCACCATGAACGGCCAAATGTATAAAGAAGAATGCCTCCAGTGACGTCTGCTGTCCTTCCTCCGGTCTCACGAAGGTGACACTCTGTTTTGGCCAGATCTAGCATCGTGCCATTACGCGAAACCGGTGATGGAGTGGTACGATGCCAACGATGTTGTTTTGTGTCGAAGGAGACAAATCCGCCAAACTCGCCAGAACTTCACCCAATAGAAAAATTGGGATTATGATGGGAAAGCTTCGGAAAATAGGTCAAAAGTGACTTCAAAAGCGACAAGGATTTGAAGAAAGAGTGGATGAAAGTGTGTAAGAAAGATGGCGTAAGTGTTGAGTTGTTGAGTTTCAAAAATATCCTATTTTAAATGAATTTTTGGTGATCATTTTTGTCTGTTGCATTTTTTTCGAGCACAGTCTTTAGAGGCCAAAACGTTATCTACAGAGCCTCACATAACCTATCTAAAATGTTGCAAGTGCCTCCAATTTGCTACCATAGAAACATAAGCAGGAAGCAGTTTGACATTATTTCAACTCAAAAGTCCATTGATGATGTTCCAACTTCCACAAAAATCCCAACAATGGCTGTGTCCTTCCCAGTAGGACACCCCACTTTTCCTCATCGGGATAATTCCCCTCACCCCATACGCACATAGAACGTGTCCTCGATATGCCAGATATCGCCATTTCGTGTATACAGCGATTATATCTGCATAATGATAGTCGAGTCTCGACGCGTTCCTACCATAAATGCGTTTAGCGAGCGATTTTATTAACAGCAAATAATAAAGGTTAATTATCCAACATTAATGGCACAAGACACGCACGTGGAATATGAACAACAGCGTCCATGGTGGTGCTCATCGCCAGTCAGTCACTGGAATTAACAGCAGCATCCTTCAGTGTGGCACCGGGGCGACGTGACCTGGCATGATAGATTTCCGAACTTCGAGCCCCGGCAATTGACTTTGGTTTTCTTTGGCCCAGTAAGCTTCATCGAATTCGAGCATTGTTCGTTCATTGGGGGAAAGGGTAAGAATGGTGAGGTAAATAAATATCTAGGACAGGAACAGCGTAAATATCGCCAGCAAGTGGCAGTAAATTTGCTACGCTGGAAGAATCGGTGATTGAAGCCGGATCCGACTATTGGATTATAGGTGGAACGTTTTTACGCCGCTTGAATCAGGAATATTACGGTGTGTTTATGTTCTGCTCAGCAGAAATCATTTTCATTCCGAACGTCATGCTGAATGGCTTTGGTCACGGCAGCACCAAGAATGACATCCTGGAAGCGGTCTACAGGAACAGATTTGATGCCAAATTCGCAGAGAGCCTTATCGGGTTCAAAACTTGTAGGAACATTAAACCATCTGTACCCACAACCGGAGGGCTACGTTTCGTCGAGAAAAGGGTTCAAAACTTTTTTCCCTTGTCATCCGAAGGGATCGAGCCGCTTTTCAGTTTGTTTCTAATTTGCTGACACAAATAATGTAATGTTCCGCCCCACGTCCCCTTCGGAAACCTTTCAGGTTCATTTTATTTTTAACATTCAACACATTCACGCACACACACACTCAGCGCAGTTGGACTCAAGATTGCTACGTACCTACTAATATGGGTAGCTACGGTTTCGGAGAAAGGCAAACATTTTATTTGACCGACACCTACGATAACTACGCACGGAGTCGAAACCTGGCAGTTGACTCGCATCCGTTATCCTTATCAAAAGAGCATAAAATAAAGTGTTAAAATAACATTGGGACGTAAAATTTTACGATCTTACAGAAATCCTCTCCAGATCGTCACTACATGCCCCCCATGACTGACTTGGAGACTGGTTTGTTAGTGGTTCGAGTTTCCGAACTTTACTGCTAGTTGATAGTCGGCCTGTTTTCGATTGAACTCGTTTTGAATACCTTTTTTTTTGGGAATCATTCATCGAACAGCGGGGGTGTGGTGGAAGCCGGGGATCATATATACTTCTTGTTTCATGTTCGTATTGATACTGCAAGTAGACCCCATAAGAACGCGGATTTTGGAAGCCTTTATTTTAGATAATAAATAAACGATCGAAACACGTCAAACGCACTGGTTTGACAGTAATGCCACCCCCTTGAACAAGCCAAAGCCACGTTTGTACACAAGAGCGAGAGAGAACCTACGTAGCACACGAGTGACGATGCCAGCAGAGATTGGCGAGGAAATTTTGGTAGGTTCGTCCGTTATTTATGGCGGTTAAATTTACTGGTTTCCTTATCTCGTTGTTTGATTTTTACGATTGAATATTACTCGGTGATGTCACGTTTGGAACGATTCCGATATGGAGAAGCTGTTCGATGTATAAAAAGGATCAGCACTGAAGTTGATTGAGGTATCCTGAGTAATTTCATCTGTGGAAATTCATGCCCCCATGCTCAGAGCACCCGAGTTGCAGACATGGGCTGACACATGCATTGCAGCAAGGAGTCAAGCTATCATTACATAATCAGTTTTATTTATTTATCAATTGATAACTCTTATTGGAAATAGCTTGTGCTTTGTGTTGTGGACATTAGTACATCCTTTTCCGTAAAATTGATGAGGATGCCTTGTCTTGCCTCAAAAGTGATCCTTTTTTAAGTATTGATCTTCACAAAATACCTGTTGAAACTGATTTCTTTTAGCGTCCCGTAAAACTCGAAGTTTGTTGGGAACAGCTTTAGCTGTAATTTTAATTTTATTTTTAGTAATATTATCACTTTAGCAATATTAATTACCTACAATTTTTCAGTATTTCTTCCGACTAACTTCCTTTAGTGACTACAAATGTTAGGTTAGGTGGTCTGCTATAAGGAACAAATTAATCATTGTAATTAATATTAACTTCATCATTTACTTTATTATTTACTTACAGATTATCGAACTGAACACTAATTTACTATTTTTTCACCTTTTAAATATAAGTTAGTTTTAATTAAATAAACTACTACATAAAACATGACTTTATTGTCGAACTCTTTATTTTGAATGTTTACATTTCGTTTCTTTCGCCTGATCTTCCGTGTCAAACCGCGATGACATTTCTTCGTTCCAGTGGATTCGGCAATGCTCATTGATGCGCGTAGCTACCCTGTGGTAACTAGCTTGTCGTCACATTCCCCCGCCCGTAAACCATTATGTTTGACTTCCAGTTTACCACCATCTACGACGTCGAGTAACGCCAGCTTTACCACTGGTCTCCGTAATGTTCCGTTCGCCTTCCGCACCCACGCTTGCCGAACCCGTCAATCCTTTCCTTGAATGACCTTATCCACCTTCCCTCTGATCCACTGATTTCGTACCGTATTGTCCACGATCAGCACCAGATCTCCTTCCGCTATCTCCTTCACTTCCTCGAACCACTTCGACCTTCTCGAAATCACCGGCAAGTACTCCTTGATCCAACGCTTCCATATTGCCCCCTCATCACCTTACTTGAAACCGATTGAAAAACGGTTTTTTTTTTACCCGAGACGCGCAAGAAATTCAGATCAATTCGCGAATACATAACGATCAAGATGTCGATGTTATAATAGGCACTTTGCATCGTGAATACCTACGCCGCTGGAACAATGCAAAACGAATGAATGAACGATTTCTGACAGCAAATGCAGAATGGTTGGATCAATTCATAGCGATTGGTGGAGCTTCCAGTTCCAGTTCAGGTTCGAAGCGTGGTCGGCCGAAAAAGGAATTTGACAGCAGTTGCGATAGAAGCAAGCGTCGCAAAACAGAGAACCTGAGACGAGCTTGTAGTTCGAGTGAGTAATTACTTTAATTGGTTATAATTTTGTTTTTTGAAACTAGTACTGACGCATTTCGCGCCACATCGTATTCGGATCTGGCAGCACCCTCTCAGATTTCAATTAAACATTCTGGATGTGTGGACCTTGACTAAATCGCTGTCCAGACTGGAGAGTTATAACATGTTATAACGGTTGTCAACTAATTGCAACACAGAAACCACCATCAAGATAGCGATATAACATGTTATAACTCTGTAGTCTGAACAAGGCATAAATAAGACACTTTGCATGTACTAAGTTTTTCTAAAATTTATCTAGACCAACCTTTGAGAAGGGCCAAATTTTTTTTGCCAATTTTTTTTTCAAAAAAATATTGTGGAAAAATGACAACTCCTACAAAAATGTGTTGTTTGGATGACTTTTAGGAAATTGTCCAAATTATCGAAATAAAATTCCATTAGAGACCTACATTAAAAAAAATCTATTTTAAAAAATTGAAGTCGATTGAAAAAAATGGCCATATTTGATTTGGATGAAACTTGTTCTCAAGAAAGGAAAAAAAATATATATATTAAAAACTTTTTCATGTCTGAACTTATTTTTTTTTTAATTTGCCATTTTCACACAAAACTAAACCAGTGCAGCTCAAAATCATCTCAGAATCCAATGAAGCTCAATTTCAATTTTGTCTAATCAGCACTTAAGTTCACTTTGATTAATCGAGAATTTCATATGAAAAGGGCTCATGATGCATTTATCGCCAAATAGTATTTGGAATTGGCAGCACCCTCTCAGAGTTCAATAAAACTTTCTGGACATGTAGACCATGTCAAAAAAATATCATTCCCTTATGCTGTTGTCTACTACTGAGGCAAAATCTGAAATCTGAATGTGTGAGAAAAAAGACTAGATTTTTCATATATCATTTATTTATATATTTTCAATGTTTTAAACCTATTTTCATACATGCTATTTTTTCCTTTTTTCCAATCAGGTTAAATATTTTTGGTTCATCTTCTGAATTAGAATACTTTTTTGCCGCTACTTTGTCACCAGTTATAGGTACAAAACTGTGGAATTTCTGTGTGTCAGATACTGTCTTCGAGTTCTTCTGACATTTCGATGTACTGTTCAGTGGATATGTACTCGAAACGTAGTTTTGTGATATTTTTATCTGTTTGTTCAACTGCCCAGTTATATAATTCTCGTGGAGTTGTTATGGTGTTTCCATAATCTCGAGCAAGACTAGCTCTCTTTGCCATTCGCTTGAGAGTGACACCAAAATGGCATCACAGGGACCTTTTCGATGAGACGTTGCAAAAAATGCCATTCTGCTTCTAATCCATGCTTTGACTGAAATCTACACAGACTAGCCAAATTTTATTTTTGTATTGTGATGCTGCCCCATCTGACATAAAAGTAATTTTAGAAAAAATCGATCGATTGTTTAATAAAATCTATCATTTTTGAAATTAAGAACTGAACTGCAGCTGTATCGTGAGTCATTGCTTCTGATATGATAATGAAGCTAAATTTCCCCTTCCTTTAATGATTCTTTTTATTTTTTAGAAAAGATGACTGTTGTTTGTAAATAAAGTCATGAGTTATATGTTTGCTAATTTTATCAACGAGATATGAAACAAATTCATCAACAGGCTTGATAATCGTTTCCAAATTACAACGATCAGTATTCAGCCACTGTTGAAACACAACATCTTGTTTGTGATTTGATTCTAATAGCAAAGTAAGTTCCCCTTCAATATGTTCATTGGAGGCACTTTTTTGCAATTACGGAAAAAACAATCAGTTGTTCTAGTTGAAATATTACAAAGCATTTTTTTTTTTCTATTATTGCATCTTGTGACATAATTCTTGAACTATTGATCATTAATTTTACATTTTCATGAATTGTACAAATACATACATTATGTATACCAGTAGAATCAATTCTACTCAATTCAATTAGAATTCTCGATTAATCCAAGTTATAAGTTGCTGATTAGACAAAATTTAATCACAAATTGAGCTTCATTGGGTTCTGAGATTATTTTGAGCTTCAATGGTTTAGTTTTGTGTGAAAATGGTACGTTAAAAAAATATCAGTTCAGACATGAAAAAGCTTTTTATAAGAAATATTTTTTTTTTCGTTAAAAGTGCCCATCTCGCGATGTATGGACGGATGGTAATAAGCATAATTTACTATCTTGAGGCAAAGTTTCATCCAAATCAAACATGGTCAATTTTTTTAATCGACTATAAATTTTAAAATCAATTTTCAGTACTTTTTATTCGAAAACTTGAACAATTTCCTAAAAGAAATCAATACAACACATTTGTCATTTAAGTAGTAGTTGTCATTTTTCAATAATATTTTTTTGAAAAAAATCGTCAGAAAAAGTTTGGCCCTTCTCAAATGTTAGCCTAGATAAATTTTGGAAAAACTCAGTATGCAAAAGTGCTTATTTAGTCAATGCCTACACATCCTGAAAATTTCATTGAAATCTGAGAGGGTGTTGCCAGCTTCGATTCGATTTGGTGCGAAATGCGTCTATTTTCTTGAATTTAAGGTGAGCTATATTTTGCAACGTAAATGACTATGCGGGCTCAAGGTAAGCAAGGATTGGCGAACGTTTTGAAATCTGGTACAATTTCGAAAATATCGAATGAACAGGCTTTGCCAATTTTTACTGATGCTAAGCTTTCAAAACGGAAATATAACATCATCCGTAAACCAGCAAGGATCGTGTACCCATCTTACAAATCAATATCAGCAGCTAAACAACTATGCTACCCTCCTGAATCTTATTTTGATACATCAGAAGTTCACTGCACAGTTGATTTGCAGGAAGTCCTTAATCACACTGCTTCTAGATTGTCCAAACTTTTCGAAACAGAAATCATTTCTTCGGCTCAAAAGGGTCGCACGCGTTTTCGCCTCTATGTGAAATGGGGTTTTGACGGTACTAACATGCCTGAGTACAATCAGAAATTCGAAGATCCAAAAAGCTCTGATGCTCATGTAGTGTTAACATCAATTTTTCCACTGAGATTATTCGGAGAGGAATGTTTGATTTGGGACAACAATTTCCCGTCTTCAACTCGGTATTGCCGTCCAATCGCGATATATTTGGCCAAGGAAACTCCAGAGAAAACAACGGAAGAGTATAAGCGCATGATTGGCGCAATCAAACAGCTCAAAGCAATGGAATTGAAAGTGGGAGAATATGTGATAAGTATCGAATATGAAATCTCAACGACTATGATTGACACTAAAACCATTAATGCCATAACGCGGACTTCACCTGCACAGCGATGTTACCTGTGCAAAGCCACATCAGCAAATTTCAATGACCTACAACCTATTGAAACTGCCTACCTAAAATTCGGAATCATTAGTCTACACTGCTGGATTCGTTGCTTTGAATATTTATGACATATCGCCTACAGGCTCAGCTTTTGCAAGTGGATAAAATCAGGTCATATGAAGGAATATAATCGCAACAAGAATCGCATTCAGACAGAGTTGTTCAGTAAACTTGGCCTGCACGTTGATAAACCTCGTCCTGGTTTTGGCACAAGCAATACTGGCAACACCACCAGGCGTTTTTTTGAAAATGCGGAAATATCTTCGGCAATCACTCATATCGACTTGAGTTGGATAATAAGATTTCAGACCCTGTTAAAAGCTATTTCTAGTAGAGAATCCATTGATTCTGAAAAGTTTCAGAAATATGCCACAGACACGGCTCGTCTGTACGTCCAACTCTTCGACTGGTACCACATGCCGACATCGGTCTATTATTAGCTGATTCACGGACATTCGATAATTCACGAAGCATCAGTACCGATTGGCAAGCTTTCAGAGGAAGCTCAAGAAAGTATGAATAAGGAGCTCCGGAGAATGCGCAATGACAATGCCTGGAAAGGATCACGAGAAAAAACGCTACGCGATGTATTTTGCAGATTGTTGGTAGCATCTGATCCGATTGTGACCAGTTTTCGGCATGAAACAGCTAAAGCGTCGAGGGATTTGCCTGGAGAGGTGAAATCGTTATTAATTTTTGATGAGAAAAATTATAGTAAGCCTGAATTCGAGGCCAGCGATGAGAGCGATGACAGTTGAATGAAGTTAATCAATATGGTTTGAGAGTAAATAAACGTATTTGAGGATAATAACCCTATCTTCTATTTTTTTTAAGACATATCTGATTTATCTTGAGGTAATACAAAATTTTCATCGTCAAACATCATCTCTATGAAAAGTGGACTAACAAAAATCAAAGCATCGCAAAATCCTTTTGTGTTACAAACTACCATGCGTCTCCACTGTTTTTTTCTTGAAAAATCGTATCCAAAGTTTTTTTTAAAAAGAACATACCTTGGGGCAAAAAGGGGCAAAACAAGATGTACATTTCCAAAAAGTACAATCATTTTCCATCATTGTGCACTACAAGCGATCTTTTCGAACTGTTTCAAAAAAATGTACAAGCTCCTTAAAACTTTAAGATTTGCAATTTTCTGCATGCCTTATCATTTATAGTCAAATGTAGGAAAGAGAAGGAAGACTTGTATTGGATAAATCGAATGGCATACATAAGCTGGATGGAAACCCTTCAGATTAAAACCATTTTGACCGAAATCGGAAATATAGTTGAAAAGATATATGCATATCAATGACAGAGGTTTGTTGTTGTTTTTTTAAGCAAATTCTCACAGTATTTATCGACCTCCTCACCTTTGAATAGCTGCTAAAAAATAATTTTCTCTATAATGTTGTGATATTGCAGGAAAACTTTATTCAAAATGTAGGGTTACGGTATGTAATGTGGGTCTAGTCCTTTCATTCGGCCTATCACGCAAATAAATAATTAATTAAGGAATATTACACAAAAAATAAGGAAAATATTGATCACTGATGGTTGATAAATGTGTACCACACACAAATCAATTTATATCACAACATTTCAATACATTTTCAGCTCTCGTAAGTAATAAAACTGGTTGAGAATATCACAATGTTCGGAGTTTTTAGCCGCCATGACTTATAAGGTTAAGATGGGAAGGTTGACTGACGATCATCAAATGGCCTGATTATGGCATTTATTGATTGGAATTACCTGATAATACACACTAGACGTAAAACTTACAGTTGCTGTTTGAATATTTTATGTTTATTTTAATTGTTTAACAACGTTTTCACAAGTAAAACATGGACCCAACTTTAGGGACACATTTCTTTTCTATGTTCCTAACTATGGCCCATGAAATTCATTTGACAGCATATAGCAATAAGAGTAACGTCAACAATGTTGTTTTGCATTTGGATGATAAGGAACGAACAGGAAGGGAGATTTTTTCTGCCAAACCTGTATAATGAACATCACAATGTTCTGATTTAGATATTCTGCGGTCAAAAGACGATAAGCGAAATTTTTAATTTTTAATTTTTAAATTGAGTGATTTAATGTAGTTTTCGTAAAATTTTCTCTAAGAAATGTTTTGAGGAATGAAGAGCATTAAGTTAACAGTGATAGTGATAAAAAAAAATACATCAGAAAACGTTACCAAGAGCGTTTTTTTGAGGATCAAACAAGATAGGACGAAGTTGCATCCATAAATAGACCCAATTTGGGGACAATAGACCCATATTACATACATTTCCCTCGTGAGTTATTGTCTTAAAAAAAGTAAGTTTTTCAACTTTTCGTGGTTTCTGATAGCAAACGACATGATAAGCATATCTAAGCATACCATTTAGCAGTAGAATATCGTTTGCAGGTAAATTCATTGATGAGTTATGATTAAAAACGTAATCGATGGCTGCATATTAGACCGAGGTTAGGGACGTATACCCTATGTAAAAATAAAAAAATTTAAAACCATTGAAAACCAAAACAAAAATTTTTTTGATTAAAGTCCAGCTTGGCGCCATTGTGCGCTGTTGCGCTTCCAAAATGGTTCCGATTGCTGCCTTTACCGAGCGAACCGTTCGCTCCCACACACCACCCATATGGACTACAACTGAATATGATATGATTGTCGATGTCTGAAAGCGATTGCAATAGTAATTCAAGAACGAATATGAACAGGTAGGTCGAATTTCTGCAACGAAAAAGTGTATGTGTGTCATCCTCTACCCCTCAACCAGCTGGAAGCGTTGTACAAATAGAACTGCGAATAATTTGATCAAATTTAATCTTCCGTAATGGTGCCCTGTATGTTGTGAAGATTAGTACTTTAAAAAGGATCACTTTTGAGGCAAGACAAGGCATCCTCATCAAGTCTACGGAAAAGGATGTACTAATGTCCACAATAGGTACAGCAAAATATCACATAGACGCTCTTATTCGTACTATCTATTCAGGGATAGAGGGAAAAGAAGAGTCACCGCAGCCAACTGAAGCTTGAACTGAGTACCTGGGAAACCCCTAATACCGTCGCCAAAACCTGGAAAAATGTGCCTTGTCGTATTCAGTTTTTGGAATATTGTTGCATTTGTACTGGAATAAAGCATTAGAAAACCTCTGATAACGTTTAAAAAATAAACTACCGACCGAGAAAATACTCTACTGGTGACCGTTTAATTTGATTGCAGAACTTTTTCTTCACGTTTGTTGTCTGGTGATGAGGTTCGATGATGTTTCATTCTGTAACTTGACTGACTTCTTCTCTCTGTAGTGCAGCGACTAAATATCCTGAGTGTTCTTATCCCTTCATCTTCCATATCTTTTCTCTACGCACTGTTGAAAGGTTCGGAACGTAAGGTACCCTTGCCCGATCCGGAGCTCACGTGCTCGGCAATCCAAACCGCCACTGCTGCTAACTCCTTGTTGCCGCGGACGTCGTCATTTACTAGGTGGGGTGAAAAGTAGCCTCCTTGACCGCCAGAATGCATTGCTTCTGCAAAAAAAGTTATGGTAGAAGTCCGTTTATATTAAGGCACACATGCCAAATTTCAGTGCGATACTGTCTGTAGTTTCGTTTTGACAGCTGATTGTTGTTGACGTGTTTGGCATCATGTTGAGTATGGAAAAAATGATTTTCGTTCTCTCATAAAAAAAATATTTTTTGAGAGGCAAAACGGCGAAGGAAATAAAAGAAAAGTTGGGTAAATATTATGGGGCTAATTTTCCGTCCGATTACACCGTCAAATATTTCGAGAGTTTTTCATATTTCTCATATTATTGAGCTCATGAATCAAACGTATAAGAAATCAAACCCTTTTTTTCAAAATGAAGCACCCTAATGGGTATTTTTGGAACGGGGATGTATGTAGATGTCAGCAGCCATTGATTGACGGCATTTTGGAATCCAACATGACAACTTCCGGTTTACGAAAAAGGGGCCATTGCCCCCCTCCCCCCACCACTTTCGTCGAATCTTAGACACGTTCTTGTCCCAAAGTGTGACATACAGCTATCCCGGATATATGGAGCTCACGTAGCATATGGGATTTGGCTTAATTGTTTCCAACATGGAATATCTCGTGATCATAGACATATTAAAGGTTACTGTCTTCGGCAAAGTTGAACAGTGGATCAAGGCCTTATTGTTGGTTGACATCCGTTCAGAATTTTCTCACTTCGTGGCGCTAGTGTGCTTATGCTTTGCTCTTCAGATCCCGGCCATCTATAATGTTTCTGTCTCCAGATAGTTGTTCAGGTGACCAAGATTTTCCAGATGGTGGGCAGATTAGGTACTGCAATCCAGGACCGAAGAAATGGCTGGTTTGACGGAGAATGCAAACTGTTAGTAGAGGAGAAGGATGCAGCACGGGCGAGAATGCTGCAACACCGCACGAGATTGAATGTGGAGCAATACAGACAAGCGCGGAACTCGGTTTTTCCGAAGGAAGAAGCGTCAGCAGGAAGACCGATGGAAAATCTGTACCGCGTAAACGACACACGGAAGTTCTATGAGAAGCTAAATAGTTCGCGCAAAGGCTACGTGCCGCAAGCCGATATGTGCACGGACTTGAACGGTAACCTTCTCACGAACGAGTGTGAGGTGATTGAAATGTGGAAGCAGTACTATGACGAGCACCTCAACGGTGAAGCAGCAGAAAACGAAGGTGGCACGGCAACAGACCTTGGAGCACGCGCTGAAGACGACAGGCTACCGGCCCCTGATCTCCAAGAAGCTGATGAGGAGATCGGTCGGCTGAAGAACAAAAAGGCAACTGGTGCAGATCAGCTATCAAGTGAGCTATTGAAATACGGTGGTGAAGCACTTGCGCTGCACTGGGTAATTGCCAAGATTTGCGAGGAGGAGATATTACCGGAGGAGTGGATGGAAGGTGGCGTATGCCCAATCTACAAAAAGGGTGACAAGTTGGATTGCTGCAACTACCGCGCGATCACTGCTGAGTGCCGCCTACAAGGTACTCTCCCAAATTCTGTGCCGCCGCCTGTTACCATTTGCAAGAGAGTTCGTGGGGCAATACCAGGCGGGATTCATGGGTGCCCGCGCTACCACGGACCAACTTTTCGCGATTCGGCAGTTTCTGCAGAAATGCCACGAATACAACGTGTCCACACATCGTTTGTTCATCGATTTCAAATCCGCATACGACACAATCGATCGAGGTCAGCTATGGCAGATTACGCACGAGTACGGATTTCCGGATAAACTGACGCGATTGGTCAAGGCGACGATGGATCGAGTGATGTGCGTTGTTTGAGTATCGGGGACACACTCAAGTCCCTTTGAATCTCGAAGGGGGTTACGGCAGGGTGATGGACTTTCGTGTCTGCTATTCAACATCGCGTTAGAAGGTGTGATCAGAAGAGCTGGGATAGACACGAGTGGAACGATCTTCAGGAAGTCCATCCAGCTTCTTGGCTTCACCGATGACATCGACATCATCGCACGGAACCTTGAGACGATGGCGGAAACATACAAGACTGAAGGCTGAACCTAGGCGGATTGGACTTACCATCAATACATCAAAGACAAAATACATGAAAGGAAGAGGTTCTAGGGAAGACAATGTTAGCCTCTCACGCCGAGTTCAGATTGACGGTGACAAAATCGAGGTGGTCGATGAGTTCGTGTATTTGGGCTCACTGATAACCGCCGAAAATGATATCAGTAGAGAAATTCAAAGACTCATTATGGCAGGGAATCGTGCCTACTTTGGACTCCGGAGGACGCTCCGGTCGAATAAAATTCGCCGCCGCACGAAGTTGACTGTCTACAAGACGCTGACGGTGGAGTGCAGATAGTTGACGGAACGTGGAGGAAGCAAATGAACCACGAATTGCATTAGCTGCTGGAAGAACCATCTATCGTCCACATTGCAAAAATTGGACGACTACGGTGGGCTGGGCACGTCGTAAGAATGCCGCACGATAACCCAGTGAAAATGGTTCAAGAAAGCGACCCAACAGGAACAAGAAGAAGAGGCGCGCAGCGGGCAAGGTGGATCGACCAAGTAGAAGGTGACCTGTGGAACCTTCACAGACTACGAGGCTGGCGAAGTGTGGCCATGGATCGAGTAAAGTGGAGACGACTTCTTCGGACAGCAAAGGACAACAAGGCCTTAGCCTGATTGGTAAGTAAGTAAGGGCAGATTCGACGATAATTAATTCACTACGCGGCCCTTGTGTACCAGTGAATATTTGTATCTTTCTATCTATCTAATATATAAAAGCGTATGTGACGAACCAGCCACTGGCTGAAAGTCACTCTAATAAAAAAAAAAAAAAAAAACTATATAAAGAAAATGGATGTAATGTCGGTCTAAATGCCCTTAATTTGGGCCCAGTACTGTAATTCAGCAATCGACTAAATTTTCAGTAGCGTGAGAAGTGTAGAGACTGAATAACAATATGGGTATTTTTGGAATCGGAGTGACGTGTAGGCATCGGAAATCAATGACTGACGCCATTTTTAAATCCAAAATGGTGGCTTCCGGTTAGATAAAAACTTAGAAATTCTGTGAAATACACAACAATATGGGTATTTTCAGAATCAGGGATCTGAAACCCATGTTTGATACCATATTGATCCAAGATGGTGGCTTCTGGTTACTGGTGACTGGTGACTGGTTTGAAAATTGCTTCTTTTCTGATGCCATAGAGTATTTCTCGCAAAAATGATTGCCATTTAAAGTTCTTTTCGTTTTGGATAACGCCTCCAGTTATTTCAGAATTGAACAACCGAATGTGCAGATTTTATTTCTCCCATCAAACGCGACATTTCTTATTCAGAAATTAGACTAGGTAATAATATCCGTTTTTAAAAATTACTATGTCAAGCAGACCTTCAGATTTATCTTAAACAAAATAGACTCTGACGAGACACTATCAGTACCGGCAGCGTGAAAGATTTTTGCAATCCGACATTGTGTTCACTATCAATGGCTGCTGAAAGCCAATTTAACCAGCTTGCGGAACAAGAGGAGATAATAGAAATTTTACGTTATGTATGTACGCTAATTCCAGATTTATCTAATGATTCTAACGACTGGAAGCCAACATCATGGATTTCAAAATGGCGTCAGACATGTCTTGCCAGGTTTCCTACACATCACCTCGTTTTCAAGAATACCCATATCATGGGGTATTTGACAGTATTTTTCAGTTTTTCTGTAATCGAAAGGCGTCATCTTGAATTTAAAAATGGCGTCAGACATCTTTGATTCCTATATGTCACCTCAATTCAAAAAATAACCATATTTTTGGGTATTTGACAGTATTTCCTAGTTTTTTTTTATGGAACCAGAAGCCACCATCTTGGGTTTAAAAACAACGTAAGACATCGATTTCAAGTCCTTTAACGTTACTCCGATGCCAGAAATATTCATATTGTAGGGTTTTTGACAAAAAATTTCAGTTTTTCTGTAACTGGATGCCATCATCTTCCATTTTCAAATGGCGTCAGACATGGGTTTTTGGTCCGCGTATTTCACACAGATTTTCTCTATCTGTAAGCCACTATCTTGAATTTGATGACAGGTATGGCAAAATGGTGACAGTCACTGACGGGTATGGATTTCCTGTTCCTAAACGTCAACCCGATTCCAAAAATACCCATATAGTGGGTTATTTAACAGAATCTTTCTGTTTTTCTTTAACCGTAAGCCACCATCTTTAATTTCAAAGTGGCGTCCGACATCGATTTCCGGTCCCTACACGTCACCTCAATTCCAAAAAAAACATCCATATTGTGGGGTATTTGACAATATTTCCCAGGGATGGCGGGAGGAATACCCCTCACCATCCCTCTCAAACGGAGGAGTTTGGTAAAGAGAGATGATCAAACCGATTTGTACCTTCCTAAAAAGTTGTCTGCTCGCTTTCTACTCTCTATATACAATTTTCACACTGCCGTACTCTAACGGAACTATCAATTCTATACTTTCATGTCCTCATCTATCGTATTAAAATTACCACTTTAGTCTGTTATTTGAAGTTAACATCTTCAACTAAATATTTCCCAGTTTTTTTTTTCTCTAACTAGATGCTGCCATCTTGGATTTCAAAATGGCGTCAGACATGGATTTCTGGTTCCTACATTTCACTCCTTTGGACATCGGACTTATCCTATTTTTAAGAATGGTTAGATTGGAATTTTTCCAATCACCTCACTGTTGTCATACACTGTTCAATTCTTGTCTGAAGTTTTTTTCTTCAGGAGCTGTCATCATTTCTCTGAACATAATCACGACAAATTTGCATCAAGACTCTCTGGTTTTCTTTATTTCAAACGGTTTTTATGTTTACAATGGATTAGCTTATTCTAGTACTTCATTAAGGTAGAACGAAGAGGGAAATCGATCGGAGAGAGTAATCGGTCTCGATCCTAATTGGTTGTTATTATGCATCTTTCTTTCGGCGCTCGGGCGGCTTAAGCTCATGCGCGCGAAAGGGAGAAATGTATTGACGCGTGGGTGAGTTTCCTATTCCGTGGGAATGTTTGGCGTCAGTCGCGTGCTTCGAGTGGATGTCAGCGTTTACGTTTTCGTTCTTTGTGAACCGTTCTGGTTTCTTCATGTGTGGTGGGAATATGTTAGGTATGCAGTTAGGATGGTCATAGTCACTTGTTCGTTCTGAGGCAATAAATTAGCCTTTCGAAATCTCAAGTGTGAAATGATGATGGTTGTCTTTGGTGTTAGGAAATTGGTTCTGGAAAATGTTGCTTTACGCTTTGAGTGAAATTTTGGTAAAGTCTAGTATTGCAAACATGCATTTTGTGAATTTGGGTCGATCGTTAATGTCTTTTGGAATTCATCATCGTGGGATAGTTTTGTCTGTTCATGACTTTTTTTCTCGGTTTCGTGGGAACGTAGTTTGCATGTTGAAATGAGTTTGGAAAAGATAAGGTTTGTACCTTACACTCCGAATTCGAAATTACCAATTATGACGAACGGCGTGCTTAAATTAATCCTGCTATGTATGCATCATTAAACTATCTTAATATTAAACTTTCTTACATTTGAACTTATCTACTAACGGCTAATAACAAATTTCATTAGAATTCTTAACGATAAGTGTAATCCATGATTTACTTGTATCGTTAAGAATTCACTTTTACAACTAGTACCTAATGAATTTTGATATAAGCCGATCGCTCGTAAGTAGATAAGTTGCCCCGTAACGGGGGTAGATTACCTTTTCGTGGTACGTTACGGGATGTAAGATCTACCACCGATTCCTAGTGTTGAGTACTTCAAACTAGGGAAAACTAGGTAATCAAAGAAACATATCTTAGTCCTTGTTACTTTTTATTCCTTGCTGATAGTGATAAGTCCTCGGGTTGGCTCGACCGAGGATGATCTTGAAACAAGGAAAAAATGCGTTAGTTAGTCTTCATCTATGTGATTCTTCTATTCGTTGTTCCATAGTTTGAAGTGGTTAAGACTAGGGTTCTGATGCATGGTCATTATCGGTGTCATAGCTTATTTTTGTTCTTTGACTATATGTTTTAGTATTACTTCTGCGTGAAGTCAACGATTTACATAGTTGAAGATGCTAATTTCAAATAACAGACTGTAGTGGTAATTTTTATACGATCCCCATCCCTCTCCAAAGGGGATGTTTGGTAAAGAGAGATGAAAAACCGATTTGTACCTTCCTTAAAAGTTGTCCTAGCTCGCTATTCTACTATCTACATGCAATTTTCACACTGCTGTTCTCTAACGGAACTATCAACTCTATACTTTCATCTACTCCATCTATCGTATAAAAATTACCACTACAGTCTGTTATTTTTGTTGCTAAGGAATCCAATTTTGACTGACAAAGAGGCACGCCTTTGGAGGGTGTTTCAACACTCGGAATTCAATTTTCAATTAGAATAGATTCCTTGCGATGAAGGTAAGCATGACAACTGTATCAAAACCGAATAATTCATCATTTCTCAATAGTGATGGATTAATACGACATGCGCTAAACTAAGGACACGGGATTTACTACAATAGATCAAATTACTGGTCGCAGTGGTGTTATGTCCCGAACAGAGGAAAAAAAAGATAAGTTCAAATATAAGAAACCTAACTATTATATTTACTAGCCTCAGTCGTGTGTGACACTTTGCGGATCCAAAATCAGTAATGTTTGAATTTACATTTTAAATAGCAGTAGTTCTAGGTTAGTATTGGGTACCAATTACTCGTGGCGGGCTCGAGGTTAATGGGTAACAATTTCGATTGGAAAATGTTTGGAAAGGAGGGGATGGTCACATCAAACACTAACATCAGACAAACAAAGGAATTCGTAGATCGCTTGCATGTAGGGAAGATCACGTGTTCCCAATACATCTCTTACTTCACGAAAGGGTTGTCTACCTCGGGCCACTAGGGTATCCAACAGTCGTGCTCTGGAGGTGTCATTACCCGGGCAATACCAAACTGCGTGATCGATGTCATCATAACCGGTTCTGCATCTACATATATTGCTGTCAACGAGGTTTATTCTGTAGAGATGTGCGTCTAGCGAGTAGTGGTTGGACATAAGTCTTGACATCACTCGAATGAATCCCTGACTTACATCCAGACCTTTGAACCACGCTCTCGAAGAAACATTTGGAATAATGGAATGTAACCACCGCCCAAGAGAATTACTTGTCCAATCGTTTTGCCAACTTAAAAGAGAACTCTGACGTACTAATGGGAAAAATTCATCATGTGAAATTCTTCTATAATAAATCTCGCCTTGTTGTGCGCCCACCTTTGCGAGAGAGTCTGCCTTCTCATTGCCTGGGATTGAACAATGTGAGGGGACCCATACAAAGGTAATCATATATGATCTTTCGACCAGCAAACTCATCTGCTCCCTAACCTTTGAAAGGAAATAAGATGAGTGCCTACCTTGTTTCATTGACTGAATAGCCTCAATCGAACTGAGACTATCCGAGAAGATGAAGTAATGGTCTGTGGGCATATTGGAAATCATCCCCAATGCGAAGTTGATTGCTGCTAGCTCAGCGGTTGAATATTCATTGAAGACGCCGAAGCCAGTGGATCTATCAATGCGTGATCCATCAGTGAAAAATCTTCTATTACAATTGACTTGTTGGTACTTTTCAGCAAAAATGCGGGGAATTGAGATAGGTCGAAGTTGATCTGGAACTCCTTGAATAGCCTGTTTCATGTAGAGATCATGGTCAATGGGGAAACTGTAGTTAGTAAAGCATACACGAGAGGGGTTATAGCAAGAAAGGCTTATATCCGATGACATATAATTAAGATAGATTCGCACGAATCTAGACTGGATGCTCAATTCGAGCATTTCTTCGAAGTTTTCAATCACAAAGTTTTCTCAATGAGAGCTCCCAGAAACGGTTCTGTAGGGGTCTTACGCCCGCCAGGACCTCTAGGCTCATATTGTGTGTTGAATGCATACAGCCAAGGGCAATACGTAAACAACGATATTGAATACGTTCCAATTTGATTAGGTGGCTTTTTCTTGCTCTTCCGGAAACCAAATTGCGTATTTGAAAGTAGATTGTTTGATTCAACCCAATGGTCAAGTCTTAATAGGATCATTTTTTTCTAATAATTTCCTCAGGCATGATAACATAGAGATCGGACGGTAAGAATTGTGATCAGACGCTGGTTTCCCAGACTTTTGAATAGCTATTACTTTAACCTGTCTCCATGCTGGTGGAACTGTATTGAATTCCATAAATGAATTATATAGGTTAAGTAATCGTCTTTTAGCGATATCGGGTAGGTTTTTTAGAAAGTCGAATTTGATCATATCGCTTCCCGGAGCAGAGTTATTCGATGAAAGAAGTGCCATTGAAAATTCCCGAATTGTGAATGGTTCATCCAGAGAACCGTTACTTCAGGCTGTATCCCGTAAAGTTGGTTGTGCTGGAACAGAATCTGGACAAACCTTTTTAGCGAAGTCGAATATCCATTGCGAGGAGTTGGAAGATGAGCGGTTTCGCATATAGCGAGCCTTTTTCCAAAACGTTGTCATCGAGGTTTCTCTAGAAAGTCCCTCGAAAAAAGTACGCCAGAAATTTCGTTTCTTTGCTTTTAGTAAGTTTTTAAGCTTTTTTTTTTCAAGCTTTAGATACTTTTCAAAAAGCTCAGATCTTTCATGTCTACGATAATCTTTAAAGGCATCGGATTTCTCAAAATACAACTTTGTGCATTCGTCATCCCATCCAAGGGTGGTGGGTCTTCTTTTGAGGGATGCACTTGGAACACGTCGTTTCTGAGCTTCTAATGCGCTTTTGTAGATTAGTTCGGTAAAGAAACGATAATCTTCCAGTGGTGCTAGAGGATCAGTAGAATCAATACCAAGAGAAACCTAACCTTAAAATTATTATTACAGCTTCACCGTTTTGCTAGATAAATTTGGTGAACTTAGTCTACTTAACATAACTATCTATTTAAAACTTAGTTACCGTTAAACGGGGTATCTTTGCTAATGCGAGTAGCTTTGACAGTATAAAATAAAGATTACATTTTCTCGCTGTGCGTTTTTTCCAAATTAGAAACATTGATTCCATTTTGCAGCTTAGGGTATTTCCGTTGATATCGTATATATAGTTTTTATATAGTACTAGCTGAGTGTGCCCGGCCTTGCTCGGGATTCAATATTAGCTCGAGTTTATGCGCCAATTAAAAAAATGCTATATTGTATGTAGCTACCCCCTAGGGCCTCCACATTTGGTTCCATTTGCTTGATTAGTTCTCGAGTTATGCAGAAATTTCTGTTTCATTTGTATGGGAGCCCCCCTTACAGAGGGGGTTGGGATCTCAAACCATCATAAGAACCTTTCCCTGCACCAAAAACCCCTGCATACAAATTTTCACGCCGATCGGTTCAGTAGTTTCCGAGTCTATAAGGGTCAGACAGACAGACAGACAGAATTTCATTTATATATATATATATATATATATATATATATAGATAGATAGATAGATAGATAGATAGATACATAGATAGATAGATAGATAGATAGATAGATAGATAGATAAGTAGATAGATAGATAGATAGATAGATATATAGATAGATATATAGATAGATAGATAGATAGATAAATAGATAGATAGATAGATAGATAGATAGATAGATAGATAGATAGATAGATAGATAGATATATATATAGATAGATAGATAGATAGATAGATAGATAGATAGATAGATATATAGATAGATAGATAGATGAGTTACATATTTTACAAAAATATTAAAAATCCATTTTCGTGTTTTTCGCCTTTTTTAAAAAGCACTCAAGCCATTACTTATGAAATGTATTTCCGATACAGCCATCACAAATTCAATGTTTTATTCTTATTGCTTTTGAGGTTTTCTGATTATATACCCATTCAAAGTTTCATATTTAAAGAACTGAATTGTTTGAGTTTCACTAATTTTTTTTTTCTATATTCATCGAGGATTATCAAAGTAACCCCAAATCAAAATATTGAAGTTTGGTCACAAAACTAAAAAAAATAGTGCAAATGCTTTGTTTTTCGTTCACCATATAACTAACGAATTAACTCTTGGATCCTCAGTACTTGTTTTAAAAATATAAAATTTGAAAATCATTCATTGCTGTAAAAAATATTAAGAATATACTTTTAAAAAAACTATCAATGTTACCCCTTTTTACGGTACCTAAAAAGGTGAGAAGAATTGAACTGTGTGCACATCATAAACCTAATCGACTATTATCACATCTAGCCAAATTATCTACGGATTTATACAGTTATACAGTTATACAGAACAAATATACTGGATATTACTCTGTATCATAACAGTAGAGGCTCGAGTAGAGTCAAATATTAAATGTACAGCAAGGTGCCAACGAACAAGTTATCAAGTTTGATTGGTAGTGAAAACTAAAGTAAGATATTAAAATCTTTCCTATACCTAGATTTAAAACTAATGTTGAATTTCCGACAGGAATTTTGTAATGTACCAATGAACTGGAATCGGAACGGAATCTTTACAAATTTGCTCAACCCAACCACCCAACACCCGGTTTGGTTCGTAAATGGAAGTTCCAGTGTACATTCAACCAAACTTTCCCACCATTATACAGATTTGGGGAACTGAGGTTGCACCAAGCAGCTTTTATCGCAGTTTACTAAAATGTGTGTTTTTTCATGATGTTCATGCAACAGCCAAATATTCAAGAACCACCGTGACAAAGAAATTAGACCATTTAAGCTACATGGTTTTCATAAACCGGTGCGAATGACTTCGGTTTTTTGAGCCTTGGTTCGTGTAAATAGTTCTAACTTTATCACCAAGATAGTTTTTGAATATTTATAAATTAAATAAACATCAGTTTGTTAAATAAAACATTAGTGAACCGTGACGAAAATTATCGCACGAAGTCCTCGGTTCACTACACAAGCTCGCCTTCACAAACCACAAATCAATCATTGGCCCTTGATCGTTCCGGTTCATGCATCAAAGATGATCAGCACAAAAAGTGCACAACACTCGAAGCAAACCAAAACAATCATCGTTAAAGAAAGAGAAAAAAAAGCACGAAATCTAAAGAAGTTCATCCAAAACAAACAGCCAGAAACCGCAATAGCAGCGGCGGCGGTGACGGCAAAAAGCGCAGCCAGATTAACTTTGTTCACAGAAATACAGAAACTGAAAAAGGAAAAAAAAAGGCAAAGGTGGAAACGAAATCCGACGAAGAAGTAAATTTGATGTTATGCAAATTTAAAGTAAACACACAAATTTTGATTGTTTCGATTCGCCTCACCGCCAAAATGGAAGAGAAGTTGAATCAGATAAAGGTGGCAGTTTGGCGGAAAACAAAACAGATATGCACGGTTGGGCGAATGCTTGATGCGTTGAGGGTGGTTGGAAGCTAGTGAACTTTTTAACTTATGCAATTTTGTTTGTTGGCAAATAGCGCAACACAATTGGAACTAAAATAAAGTTAGGGACTTTGAAAAATTCCACCAGTTGGGAGAGGCAGGAACCACCCTACCGGTGTGGCCAATAAACGAGTGCGCAAGGAAAAACAGTCAGTTCCTTCGACAAGCAGTGCGGAAAAGTGCAAGTTTACCTTCGTCACTCTCTATCTCTCTCTCTCTCTAGCTATATCTCGCCTTTTCGATCTCCAAACGAAACAATGGAAATTTTCGCTCAAACCTCGATTCAACGAGTGTTCGTTCTGAATCGTAAATTTTTATTCCTTTTGTTTTCCGTCTGATAGAATTGAATTAAGCGAAATTGGTGAAGAGTTTGATTTTAGTCTTTTGTTGATTGATTGAATTCGGCATACCGATTCCTTTCTTTTTTTCCATGGCTGGGATTGATCGTTCTGTCCCACTCACAGAGCACTCACTCCTCTGGGTATCAGCAGTCGACCGGATGATGGAGAAGCACAATTGTTATCTTAACAAGCCGTTCAGAGCTCTGTTCCAGGGAATCTAATTTCAAAATTCATTCGCTGGAAAACCATCAGCTCTCCACGGTGGATGATCGGAAGAGGATGAAAAAAACAAGAATCATCTGGTGCTGCAATCGTCCTGGTCGTTATGTTTAGCACAGCAAGAAAAGACCATTACGGCGATCGGCCGGTACATTAGCATAGCACACGACAAATACGATAATGGAATTCGGAGAAACCATCTTTAGGCTGACGAACTTAATGCCTTCAATTCAAATTGGTTGAATTTGGAAGCAAGAAAATCTATGGCAGAGCGGTTGAATAGTAAGGTAACAACGTCAGAGTACTTCCACTCACTTGATATATTTTTTTCGGGAATATGAAATATTTAGATGTTTCGATTCTAATTAATGCTTGTATTTTTTTTATATCTTTATTAAGGAGACTTTCAGCCCTGTGCTGGTTCGTCTCCGGTACTTGTATGTTGCACGAAGAGATTGCAAAGTATGTGTTTGATATATAAATCCTGTCAATATTGCTTTCAGAGCATCACAATCAACGATTTTACAATCGCTTGTAACTACGCTCTGAAAGCGGAATTGATAGGTTTTATGATCTAAATTGATTGATAAGCGTTTCAGTCGAATAATTGTATGCCTTTTTTTTGTCGATTTTTCCTGTTAAATCTACTACTGTTGTATCACTTTCATTTTCACTATCTTTTTGAACTATAACAGACATGCATTTCGTTTACTACTTGCAAACTTCTTCAGTGACTTCGAAGACTAGAAACTGAAGAAGTTTGCAAGTAGTATACAAAATAAGTATCTGTTGTGTGAAAGTGAAAGTGAAAGTGATACAAAAGTAGTAGAATTAAACAAGTACAACAAATCAGTATAACATTTAATGATTTCATAATTCCAAAAATCATTTTATATCAACAAATGTACAGACAGTATCGTATATAACTAAAATTTAAGTTAATATCGCATATAAGTATGACATACATCGCATTGTGTTTAAGTTAAATCGTACAGAATGCAAATTTCCGACTTATATGCGATGACTCATTTTTTCATCGTACTATACCACAAATTAAATCGGATTACATCGTAAGACTTTTCGAATTGAATTTGTTATGACAGATTAAATCGTATATGATGTTAAGTCAACTCGTTTAATAATAAACTAAAATTTACACGCATATGGCCACCACTTTTGTAGGTACAAGCCCTTTTTTGCATTGTATACGATTTGATTGTTTGTATATGTGTTTGTATATCATAGAAACAACTTTGAATATATGTGCATTCTGGTTGTCTTGGATGTCCAAACAGGTTCATAGGGTCAAATAATTAACAATCCATTTTTATGTATATTAGATGTTCTATGTTTATGTATGTTAGATGTTTTTTTTTCCAAATCGCAGAATTATCTACCAAATGAACCACAATGCCCTCAGCAACGGACCATATTCCAGCAGATTCATAAAGTTTATGCACGAGATTCACAAACCCCAAGTAGCATTTTTTGTTTTATTGCACTCTATTAGTGGTTTTTGAGATCAATTTTATAAAACCATCAATAAAATTAATAGCTCCAGCACAACCTTTTGATAACCGCTATAAGATCGTCTTCCAGCTTAGTGGACCACTGTTGATAAGGTTTATAAAGCATGCTTGAGAAACACAATAAAGCTGTCTTAAAACCTTTTATAAGAAAGCCCCATACTCTACAAAAGGTTCTCTAGCAATATTGCATCCAAGCAGTTTTATTACGCATTGGAGAAAATCAGTAACAAATCCAATTTAATTTTTATTTGCTTCAAAGCAACCGCTGTAAATTTGCTTGTTGTTGTTTTGTTCTGCTGAAATTTTTTTTTTCCATATGGAAATCTTTAGCGGTAAAAATAGGTTTGAGTGTTGGTGTCAAGACCACCGTGCAATCAATTTTGTTTCATGGCGACATTAGTGAAAATCTTAAAGAAAATATATGACTTTTTAGAAGTTCCAAAACATATGCGCTTGAATTTTTCTCGTGAATATTGGTATAATATGAGCGTTAAATAAATGCGCCTCCAAAATAATTCAAGATAACAAAAAAGATTGTTTCAGAAATCAAATGAATTTGATGGAATCATCTTAATTTTACAGAAAATAGATCTCAATAAATAATATCATACCAATGCACACTGGAAATCATTTCGGATCTCTAATTTAGCCATTATTTTATTGGAATTTCTTGGATTTTATTCCAAGGCTAATGGCATTTTCTTAATGGCAATATGGCGACAGAGGATTTGACAGAAGGCAAGAAAAACACCAAGCGCAATTTCTTAAAATGTCTAATGCTTACATTGCACACTGGGTCAGGAATGCAACCTAGCGGAGCAAAATTAATAACTCCGAAACCAAGCATTTCCACGACTTGGTGTTTTGGGCAAAATTTCTCATCATAATAAGGACCATCTATTGACGTAAACAAATAGTTCAAAACTCTTCCGCAAAGATGGCACCGCAATCGAACTTCTTTCAGTAACGTTTTGGAGACTTGATGTCTTGGGTAAAGTTGCTTATCTTGACAAAATGAACAGCTCTTTCAGAGACGATAAATTTCCACAATCCACTCGTTCCAAGTTATATGGAGTTAAAGAAAAAAAAATGTCGAAAATATTGTTTTTTCTTTCTGTTTCGGTTTTTTTTGCTGACAACCATATAATGTTATATTTTTCTCTTATGCAAATACATTAAATAAATAGCTTTTGTGAAGAAACAAACTGGATTTAGCTTCAAATTTCAAAGATGTTGTTGAAAAAACGAAAAAAAAACACTATTTTTGAACTTTAATATCTCCCAAAGCGTAAAAAATCGCAACCTGGCATTTTCAGTAAAAATTAAGCAATACTCGATAAACAAAATGTCAAAATTTGAGAAGGGTATATTTTGGTGTTTTTTTTTTAAATTTCTTCATTTTAGTTGAACATGATTTTTTCTATAACTTTTTTAATGCATTGAACTTGTGTTTTGAAGACTTGACGGCTTTGGCAAAGTTGTTTATCTTGATAAAATAAACAACTCTTCTTAAGACGTTAAAACTAAACAGCTTACTGTTTTCGAGTAATATGAAATACCAGAAAAAATGTGAAAATAAGTGTTTTAATTTTAAATATATTGTTTAAATGCATATACCTCGAAAACAGTAGGCTGTGGAGTTTTTACGTATCAAGAAGAGTTGTTTATTTTATCAAGAAAAACAACTTCAAAACACCATTTCAATGCACTAAAATAATTTATAGAAAAAAAAATCATGTTCCATTAAAATGAAGAAATCTACAAAACACCAAAATATACCTCTCTCAAATTTTGATATTTTGCTTATCGAGTATTGCTTAATTTTTGCTGAAAATGTCAGGTTGCGATTTTTTGCGCTTTGGGAGATATTAAAGTTCAAAAATTGTGTTTTTTTTTCGTTGTTTCAACAATATCTTTGAAATTCGAAGCTTAACGCAGTATGTTTCTTCACAAAAGTTATTAATTTTATGCATTTGCATAACGAAAAATATAACATTATATGGTAGTAAGCAAAAAAAAAAAATACCGAAACAGAAAGAAAAAACCATATGTTCGACATTTTTTCTTTAACTCCATATAACTTGGAATCAGTAGACTGTGGAAATTTTACGTTGTTGAAAGAGCTGTTCATTTTGTCAAGATAAACAACTTTGCCCAAGACATCAAGTCTCCAAAACGTCAGAGAAAGAAGTTAGATTGTGGCACCATCTTTGCGGAAGAGTTTTGAACTATTAGTTTATGTCAATAGATGGTCCTTATTATTATGAGAAATTGATTGCCCAGTGTGCATAGGATGACAGCAGAACAAAAAAGCATAATGCATGATTTTATTACGAGAACTATTTTCTTTTTACAAGAGCAATTCAAGCTGAACTTTGCATTAAGTCCTAAGTATGGAGTCGAGTTTCGAACGCCTCTGGATACGGTTGTGTCTAAATTTGCTCTCTGTTTTGTGCGTGCATTCTCTTTCATAGTTTTCGGCTGCATTAAGCCGAATTAGCGCTGGCACTCTGCCTCCCGAACGGTTATACGTGTGTGAGTGATGGTTTTCTCGCTTTCCGAGAAGTTTTAGAACCAAGAAAGAAAACATGATTCATCATGTTTGCAAAATTCCAAGCATCAGAAGATTTGGCGCTGCGTGGTTTGATTGTTTCTCCCGGACAAAAACTTTGTGGCATCGCGAGTGAAAATTTTAATTTCTGTTTATTTACGCGGTGATGAGAACGGCGCTGATCTATTGTTAGGGTTTTGCGATGTGCATTGCTTTTGTGCACGGAGTGTCGTGAAAAAAAAGTGAAGAAAAGTGATATTTGGTTGTTGTGTGTTTGGAGTGGAGAGAAAAATATGCGTGGAAGCATCGGGAATGCGCTCCCGGGTGAAGTGATTTGGTGAGTACGTTCCAGTTGAAGATTGTTGACACGTGTATTTGGGGTGATGCAAATTATGGTTTAGATGACGCATGGCTTCAAACATTTTGTGTATCCAAATAAAACATATTACATACTAAATACGCACAGGGCATCGTCTGCTGACCATTGCTGCGGGTATATCGTGGGAGTCCCAGGTACCCGGTTCAAGCTTTAGTTGGCGGCGGTGGCTCTTCTTGACTTTCTATCCCCTGAGTAGTTAGTGTGAATAAGGGCGTCTATGTGATGTTTTGCTGTACCTGTTGTGGACATCTAGTGCATCCTGTTCCCTTAACTTGTTGAGGACACCCTGTCTTGCCTCAAAAGTTACCCTTTTTGAAGTACTAGTCTTCACAACATAAAGGGCACCATTACGGAGCATGAGATTTGATCAAATTATTCGCAGTTCTACTTGTCCAACGCCCCCGGCTGGGTGAGGGATAGAGGATGACACACACACACACACACAACTTTACATTAGGTCCTAAGTAACATTGATCGATTCTCTTCGTCGACTTTCTCTTTCGTTAATAACTTATTCACAGAACCGTTTCTTGATGTATTTGTCGTATTGGATGCTAGATAAAAGCTTTTTTTTATCGATTTATGTGCTGAAAATACTTGGGCATGTCTTTACATGACCGTGGGGATGCAAAGAAAAAGTCGACGAAGAGAATCTTACAATGTTACTTAGGACCTAATGCTATGTTCAGCTTGAATTATTTTTTTATTAAAGAGCAAATGTATATTCCTATTCTACGGGTGCAACCGATGAATTTTACAAACATTTGGAAAAGTTTTGAATGGTTTGACCTTTATGAAAAGTTATGCGTGATTTCAACTTTTTTGTCCTAGAACTGTCACCATTCCATGTATTTCGACCACGATTCGACAGTGGCACCCCATGTATATGCGAGCGAGAACGGAAGAATTATAGAGATTGCTGACGTTTTTTTACGCACACTACGTCGCGTATACGTATACACGAAATGTTTTCATGCTCATGCTAACAATTTTGTTGATTTTCTTTGCGCTCCGCTTGGAAGTACCGGAAAATTTTGATTCTATTCTATGTTGTAAAAATAAACTGCCTATTTACATTTCTGACAAGTTGCAACTGAATGCTTATAATTGTTTTAAAATAACTGTTTCATAGCCAACTAGTTTTATTGCGGTTTTAAAAGGGCTATTCAAATTGCTTTTTTTTATACTTCAAAGCAATCATAAAACCTTTCATAAGTGAAAATAGCATAAGCATCAGTTGGTTTTTTCATTAGCTTTATAGGGGTTTTGTAGTAGCTATAAGAATGATTCATTACTTGCATTGTATATGACCGTCATAAAGCTGTAGGTAATGGTTGCAGCTGCAATAAAACCTTTATAAATTTTGAATATAGCCAAGTAGCTCTAGATTTGTTACTTGGGCCAATATTCATGAATATTAGATACTCTATGTTCTTCAAATCCTGACTGATAAAACAAAACTATTTGTTTAGCCTGAATGAACCAAAAAAAAACATAGATTACATTCGGGAAGCCCCTTTTGATTATCTGACGCAGAAAGTGGTGAAATTTGGCTGTGCTTAGCTACGCTACTGAATGTATGGTTATTTGAACGACCTGTAATACCATGAATATTCGACCCTTTTGTACTCGGCCGAGCATGTTTGTCTCAAATTTATCTTCCCGTTAGAAAAATACATTTTAACTGCTCCTTTACCATTATGTACAAAAATACCAAATACTTAAATTATTTTTGCATGTGGACGGAAAGCTGAATATTTGGTCTAATATAATTCTCGATGAATTACTCATCACTGTGCATGAATTAAATTGCTATCCACATGGTTTCTGTAAAAATGTTTAACATAAAACAGCAAAAAAGGTTATATTTCATCTAATTCCAATTAATTAGTTTTGGTTTCCATGACAGATACGTATCTCGGCTACAATGTGCAGTGTTCATCAGTATCATTTCCTCTAAAGAACATATCAAAACCGAGCCCCATGAAGTACTCATCTCCTTGGTAAAAATGTCAAGATCAGAGGTATAAAAATGAAACTAGAACGTAAAGAATCGGAGCCTGCCTAACTAATAAAAACCAAAGATTTAAGTAAACTAAAGGAGAACAATCTTTACAACTCTATAATAAAGATAATTCCCAAACGCTTGCCCGAGCAGGAAAAAAAACTTAGTTATACCAAATTCAGATATGAAAATAGTTGGCATTTTCGAGGGGACGTGTCTGCTTTTGTGGGCAGTACGTTTGGTTGTCGGTTTGGTGTGGTTGGTGGTTCGCACGCGCGCTGTGGCGCCGCCATCATGTAGGGGAAAATTTCTCCTATCTGATGGTGGTGTTGGCATGCGTGGGCGGGATGCTGGTTGCGCCGGATTGACGATGGGATGCATTGTTTGCGGGAGTGGATGCGTCCCTTCTGGGGAGTATTCGAGATTTATGTATCTTCATCGTTCATCGTTTCATTTGTCAGAGTGATGACCACGGTCGCATGATGCATGTTCCTCGGCTTTTTACGGTTAGGTGTATACGAATAATTCACTATGATTTTATTTCCATCTTGATATAGTTTGCATCCTAGGTCCTATTATATTATTATTAAATATTCATTGATAAATATTTATAACAGGGTCAAAACACAACTGGAAGAAGCAACGTAACATCATTTAATTTTCTCCAATGTATGTTTAACGTTTATATGACAGTGAAATTAACCATTTAATTTTTCCTTTTCAGGATAAAAAGTTACATAACTTATTGATATATTTATTTGTATATTTGTAAATAATTATTTAATCAAATTCTGAATATGAGTGATGAGGAAGCTTATTGTGTTCGCGAGCCCTCCGTTTAGGCTGGACGCATTGATTTAAATCTTTAAGTTTATTTTCAGCTCTTTGACATTTTTAGATTAATATTATAATGATTCACTCTTTTCAGCCTTCGTTCAGGAAAATATAAAAAACATTGGAATGCATGACTACAATTGCATAAAAACTGTTAACTGTCCAAATAACCTCGATTTTTCTGACTATTGATGCATTATGAAAGTTTACCAATATTTAAAAAAAAAAGCATTCAATATTGCGTTAAGAAATTCCATGGTGCATAATAAAGTGTTTGTTTCAATTCCAATAAAAAATCAGAAGTTGAAATCAGTTGAATGTATTGAGGTTAACTGAAATCGAGCTTATTTGTATTTTGTAATACTTGTTTATTTAACATTATTTTACATATTGCATGACTAGTAAATTAGTTTTATTTCACATTTTTAAAATCTCATTATATCACTATATAATTATCACTATATAAAACTATAATTTTCATTTCTAGAAAAAAGTTGTCCTGGAGATCCTGAAGGACCAGAAGGTGTATCAAATAGCTTATCATTGTTATTTACTTTTTATCTTATTATAATATAATATGAATTTGGCCGGTTGCTTTTGGTGCAGCTCCACTTGGTTATTTGGCTGAGATCATTCCTTTTTATTTATTTATACAGTAACCCCTCCCTATCGTTTAAACATCGATTCAGCTTATCGTTTGCCAAAACGAACCTTGCTGCAAACCCTACTCTCTTACCCAACATCGCAGTGACTCCTCGTGGAAGTGCAGAGGATTTCTCGGCTTCCATTAAAGCGAGTGTCACGTCAACACATTCCTACCCATTCCTTTCTTGACCTGCGTTCAGGCGCGGCTGGTGCTGGTATTGCCTAATTTGAGATCACCAGTTTTTACACATTGAGGATGATTGCTAGTCCCAAGCATCTTCTATTAGTTCTCTGTGTAATTACAGCTGATCTGTCAATAACAGAGTAGCAACCGTGGGCGGTCAATCATGCTCATGATCCAAATTCAGATATGAATATAGCATAACTGGGAACCTAAATATGATATTAGTGAGGCTGACATAAGAGGTCAACTACCAAAAATGATACATCAGAAATGTTCTACGAATAACGAACTAGTAAATAATTTAGTTATTACAATAACAATAGGATTACGCTTTTTTAGATGCCAGAATACCATGGTTTGTTATTTTGAAGGTTTTCTAATACCAAATCAATAACTATTTGAGGTGCTATTGTCTAAAAACTGAAAGATCACAATTTGTTATTTTGGAATTCATTTGATATTTTACAAAATATTTCGATAACTAAATAATATCAAAACAAGGTTTTATACCACAAGCATACCCAAATCGGGTATCATACAACATTAAGATATTCATTTGTTATACATTAGCTATCGGTTCCTGCTCGGGTGTATAACCGTTCTGTTACAAAGGTCCAATACAATATTTTAAATATGCACCATGTGATCGAGCATTCAAATAAATTTTTGTAACACTTCCCAGACAACCAGAAGTCGTATAACAATGTACAGAAAGTATCGTAAATAACTACAGTTTAAGTCAACATCGCAAAAAAGTATGACATAAAGGGTGATACGGTCAAAATTTGGTCTATATCAACTTGACGTATTTCTTTCAATTTTGCATTTAAAAAACCTGAACACCCCTCATTTTGAAGGTTTGTGTGTGTAGAATGTTGCTCCTATTTTGATTTTGGAATTCACTCTTCAGTTTTCAAAATGCCGTCCAACCAAGAAGAGCAGCGTATCAAAATTTTGCTCGCGCATCGCGAAAATCCGAGCTACTCGCACGCAAAGTTGGCACAATCGCTAAAAGTTGCCAAATCAACCGTTACAAATGTAATTAAAGTGTTTGGGGAACGTTTGTCGACAGCCAGGAAGTCTGGATCGGGGGGAAATCGACAACCGGAAGCCGCTGAGACGACAAAGAGAGTTGCCGGTAGTTTCAAGCGAAACCCTAACCTCTCTCTCCGAGATGCCGCAAATAAGCTGGGTGTATCGTCTACAACCGTGCATCGAGCCAGAAAACGAGCCGGACTATCGACTTATAAGAAGGTAGTGACTCCAAATCGCGATGATAAACAAAATACGACGGCCAAAGCGCGATCCCGGAGGCTGTACACGACGATGCTGACGAAGTTTGACTGCGTGGTAATGGACGACGAAACCTACGTCAAAGCCGACTACAAGCAGCTTCCGGGACAGGAGTTTTATACGGCAAAAGGAAGGGGAAAGGTAGCAGATGTTTTCAAGCACATGAAACTGTCAAAGTTCGCAAAGAAATATCTGGTTTGGCAAGCCATCTGTACCTGTTGCTTGAAAAGCAGCATTTTCATAGCTTCCGGGACTGTCAACCAAGAAATTTACGTGAAAGAGTGTTTGAATAAACGTCTGCTGCCTTTCCTGAAGAAACACGGTTGTTCCGTACTGTTTTGGCCGGATTTGGCATCTTGCCATTACGGTAAAAAGGCCATGGAGTGGTACGCCGCCAACAACGTGCAGGTGGTTCCCAAGGACAAGAACCCTCCCAACACGCCAGAGCTCCGCCCAATTGAGAAATACTGGGCTATTGTCAAGCGGAACCTAAAGAAGACCAAAAAAACTGCTAAGGGCGAGCAGCAGTTCAAGGCAAACTGGCTTTCTGCGGCGAAGAAGGTGGACAAGGTGGCTGTACAAAATCTGATGGCAGGGGTCAAGCGTAAGGCCCGGCAATTCGGATTTGGAAAAGCGGAAGCCTAACTGAATATTTTTCCTGAATTTTATACTAATTGAACTTGAAAAAGAAATTTAATTTGATTTTTTTAATAAACGATTTCACCGATTTACACGCGTTTTCCCTTGACCAAATTTTGACCGTATCACCCTTTACATCGCATTATGTTTAAGTTAAATCGTATAGAATGCAAATTTCCGACTTATATACGACGAATGTTTTTTCATCGTACTGTATCACAAATTAAATCGGATTACATCGTAAGGTTTTTCAATTTGAATTTGTTATTACAGATTGAATCGTATATAATGTCAAATCAACTCGTTTAAAAAGAAATTAAAATTTGCACGTATATGGCCTCCACTTTTGTAGGTATAGGCCCTTTTTTTGCATTGTATATGATTTGTTTGTTTGTATATATGTTTGTATATCACAGAAACAACATTAAATATACGTACATTCTTGTTGTCTGGGTTGCGGTGAAACCCACTGGGCAGACGATACGGCCATGCTTAACGGCCGACTGCTGAATAAGGCGCGCATGGTCGCGGCAAAATGGTGACACGGACTCACTGGTGATGAGCTAAAGGGTTCTGCGATGCTTTGAGAACGGCCATCGTTCACTTTATCTCAGGCGAGCGTGTAGACCAGAAGTGTCTGTGGAATACATTTTAACAGAATACAGTGCGAGTAGTGAATCAAGGTGAAGTGTAAATCACCAATTCACCTGATTCAGGTAAAGTCGAAGTCATCCTCTAAATTGGTCCTAGGCACTAATGGTTGTTACCTCCTCGCTAGGACCTTTCTTTTCAACCAATCAAATGGTTTTCTGGTTGGCGAGTCAAAGACCGCCATTGCACGCTACGGTCTAGGTGACATTGAGTTACCTTGACCTAACCGTAAAGGACATCGTTCTCGGGCTGAAGGCCCTAAACGTCAAGGAGAATTTCCCTTTCCGGTTCGACAGAGGGTGGCCTTGCCGTCGTCAATCGGCTTCGTCAGAAGGAAGCGCCTGTGCATCGGAACCATCTCCACAAACCGCTATACCAGCCCCGGTTAAACCAACCCGCCATCGCACTACAGCCGACGTTCGGTCAGCTTCGCTTCGTCCGCCATTGTCGGAATTGTACCGGAATTTCACCGAGCGGTGGTACCACCATCTTGCCGACAAGATCGGCCTTTAAGGATCATTCCGGAACCACAGCGAGCGCTCGCTAGTCTGCAGTCGTCGTAGTCGCCATCGTCATCACACTATCGGTAATAGGAGAAAATACAGTGTTTAAATTGATCCGCGTTGTGTTTCAGTTTAATTGAAAGCTTGAGTGCCTTACCCAAGCAGGAATCGATAGCTAATCGATAACAAATGAATATCTTAATGTGGTATGATACCAGATTTCGGTATGCTTGTGGTATAAAATCTTGTTTTGATATTATTCAGCTATCGAAATTTTTTGTTAAATATCAAATTAATACCAAAATAATAAAATGTGATCTTTCAGTTTTAAGACAATTACACCTAAAAGAGTTATTTGATTGGTACTAGAAGACCTTCAAAATAACAAACTATGGTTTTCTAGCATCTAAAAAAGCGTCTGTTATCCGTTTGTTATAACTAAATTATTTATTAGTTCGTGATTTGTAGAACATTTTTAAGGTATTATATTTGGTATTTTACCTCTTATGTCAGCCTCACTAATACCATATTTAGGTTGCCAGTTATGATATTTTCATACCTGAATTTGGTATTCATAAGTTATTTTTTCCTGCTCGAGTTTTCATCCGCGTAGCCCCTCCAGTTTGCCCAGTAGTGCGCCGACTCTGAGACACAGTTCAAGGAGTGTCGTGCTGCTGAGTTGTTGTCGGGCAGAACATTAGTTTCAGGTGGTAGCCATCAAAATGACATGTACATAGTTATTGATGCACGGAAGAGACCTTTAAAACTAGTTTTTTGTGAATATGTATCAGACTGTATCGTCTTGTTCATGGTTGATATACTAAATCAAATGATCAGAATGCAAACATAATTTGGAGAACTTAGAACATCTTTTATCTATGAACGTGAAACCTAAACGATACGCATAAACTCTTAAAATTGGGTGGATAATGCTGCTGAGGTTGTCGTGAATATTCTGGTTGATCTTGAGGATTCCATGATAATAGAACATCTTAAATACACAAACATCTATCGTATCAGATACGCTTTAACACCATCACATTGGGCGGATATGTTTCATATATAAGAACATTGTCTTAGACGATGTTGATCTAGTAGCTCATTTGATCTTAACTCTTGTATGATTTGGAGGTCCTAGAGCATCTAATATACATAGAAATGGTTCGCAACTGATGCGTAAAGATTTCAGGAAACTGTTTGGACATGTTTCGTTGTCTCAGTTGTGGTTGATATAGTAGACAATTTTATGTGAACTCCAGGACGATTTGGAGATCCTAGAAGATCTGATATATATAAAAGGAATCATAAATGTTGGCGTTTTGACTAATGAGTCTACTTGGACATGTGAACGATTTAGAAAAGCTAGAATATTGTATGGCCATGATCAGGCATGGAAAATCATTTGCATTCATTTCGTGCATTAATTTACATTAATTTGCCCCTAACTATTTTCATCAAGCAAATTCCACAAAATGATGTATGGAAGTTTTGTAGGTTTTATTATAAACTACAGCTTTTGTTAACAACTCAAATCCGAATCTCTTATGTATGACGAACCAGAGCGAACAGATGCCACTACTTTTTTTTTTCAGTTAATGTATATTACATTCACTGAAAAACAGTAACAAGTTCTGCCCGCTATAATTCTTGATACATAAGAGATACAGATTTGAGTTAAAAGTGATAGCTAAAAGCAAAACCTACTAAAGTTCTATACATCATTTTGCGGATTGCTGTTGATGAAAAAAGTTAGACGCAAATGAATGTTAATGATTTGCCATGCCTGGCCATGATAATTGATTTAGAATGATACATCTAGTTTTTATGAACATGACTATAAGTACAATATCATAGCGGCACCAGTGGTGTAGTGGTAAGCGTGATTATCTCTCACCCCAGCAGGCCTGGATTCAATCCCAGTCGGCGCCACCGGGATGTTCTGAAGCATAACATCTCTGATCATGCCTTCCTTCGGAAGGGAAGTAAATCCGTTGGTCCCCGGTTCATGAGTTGATGGGATGAGTAAGGTCCAGGTGTGAGAGCTACCTCCCTGGCGTCGGTAGCATTGGTGAGCAGCACGGAAAACAGGATCGACGGATAAACAAATCATGGAAAACAAAAAATACCACACCATAAATAAGACCCGTGCCTTGATGATTTTAGCGATATATTCAACACTCTAGGATAGGTTTGATGGCCTAAGACATCCCAAAAAATTGATGGCCGATATTTTGCTTTTTTTTTGTATGACTTTCGATTAAAATACCCTGAAAAATCTTCACTCCCTACTTAAAATATGTAAAGAAAAAAGTTCGTTCGTTAATTGACCTGCATTGGGACACGATATAATAAAAAAGGGTGCTATTGGCAAATACAATGAGGCTGCCTTTGGTAATTATTACAAAGTCGAGTTGATCTCCAACATTTCCAAACAAAACTCGGTGAATAGAATTAGAATTTAGGGGAAATGTCTCTAATGTTGGCCTATGGATCTAAGATTGGGCCCATCGCTAAAAATCTGCTATTTATCAATTTTATCTAGATGAACGCGTTATTGGGACGTTACTAATGGATATTTTGGTTGCTATTGAAAATTTAGTCGATTGCTGAATTTATGTATGGGCCCAAATTAGGGACACTTAGGCCGACATTACCTGCATTTCCCCTATCTTGAATGTGAATGAGAGCAACAAATTAAATTTTCGCTATCTTACACACTATACAAATCATCCCACAAACCACTGTTTCATACCAAAAAAAAAGGCCATCCCACCTCAAAACAAAGCCTCTTCCATTAAATTTTTTAATAAGCAGTAACGATGACAAAAGCACAAGAAACTTCACCGTTCTTCTAAAACATATTGCGCACACTGGACGAACAAGCGACTGACTACCCTGTGCTTCCCGTTTCGTAGAATGGCACCAGTTTCTGCAAAGATAAATTATTGTCTCGTGCTTTTTTTTCCGCAAAATTCCTGTGAGCAGCAGTACCTACAACGAAATTCGTCAAACATAAAATTACTCAGTCTGTAGACAAGTACTTCGTCGTCCGTCCCCGTAGGCCTCCTCATTGTTTGCCCCCTAACAAACCTCACATCCTTTCATACGAGTTTATACGAGAAAAACCTACTTACCCAGTTTCAAGCATTTCTCCACATCAATGAGGAGGATGATGATGATGATGATGATGACAGGCAGCATCAGCAGTGGGGTGGAAGACCACCCGAAAAATGAGCAAAAATTTTCATCAAGCCCATGGCCGTCGTCGTTGTCGTCGTCGTCGTCGTCGTCGTCGTCGTTCTTGCTGGGTTGAACTGACTTGGTGGAAAGCATTACGTCTCCGAACGGGTGCAGGATGTTTGCGACAAAGCAGTCCCTGCTAAGTGGATTGAACCACATTAGGGGTCATTATAATTTCTAGCATACAAATTTCAACGACGACGACAGAGAGGGCAAATGGTGTGTATTTTTTTTTTATCATTATGATTAGAGCACACTGGAAGATTTTAAAGCAACGGCCCACGCATGCGAGAAGATATGCTTTCAGCCAGATGAAACTGTTCAATTTTTGGGCACAACTGCTGCCTATGGGCCATTTGTATGCGGACGTGCATTTTGTTGTGTGCCTCCGGAGAATGACATTTCCCTGAAATGATCACGGTAATGAGTTACCAGGAATGGTGATCCTTGGAATGACACACAGTTTGGGCTGATTGTGGAATCAAATTTCAGTCCAAAAAAAAAAGAAGAGTTTTCCCATCTCTAAGATCGAATCATATTCCAAGGAACATCTTCCCTGCCGGAAGCCAGTTGTCAGCATTTTTAAGTAGTCGAGCAAACAACCCTTTCACGTTCGTTGGAAATTGCCCTCCAATATTTACGGATTTTGCTACCCAGCATAAGCCTCGTCGTTAAGTTGTTTTTAGAATGGTGGTTGCAAAAACTTCAAACCCCACTCGTGACAAGCGACAGTGGTGATGAGCTTTCGGTCGTCGGTCAATTTGCTACTAAAATCTACAGCTTATTACATTGTGATAACACAGGCTTTTCAGTTGGCATGCGAGGCACGGGAAACTTTAAGCGATTTTCTTCACCCATTTGTCGCATCCACCCGGGCGGATCAAGCAAGTTAATGACGCAGCGAGTGCCAAAGTTGCTAGCGCCTGAGTCTAGCAACATAATTGCGATTCGCAACTCTAATCTGTTTGCCGCTATAAAGTGGTGCGATTTATGGGAATGTTTTATCTTATCAGCAAAAATTTCCTAGCGACGACGATATGATCACGAGTTGCTCCAAATGCTGAGCAACAACGGCGTTGCTGCGCTATATGTAACCCTTTATTGTGAAAGTGAAACGGTGCCACTAGGTTTTTGCGAATGGGCTTGTCTTGGTTTTCATGAGCAGATATCCTCCTTCCGGGTTGGGGGACTGGCTGTTATGTTAATCTAGAATATTGGATGTTGAGGGGGCGGGGGTGCTCGATTTCTTTATATCTACATACAATATGGAAGAATATGTTGTACGAATTATGTAAAGCGCACTTCAGATAGAATCCAAACCCACAGTTTATTTCATAGCAGAGCTCCTAAAATTGTCTTTATGATTCTTGAAATTTAAAAAAAGGTGTGTCAGGAAACGGGAAAATACAATTGAACTTACCTTGTAGGACAACCTATCTACTTTTTTTCGATGATCTAAAAAATGATCTCACTCCAAATTAACGAAAATCCAAAGTGGTCAGCTTCAAAAATCACAAAAAACGTTGGAATCGGTCACACGAAGAAAAAAGCTTGTCCACGGCACGAGGAAACGTCTTCGGCAAGTTTATATTCAGTAAGGCACCACAAAGGACCCTAGAAGTTTTGGTCAAATTTGGCAAGCTTCTCTACAGCCGGGATGTACTTCAGTGAGAGACAACGGGGTGGATTCCATAGAGAAAAACAAAAATCTTCCCAACTGCCCCCGATTCCGTTCGATCGAACAGTATTGGGCGATTGTCAAGAGGAATCTCAAGAGGACCGGCAAGGTGACGTGGGATGCTGAGGTCAACTAATTGTGGAAAATGAGAACGCGATTTCCTCAGAGAACATTCGGAATTTTTTGGTTATTTTTTGTTGAGAAAAAGCAATAAATAAGCTTCTTATTGGCTACTCAGTATTTTTCTTGCGTAAAGCAATCTCGAGATTGATGTAATTTCTTGCACAATTTAGATTTTATATGATATGATATGGACAACTATCAGTAGACTGTGGACTATGCTCGCTGTTCGAATTGATCAAGTTTAATAACCTTCAATTGTACTCACCCGGCCATTGTGTACTTCCACGAGATAAATGAGAATCTCCTTCGAACAACAGGATCATACATGAGCATGAGTATGAGCATGATTGACCGCCCACGGTTGCTACTCTGTTATGGCCAGACCAGCTGTAATTAGACAGAGAACCAACACACGATGCTTGGGATTAGCAATCATCCTCAATGTGTAAAAACTGGTGATCTCGAATTAGGCAATACCAGCGCCAGCCGCGCCTGAACGCAGGTCAAGAAAGGAATGGGTAGGAATGTGTTGACGTGACACTCGCTTTGATGGAAGCCGAGGAGTCCTCTGCACTTCCACGAGGAATCACAAGGATGTTGGGTAAGAGGGTTGGGTTTGCAGCAGGGTTCGTTTTGGTAAACGATAAGCTGAATTGATGTCCTAACGATCGTATAACGCGAAGGAGCTTGGGATTGAACCCACGGTCTTCTGTTCAGTAAGCAAAAACGTTTGCTACTAGGCAAACGAGCTCCTTTTTAATCATCGAGTTGCTATTATTACCATGTAGTCATATTAACAAATAAAACCAGGCTTGCAATTTCTCATTACAGCCAAAATGTTAACTTTTGGAATCATGAAGCTATGAGATACCATAATGATAATTCTTACTCGCAAGAAGCAAGAATGGGTGATAAAGCTTGTGTATGACATACTCAATTTATCAATTTTGCTTTCAGAAGGTCACAACCAGTGCTGCACAATTTCGACAATACACGGTGATACTCAAAATTCTGCTTTGGTCACTCGTTTGAGCTAACAGTCATCGTCAAGGCAAACCATGTCAATTGTCAGTGGCATTTTTGTCAGTGACGAACATGTGCTGATTTGTTTATTAGCTAAATTTAAAATAAAATTAAATGTCTTGAGGAAAACATTCACATGGAGCCATTAAAGTGAACAAGCATCTACGTCCTGAACAGCTTGGATAACAATAATGTGACTCAGAATGCAAGAAATTACCCTTTCTGTTACCAGGTGAATCTTTGTCATTGACAAAAAAATGAATGAGATTTTGACAAAGATTTTTTTGAGAATCAAGTCTATCATTGACTATGTGACAAACAATTTTGTCAATATCGCGAAAAAAGTCTGTCAATGACAATAACAAATCTCAGCACTGGTCACAACTACCGATTTTATGATCTCTGATTGCTCGCTCATCACGTTGCTCATCGTAGCTAATCGCTATTGCGATCCTCTGAAAGCCATTAGTTTGAACTAACATGTTCTATGTATCATACATATACTTAACCTTCTCTTCTTGCATCTTGCCAATAAGAACTACCATAAAAATATCCTCACAGCTTCACAAATCCGAGAAAAAAGCAGCATTCCAGTTGTAATGAGCATTTGCCAGCTTGAATAAAACGATTGACGAATCTTGATGTGGATGGGCTTGAGATTAGACTCAGGATGTTCTGCTCAGTAAGCAAAAACGGTTGCTCTAAGGCCAACGAACCCCTCATATCACATCATACCGTTACTCAAGCTGTTATAACTATTCAAACCCGGCACCGACGACAACGAAAGGTTTAGCAAAATACACGATAAACAAGCGATCTTACCATACATTTTTTATATGAAAGGACCTGGGACCGCGTTTTTCTGCTCAGTAAGCAAGCCACTGCAACCGACGATCTTTCAATTCCGAAAACAAAAGGCTACGAAAAAGTATTTAGATCTTGATTAAATTCGACTATCACGCGACGTTCAATGTTTCGATTTGCTCTTTACGCATTGTTCAGGCAATCATAACAAGCTATGACCGACGTGACGATTGTTTAAAGTAACATGAGTATTATTGTACAAATTTCAGTAGATTGTAAAAGTTACCTCATTATTCTGCAGCGCTATCGTTTTTTATTTCTGGATCTTGAGTTGTTTTGGTGATATACTTACTTGCGGCATACTATTTTGGGCGGCCATATAGGCGTGTACTATGTAGGGTAGCTCATCTCTCGTCGTGATGTTGGGATATAGCAGACAAATTAGAGACGAAACATTAGGGAGGAAACAAAGAGGTGTTTGCATTAGTTATATCTAAACAAACAAAACAAAAGAAGAGCAGAACAATAAAAAGAGAATAGAGATAAAATGGAAAACAAAGAAAAAGAAACGTAGGAAGATTATTGAAAAAGTATAAAAACAATACAAAGAAGCATAGATCAATTACTAGGAAAACAGAACTACTTCATAACTAAAAGTGCAATGAATGAGCGTTAGTTTCGGGATCATTTTAGTGTTAGAGTAATGATCGTTTTGATCCTTAGTCAACCCTGCCAGCCTCTCCAACACTAGTTGCAGGCAGTGGTTGTTCAATCATGCGACACTGTAACTACTACTATGTTAGAGGTATGATTCGTCAAGTTTATACAACTCAATGTTTCAATTGACGTAAACTATTTATCGTGCAATTACAAAACCTAACCTAACCTAAAATTACAATTGTATGGCAATATTATATTTCTTATATAAATAGGGGCCTCCCTTAGCTCAGTCGGTAAAGGTGCAGCTACAAAGCAAGACCATGCTTGAGGTGGCTGGGTTCGATTCCCGGTCCGGTATAGGAATTTTTCGGGTTGGAAAATGTCTCGACTTCCCTGGGCATAGAAGTATGATTGGACTTGCCACACAATTATACTAATGCAAAAATGGTACAAGCATCGAAAGCTCTCAATTAATAACTGTGGAAGTGCATCTAGAACACTAAGTTGAGAGCACGCAATAAGCTTATATGCGATATGCAATAAGCTTGAAATGCGATTAAGAAGAAGAAGATATAAATAACAAAAACAAATGCAAAATGAAACTTGACAAACCATCGTCAAACCCCCCGTTCTAGGGCAGGGCAATAGGGAGGATTATTGTCACAAGAACAAGAACAATTGAGCCATATGTGTTAACTCAAGGCAACGGAGGCTTAACAAAGTAATCAAACAAGTTGACATAAATCTAACCAGGGTCCAGGCCAAGGAAAAAGCAAGCAGCCACCCAAGATAGAAGTGTTTCACGTTGGCCCCATGCGTTACTTAAGGTGCACAAGATACCTGACTGATTAAGTGAGGGAATGTACATCGTTGGATAGCAATAAATAATAAATAAATAATACTAATGAAATAACTAACGAATGGAGGAATTTGACTACCCAGCCATGCAATAGTCTCATTCCGTGCCTTATGGCAACTTGATTAGTCTATTGCGCTCATCTTCTGGTACCACCCAGGGGAGACTTAGTCCTGTACCCAATGCTTAATTTATCTCCATTCCACTCAGCTACTCGCAATTTCTTGTGATATAGTGGGCGGAATATTATTACATGAGATAATTCAATGCAGACGTCTTTCCAAATTTGGCAGATCGACAGGTAATCGGTGAGTTACCACGATGGTTGCTTATCAACAACTCGACATCATCTCATCGTCAACGCATGCTATGAGAATTTCCCATTTCAAACAATAACGAAATGACGTCATCGAGCTATCGATCCTCTCTCCCCTTCGAACAACAGGATCATACAACCGGTCAATAACTGGCCATCCAACAGGCGGTTGTTCAAATGAGTGGGGAAAAGAGCCCGCCCTCTATTCGCGAAATGTTAAAGACAGGGAGTTGAAATTCACACTCTCCCATCCATTACACTTCAATCGGGTGGATCCTCCCATAAACAACTTTTAATTTGTCTTATATTAATGATATAAAGCTTATTGCATATTCTTATCCCATATAAGCTTATTGCGTGCTTTCAACTTAGTGTTCTAGATGCACTTCTACAGTTATTAATTGAGAGCTTTCGATGCCTGTACCATTTTTGCATTAGTATAATTGTATCGCAAGTAAAATCATACTCTATGCCCAGAGAAGTCGAGGAATTTTCCAACCCGAAAAATCTCTCGACCGTAAGGGGAATCGATCCCAGCCACCTCCAGCAACGTCTTGCTTTGCAGCTGCAGGGAGCTAAATGAGGCCCCTACGCTTCTTCTTCAATCGGTGTTTAAAACAGCTGTCTCACCGTTCCGTCTTTATACAGCTGCGGAAACCCGCATCAACCACCACTCTAGCTGCTCCGACTGGAGGGACCCCATCAGAGAAAAAAAAAAGAGCTGCGACCACTTTCCATCAACAATCACTCGCGACACAACGGCTTCAGTTCACCAGTAACAGTCTGAAAGACGCAGCACTAGTCACTTACCGGCAGTGCTGCAAAATATCAATATCAATACCTACAAAATGCTAAATTTCACTAGTCGCATGATGTCAGTAGCAATTCAGACAGCTAGAATATCAATATCATTCACCTCAATGTCAGTGCGCAAATGTCATTGACATCGTAAAGGGATCACTGATTTTCAATGTTCTACCTTAAATGTTTATTATATACGTCAGCTAATTGAGTACCGATATTTAGAAAACTCATCAGTAGCATTAAAACAATGTTGATTTATTGAGATAAAAGTAATATTTTCAACTTTTTAACTAGTGATACTCATATGGATAGTAATATCAAAGCCGTACCACCTGATATCATGCCTACTACAAATATCAGTGTCGGAGGTGAAATTCAATGCTAAACCAATATCTTATGTCAATTGACATTGTTAGACAGCACACAACACTGCGAACCGGCCGAATCAAATCGCGACCAACGCTGAAATCAGAACCGACTACTCTTGCGACCGAAAACAAACGCGTCTAATGGCGGCCATGGCACGCTTCGATGACATAAGCACAATTCATATTTTGGTCCAAACTTCAAAAAATATATTCCTGAATCGTAACTGCAACCTATTCTACTGGATGAAATAAATTGATTCTGCATAGAAAGTTTGAAAAGTTGAGTCTCAGCAAAGTCAATCCACACCAAATAGTGGAAAATTATATCAATTTCAAATTTTACCTCTCAGTCAATGTCCACAATGTTCGCTATAGGCAACATCAAATTTGTACTAAATTAGTCCATTTTGACAATAACCTAATTCTTCAAAATGGCAGATTTTTTATTGTCCAATTAATTCAGAAAAAAAACACACTTTAAAGAATCGAAAATGTTTGTCAAAAATTAAAATTAAAATTCGGATATTTCAGTTAGGCTACTCAAAACCTAAGTCAGCATATTGTCTTTCCCGCCTTTTCATCTTTTTATTTTTTGCTGTTTGTGTTTGTATTTTTTATCAATAGTGATTTGACCTTCCGATCTTTTGACCTTTTGACCATTTCAACCTTCTGAGCATTCGACCTTCTGTCCTTTTTGATGTAGGACGACGTTTTTCTTTGCTACATATACTGGGGGTCACAGTACGAAATCAAAAATGTGACATGTAACGAAAATGAGGCAGTTTTCAAACGCATATTTCTCAAAAGCATTTATAGGAAGCATGTCATGCTATATGCCATTCGACGGAGAATTTATCCAGCAATTTTTTAATGTATTGTAAAAATAGAAGAAAGAAATTTTACGAGTAAAGAAGGAACTTTCATGGACCAGCCAGAAGCAAGGACGGTAAATTTGCCACTCACAGCGCTTTCTAGCAACACGATCGATCTGTTTGGAGCTCGGTCATAACACCAGAATAGAAGAAGATGAAGAGCAGTGGAAATGTTCATCCACACAAGGGTCTCTCAAATCGCTTCCTCCAGGTGCTTCCAGATTGTCAAGCTGGTCTAGATGAAAGTTTCAAAAAAACATTTTTTTTTTGGTCAGTGCGAAAAAAAATTGAAGGATTCTTTTCAGCACAGGAGTCTTCTTTTGTATAAAATGCGCAATGCAGTCTACCATGTCGAGAGAGTTGTTATAGCTTCATGCTAATTGAACGAGCTCAATCTCAAAGTCAGCCGTGGTCCAGTGAATCCGGGCGAAGACACCCGAATCCCAAATCAGCTACAATAAAAAAAACTTAAATGTGGATGCTCCCACTGCTTGTTGTTTATTTTTTTTAAAGAATCGATTAAATGTATGCGTCTAAACAAGAAATAAATTTCATGTGAATTTCATTTAATCTTTCATTATATTGATATATGGCATGCATATGATATTTAAGTAAGACCAAGAGTTCCACATCTAACTACAAGCTCATATACAAGCATGGGAAAATTCATTCCCTCGAGTGAGTACCACAGAAACAAAATAGCCATTCTTACTTACCAATAAATTGCTGGATGAGTGTAATTTTTTCCAGCCAAGTGACTCTGCTGATAAACTCGGAAATAACAGCAGTAGAAGGAATGAAGGATAAACTGAAAGGCAGTCGAACAATTTTCCCTACCTAGGTAGGATTGGGCGATCTTCAGAGAAAGATCAAACTTGACGGATCAATCTTATATTTGGCTCTAGAATCGATCCACTGATTAAATCGGTACCTAATAATCGAGCTGTGGTAGATCGATCTTATGGTTTTTATTTTAAATGACCTTTCTGGCGTTTATAACTCGCACACTTGCGCAATCCCATTTTCAAGTGCTTAGTTTACTATCCTCATTTTCGCTCTAGCCAAAAATGTTGGTTTGTTATTATTATCCTTACTTTCGGACTATACGTTTGTTTACGTTGGTACACCAACAAATTGTTTCCTTTATAATATTCGATTAAATGTTGTCGTGACGGTAAGAAACAATGAGCACATGGTGATGTATAATATCGGAAACGCAAATAGTGACGCCATTGTAGGGAGCGATACTGATGGGCCTTGGGTACGAAAGTGACCCGTTGGCTTTGTACCACTCCAAGACAACATTTGAATAATGGCACGAAGCTAGATCCGGCCAGAAGATCGTAGGGCCCTCGTGTTGCTTCAACAGAGGAATCATACGCTTCTGTAGACACTCCTTGAGGTAGATCTCCCCGTTTACAGTCCCGCTAGTCACGAACGGCGCACTCCGTTTGCCACATAAGCAGATCGCTTCCCAAATCATGTATTTCTTGGCAAACTTTGGAAGTTTCTGCGTCCTTAATTCCTCCGGAAAATCAAACTTGTGCTAGTCAGTTGAGAACAGTAGCCCGGAAAGCTGCCGGAAGTCCGCCTTGACGTAAGTCTCATCATCCATGATGAGACAATGAGGCTTTCCCACCGTATTTTGCCGTTCGTCACGATTTGGAGCCTTCTGCACTTTGTACGTATGCAGTCCCTCCCGGTCCTTGGCTCTCTAAACGAAAGACTTGGAAAGATTCAACTTTTTGGCCACAGCCCCGAACGAAGCATTGGGATTCCGCTTAAACGCTTTCACGACACGCTTGTGATCCTGATCACTAATAAAACATCCAATGCGGCTCCTTCCGTTCGATGCTCAGAGTTTCGTAGCATCGTTTAATCACACGACTCACCGTTGACTGCACGATTCCGAGTTGTTCTCCGATGCCCCGATGAGAGAGTTGAGGATTTTCCAGGTGCTTGCGTAAAATCAATTCGTGACCTTGTACTTCGGGTGACGCCATTTTTTCCAACTTTCGAAAAACTGACAGCTATAAAAATACAGTGCAAACAATACACTCTAAACAACTTCTACCCAAATTTTCAAGAGAAAATCCATATAGGTAATTTTCTAAAGAGTTTTTTCCGTGGATCACCGATGAAACCTGGAGGAAGATCGAGGAGCGGAGAGAAGCAAAAGCCATGATAGAGCGAGCAAGAACCCGAGGAGCCAAGAACGAGGCCCGTCAGCGGTATTCGGCTCTAGAGAGGGAAGTTAAGCCCTCCTGTATACGGGACAAGCGAGCGTGGGTGGACTCTCTGGCTGATGAAGGGGAGAAAGCCGCAGCAACTGGCGATATCCGCCTCCTCTATGATGTTTCACGACGCCTGAGCAGGGCTAAGATGAACCCAAGGGTGTCTGTGAAATACTGGACAGTTGCTCATCGACCCCACTGACCCCAGTTTCAACGGTCAACCAACCATCAACATCTCGGCATGATCCGCCAACGGTGAGGCGCGTTACTCGCGTCAACACTGAAGCTTCATCATTGCAGGAGTTAGAAGCAGCCATCCGAAGTATGAAGTCCAACAAAGCCCCGGGGGTCGATCGCATATCAGCAGAAATGCTCAAAGCTGACCCCATGCTATCCTTACAAATGTTGCATCAACTATTCGTCAATATCTGGAACACCACGACTTTTCCGGCTGAGTTCCCAAGTTCCCAAGAAGGGGGATACAACTGCATGCGACAACTGGCGAGGCATCATGTTACTGTGTATTGTTCTCAAAGTTCTGTGTAAAGTTATCCTCAATCGGATACAGGAGAAGATCGACGCGACTCTCCGACGACAGCAGGCATGATTCCGTGCTGGAAGATCCTGTGTGGACCATATTGTCACTCTCCGCATTATCTTGGAGCAGGTCAATGAGTTCCAAGTGTCCCTGTACTTGGTATTTACATTGACTACGAAAAAGCTTTCGATCGACTAAACCACGAAAACTTGTGGGGTACTCTGAGACGCAAAGGAGTCCCTGATAAGATCGTCAACCTCATTAAAGCACAGTACGAGGCTTTCTCATGCAGAGTGTTGTACAACGGAGCTTTGTCTGACCCAATTCGGGTAATCGCGGATGTGAGGCAAGGATGTATATTATCACCGCTACTGTTCATCATCGTAATCGACGAGATCATGGTTGGAGCCGTTGACCGTGTACCGAACCGTGGGTTGCTGTGGCAGCCTTTTACCACAGAGCATCTCAACGACTTCGATTTGGCTGATGATGTTGCGTTATTAGCACAACGGCGCTCTGACGTGCTGAGTAAGCTCTACGACCTTGTGGAACGCTGAAGCAGGTCTAACCATCAACGTCAACAAGACCAAATCGTTGGATGTCAACACGGAAAACCATTCCAATTTCACGGTAGCTGGGCAGGCAGTGGAGAAAGTCGAAAGCTTCCAATATCTTGGCAGCCAGATAGCGTCGGATGGCGGCACCAAGAGCAACATAGGTGCACGGATTAAGAAGGCGCCGGCTGCTTTTGCTAGTTTGCGAAATGTATGGAGAGCGAATCAGATCAGTCGACGCACCAAAATCCGAATTCCGAAAGAACACTCAGAAGCTGCAGGTGTTTATCAACCGATGCCTGCGGTACATAATTCGTGCCTGGTGGCCCCATAAGTGAATCTCAAATTCCGAGCTTCATCGTTTGTGCCATCAGAAGCCGATAGAGACTGAAATTCGTGAACGGAAGTGGAGGTGGGTCGGCCACACACTACGACGGAGCGGAAACGAAATCTGCAAGCAAGCACTGGACTGGAATCCAGCAGGACATCGCAGCAGAGGCAGACCCAGAGGCTCGTGGCGGCGGAGTCTAAATAGTGAAATTAAGAACGTTGACCGAAATTTTACTGTGGCACAGGTCAAGGCCAAAGCTAGTAATCGCCCAGGATGGAAATCTTTCACAAAGGCCCTATATATTATGTACGTCTCTATATATGCGTGGAGCAATAGGTCTAAATTAATATATTAAAAAAATATCTCAGAAGTCTTATCGATGTGCTGTCTTCGACAGAGTTGTTTTGAATCTTTTTTCAGAGATTTGGAGAAATATGAGAAATATTTGGATTTTTGGCAAGCAAATTTAAAGATTCGTTTCGTTTCCCATACAAAATATAAAACTTCTCCAGCGGATTCAGATCATAACCAAATTTGTGCAAATTTGACACCGTTGTTGGGGACCTCAACACACATCGGAAGAGCAATGAGGTGCAGCGTGTTGTGATCCACCATTCGAATTTGGCCTACCCTAAAGGCAGCATTTTTAAAGAAATCCTTTGCAAGATTTTTGCTGATTCCTTCAGTATTCAAATATTGCATGTAGATCATTCAGTCGTTTTAATTTGTGTTTGTTGAATATTCCGGAAATTTTAAAATTTCTATGAATTTTCCCCGAATAACGCTTTCAAGAACCATTTTCATTACATTCAATCAAAGTGTTTGTTATGTGAAGTTGACGATTACAGAGTTACAGAGAGTTAGTACAATCATTTATCAGCTAGAGAAAGTTCTGAAGAGGAAAGATTAGATAGCCGCATGAAGGGCCCTTTGCTTAATTTTAACATCTGAACAATTTTCACTGACGTACTCTAACAGAACTATCCATCTTCCTCTTTAGAACTTTCTCTAGCTAATAAATTATTTCACTAAAGCTTCGTGTTGATATTAGTTGGGCCTCCCTTAGCTCAGTCGGTAAAGCCTCAGCTACAAAGCAAGACCATGCTTGAGGTGGCTGGATTCAATTCCCGGTCCGGTCTAAGAATTTTTCGGGTTGGAAATTTTTTCGATTTCTCTGGGCATAGAAGTATGATTGGACTTACCACACAATTATACCAATGCAAAAATGGTACAGACATCGAAAGCTCTCAATTAATAACTGTGGAAGTGCATCTAGAACACTAAGTTGAGAGCACGCAATAAGCTAATATGCGATATGCAATAAGCTTGAAATGCGAAGAAGAAGAAGAGAATGATATTAGTTAAGAATTTCCTCACAACCCCCACTTTCATTGGTTCAGAGGTAGAAGCTAAACAAAACCAAAAAACAAATAATGAAAAAACAAAAAAAAAAAGTATTGATAATCATATGACTGTTTCGCCCTCTACCGTTGCCCGATAATTCCGACCCGGAGAAAATGACCAACAGTAAAGGAATGAAAACTTTCCAAACAAAATGCCGCTGAACTAAGAAACAAAACCGAACCAAACATAAAGTCTGAAACTCCTCGCATTCAACAATTCTGCCGGCAAAGTCTACTAATCCTTATCCAATAGCCCCTAAGTATTCTGCACCGGACTTTGTCTTAACTTTTCCTTACATGTGTGGTGGTCATTGTGTGTCGCATAAAGTTTTCCCAAATCCAACTGCTGCCGTCCGGCCGGTCCGTTCTCGTTTCTCCGTCGTCACGTTCGGACATGACTTTATTATCCCATTCCTGGTGTAACGCAGTAAGAGAAGAACTCGGAAAAGACCTCTTCTCCCAACCCCGGGACGGTACTCGACTCGGTAGTAGGATTAAAATATAAATATTGTAATAAAAATCCAATCACCGACATGTGTGTGTCTTCCAATCCAAACATAATCATCACCGGCAGCAGGAGCATCAGCATCAGCAGCGGTAGCATCGGACCAAAGTTTGCACTCCACTGGATTTCCTTCCACCGTCGACGACGACAGACAAAGAGGGCTTGGGGTTGAGTATAGGGGAAATAAAAACAAACAGTGACACACCAACCGAGCCAGGCAACCAACGAATTCCACCGACATGGGAGGGATGGTCCTGAAAAAAAAAGTAATCATAAAAGAATTGATATGAGTGGGCGAAACGAAGAGCGGTGGACAGTTTTTTGTGTGTTTGTCGAGTGGGAGGAAAATCGTTCCCAGAAAGGAACCGAGGCAGGAAAATAATACCTCATAAACGATAAATCAATATCGTTCGATATCTTCGAAAGGACCGAAAACTAGTGGCTGAAGAAGCTTTTAGGATCATTCGTTCGTCCCTCGGTCGACTGCCGGTGGGTCTGTTGATTCGAGAAAATATTAGGATGTTCCGACCCGTGCATTGCGTGCCATTTTTACTTTTTCCGGAGATCATCGAAAGAAACCGCCCCGATAGGGAGTCCACTGGGACAAGTGATATTTTACTTTTATGCCTATTCTAATATCTAGACGGCTCTCGTACAGCGCGCTGCTATTCTGAATGGGGATCACTTTTTTCCCCCCCTGCATGGAATGGGCATCACATAAAGATGATTCGTGCATACAGTTTACTTGTATTTCGGAACGTGCGGCACAGTGGTCTGCATGGGGTTGGCAGGCTAAATTGTAACAAAGTTTGATGGTGCTATTTTTACAATTCATTTATTTTTCATGCTCAAATATGGAGAAACTTTGCGGTGCCAAACAAATTTTCTTTACTATCTTTACTAGAGTTAGTAGAAGAGGGGGCTGAAAACTTGTGGCTCACTCGAGGTACAGTGTTGATAACTTTTCATGGAGCATGATCCGTAGATTGGTAAATTGTGTGTCACTGCTTTAGTTATTGCTTAATCAAATGATCATTTTCCAAAATTCGTCTTTCAAAATATTTTATTTTTCAAAGAGATGAGCCGAAAAGGGGTCAGCCGAAGTTTCGAGAATCTGTAGAATTTCTTCAGAAATTCCCAAAACAATCTGTAAAATCCGTTGAATCTTAAAGTTAGCCCGCAGATCTATAGTTAATCTAAAATCCACAGATCTGCGACTAAATCCGTAGACTTGACCACACTGTTGAGGTTACGAGCTACACTCTATTTACAGGTAAGGAGAGGTCCTTGGAAAAGGTACACAAGGATTCGATCGATATCTTTATCTCCATCGTCATTGAAATGCAATTTTGCGATGGATTGACCATGGGAGAGACACTGCGGTTACTTGCAAGTTATCTGGATCTCTCTTGAGAGGACTGATGGTTGATGACAACTGCAACGAATCACAAAAAAGGGGTTTGGGTTGGGTGAACAATGGCCACTTCCCTAGCAACACACTTGTTACATAACAGTTGTGGTTACTTGAATGCACCTTATTTCAGTCATAATCAAGTTACAGCAACCTATTTTGATGGATATGTGTTGCTTGGGTTAGAAACTAGTTGCCTCAACATAGTTTCCTACATTGGTATCATCAAACCAATGATGTTCCTCATGGAGTCAGACGGTGATGGGTCATTATCCCAAATGCCTGTACGCCGAACGGATCATTACCCAAGTAATTTAAAATTTTCTTATTTAATGCTTGAAAGGCTGGTAGTGGCTGATGTTCTAGAATATATTTTTGTTTAATTTTTCAGGATGTTTTGGTTGCCTTAGACCTCCTTGGGGTTCTCTTTGAGGTTGTCAGAATTTTAAAGAATCTATTCATTAAATAATTTCACATTGTTTAGAAATCATGTCTAAAAGAGCCTGAACATATCTGAGATTCCCTTGAATTTCTTAAAACCCCTCTGCAGGGGATGGATCAACCTCAGAGCAGAAAAAGAGATAAGTAAAATTTCAACTTCACTCAGTTGTCAATACCATGTGCTGTTCTCCGCTTTGCTTCGACTTTCCTCTTTAAAGGTGTATTCAGACCTGAGCGAGAGCGAGGGTAGCGGAGCGAACTTCGTGTATGCGGATGCACTCGGCTCTCTGAAGATGGCTTCAAAAATACGTTCGCGGCGATAGCTTTGGAGCTCCGCTTGTCAAAAATTCTTGCTCTCTCTCTATCTCTGCATAACATCGGCCAAAGAGAACGAGAATATCTCAGAGGCATGATTTGATCTATAGAACAATTTGAAATCTGCAGAGAAATTACTAATCTATCATAAGAATTTCTAGAAAACCCAAAGAATAGTATGCAGGTATTTGATAAATTCAAGGTCTTTGTAATAATTCCTGATCAACCGACTTTTTTGCGAGAATATCTTGGAAGCATTTTTTGATCTACAGAACAATTAGAAATCTCCAGCATAATTACTAATCAACCATGCTTGTATTTTATCAATAACGGGCCTTTGCAATAGTTCCTGATCAACCAACTATATTGAGAGAATATCTTTGAAGCATGATTTTATCTATTGAACAATTAGGAAACTGCGGAATAATTACAAATCAACTTGAAGAATTGCCAAACTATCAAGAGAACATTATGCAGGTGTTTGATCACTTGGAATAATTCCTGATCAGCCTGCAACTTTATGAAAATATCTTAGACGCACGATTTGATTTATTGAACCATTTGAAATCTTCATAATAATTACTTATCAACCAGAAGAAGGGCCAAAACACCCAGAGAACATTATGCTAGCTTTTGGTTAATTGAAGTTCATTAGAATTATTACATCTGTGGGCTTCAAATTATACTTGTTAATTCAGCAAACATCAGAAATATTCAATGATTGTCACAGACCTGGCTGAAGTTTGAAGTTATTTCCTAAATTTCTAATATCGTCTTTTAAAGTTATTAGAATTTCTTCAAATTCCGCAGATTTTTTTCTGAAGTTTGCACATTTTTTCTGGATGTTCACAAAATGTCTTTTAAATTCGTTTATTTTCTGTGAAGTTTGAGAAATTTCTTAGATGTTTTTAAAAAATTTCCGAAATTCGTGGGCTTCGCAGAAATTCTCAGAAATAGTTTATGAAATTTGCAGAACTGCTTTGGCTTCCTACTCTTCATATAACTTTTCCTGAAGCTTGCCAAACCAAAATTCAAAATTTCAGATCTTAGATATTTGCCTAGAAAGTTTTTAGAACCAATTTTTATGTTCTGCCTTTTGTCATAGTAGTGTTCGATTTATTAATGAATCATAAAACATTTCTGTGACTTTTATTAATTATGAAAGCTCAGACATAAAACAGTTATTTCTATAGTAAAATTTTGTATACAGAAATGATAAAATAATGTATTATTGAATTATAAGAGACGGTGGGTGGCATTCACTAGCCCGTGCCCATTCAAATCCTGCTCCTTACATAAGAGACGCGGATGCTATCCTCTTTTCAGTAACATGCAGAAGTAGCTAAATTGTGCACTCCTCCATTTAAATAGCACCGCAGCTGGGCTGCGAGTGCAATGAAATAAAAGGGATATCGACTTATTACCACTACCTACTTCTCTTCCTTCCGCTCTCAGGATTCGCCGATTTGAAGTATATCCTTGTGTGTTCTACTAAAACTGAAAAATTACACCTTATTCGTGTCACTCCGGCAGTCTGCAGTACCTACCCACCGACAAACAGACGTAACACTTCATTGTGTATCTTCGTTCACGCATTTAACGGTTGATTTGAATATTATAAATTCCGCGAACTACTCGCCGCGGCGCTGGCATCGGATCACTTTGACGTTTCTATACATTCTATAGATCTTTTATGCAATATTGTTTGCGAGCTAGCGAGCAAGCTTGTTTTCCGCGAGAAGGCCGAGAGGTGTCGTTACTGAGGTCCTATGTTTTGAGATACTATGTTTTCAAGAAAAACTTTTTCAAAGAGATACGTCTGTTTGTCTGTGACCTACCTATGTTTTTATTTGGTCAATTCTCGTTCTTTTCGGCCGATGCTATGCAAAGATAGGGTTTTGAATCTAATTTCCTTCCTACTAAGCATTAACCACACTTAAACTCTCTTTTTCGAACGGATATTAACTCAAAAATGGAATGATTATACCATAGATCACTTTCAAATTTATTTACCTTTCTATACGTTCCGTTGGATTTGATAAAGAGACACAAGATATTTATTGACACAAGACACAAGAAGATATTGAGATATTGTAAGAAATCTAACACTGCTTCTTCATTGCAAATTCGTTCTACGAGTCTCAATTCCGTCCTAACCCATTGAAACGCCATTGGTTTTTCTAGGTTTTTTTTTCGTTCTACGTATGAAGACAGTAAAAACTGATTTTTTGAGGACCGCTGTGGCGTGGTAACAATAAAGCCATCTTCAGAGAGCCGAGCGCACCCGAATACCCGAAGTCCGCTCCGCTACCATTTCTCTCGCTTTGGTCTGAATACATCTTAAAGGTGTTTTCTCATCTGAGTGTGCATTAACGGAGCGGAGCAAAATTTGCGTTGTCAGGAGAGAGATAACTAGTAATTTTCTCCCTCAAATATACCCAACCGAGGATGTAAGATTTGCTTACATTAATGAGGATCATCGCAGGATGTTAGTGGAGACCGCATGAATGGAGAATGAGATATACCGAGCTGCGGTCCAATGCAAGGTAACCGAAAAAAACCGAACCACAAACGTTGCGATTAACAGTTCCACTACTCTCTCCATGCTTCGGATAAGCTAAAAGCAAATAAGAAGCGTCATTTTCTGTCATACTCTAGTTCAAATGCTTTTTTTCTGCTGAACGGGAATTGGGGAGAATCGTGGCAAGTGTGTGAGTCGTTCTACAATTTTATAAATAAACTGCTTGCTGGTATTGCCGAAAGTAGAGACGGTCTAGAATAAGAGAGGAGTGGATTCAAAACAAACTTCCAAGGATTGCCACCTCGTTAGAGAACCACTCGCTCAGATCATGGATTGCCTAGGATGATACTTGCCGAAGAAAGGCCATATGAAGGCCCTGACGAAGGGTTTACAGAACGATCCAACTCACCTCATATTTCCTAGCGTCCGACTTACTAGATGCCCGAATCAGCAAGTCGACATTTCAAGCTGAACACTGCATTAGGTCCTAAGTAACATTGACAGATTCTCTTCGTCGACTTTCTCATTGCATCCCCACGACCATGTAAAGACATTCCCAGGTATTGTCAGCACACAGATCGGTAAAAGAAGCTTTTATCTAGCATCTGATACGACAAGCACAACAAAAACCGGCTATGTGCTCAAGTTATTAACGAAAGAGAAAGTCGATGAAGAGAATCTATGAATGTTACTTAGGACCTAATGCAATGTTTAGCTTGATTTCCGTACCATTGTAACATCGGCGTACATATCAGAAGAATATGTTGCCTGGTAGGCCATGATTTGTAGCCATGGTACGAAAGTAAAAAACTGTAAATATTTTGTGAGTTTAGTTCCAACCCCCGAAGAGACAAGTCGAAATATAATTAGCTCTTAAACCTAAAACTAGTTTCCTTCTCTTCAAGAACACAACATATTTTGGCGACGAAGTAAAGTTCCTGCGATTTTCCGGAAGTAACATCAAGCTCTGTTCCTGTTTTACCAAAGAATGTCCGACAACGATCTGAAGCAAGCAATGATGATGACGGAACAGATCGCCAACCAGCAGCAGTAGATTGGAGCCCTTAAACAGGTCAACGCCAATCAAGTTGGAAGCGAGAAGATCATCGAGTCACTCTCCACTGGAATTGAAGAGTTTCGTTGTGATCCAGACGGAGGACTATTGTTTGAATCGTGGTACGCTCGACACGTGGACGTATTCAAAGGAGAACAGGAAGCACCTGGACGATAAAGCTAAAGTCAGGCTGCTTCTGAGGAAAATCGGCACGCAATTCCAAGAACGGTACGTGAACAGCGTTTTGCCAAATCATCCACGGGATTTTGTGTTCGAAGAAACCGTCAAGAACCTTAAGAAGCTCTTCGGACGCCAAAAGTCCCTCTTCAACAGACGTTATCAGTGTTTGCAGTACCTCAAAAACGACGCTGATGATTTTTCGTCGTATGCAGCGTCGGTGAACAAGCACTGTGAAGCGTTCCAGGTCGAGAAACTCTCCAGCGACCAATTCAAGACGTTCAGGTTCGTATGCGGTCTCCAGTCACCGCGCGATTCGGACACCCGGACCAGCCTGATTGGAAAGCTGGAAGCAGAAGAAACCGCACCGCCGGCTGACGGTGCAACGCTGAAGCTTGAAAACCTGGTTGAGGAGTGCAAACGCATTATCAACCTCAAGCAGGATACGAAGATGATCGAGAAAGGTTGCTCAGACAGATCTATCGTTAATGCAATACCTCGACATTCAATAAGTAGGAAGGAGAAATTACCAAAAACGCCTTGCTGGTTCTGTGGGGATTTACACTACGTGAAGGAGTGTCCCTACCAGTATCATACATGTGTGAACTTCAAGCGGAAGGGCCACAAGGAAAGTTACTGCTTATCAGCCAAAAAGAAACCAGCAAAGAAGGTCGATAAACCGAAACCTAAAGACTTCGTCAAGTCTAAGGGTATCTCGGTCAAGCGTATCGACCTAACGAAGAACCGGAAGTATGCCAAGATCGAAATCAACGGCTCAACAGTGACATTGCAGCTCAATTGTGCGTCCGACATCACCATTATTTTCAAGCACACACCAACCAGCTAAAACAACGATATCCGGATGAAAATGATGCCGATCAATCTCCAAATCCAAGATGACGAGCCCGATGATGTAATGACGGATGACGAATCTGTTGTTCCTGCTAACAGTGTGAATATTCAAGAACCTGTTCAACAGCGTGAAGAAAGAACCCGTAGACTTCCAGTTTGGCTGGCACCCTACGATCTCTTTTGAAAAAAAGGAAGATGTACCATCGGCGTACACATCAGAAGAATATGATGCCTGGTAGGCCATGATTTGTAGCCATAGTACGAAAGTAACACACTGAAGATATTTTGTGAGTTTAGTTCCAACCACCGAAGAGACAAGTCGAAACATAATTAGCTCTTAAACCTAAAACTAGTTTCCTTCTCTTCGAGAACACAACACCGACCCTATCCTAACTCACCGCACAAAAAGAAGCTTTCGCACCTAAAGCACAGGAAATTCCCTCCACATTCTCCGAGATGGCGATACTGTAACAGAAGGGGTGACGTTCATTCACTACCATCAATGAAAGAAGAACAATTTAACGAAACGAGTGCAAAACGGAAATTCCTCAAATGATCTTTATTGGTTTATTCCTAACACATGGAAAATCACTAGGCCAGTTCTTCTACCTACGGCGTGCGTTCTCTCTAAACACCGAAAATATCCTTCTCCCTCGCCACATGTGCACATCCCAAATAACATTGCAAGCTTTATAGAGGTTTTATAACATTTTACAAGTCCAAATCATGGTCTACAAAACCCTCATAAAACCATAATTGTTACTTGGGGGTTACAATTTACTACTCACAGTTTTCCTTCTCCTTACACGCGAATGCTGGGCGATGTCCAATCCTTTCGCACCGGCGAGATCAAGCGATGGCTATCGCTTTTGCTGCGCATAGTGAATCCACTTGCTACTGTTTCACGGTGCGCTTTTTTCGATGGCTTGGCTTGGATTTAGCGGTGTGACCTCACGTTTAACCTGCCGAAGATGAATCCCCCTACCAGGGCGCGTTCGATAAGTTTGACGGTCGAACGATTACGGTGTCGGTCACGAGGTTGACGGTGCAGCCCTCCTTGGTCACACGATGTCGTGTGTCAACAAACCGTCCACGGAATGAAACGGGAGTTTCCCAAACCCGAAAAATGAAACCGTCGAATGGCTTTCTATCTTGGGCACCGGTTTCACAACGGTAAACGGGTTTGTTCTAGGCAAGGCTAACAGTGGCTAAGTTTCAGTTTATCCACAACACGATCACCACGTTTAAAAAGTCCAGGTAAAAAGAACGGGAAACTTTTTGGTCCTCTGATAGAAGCCTGGAAAAACTGACTACTTGAAACGAAGAATGCGATTCGGGTTTTCATATCGTCTTTCTGACTGTAACCTTTCGCTTCCACCAGTTAAGGCAATCTTCAGATTCTCCTCCCCATTCATCAAGGCCGTCCTATGAACTTGACCTTCGGCTTTTTCCGATCCAGGGTAATTCAGTAACCCTTAGCGGGGGAGTACTTTATCGATCTAAATTACTAACATTACAACAACAGGGGCGCACTACTCTTTCTCCGTTTCATTTAATGTTTGCCTCAATGTGAAGGTGTTTTCATAAAGCTCTGCAATCGTTCTCCTCAATTTTATAAGCTGTAAAGTTTGCTCTTGGTGCTTAATTTGTGAGGAAATAACAAGCCTGCTGGTCACAATGGACAACGTTATAGTGCTCTTCCCCTGATCCTGATCCCACAAAAATACTACCCTGTTCTGGCTTGAGGGAGCCGCGCTCGCAAGTTTGAAATGAGCCGAGCGTAGCATTTTTCTGAGGAGTAGAAAGCCTACTGCAAAATCATTTCACTGAGCTTCAGAGCTTGTGAGCGAAGGGGGATAAAATGAGAATGAGGTTTGCTGCCATTCATGTTCATGTTTTATATCACACGCACTTACCCTCACTCTGGGTGAACTCTGAGCTTTTTGCGTCGAACAAACGCACTTCGCGTCAAATCATCCTCTCGCTGAAGCTCACTCTCCCTCTCTCTTGAGGAGTTTTTGTTTACTTCTTCCATATTCCTGCCGCCACTCACTCAAGGTGAGGGCTGGCTAAACTCGCTGAACAAGAGTGTTTTACAACCTCCAGTGAGTTTGAGGAGTTTCAGTAAGCCTGCCCTTTTTTACCACGAGTAAACCACGAGTAATCGGTTCATTGCTGCTAGACGTAGTATTAAGTTGTTATTGATAATCTCAGGCCAGTGACAAAGCATACCCAAAAAACAATTTAAGTTGATTAAAAGCTGAATAAGCCATTTTTTAGCTGAAGAAGCTTATTTTTGCCTGAATAAGCTCTTATTCAACATGCAATGTTTGTTGGGTATACCAACAGCAACGTTTGACAGTAGGCAGCATGTCCCGGGGTCATATCATTTATTTTGCTGCGCTTACCACTGGGCTGGATAATCTACATTCAATTAAATATCGGCTCCGAAAAGCTATCGCGATTGAGCATTGCAAATACATTAATTTTAATTAAAGCCAGGGAGGTCGAGAAATTTTTCAACCCGAAAAATTCGTAGATCAGACCTAGCCGCCCCCAGCATTGTCTTACTTTGTAGTTGCGCCTTTACCAACGGAGCTTGGTGAGGCCCCTGAAATACGAAATACGCCCATGTGTCAAAAGATATGCAATCAATCATCTCAAAAAAGTTTTTAATATACATAATACAGCCGTTTAGAGTTTAATTTACACACATTTATTAAGAATTACGGTAATTATCACAGCAATTACTTCATATTCTCCAACACTATATTCTTCCATACTCGATGTTAAGCAAAGTGGGGTTTGCGGTGGCACAAAAGAGACAACCAGTACTTTTTGTCTTTCTCAGAACCAAAGTAAATTCCACCTCATCCCACGCATCACACACTCATGTCTGAATAAAGCTTTAGACTACTAACTGCACTGACTTTTCCCACTCAAATACCTCCGGAACACCTATCCCTATTTTTATTGAAAGTGATGTACTTGGTACTTGGAAAAGTAAAATACAGGAATTCCTCTCCCCTAAAATGCATTTCTTCTACTCATTGGTATGACTACTTGAACACATTTTTGTCCATCAATTGAAATCCATGAGGAACGATTTACACAAATTGATCCCACTGTGCTCCGAAATACCGGGCTATTTCCCACTAGTTGACCCCATACAGAGGGTCGCTTTTATTGTGGGGCTAATAATTTAAAGGTAATATCTAGAGCAGACCTACCACCCCAAACACACTCGTACAATTTTATGGACGTTTGATTGCAATAGATCGAAATTTGCCACATGGCGCGAGGAACAGGAGAAAGCAGTTATTTCCTGTTTTATGGAGGAGCTGCTGTGAAAAAGTTAATAATCGTTCCGTGGGTGACTACATGAATCATTCCGGGTTGTTGAATTCTAGCTGGCACAGTTGATTGTGAGCGTTCTTTTCAAATGAGCGAAGCCGTGATTGCGTGGGGGTGTCATTTTCTTTTGAAGACGGAAAATAAGACGTTTCCTTAACTGAGGTTATTACGGGTAGCATCTAAAAATAACTCTACCTGTCAATTGTGTTGGTGGTGGATGTTTTAAAATGCTGCCCAGTTTGACGTCAATCTATTTAATGTGTCGGTGTTTTTACCCCACTTGTATAGACAAACAACGCCAACCGAACATTTGTCCCGGGGATTCCAGTTCGATAGACAACAAATTTAAACATTCTTCGGCCGGATGTCCTAAAAATATCACATCCCTGGACGGCAATTTTTTTTTTTTCTTGACGCAAAGATCAAGAAATCACTCCCACGCACTATGGGGTTCCGTTTGAAGCACTGAAATAGGAAAAGGGCACCACTGCGAAAGCAATATAAATTTCTCAACGGAAAAAGCGTTCCAATGCAGAAGGCAGGCTCTTGCTAGGAGACGGAATATATTAAAATACATTGTTATGACATCTATTTTGCAATCAACTCATCCCCTCTATCCCGTACTAAACCTCACACGACTTTTAACCATTCGGGTGTGCTCAGCTACTTCAGCTTCCTATAGGACCGTTATGAGCAAAGGAATGAAGAGCAACATGCGAGCAAAATAAATTGAGCGTTCTCGCCGTATGAAGCAGGTTGGCCCATTGATTGCTTGCTGCACTCGTGCTCTCGTTGGTGAAAAGGAAGGTACTTTGGGTAGGAAATGATTCGGCGGAGAATTGGAAAAAAGGATGTTTGTTTACATGTTGAATAACAATCACTACACCGAGACGGCCATTCAAGTGAATTGGTAGGGAATGTTTGATCTATATGAGGAAGCCCAAAAACAAAACCATTTGGTATCAGAAGTCCATATTATGTGTCACCACAAGGAACAGTTACACTCAATCCTGTGGGTAGGCGATTTTTTAATTGATTTTGTCCTCATTTAGGATAAGTGCAGGAATATCAATACCACTTTATTTATGTAATTTGAGATCATACTAATAGAAATACGAACGAAAAAATGCGCGTAAAAACAGTTTGAGTGTATTTGATTGCTATGTCCTAACTAAAACTGCACGTCAGCTCTCAGCTTAGTGCTCTGTAGCAAACAAGCATATTTTTTTTTCATTGAAATATCACTATCAAGATGAGGATGTTTGTAGGATAAATAAGTTGAATAATAATTAAGCTAAGTTAAGTTTTCTTTATTAAGGAGGCTTTCAGTCTGGGGCTGGTTCACCTCCAGTTGAATGATTATTATGTTTAGGGTAGCTTTCTCAGTCTATTGAAGAAAGCAACGCTATAAATAATTATTATAATCCAATAGAAAACCTTACTAGTTTACTGAAAAATAAGGTATATTAGGTCTGCATCCATATTAATTCGGAAACCTTCAGATCACTGTAACTTTTGAAATATTGCACGAAGGAGTGAAAAATGTCGCGGAGGTATAGCTTGGAGTCATTGACGAAAAAGACTATGATTGGTGTTTACATTCCTTGTTTAGTGTTCAAGATGGCGACGAATGAAAAACACGTGTGCGCGTGGATTTTGTATGGACGTAATGCAAATCCTAAATTATCAATACGGAAGCTTTCAAAAACAATTGGATTTACCTGAATCCACTGTTCACGGGGTGCTTAAATCATTTTCGGAACGTTTGACGGTCGAGAGGGAACCGTGAAGTGATAAACTAGGAATGTCATCTGGTTTTGTCCAAAAATCAAAACAGCGTTTGGGGCTGAAACGGATGGATTTTTTTCCTTATGGTTACGTCCGCACACCGCTCTCTGTTGTCCTTCGACTGAGGTCGGCTGGATCGATTGAGGGATGGCAGTGGGTTGGCGGTGCCGTCCACGCTTGTACGGAGGGAGGACTGTACGCTCGAACACAAGGGGTAAATACCTGTGTTCCATTCCAGGAGATCGGACAACCAAGGAGTGTACATTAACTTTCTTAGCTCTGTCACTCCCAACGATTTATATAGCCTATTTTCAAATCCTGCATACGGAGCGGTTGGTACGGTATGTCCCCGCTCTTTGATTACCTGTGGATTAAATGTTAACCACTGTCTATACTTATTAAGTAGACATGGTAAACATTCACTTCCACAAAAATTAACTAAACGCTACACAGTAGGCCTGGCCGCTTTATTGTTTGTTTCACATCCTTGATGTGCAGCAGGCATTAATAATGACAAGAAAAATGATAGATGTATCATTTTCCAGGATTCTTTCAAGTACTGGCTGTGTATGTGTAGACTAGACTAGACTAGACTAGAAACGGATGGATTTTTTTCCTTGATTTGTTTTCCGTCGATCTTGTTTTCCGTGCTGAGCACCAATGCTACCGACGCCAGGGAGGCACCTCCCACACCTGGACCCTACCTATCGACCCATTAACTCATGAACCGGGGAGCAACGGCTTTACTTCCCGAAGGAAGGCGTGATCAGAGATGTTATGCCTCAGAACATCCCGATGGCGCCGACTGGGATTGAACCCAGGCCTGTTGGGGTGAGAAGAAATCACGCTTACCACACCGCCGTTGCTAATGAATGGAGTTAAGCGCAAAGTTCGAAAATTTTATGCAAATACGGAATAACTATTTTTTTTACTTCGTGAATTTATAAATAATATATCATGAATCTGTAATAAACAACTACAATTGAAATATAATTTTAAATTTGTGTTTTACTTAAGTTTGGATGTGTCCATATTATTGTGGATACATACCTTATAGTTAACCATAACTCGATATTCAAGTTATATATTTAGCAACTTATAGAATAAACAATTTTTTTTGGTACTGGAACTCTTACGTCAGGCTAATCTATACCAAATTAAGGTATCAAGATATTTGTTCCTTCTCGGGATCCCACGGAATTGAGGTTGGTTGAACCGAAGGCCATCCAATGGGCACGTAATGGGCAAACCAAGGAAGGATCATCTGGGCAACCGAGGAGTCAGGCAAGGGAAGGAATCAAACAATACACCAGCAACTTGCGAGCTCCATCTCACGGAAGCACGGTTAGCGGTACCAAAGGTCATCTAAATAACGCAAACATAACCGGTGAAAAACGGAAAGATCATCCAGCCAACCAAGGAACATCGGCAAGGCGTGAACTACCGAGACAGGAATCGGTCACAACGACATCAACCAGGATCAAGCACCCAAGAACTGCCTGCGCAGAAGCTATAAGATAACCAAATCACATCGTCTCGATACCTAACGGGACTTGAAGAACGAAGAACGGAGAGCGGAGAGCGATGCAATCAGCGGTGGATCCGATGCTCGATGGTGGGTACCCGAGCAAAGTCGGTTTACAAAATGATAGCATATCGATATTAAAGTTTGCAGTTCTTATCATAATGAAAACTAAATTTGATTTCAATTGCCGCGACAGAAGTCTGAAATCATATTGTGCTTTCATTATGCAGTCAAGAGATCTTAAATAAAAAAACAACTTAACTTGAAGTTCTGCTGTTAACGTCCTGGTTAAAATTTAATTTAAGTTCATATGTTGTTGAACTAACGATTATTGTTTATTTGTTTTGTATAACACATTTTAGGTCATTCGTGTTTTGCCGGGGGTAAGATTTGAGCTCAAGTCTTTCAGCGTGAGTAGCATGGATGCTAACCATTTATACCAGGCCCGTATTCAGTTAAACAACATGAATGCTAAATCAGTAATCAAATTGATATAATTGATAGCAGGATTAGTTTTCCGTTTGATTCAACAGTGTAACATTTTGCTCTCATTTTTGCTGTGTTAACCGTTAAGTCAACCAAAATGAGATCAACTGGAGTATTCAAAATAAGTTACATCATAACAGCAAATTTTGATTTCAATTTGATCTCCAGCTTTGCTCGGGTAAGCACTCGATATCATATTGAACCCAAATACAACGATTCACGGCATGGATATTGGCCCAAGGATGAGAAGGGTGAATACTTCAATGATCGAGGATTGGCACCAAGGAATAATCATGCAGAAATGTAAGACATTTCAAGGTGGGTGAGTATGTTTCAATCGATAAACAATATATGTTTGTGTTCCTAACAGTCGGCCTTCCATTGGTACGACTCTCTTGCCGTATTGAGTGTGCGTAGGTTTGATTCAATGATTTAACTTGCATTGTCTTTAATCTTTAATCATTGCAGACTTCGGTTGCGGTTCTAATGGTCTCCTTGGTAGTAACACCGATTCTCTGGGATGGATGTGTTGGTTGACTCTCCGTTATAGATACTGGTGATGGATGAGACGATATGGTGTAGTATTCCATTGAATTTCAGCTTCGGCAGACATATACTACAAGTTTCACTAACCTGGGTGATGCAAAATTTGAAATATTCGCTCCACAATACTTAAACGATTCCAAATCGGTTCCTGACTAACCTCTCAAAATTTGAACCCATTTGGTGAGAAACTGAGATGGCACAAACCATTTGAAGTTTGTATGGGAATTACTATGGTAAAACCAAGATTTTTGTTCATGTCTATCTAATAATTCACCATATCGGTCTGCTTCAAAAGCTTTCAACTGTACTTGTAGGAAATTTTCTCAGCTACAACTTTTTGATTAAATGCAAGGATCGAAAGTTATCAATGGTTCGATGCACTGATGTCATATGATCATGTTCAATCAACTTCTCAGCAGGCAACATTGGTGTTTCTGAGGCGTTGAATAGAACACAAAAATCATGGCTACTATGTCACATTGCAAAATAAAGTGTTGCCTACAGAGCAGCTGCTTGATCATGTCATAAGTTTACCAATCTCTTAAATAATTAATAACTTTTTCCTGTCTCGTTTTACATAGAAACAATCTTCAGCAAAATTGTAGCTGAGAAAATTTTCTATTAGAATGGCTATAGAACTGTTCCGCAGCTTGATATGGAAAAAGACTAGAAGGCAATGATAAAAAGTTGAGATTTCCCATAGTAATTTACATGCAAACTTCAAATGGCCTGTTTCTAACCAAATGAGTTGTAACTTTGGGAGGCTAATCAGGACCCGATTTGAAACCATTTAAGCACTGTGGAGCGAAAAAGTCAAATTTTGCATCAGTCTACTGGGTAAAGATGTGCTGAGCTGATGCTGAAGTTGAATTTGATTATGACGTCACTTGTTGCCATAGGTTGATTGGGATAATGCAATCAGCATTCGGGCCAATATTTGTACTTGTGTGACGTCATGCTCGATGATCTTTTGTTATCAAAACCAACCGTTGATTTTTAAAACATCCGTTGTCACTGTTGGATGCCTGTCAATGTAACCAGTATTCCGTGGGAACGCGCATGTCGCTTGGTTTGTTTAGCCCCAGCAGGGCATATACTAAATGTGTTTTACATGGAGAACCTTGAATGGTACCGAGTTACATGGTTTCCTTAGTCTAGCAACTGGATTTCTTGAGTTTCTTAGTCCAAACGTATGTGTCCATAGGGATGGAATTGAAGAGGATAAAATTCCATTTAAATTGTGTATACCCTGTCGTCCTAACTTGGAAGTGGACATATACCATTCCTTTTAACTCACCTGGAAGGGAGTACTGTGGAGCTCCCTCTTACCGATGCTTGGATCTGAGCCAAGCTAACCGTAAAATTTCCAAATCGTACGTACTTATCCGTTCTGAAATGGTGGTTTGATTGTGATCGCCCTCACTTGATGATGTGATGAATACTGTGACTGATGACGAAATTGCCTTAGGAGCTGCACTTGTTCTTTGACTGATGAGTGATCGATTGCAGCAATGAAATCCTTTCATTCCACTTTACTGAAGTTCAGCCTGATCGACTCCATCATGCATTTGGTGATAAAGATGCTTCAGTAATGAATAAGCGATGGCTGCAGATGTTTAGGACACTTTGCTTGAAGTTTCATGGGTTCTCCAAAAAATCCAGTATTCAGCTCCGTAGCATTGTGGTTGGTGATTTAGGTGACACGCGGGATACAAAGAAATAATTTTAAGTATAATAGGGATTCGAACTGGACAACCTGAGGGACCAACGCGTGATTTCGCGACTTCGAACCGGGCACACAAAACTCTACTATAACTATGGTGGCCTGCCGTTCCGCAGAAGCTGCATCATCTGTGGGGTACCCTACACCGTCGGACATATCCTATGCAACTTCCCGGAGTTTCTTCGGAACACACTCTGCCTAACTTTCAGCATCAGTGATCTGCTCGGGAATGATACTTCGGCCTCGGCAGCACTAGTAACCTTCTTATAAAAAGCCAAAATCTACCACTTGGTATAGAAGAATTTCTTTCGGCCGTCGGGACATCTCAGATGAATGGATTTCCCCTATTGGACCCATGCCAGCTGAGCTCTGTTTTGTTTGGATTACTCGTTTGTAGCTTGTTTTAAATCATTTTGTTTTCTGTTGTTCCTGTAACTCGGCGACTAATCTGCGCAAAATCACGGATGCATCCCCTGCTTTGAAGCGGTTCTTGATCAGATTGTCCAATTGGATTCGTGAAGAGTGCCAACTTTTCTCTCCATGCCAATGGACTTTGGCCACTGGGGGGAGGTCCATGTCGGCGGGCGTGCGGAGGACTCTGTTCCCCACGTCGAGGAGAAAGATCCTATTGTTTACGGAGGTCTTGGTGGAAAAGGCGGTGACTTTTGTGGCAATATTTGCGTTTAAGCAGAACCGGAAAGGAAATGCTTCGATGCATGCGGCGTCTGCTGGAGTGGATGGCAGGAGACCAGATGTGATGCGGATGTAGCTATTGTAGAGCGGAGCTAGGGTTCTAACCAGCTTCTCGGAAGCGATACAAGTAATTTCCGTCCCGTAAAGCAACCTACTGTCGATGATGGCTCGCGCCACCCGGAACCGAACATCGCGGTTGTTGGATCGGTGAGGCCGAGAAATCGTTTTAACGAGATTGAGTTTACTGCGGCAGTCCTATTTGACCTGTTGGAAATGCTGGTCGAAGGAGAGCGTTCGGATGATCAGTACGCCGAGGACGCGAACTGTTTTCCTGTTTGGAATGGCTTGGTCGTGGATCGTAATTGGGGTGCTGTTGACTCGGTGATGAGACGGTCATACGTGGCATCGGATGCTCTTCCATTTGACGACGGCATGGACTGGCGCTTGCGCTTGCCGTAGGGTTCGGATCTGTGTAGGACCGCTGGCTACAATCAGCACATCGTCAGCGTAAACAAATATGTAAATGCGCCCAGGTAGCCTGTTAAATACCCCGTTCATTGCCACCAGAAACAACGTGACTACAATAATAGAGCCTTGAGGGACTCTGGTCTCCTCGCTGAAACTTTTCGACCGCGTGTTCCCCAAAACACGGAATGAACCGTCGGTCAAGAAGTTTCGTATGAACTACATCATATGCCCCTTCAAGCCCCAGTTTGTAATTTTTTTTTCAGGCGGCTGGTGCCAATGCCGGTTGAAAGCCTTGGAGATGTCCAAAGAGATGATTTCAACGTGCTGGTCGTAAGCTTCCTTGAGGACGTCCCCTAGAGTGGCAAAGTGCGTGGATGTACCGAAACCTTGTCGAAAGGCATGTTGTCGGTGGTCGAGCAAGCTGTTGGTCTCAAGGAATATCTTGAGTCGACGATTCACCATCCGTTCGAATACCTTGGCCATGCAGGATGTGAGAGCGATCGGCCGGAATTTAGATGTGCCCCTGTCTTTTTCGTTTGCCTTCGGGATAGGCACGAGGAGACACTCCTTCCACAGCGTCGGGTAGGTATCCGAGACCCAGAGTTGGTTGAGCATCTCAAGCATGCAACACTTGCCCATAAGAGGCAGCTTTTTTAAAAGTGGATACCCGAGATGGTTGATTGGTGACGTTGAATTATCACCATTCCTGCCATTTATTTGGTTCGGGATTTTTTATGGGTGTAGTGGTCGAAATTCCATCCTTGTACGTGATTAACTTCCATGTATTCACAATTCACAATAGTACTTTAATTAAAAATAACACTACATGGATATATTACAACTATTTACCTGTATAAAATGACATCGTGGTTTCTGCGCACTGAAGCGAGCTCGCCAGCTAGGCCCAATCGTTCGCTTAGATGATGCGATGATATAAGAGAAGAGACGTACTCTCGGGATGTGGTGGTGAAAAGTGAGGTGGGTTCGGACGGGTTTTCATCATTTTCAGGATCTTCCTCGACCTTAGTTCCAAACAGTTGACTTTACAATGTTCAAAACCTAACTAAAACAATATGTTCGATAATCTCTGGAGAACAGCAATTCTGTGCTTAATTTTTCTTCGCTAGAGCACTACAGATCACAACGGGAACACGTATCTGAGGTAAGTTCTTTTTTTATTCTTTCTTCTAGTACAGGCACTTGAGACACTTTTGTCCTAGGAACTAGCACGCAGGTTCGTACAAAGTATCTTTATTGTTCACTACTATAACTATTTTACTACTTTATTATTCAAAAAACTACAAAATATTATTTCAATAAAATCACTGCCACTATTCGTTCTTTGTTTTGATTCACTTTCTGAGTTGTTGAAGGATGATGACGTCGAGAAAAACTGATGATGATTTCATGATGACAGCTCGCCTTTTATAGAGGGTGCCTCCATTTTATGTAGGTAGTCCCGGATAGAGCGAGAACGCACTTTTCCGCCAGGCTCCATAATCGATGATCGAAGAATGGTTGATGCTGTCGGTCGATGCGGGTTGAAAAACAGGTGGCGCGCGGATGCACTTTTCGTGATGCACGAACATGCTGGCCCCTTCAGAAATCGTATTTCTGACAGTAGAATCGATGATCGCTCATTCCGTGTCGCTATTAATTGATGCCCCTCTCGATGACGTCGATGACGATCCGTTGACGTTTGATGAATCGTCGATGTCACTCGTTGTGGCGAAAGCGATGTTGTTGTTATTTTTGATCAACAATCGGACGACGAGAGCATAAAAAAAAACAAATTAAGACCCGGTAGCGGGTTACGATGCAATTAATTATATAGGACAGGTTCTTACCTTGTCCTTTATGTAAAAGGACCTTGTATTAATTTCATTTTCGCTGATCTGGATTGGAATCGATGTTTGCTTTTAGTGTTGTGGTGGTACAATTCGTTGTGAATGACTGGTCGGTGCTCTCGGTGGTGTTGTTTTGCGTGGGCGATATTGGCAACAAGCAAATTTTTGCAACTGGACGAGTGTAGCGGCCGGTTGGTGTTTGTACGGTAACTACACGGGTAACACCATCGATTCCGGGATGAAGATCGACGATTCTGGCGGTCTGCCAAGCCATTGGAGGTGCATTTTCATCTTTAAGAACCACCAGTTGGTTTCGTTGGATACTAATTGGTTGATTGCACCATTTCGTTCGAGGCTGCAATGTTGATAAATACTCATAATGCCACCTCTTCCAGATGATTTGGAACAACTTTTGAGTTAGTTGCCATTGTCGTAAGCGGTTGAACGGAATTTCGGTGACGTTGGTGTCCGGAACAGCCTTCAGTGCGGACCCTACGAGGAAGTGGCCAGGCGTGAGAGGCTCGAAGTCGGATGCATCGTCACTGAGTGGAACGATGGGACGAGAATTGAGGCAGCATTCAATTTGTACCAGCAATGTCTCCATATCGTCTTGGGCAAGAGTGTGTGTGCCAAGTACACGAACGAAATGCTTTTGGGCGGAACGAATGGCAGCCTCCCACAGGCCACCAAAATGCGATGCTTTGGGTGGATTGAAGTGCCAACGAATACCCTTATAGGTGCATTCTCGAGCTAGTGCTTGCTGGTGTTCCTGGCTGCGGATCAGTTTCCGCAGTTCATTGTCGGCTCCTATGAAGTTGCGACCGTTGTCGCTGTATATGTCACTGCACAGACCTCGACGAGAAACAAAACGACGTAGCGCCTGAAGAAATTTGGCTGTGCTCAGATCGATGACTAATTCGATGTGTACAGCGCGGGTGGAAAAACACACGAAAACCGCTACATAGGCCTTTCGTGGTGCTGCTCGACGATGTGTTGGCTGCAGCGAGATGGGTCCCCAGTAGTCAACGCCGGCTACGGAGAATGGTCGTGTGGCGGTGACTCGTGACGCTGGTAGCTCGGCCATGAATTGTTCCAAGAGTTTTGGACGGGCTTTGACGCAAGCGATGCAGCTGTGTACGATGGATTTGGCTAGGTTTCTGGCCCCTGTGATCCAATACCGCAGACGAAGAACAGTGACGAGAAGTTGCGGAGCTGCATGTAGATGTTTTTCGTGGTACGATCGAACCAAAAGCGTGGAGAAAGCATGAGACGCAGGAAGAATTATCTGAGATTTCTCCATTCGTCTGCGAAGGTTTGCTTTTGAATCAGTCGAATTAGGGTTGCTTCCGCTGCGTTCTTTTCGTCCGTAGAAATGTAATTCGTTTCCGTATTGTTAGCTGGAGCTCGACGACAATGTTGGATGAACCGACGACAGTATGCAGTTACTCGAAGCATCCGATCGTAGTTGGAAAACTTGTCCACGTACAAGTCGATGAACGATGGTTCTGTTGAGGCTGGACAGCCGGTTGTTGCTCGCTTTCCTGCTTCGTGGAGTGCTTCGCTATTGAATTCGTTGTTGATTTGCTCGATCGGCCAAGAGTGTTGATCTAGTTGTAGCCACTTCGGTCCTTGCCACCAGAGTTGGTTTTCGATCAAGTTCTCTGCCGGAATGCCTCGGGATAGGTAGTCTGCTGGATTCTCTTGTCCGGAGACGTGATTCCAAGAACAGTTTTGCGTAGCTAACTGAATTTTGGAGACACGATTGGCTACGAAAGTATTCCACGTTGACGGCGTAGCTTTCAACCAGCAAATAACCGTCGTAGAGTCGACCCAGAAAAAGGTTTCCCCTGGAAGCTCGAGAGATGCGGTTACCTTTTGGTAGAGTTTGGCGGCGAGAAGTGCTCCACAAAGTTCTAGACGAGGAATGCTCTGCTGTTTTAAGGGTGCTACCTTGGATCTAGCGGTCAGCAGGGCTGCTTTCACTGCTCCAGAAGAGTCTGACGATCGAATGTAGCAGCACGCGCCGTATGCGTGCTGAGAAGCGTCCGAGAAGAAGTGGTACTGAACGCTTGACGGAGTCGAAGAAAGGATGTACCGCTCGATACGAAGGCTGTTGAGAAGAGGTAGCTGAGAGCGGTAGATATTCCAACGTTCCCTTAGTGGCATCGGAAGTTCTTGGTCCCAGTTCCAAACCTTTCCGTCATCGTCCTTCAACGTCCAGAGTGCTTGCATGAAGAGTTTGGCAGAGATTACAACAGGACCCAGTAGACCAAGTGGGTCGAAGAGACGAGCAATTTGCGACAACGCGATTCGCTTGGTGAGAGGAGAATCAGATGAGTCTGCCGGAAGCTCGATGTGGTATTTCAGCTGATCCGATGCGGGTTCCCAATGAAGACCCAAGGACTTGATACATTGGTCACGATCCAGGTCAATGGAGGCTTTGAGCGCTCGATTTTCTGGTGCGAGGCCATCCAGAACAGTTTCTTCGTTGGATGCCCACTTACGAAGTTGGAATCCGCCTTTAGCGAGGAGTGCTTCCAGTTGCTGACGAAGTTCGATTGCTTCTTCGACGCTTTTTGCTCCCGAGAAAAGGTCGGCTACGTAGAAGTCCTTACGTAGAATCTCAACTGCTTCAGGAAAACTCTCTTGCTCGTCATCTGCCAGTTGCAGGAGAACTCGAGTAGCGAGAAAAGGTGCGCTTGCAGTGCCGTATGTGACTGTTAGGAGCTCGTAGGTACCTAATGGTAGGTCCGGCGATGGCGTCCAAACGATTCGTAGAAGCGGAGTGTCACGCTCGTCTACAAGAACTTGCCGATACATTTGCTTTGCGTCAGCGATGATCATGACTCGACGGATTCTGGAGCGCATGATAATTGAACGGATGTCTTGCTGAACGGTTGGGCCTACCATTAGTGCGTCGTTGAGCGATGGTCCCTCCGGAGTCTTGCATGACGCATCCAATACCACTCGCAGCTTCGTGGTAGTGCTCTCTTCTCGAACCACAGCGTGGTGAGGCATGTGATAACATGGAGATGGAGGCGCTTGGTAGTCGAACACTTGCTTCATGTGGCCCAAAGTCAGATACTCATCCATGAAATCACGATATTGCTTGGCAAGGTCTGCGTTACGAACAAGACGACCTTCCAGCATTCGAAAACGACGAACAGCAGTGCGACGGTTGTCGCCGAGTTGCTTGATGACGTCATCCTTCACTGGCAAGCGAACTATGTACCTTCCTTCAGAATTGCGCCTAATCGTGCGTCGAAAGTGTTCTTCGCAAGCGGTTTCTTCGACGGAGTACGCTGTCGAAGTGCTGTCTTCCTCGATTGTCCAGAACTTTTCCATTAGCTGATGGATATCTGAAACTGTAGCGACGTTAGCAACGACGAGAGCGGTAGACGGACTGATCGTAGACTTTCCAGCTACTACCCAACCAAAGACGGAGTTGACGAGCACTGGAAGATTGTCGCCGAGAGGAATTCGTCCGGGAACCTTGAACAGATCAAAAAAGATTTCGGCTCCAATAATGATGTCGATCGGATTGGTGCTGTCAAACGACGGATCTGCAAGCTGAATGCTAGATGGCATGTCCCATGTCGAAGTATCGACGGATGTAGCTGGTAGATCGACGGTCACCTTCGGCAAAACGAGGAATTCGACGTTGGTGGAGTACTCACCAACTCGAGAACGGATAGTGGACGTAAACTTCAGCTTAGCTTGAGTGGATGCTTGACCGATTCCGGTGATTGGCAGGTAAATCTTCTTCCTTTGAGCCTTGATGCGTTGCGAAAAGCGTTCTGTGATAAAACAACATTCGCTGCCTGAGTCCAGGAGAGCGCGAGCGACGTGTTGGACTCCTTCATCGTCAATCAAGATGATGACCGCAGTTGCAAGGAGGATTGTCTTCCGCTTGTAGCCAGCGGAAGCACAACTGATCGACTCGACGACCGTAGCAGATGCAGACGTGGTCGGAGGATCGATAGCTGGAGCAGGTGTAACAGATTTCGGTTGCTGGGAGCTGATAGGCTTCGAATTCAACGACGAAGAAGAATGGTTCAAGCAGAGCAAGGTATGATGACGTCCACGACACTTGCGGCAATTAGTGGACGACGAACAATCCCTCGAGAGATGACCTTTTCGCAGGCAATTCCGGCAAAGTTGATGACGACGGACTTCCTTCTCCTTTTCTTCCACCGAAAGCTTCGAAAAACTCCCGCAAAGGTACAGAGGGTGATGGTCGGAACAGATGACACAATTCCGAACGTTGAACTGGCTGGCTCCGTGACTCGAGACGGAACGCTGAATTGGCTTCTTCTGTGTGATTGACGGTTGTGTTTCGATGGTCTTCGCTTTGATGGCTTGTAGCACCGTGATTCGTCGCTGGATGAATGACGTCAGCTCGTTAAAGGTGATCGCTTGTTTGGTTGAAGAGTACTCCTCCCAATCTCGCCTTGTCGTCGGATCGAGTCGAATGCTGAGCATACGAATGAGTAGGATGTCCCAGTATTCCGTACGTTCACCCAATTGCTGCAGAACCTTGACGTTTGCTTCGAATTTCTCCACTAGACTATGGAGTTCCGTTGCCGATTCCCTTTTCATTGAAGCGAAGTCGAAGAGTGCGTCCACGTACGCCCGAAAAAAAAATTACAGTGAAATTTTCAGTGGAAACAATGCTCTAACATTAATATTTATTGTCGACAATAAAAATGATTGTTATAATGTTGTACTCTTCCAAAAACGGCAAAACTGCTACCTAGCTGTACAATGAATGTACATAATAAAATGTTGTTACAATGATTTTTATCGTATTTTTCATTTATTTTATTGTTAACATGATTCGATCATGAACAATAATGAACAACTCTATTACAATAAAAATTGTTGTTACATTAAATATTGGTGTATTTTCATTGTGGGTTACTTCATGAACAATAAAAATAAATCTGATTGTCAGCAACACTGCCAATGTAATAGTCCATTTTATGAAATGACAGGAGCTGGTTTGCCTGCCAGAATTTGATGATATTGATATTGCTTCTCACAGCCGTTAGGTAACCGCCTCCTGCAGTTCATTCATGAGTTGAACCAGAAACGTCTCATAAAATGCTCTATTAAGATAGGCGCTGCTCGTATGGCTCTGGCTTTGACAGTTCGTTTGGCTCAAAACCAGGCAGTCCACGTCCGCTCATATCTTATCCTAGACCCTCTCTAAAGCTTAATGGAGACCTTTTCCGTGCAGTCAATAATCATACAATAATAATAAAAAATTCCACCACTTGAAGATGTCAAGAAGGAACTCTCATGTGGAAGCATATTTCATGGGCGATTCTCTCCAGTCGAATGCATTAACTTATCAACGACGCTCAACCACCAAGGAGACGTGACCTAGGGATATCGAGCGCAGGGGAGTTGGCCTGCATTTCTCACAAGTTCCGGATCGAATCTCGATCCATAACCAGTAAAAAAAGGACCACCCGTAACAGACATACCACCCCCTTCCCTTCCCGGGGCAATGTTTTATTATTTCGATTTATTTTTAAAGTCGATAAAGTAGATCTGTCAAACCAACACATACACTCTAAAGTACACTGTTATTTTTTTAATCAATAAATTCGCCAACCAACAGTAAAATAACAATAATATATAATGTTATTGAAAAAAAAATATATGGGAAAATCACGAAAATTTCATTGTTAAGATACTTAACAACCCCCCTTTTTTATTGTAAATTTTCCATTTACCATGAAATTTATTGTTTTGTACAACATAAATCAAGGTAAATTTATTGTAGACGTAACAATATAAATCATTGTTAAGACAATAATTTTCGTCTTATTGTTACATTGTTTTTTAATGTATTTTTGTTGTTATTTTTTTTCGGGCGTTTGCTTCAGCCGAGCAGGGTTCTGGAAGTGTTCCAGCAGAAGGTTCCAAGCCACCGGGTAGTTGTTCCCGCTGATTGGGATCGTTTGGATGAGCTGCAATGCTGCATTCGACAACGAGGACCGCAGATAATAGAACTTTTGGATGTTCGAGAGACCAACCGACGAGTGGACCAGTGACACAAACAAATCGTGGAAATTTAGCCAATTCTCCAGTTTTCCATCGAAGACGGGAAGTTTAACGTCCGGCAAACGCACCTGCGATGTCGACGGAGGGAATTGAGCTTCTAAATGATTTGGAATCGGGTGAGTTGGAGTGATTGGAGTTTTATTATGAGCTAACAGGAAGCCCTTAACATAGTAGTAGGCGGACTCAAGCGACGTCCGCTCCTTCAGGTGGACCTCGATGGCAGCTTCATCGAGCGTCTCCAGCTCGCTCTGGACGGTATTGTAGTCCGTCCACAGTCTTATCAGACTTTCGAGACGGACAGGCACTTCATCGGCCTGCTTTTCCTCATCGTTGTCATCAACGAACGCCTTAATTAGATTAAGCGACGTCACCAAACTTTTCAGTCGCAGTTTCAGCGACTTAATGCGGCGCTCGGTCGACATTGAAGAATAGATCTGTGGACAATGGACCAGCGCAGCACACAAAAAATGAAAGTAAGGAAGTTGGAATGCCAATTACCTGGTAGAGGCAATTAATTTGCCTTGAATCAAATCAATTTAAATCAGCAGCAGTGATGGCGGAATCCAGTAGGACGACGTGGATCTCCGAACAGTTGAAATGGTGGATGGTGAGCTGGGTCTTGTGAAAGGCAATTATGTGCCTTGTAATTTAATCGAAACAGCAGGAACGATGGCGGAATCTCACAATCTAAAGCTATTCTTCAGCTGGCTGCGATGGCGGATCTCACAATCCAAAGCTATTCTTCAGCTGGCTGCGATGGCGGATCCGGCGTGGATTGTCCTGCAGCTGCAATGGCGATTCGTTCCACCACGGGAAGTTTCCAGAACGGTCGGAGTTTCGACGACCAATCCGGTTCGAAGGACCAAATGTTCGATAATCTCTGGAGAACAGCAATTCTGTGCTTAATTTTTCTTCGCTAGAGCACTACAGATCACAACGGGAACACGTATCTGAGGTAAGTTCTTTTTTTATTCTTTCTTCTAGTACAGGCACTTGAGACACTTTTGTCCTAGGAACTAGCACGCAGGTTCGTACAAAGTATCTTTATTGTTCACTACTATAACTATTTTACTACTTTATTATTCAAAAAACTACAAAATATTATTTCAATAAAATCACTGCCACTATTCGTTCTTTGTTTTGATTCACTTTCTGAGTTGTTGAAGGATGATGACGTCGAGAAAAACTGATGATGATTTCATGATGACAGCTCGCCTTTTATAGAGGGTGCCTCCATTTTATGTAGGTAGTCCCGGATAGAGCGAGAACGCACTTTTCCGCCAGGCGCCATAATCGATGATCGAAGAATGGTTGATGCTGTCGGTCGATGCGAGTTGAAAAACAGGTGGCGCGCGGATGCACTTTTCGTGATGCACGAACACAATATTTTTGGAGATCCATTTATTTAAAACTATTTATACGTTCACACATATGGTACTTAGACAAAGCTGGATGAATTTAAGTGAACTAGTGTTTAAGATAATCGCTGTAACAAAAACGCTCTACAAACATGATTGACGACAAATAAATAAATAAATAAAAAGTCACATTATTCAACTAGCAGAAAGTGAATGCAAACGAATTGCTTTATGTCAAGTACGATTATCGTTTAGCTACTGCCAAATGAAACAACTCGTGTCTCTTAGGATAGCAACTGCGAGTGCTTCAAACATAAGAGCACGGATAATATCTTCAAGATAGGTCACCCTCAACGCATGCATCTCTATGTGATTGCGTAAAAGCCAACCCCACCGTATACTAAGCCATTCACTATTCCTTCAACTTTCCACTTCACTGACAAGTGAAAACTTCCATCGAAAGTTTCCCTAGATCACAGCTCAATTCAAATCTTTTTATTCTCCTGAGTAAGCCGTGGTGGTGTGATACTGCATATAAAATGCGAGGTTTATTTAGGCTAAAGTTTAATAAAATCGTGGCAGCACACTTTATTGCTGTCGATATCGGAAAAAGAGCCGGGGTAGGTATGCGTCTTCTTTCCGTAATCCAATGATGCTAGAACCGTTCGTTTACTTGAGGGAGTGATATAATACAGTTATCCACGGTGATGCTTCGGAAGAATTTCCATGCTTTTAAAAGGAAGACGTGAATCTTGCAACAGATCCCCCCTTGATGGTACACTTTCACGCTTCGATGCAGGTTGAATCCTTGTTGCCATCGTATGTACCATTTGTTTCGTGAACCGTGACTAAAATGCTTATATTTTGAAACAAACTGACAATTATTTAAACCGGAGAAAAGCTGATGTAATCCGTGCTGTCCAATCAGAAAGAATGATTCATCAAAACAACTAACAATTCGCAAATAATCCATCTTGCGAGCGAATGGTTAACATGTGCAACAGATTCTAAAATACTTTGAAGACAACAAATGCATAATAGATTTAGCAGAAGATTCCCCAACGGGCATCTGCAATCACAAATCAACTAAGGTTGTAGTCGTTCTCCAAACACCAAACAGCCTCCGAGTTTTGCCATCGATGTGAGTCTCCAATCCACAACAGTTGCAACCACCTTCAGGTTCAGATCATCGGAAACACCCTTGGAAAGCACTTTACAGCTTCGAAATCCGATCCTTAGGCATATTTTATTTCTAATCTAGACATCCCCACTCGGTACAAGATAAATAGCTTCCCACGGCACCGGGTTCAAGCCAAACTTTTCCACATCGACCACCTCCCACCCACCCAGGAGTCAGAGAGCATGCAAGCAAAATAATCGTCTGTTTACTAAATTGGTATTCCCAACTAATTTATTCCCTCCTGGAGGTTCAGCCGAGTCAGATTGGTCCGGCGATGGTTGAACTGTTTGATTCGGTCGGTATTTCTTGTTCTGTTTGGTACCCATTGGCTATTTCCCCTTGCCAATACCACCGTCGGACACCAACCGACCGAAACTAGCGCAAGGAGAAAGCAAATTCAATAGATTAAAAGCCTAAACGATAGACCTGCTCCAGGCAGGAATTAGAGACCTACCAACATTCTCACAACACTAGCCCCGGGTGAGATTGCTTCATCCTGCCAGAAGTGGCGGCTGGTTGGTACTCGATTACATATACAAACCTACACACTTAGTTTTAGCTCAGACTTTAATTAAATATTTACCAACACGCCGGGCTGATCAATTTCGTAGCGCTTGTATTGCCGTTGCTGCCGAAGCTGTGATGTTGGTGCGGCCATGCACCACTAGCATTCATAGCTCAGTAGAATTAAAAGGGAATTCCAAAAGGATCTACGACGTATATGACAATAAGGATTCTCGGAACAGACTGGCACAAGCTGAGCCACTTGCCTTCCCCCATTGAACGAAGGGAGGCGGTTGGTAATGGGGCCGGATGTTTACCATGCCTAGTGCTGGGACATTTTTCTTCTACGCTGGTTTTATCGGCTTGGTGGAAAAAGGGATAAACATCACCGGGGCGAAGCCGGGAGTGGGTGGGCGGGGCTTTTGTAGAGTGGAATTTTTGGGAAAAAATCTCAAGACAATCTTCAGCTGGAGGGTGTTATTGACATTTTACAAAAGCAAAAGTTCTGAGGAAGGCATTTCTTTATGCACGTTAGATTTGGGATGGAACCAAATTAAAGTCATTAAAACGCTGACAATGTACTATGATAGCAGAGCTATCATCGTTGTTCAAGCTCCGGGATTTTTTTAAAATCTGATTTTATATATCATATTTACAGAAAGTTGATTCACGTTCTCAATGAATATTGTTGTATTATTAAAAATATCACATACAGAGACAAAATATTGGTTACTTCGGGTAATTTTTGACCCAAAGGCACTATTAAATTGATAGTATCTCAGGAACCCTAAGCTCAATGATCATGAAATTTGGTGACTTTTCCTAACTTTTGGAGTTGAATCTTCTGTTGAAATTTCAGAATTCTTAGACCCAAGAAGAACTCATTCCACCTCATGCTTCATTTAGCTATTCCAGGGGTCTGGATGCCATTTGACTATTGTGGCCACACAGCACTGACTACAATCCGGAGTAAATTCGGTCATCTTTTGTTTTGTCAAAGCACGGTCGTACAAGAGCCTTGCACGCTTTTTGGCCACGGAGGCATGCTAGTGGCGCGCGAAGGGCGTACCAATTTACTGTTAGTCAGCCCTTACCCTAACTATGTCATCGGTCCATCGTGCAGCTGGTGAATTCTGGCCATTTCCCATCGTAGTGGCGGTTGGTTATCACCCTGGATAACCACTATTTTTCTTACATCAATTTTTACTGCGGGTTTCCTACGATTCATCTTAACTTTAAGTTGAGCAAGATATTTCTATCTGCAGTGTTCACTCGACTGTCGACATAAGCAGACCACACTAAATGTGTGTCAGGTGATCGTCTGTTTACTCGGCAGTGGCTTCATTAGTCTTCATCAGCAGTTCTTTCAGTCGATGCGTCGTCAACTTTGGAAAGAAACCGTTTCGTGATAAATGTGTGAGTGCTGACCACGTTTTGCGTCCATTGTTGCAATGGAAGCGCTCTGCCCCCATTGGCGAATCTACCATACAATGAAACCACTGGAAGTGGCTAACGTTCTGGTGGAGGAGGCTTATTTGATAGCGGAAGATAAAATGTTTATTGTATTGCACCTTTTGACTATAGTTTTAAGATGTATTGTATAGTGAACAAGAATCCTTGGCTATGTAAAATTAATTCGATTGAGCCTTATCAAATAAATTAATAGACAAAAAAAATCTATCTGTTCCAAAACTGTGGGGCTTTTTGTTGCATAAGGTGCATTGTCTTAAACGATTCAGAAATGGCTAAAATTAGTTGGGGACCAGCGTGTAATATATGACGAGTTGGTAAGATTGATGGATGTTTCGTAGCTCCGGCTGCTTGTGATTGGTTGAATTTCCAGAAGTCCATCCTCCTTGGATATATAAGGTCAGAACCATTAAAGAGGTGATTTCGATGACACAGTTGATCCATTTGAAACAGCCTTCCATTCATCGGTATGTGGTTAAATTTGCACTCTTCGAATGAGGACTCCTTTAGCTTTTTGGCTCCTTTTTTCCTTTGGTAGCTTGAGAAGATCCATTCAGCACACCCAATAAGCAGTACGACAGATCTAATCATAATATAAATCTTATTTAGAGATGTACCAAATGTTTAAAGGGCGAACACGAAATTATTGCGACACCGAAAATGTCATGCCAATTTTCTTATAATGTTTAGAATCAAACCAAAATTTTAGGGTAGTTTTATGCATATATTTACTCCAAAAATCAAAAGAAAAGTTAATCGATGGAGCCTTGAGAGTAAAATTGAACGCATTTTCACTTGATGCCCTCCATCAAAGTCTTTACAGTGTCATCCGGTACCAGTTTCTCAGTTTTTTTTCTTCATTTTCTTAACATGTCCTTCTCGTCTTTGACTGTCTTCTTGCTCTTCCGAAGTTCCCGCTTCATTATTGCCCAGTACTGCTCCACCGGGCGCAGCTCCGGACAGTTTGGCGGATTCATGTCCTTTGGAACAAAATGGACAGAATTGGCCTCATACCACTCCAGGACACTTTTAGAATAGTGGCATGATGCCAAATCTGGCCAAAATAGCGGAGCTTCGTCGTGCTGCTGCAAGAACGGCAAAAGGCGCTTCTCGAGGCACTCAGATTTGTAGATCTCGCGATTTACTGTGCCCTTTGTCACGAAAGGCTCACTCCTCAGTCCGCAAGAGCAGATGGCCTGCCAAATGAGATATTTGGAGGCGAACTTCGACATTTTCTTCTTCTTAAATTTGTCGTCCACATCGAACTTGCTCTTGCCGGTGAAAAACTCCAACCCCGGAATTTGCTTAAAATCGGCTTTTATATACGTTTCGTCGTCCATCACACAGCAGCCATATTTTGTCAGCATCTTCTCGTAGAGCTTCCGTGCCCGAGTTTTAGCCGTCGATTGTTGCCGCTCATCGCGGTTTGGGAAGTTCTGTACCTTGTATGTATGTTTTCCAGCTCTCTTCTTTGCATTCTGGACGTAGCTCTGCGACATGCCGATCTTTTTTAGCCAAATCACGGCTTGAGACGTTGGGATTTGCTTTAATCATCCGCTTCACCTTTCCCTCCGTCTTTTTGTTCTCCGGTCCCGGTTTTCTTCCAGCTCCTTTGCCGTGGTCCAACGTCAACCGCTCCTGGAACCGCTTCAACACTCTGGAGACGGTTGAATGGTGAATGTTCAACATTTTTCCCAACTGCCGGTGCGACAGGTCAGGAAATTCCAGGTGTTTGGAAAGAATTTGTTCTCTCAACTCGCGTTGGTTCACCTCCATTTCCGTTGAATCGAAAAACACGCTTTGAGTTTGATAGCATGTACAGTGTACACAATACACATCAATGAGAAAGTGTGCAAAATTTGGTTGATTTTTACCCAATGGTAAAAAAGTTATGCCCTGTTGAATGTGTCTCAATAATTTCGTGTTCGCCCTTTAACTCCTCGTACGATGAGGCACACACTCAATTCAGATCACCGAAGTCGGTAGGAATTTACCGGGTTTTTGAACAGCAGAACAAGTCGGTAAAATTTTCAAATGACCGTTACACGTGAGGAATCAAGAAAATTTATAAATTTTATTCGTCATCAATAAATGGGGTAAACCGAACAAATTCTGTATAAGTTCAGAATAAATTTTCTAAAAATTGGATTTTTCACAGATTTTTAAACTTTTACCGAACAGTTCTGTAGTTCAAAATTTACCGAACGATGGAGGCCTGGATTAGTGTGCAGTTTTGATTGCTACGCAACAATGGCGCACCTCTTCTCCTTTCTCGCTAATGTTTGGATCTTGGCCATTGTTTGCGATTCTTCGCTAATTTATGGACTTTGCCTTGGCCACTGTTGACGATCGCAACCAATCCGGACCACTCCACCACATTTGACTGTCAATGATATTGTCTGGATTCAATTCGCGTTATATGAGGTCAGCTTACATGGCCCCAATGTCATCCTTCCGACAAACCTTGAATTTTGAACACCTTGTTGGCGACAAAGATCATCCATGCAGCAGGAATAGCATTTATCCAACGTAACACGCACGTAGAGTCTGTCCAAAAGTAGAACTGAGGTTCGATTCGAATTGTCTTTATCACCTTTTAGATAGTTGAGTGGCTAGAAGAGCGCCGCAAATTTCAAGCCTTTGAAAGGATAGTGTTTTCAAGGTGCGACCTTTGATAGTAAATCCAACGATCGAACAAGGGTATTTCCTGATGCATCCTGGCTTTGTAGGTATAAACAGGCTCCGTAGGCCTTCAAAGAAGCATCATAAAGCAGTAAATTTGCAGGAATATCGTGGTAGTTGTTGATACAATCGCTACCAATCCTCACTGACCTTCGAAGGAACCGGATCATCCCAATCTAGTTTTTAACCGTTTTAACCTTGCATCGTCCACAAGCGTTGAAAATTGTTCAAAGAAAGATAAATTAATTGCAGCTCTCTTGTCTAAACATGAAACAAAAAAATTTCCATAAATTATTTGGAGTTAAAGCCTTCTTAAAATTTCTTCGACATTAGTTTGAACATTAGATTGCTTCGAAATTCTTTTCAAACAATTTTAGAACTCAACTCTCTTCGAATAAATAGTAGATAATAAAAAAAAATCTAAGATACTGGTGGGACTTGAGCCCACAAATCCCATTAAAACTCTTGGAATTCCAGGCTGAAACAAACAAAGATTCAAACGTCAATATATCGCCACAATGCCATGTTTCCAGAAATCCCATGGAATTATCTTCTACTTCTCTCTTCTTCCGTAAAATTCGTGTCTTGAAAGTTTCCTCTGAGTTTCGTTTAACGGGTGTTCAATAAAAAATGGGAATTTTTTTCAGTCATATAGCTAGTTAAAAAAAATTGTTTTCAACGGATTCAGTATTTTTTATTAAAAACATAATGTTTATTCTTCAAAAAAGAAGGTAATGAATATTGGAGAAGGGGCCCTGGTCAGCCGTACGACGCAGCTTAGTCGCAATGCTCTCACAAGAGAGCTGGTGCCGTCCAAAATCATTCTCATTTTTTATTGAACACCTGCTAAATTCTTTTTTTTTTTTTTATTCACATACATTTATACATTTGATATTATTCTTGGAATGCATTTGAAAATCTTTTCTGAACTTTCTGTATTTTCTTGAAATTATCCTCTTAAACACCCTTTAGATACCATGTAATAATATAATTTAATTCTTATCCGAATTATATTGGAATTTTCTTTAAAATTAACCTGATATTCTCCTCACTCCCTTACAATTCTCCTCATATCACATCTGAATTTGATTCAGAATTTCCTTTCTTGTTTCCAGAAATCTTAGAAATTTATTAAAACTTAATTTCTATATGTTCATAGAGTTCTGCTCTGAACTATCTTTGAATGTTTTCCCAGATTTTGTTTAGAATCCTTCTCAGTATATCTTCAGTATGAACATTTCAATTCTTATCCAATTTACACAAAAACTCGATTAATAAAAAAAAATCATAGAAATAATACATGAGTATTTGTTGCAGTTTCAGATTGATTAAAAAAATCCAATTCTGTTTTTATTAATCTTTTTCACAAAGATTTTTATGTCACAAAACATGATAAAAAGTTCTAAACCTGGAAGCATTGTTAACCTTGGTGATTTTCTCAATTCTCATTTTTTTATGATTTCTGTGAGTACAGACTTCTGAGAGTTGAAATACGCTCTTGATCCGAAAGCTACAAGCATTTTTACTAGATCGCATTTGCATCAAGTTGAAAATTTCTAAAACCAATTTTCGATTCAAAATCTTACTATTTACAAATCGGTCTAATGATCAATTCATGTAGAGCGTTGAAATCGCTAGACAAGGGATCATTTTAGGCATATTTCGATAACTCCTATACTTGTTACTGAGGGTTAAAAACAAATAGCGGTGAATTTCGACAAAATCATTACCAAACCATTGATTTCGAAGTTTAGAAGTTTTGTCCTAGATTTAGTATTCAGCAGCAGGACAAATCAGCTAAAGTCACTGTAAGGATCAACAAAAGATTCGATAAATGTCTTAAGGAAAGCCGGAGTCTACAAAATCTCTTGTTCAAATTGCAATAAAATCTACATTGGTCATACGAAAAGAACTTTGGAAACAAGGTTTAAGGAACACATCGAGAGGTAAAAAAGACTAACAAAGAGGATAAAGGACTTCATTATGAATTGAAGTCCAAGGTTGCAGAGCATATCTTTACAAAGGGGCACAATTTGACAAAGGATAACATTTATATCCTGCGGAGTGTATCTTTGCCTTGGAAACTAGACGTAGCAGAAAGTTCAGAAATATTTAAACATAATCCGTCACATAAACCACACATCGTAGCATGCCTCTACCTGTCGGAGACTAAACTTTAGGTACCTGGTTAGGTAAATTGTGACATGTCAGTGGATACCTGGTGATTGGTAAATTGTGACATGTCAGTGGATACCTGGCGATATAACTCGTAGATAAAAGATGTATTTTTCAGTGGTGTTGAGTAAGCAATTATAACGGAATTTAAGGGAAATAAACCAACACACTCAAAGCTATTCATAAAGGGATTCCATTAAGAGGTTCGACAAATTTAAAAGATTGATCAATTCAGTTGACGTAGATGGTGGACTTACCAATTGATAATTATTATTTGCGCATCCTCAAAAGTGGGATACCAAATTTGATGAAGGAAAAGCTGATTTCAAAATTTGTTCTTTTTTTTTTAATTCACCCAACCCATTTGGCTGAATATGTTATCAGCTTTAAAAATATGCCTCCTGTAGTTTTGCTATTGATGATGTTTTTCCCAAAAATATTACGAACATTCATGTGTTACTATCCCAAGTAACATTTATGATTTCATGAGTGTTATTTAGAACATTTTTTTTTCCTTTGGTTTGTTTTTTTCCGTCTATCTTGTTTTCCGTGCTGAGCACTAATGCTATCGACGCCAGGAAGCTCCCACACCTGGATCCTACCTATCGACCCATCAACTCATGAACCGGGGACCAACGGCTTTACTTCCCATCCGAAGGAAGGCGTGATCAGAGATTTTATGCCTCAGAACATCCCGGCGGCGCCGACTGGGATTGAACCCAGGCCTGCTGGGCTGAGAGGTAATCACGCTTACCACTACACCACCGGCGCCGTTTATTTAGAACATTAATTAAACTTCTTCTTCTTCTTCCTCGCATTTCAAGCTTATTGCGTATGGCATATTAACTACTTGCGTGCTCTCAACTTAGTGTTCTACTAGATGCACTTCTACAGTTATTAATTGGGAGCTTTCGATGCCTGTACCATTTTTGCATTAGTATAATTGTGTGGCAAGTACAATCATACTCTATATGCCCAGGGAAGTCGAGAAATTTTCCAACCCGAAAAATTCCTAGACCGAACCGGGAATCGAACCCAGCCACCTCCAGCATGGTCTTGCTTTGTAGCTGAGCCTTTACCGACTGAGCTAAGAGAGGTCCCAATTAAACTTATAGGATGCTTTAAAGCCTCGATAAAACTTGTAATGATTTGAGATGAACAATTTCGGTTTTTTGCTAAAAAAAAATATCTGGGAATTTCAAAATAAAAAGTAAGAGGTTGTATCCAGGACATGACCGTTGATTTGACGTAGGTTTTCGAAAGGTAGTTATGATGTCACAGCAAAAGTATAGCAAATATTAAATTGATTTCTCAACTCGTAATCAGTGAAAAATTTTGATAGGTTGAAATTCGGAAGCAGTTTGAGTGTTCTGTTATTGAAGTGCTCTGTCGATATTCATGCAGTACAAGCCAATCCTGGACAATATGTCGTGGATTCAAGCTTTTACTCTTTAGTTTACTCTTTCATTGTCCATTTGTGGTCCTGAATAGGACCGATGGGTTGGAAGCTTGGAAGCTAGTTGAGAACAATACTGTGGAAATTTTTCGTCGGTGTTTTGGAAATGATAACGGTGATGAAATGAAATATTTTTGTAAGGGAAATGGATGTTATGTCGGCCTAGGAGCATTCATGAATACAACAAAAAACTAAATTTTCAATGGCCACCAAAAATATCCATTATTACCGTCCTAATGACGCGATCATCTAGATAAAATTGATAAATAGCAGATTTTTAGCGATGGGCCCAATCTTAGATCCATAGGCCAACATTTGAACCATTTCTCCTATTAGGGGAAAAATATCAATCACAGAATCTGAGCCTACCGGACGGTACCTGAGTTTATACTTTTTGATGTAAATGTGAAGCCCCTTCTATTAAGAGAATTCGGCAAGGTTTTTTTTTGGCATAATGCTCTTAATAGGAGGGACTTAAAATTTGCACTAAAATGCATGATCATTGGTACCGTCTGGCATGTTCAGTGCTTGATATCAATATTCGGCGACTGTGTTAGGGAATACACTCTTCCCATCACGGAAACGCCTTGTTTTCTGATGACAAAATTACGCATTTACTTGAGCTTGAGCTTGCTTTGAGCTTGATTGACCGCCCACGGTTGCTACTCTGTTACTGCCAGATCAGCTGTAATTACACAGAGAACCAAAAGACGATGCTTGGGACTAGCAATCATCCTCAATGTGTAAAAACTGGTGATCTTAAATAAGGCAATACCAGCGCCGGCCGCGCCCGAACACAGGTCAAGAAAGGAATGGGAAGGATTGTGTTGACATGACACTCGCTTTGATGGAAGCCGAGAACACCTCTGCACTTCCACGAGGAATCACTGGGATGTTGGATAAGAGGGTTGGGTTTGCAGCAGGGTTCGTTTTGGTAAACGATAAGCTGAATTGATGTCCTAACGATCATATAACGCGAAGGAGCTTGGGACTAAACCCACGGTCTTCTGCTCAGTAAGCAAAAACGTTTGCCACTAGGCAGACGAGCACCTTTTTAATCACCGAGTTGCTGTTATTACCATGTAGTCATATTAACAAATAAAACGATTGCCGAATTTTGAATGTGGAAGGGCCTGAGATTAGACTCATGATGTTCTGCCCAGTAAGCAAAAACGGTTGCTCTAAGGCCACCGAGCCCCTCATATTACATAATACCGTTGCTCAAATTTGTGTATCCATTCAAACCCGGAACCAACGACAACAACGAGTTTCGCAAAATACACGATACACAAGCGATTTTACCATAAATCTCTTTGATATGTAAGGACCTGTGACCGCGTTTTTCTGCTCAGTAAGCAGGCCACTGTAACCGACGATCTTTCAAATCCGAAAACTAAAAACTTTGAAAAAGTACTTAGGCCTTCATTAAGTTCCACTTTCACGCGACGTTCAATGACAGGGTCCTATCCAGGATTACATCTGAAAAATCCAAATCTTGCCAACGCCCACCCTAAACCTAAACCTGTTCTAATCCACCTGAAATGACTAACGAATGGAAGACTTTGACTACCCAGCCATGCAATAGTCTCATTCCGTGCCTTATGGCAACTTGATGATTCTATTGCGCTCATCTTTTGGCACCACCCAGGGGAGACTTGGTCCTGTACCCAATGCTTAACTTATCTCCATTCCACTCAGCTACTCGCAATTTCTTGTGATATAGTGGGCGGAATATTATTATATGAGACAATTCAATGCAGACGTCTTTCCAAATTTGGTAGATCGACAGGTAATCGGTGAGTTACCACGATAGTTGCTATTCAACAACTCGACAACGTCCCATCGTCAACGCTTGCTATGAGAATTTCCCATTGCAGACGCCAACGAAATGACGTCATCGAGCTATCGATCAACTACCCTGGTTATCGCCTGGTAACTTATAGCACGATGCTAGGAGGCGAACCGGAAAAATCGATGAGCTACCTCTCCCCCATGACAAAATTACGCATTTACGTGCACAAAACGCAAGGAATTTTTGTTTTATTCAATGGATAATGCAAAAAGCGAATATTGATTGGAGAAATTTCTTGCTCAAATTTTTTCAATCGCGATCAATCATATAAATTCGAGATTTTTTATTGCTTTTTCTAGCGTCCAGGAGAAAACCTTACATAATACATGGTTACTTGACATGTTCAAGTGATATTCGTACATTTCGAGAATTTGCATGTACCACTTCAATACTGTTACGCATTTGACGACAACCGTTTGGTTTCTGGATACCAAAGAGCTTTGGGGGTCATGTGGCTGGCAGAAATGGGAGCTAACGTTCAATGAAAACTAACTCTTCAATAACAATAATTTATGGTTCACACCTGTCCGTTTTGTCGTAATGGTTGAGTTATTAGGGTGTTCAACACGGATGACCTGTATGTTTCTTGGAACGAGGGTACCGCGCTCGGCATAGATGACCCACAGATTGCACCAATACATTAAGGCCTAGAATTCCATACCTTCTATAGACCAGCTTGAGCCTTGATAGCTAGCTGCTTGCGGGAACTGACATCAGATTGATGACCTTGACAAGTGTCCAAAACAAACTCTTTAACAAATTTATGGTGGCTCTGAAAAGGACCGTTTTGTCGTGATCAGGGTTGCTTCCACTCACTTGCTATAAAAAATATTGTTAATAATATAATATTATATTATATTATGCAATCATTAGATGCAATAATGCTATATTGTACTTGTAAGTAACAATAAGAGGTAGTAAAGTATGTGTTTGACTCATAAACCCATAAACTCAATAAAGCAATTTTGACAGATTTTATGTGTCAAACATATACTTCATTACCTTCTTTTGTAACTTACAAGTACTAACTAGCATTATACTATATCATGATTTCATAATTCCGAAAAACATTTTTTTTATAGCAAGTGAGTGGAAGTAACCCTGGTCGTGATGGTTGAGTAATGCTGAGCTATTAGGATGTTCAACACGGATGAGGCTGGCTAGCCGTATATTGTTTGGAGCAAGGTTGACACGCTAGGCATTGATGACCCACAGCTACTCACGAAGAAACTGATTTCGATCCATAGCGATGCAGCTTCTTCCTTCCTCCATGGATGCTCATGTGGGCTCTGCAGCTGCAGCTTGTAGGCTGCCTTTCGTTCAACGCCACACGCTGAAAACACTGCTGCTGCTGATACTGCTGCTACTGACACCGATGCCTGAACACCACCACACACGGTGATCGAATGAGCACCGTTCAATGAGACAGGACCAAATTCGATTATTAAATCTGTGTTGGGGAATGCGCTGTTTGCTGGCAATCGGTGATAATTTTGATCACCATTGCAACAGTTGGACATTTGAGTATTTTTCAATAGTGACCTATTGAAAATTTATAAAGTATTCATTTAAGCAGATTGGTAGATACATTTCAAATCGTTTGGCTTACTTAGAATTAACAGAGTTATGTGTGGTCAAAACCTGACCTATTTTCGTAATGCGGTCGATTTTGGTTTTCTGAAATTGCACCCCCAATATGTTGCCGAAAGACGAAATCCTACGTCAAAAACTATAAGGGACAGCCCTATAGGGTTGTACGGAATGGTCACGTAGGACTACATGGTCTTATATAATAAATGTTATTTGTTAACTACAGCAGGAGCTTGTGTTTTGTGTATGAATAGGAATTTGAGCGGGGTTCTATCTGTTGATAGTCTTCGGTATAACTATGATTGCCATGAACAGAACCTTTTGATATGAATATAAGTTGGGATATTTTCAGAAATTTAACTCTTTTGGGCCGATGGTAGTACAGGCTTAAAGCATTTGGAAGATGATGATGACGTGTAGGCAACTGGATCAGCAAATCTCGCAAGAGTCTCGGCCCATCTGCTGCTGGACAGGCGTTGAACTGGTGTCTGCGACAGGTTGGAAGACGGCAGCGAGATAAACCTCAATCTTGCTACGATGAATGGGCACTTGGAAGAGTCTCGGCCCGGCTACTGCTGGACACGGTTTGACCTGGTGGTTGGAAAGGCGCAGCGAAGGATACCTCAACTTCGCTACGAGACATGGGCACTCAGAAGAGTCTCGGCCCGGTTGCTTCAGGATTAGAAACTTGAACGAAAGCAACAATTAAGGGCATATCAGCTGAAGTTTGTCCTTTTTTTACGGTTTTGTCACTTGTCAATCGGACATGAACAAATAATCATTTTTCGAAAGCTGGAAAATCATGCCCCACTTCATCTGCTTTACCTTTCAACATTAAATTATGCGTTGCATAGAAACAGCCGGTAAAATATCAGTGTCCACCCAGCTAGAGCTCCTCCTTTTTTTTAGTTTATTTCGTTAAACTCCTTCTCTCAACAAGTTGGTAAATCTTAGCCTTTAGCAGAAAGATGCTTAACACTTTTTTCGGCGAATTTATGATCCTGTTCCACGTAATGGTTCTTCTCTATGCCTGTTCAGATAAATTAGAACTTTTATTTATTTTCTGTATTCCGCTAAATCAAACCAGTACAAATTAGGAGCGATGACGGTTACGCGCTCGAATAATTAAAAATTCGAATAGCTGAAAAAAATCTTTACGCTTAATCGTTAGTCTTCTTCTTTGGTTTGTTTTCCGTCGATCTTGTTTTCCGTGCTGAGCACCAATGCTACCGACGCCAGGAAGGCATCTCCCACACTTGGACCCTACCTATCGACCCATCAAATCATGGACCTGGGGACCAACGGCTTTACTTCCCTTCCGAAGGAAGGCGTGATCAGAGATGTTATGCCTCAGAACATCCTGGCGGCGCCGACTGGGATTGAACCCAGGCCTGCTGGGGTGAGAGATAATCACGCTTACCTCTACACCACCGGCGCCGAATAATTGGACTTTTAGGCATCCATATAAAATAGTGTAGTTTCATGTTTTTTGGTGGTCCTTGGAAAATGTCGAACAGCAGAATTGCAACCAGCAAGTGTAACCCAAGAACCAAAAGTGGTGTGATGCTAGTTTTCAATGCTATGACGACGACTGAATTAAGGGCTTTAGAAGCAGAGGGGTGAAAGTCAATTCTCTTCATCGATTTCCTCATTTGATGACCATGGCTTCACTAATCTATTTCGCACTATTTCTGATATGCTCTTCTTCAGAACAAAAAGCGTATCAATGAATGTGTTTGTCGTCGAGTTATTAACGAAACAGAAAGTCGATGAAGAGAATCGATCAAAATCACTTGCGACCCTGCTTCCAAGTCTGGTTACAAGATTACAATTCTGGAGAGCATTTTGTGTGGTCGTTGGGGCGTGTGGTTCTGAATCGGAGGCGAATGCCACTTCGATTTGTTTCGTCTACTTACGACTCTCTGATGACTGTATTGAGGAAGCAGCATAAGCATGTATGTAATTGGTGGATTCGTAGTGATTGCGACGATTTTGGACAATGCTTAACATTTACCACCTTTTCAACATTTCTTGATGAAAATCATGCGTGGAAATATTTCTGATCGATTGATGATAAAATTATTGAAATTGGACCAGAGGCAGCTGAGTTATTAACGTTCAAAATCTTTCATATTTTCGTTACATGTTCAGTTTTCGGTTTTCATAAGTTGTACCCCCATATAGAAATCACAGACGTAGTCCTACGTCAAAACCGCTGGCCTCCCTGATACTGTCACCAAGTCAATTAAATGGAAATTCCGGCTCTTCCTGATGGTGGATCTTTGTCCCATCGCTTATAAGGGTAGGTTCATCGGAGTTCTGACTACCAATCTGCAGAGAGGCTTGAAATTCCTGTCTGAGTATTTCAACAGCTGGAAGATCCGTATCAACGTGGCGAGGACCCAGGTCATAATTTGTACACACTCAAAATCCCCCAGACTTGTTCCGTCTAAGAATAACAAAATCTGCCTAAACAGCACAGAGGTGGAATGGTCCAAAGAAGTAGCCTACCTCGGACTGACTCTTGACAGTGAGCTGCTTTTCAGAGAGCACGTTGAAAAAACGAAAACCAAGTGCAACATCTAGATAAGATCATTGTATCCACTTATCAACAGGAGTCCACCCTGTCCCTGAAAAATAAATTTGCTGTTTACAAGCAAATCATCCTTCCCATAATCGAGTACGGTATGCCAATCTGGCGGAGTTGCACCGAATGCCATCAACTTAAACTCCAAAGGATCCAGAACAAGATCCTTAGGATGATCCTAAACAGTCCTCCATGGACGCGAAATTCTGAAATCCACCACCTGGTGGGTCTTTAGTCTGTGGAAGAGCGAAGAACGGTCTTCTTGGAAAGGTTCACACATGTCTGAGATCAGATCATCAGATCATACGCATGTTAGTTTAAGTTATACTCGTAGTTACAATATCCAATTAAACAAAGATGAAGATACAGGTAGACTAATCAATTGAAATGCTAAATCAGTGATCTATATAATCAACAGAAACACACGTAATTTTACTACATTCTCGCCCCGTGCTCAGTTCCCTCCTCCACACGGCACTGACTATACGAAATCCACTCAGACACCGACCAAGAGCGGATGCTGCCGGTATCGTGTGGAGAATCGGACCAAAGATTTCCTCACGTCACGTTATCTATGGGGTGTTGAGTTATACGCTGGCGGAGCTCTTCGTATCCTCCAATGCTTCAACTTAATGACAACGACCTACGACAGCCGAGGGTTCGACTGGAGAAAGGGGGATATAATGGATTAGTGTGTACTACGAAAAGGAGCCAAGCATCGCCACCGGAGGACGTCACCGTTCGACTGCGGATGGTCTGGGTTCTGCTACGAACCTGTTTTATTGTTCTAGCGAATAGCCTGTTTTGTCTTATGTGAGGGCATCATCATAACAACAGAAAGCACAGCGCTCTGCAGCTGAAGCCGTATCTCGTATACAAAGTTCAAACTGCTGCTGCTGCTGCGTTAGCCGATGTGCCTTATCTTAGGCTAGATTTGACCGTCTTGTGTTAGCACATAAACACATACGCCAATCACTCTTTCTCTCCGCCTTCCCCTCTCCTGTTTGTGTCCACCGTCGTTAAACCGTTCCCGTTGTCGTCTAGAACCTGAGCCTGAGCCTTCGGTTCCACTGTAGGTTTGGACTCAAATGGCTATACGACACAGCAGACTATAGAAGGTGCTATATGGATGGGCTATAAATAAATAATCAATCAATTGATTGACCCAATTCCTCGCCCCTTACATACTGTCTTTAATGGGCGATTCTCCGGGGGCAGGTTGGTATCTAGGGAATTGTAAGCAATTTCTCATATGAATAGTGGCACAATAAATCAGTCCGCACATGTTTCTTATAGGGGATCCTCTTTTGGAACTTTTCGGTCTACGGTTATTGCTTTATGTGTCTATTGTTTAGATTTATACGTGGGCCAATTATTTTCTCTACTGACTAATTGCTATGACTCGTTTCTTATCATTAGATTCCATTATTTCAGCGGATGAGTTCTATAAATCCACAGATCAAATATAAAAATGCTTGGCTCCTGATTCCTACCCATGCTAAAGGCTCATCTACGGAACATGTGCCGTTGGTTCTTCCACCAAGTCCCAGCTAATTGTCCACTAGAAGATGGCTCGAATGCTGTAGAATCTTCACGAGCTATGTCGTCCGCCTTTTGCCGTCTCATATATACATATGGTGTGCCAACGCGCTGAGATTTATAGCCAATGACACAAGCGTCCCTCATTTCCCACTCCAACCCATAGTGAAGGAAAAGGACCCTGATGTACAGGCTCGCATCCGCATGTGTGCCCGAGCGAATTCCTATCAAAACAGAACTTTAATCAATGAAACTCGCCAGATTGATGTAGGCTCTGAGGAAAATCTGGATCGGTTTTATTTGCTTTCCTCATTTCATTAGCCCACCGACAACGCTGAGCTGGGTCTTCGGGGGAGAGCGTAAATTCCTAACGTAATTTGGAAGGCTCTCCCGCCGGGCCCTGTCCGTTGTCTGGCGAGGGACTTTTTCCATCCGAACGCCGATCTTAACCGGAGCCAAATCAGTGATTGGCCGTATTAAAGATGTGCCTTGCCTTCCGGGAAGGACAAGCAAGCTTTTAGCACAGTTTAAATGAGCCAATTTTTATCTGCAAAATGAATGTCGAACGAAAATAACTTTGCACGCCAATCTGTAGCAGCAGCCAGCGTGAGCATTCTGATATGCCATTACCCACTTACCTACCAACCTAGTAGAGCACTCGTTTGTCTGTAAGCGCTGGTTATTTGCAAGAAATTACCGTCGTCGGTCGTCCTCGCTGTTGCCACTATACACAAAACAGCATGCCTTCAAGGTTTGTTTTCTTTAACCACTCAGGAGAAAACAATTGCGCTTTCGCCGAACCGCATACAGACCGACCCAAGTGGTCGGAAATACAGAACAGGAAGGAGAAAACGAAAGAATGCTCGCTCATCGTGCTGCAGAGGCGTGGGTGGAGGGAGGGATGAGTCAGCCTTTTCCTTCCGGTTGAAACTGAAGTTGATGTGGAGCGGTTTCCGTTGTCACATAAAAAAAAAATATTGGTTGACCTACACACCGCAGTACGCTCCCGGGTGGGATCGATGCCAGATGACATGGCATGTATCTTTAACTGGTGTGCCCCAATTGTGTGCAAGGTCGCTTAAACTGAACTCATCGGAAGTTAACATGTGTAGGATAAAATATTTAGGTGGGAATTATGATCGGATGGATTTTGATTGATTCCTTCTGAAACAAAAATGGTGGGTAGACTAAAGGCTGACTAAAAGTAAATTGGTACTAATCTAATCTAATCTAACACCAACACAGCCAGTTCTTGAAAGCATCCTGGAAAATGATGTATATACCTACTACATTTTTCTTGTCTATTTGATATATGTTTCACATCGAAGATGCGTCACACATATCAAAACGGCCAGCCCTACTGTGCAGCATTTAAGGGGCAAGATGATTCAGAAAACATCGGGCCTGTTTAAATCTATGATTTAAATGGATGAAACGTGGACATCTCGTACCGTACGTTCCGATTTTGATAATTATATGATTGGTTGGTCGTTGGAAGCATCAAATCTAGAAAGGTTAAGTGATGCTCCATTTTCTTCTGACGGTTGGGGCATGAGCACTAACTCTTGTCCTAGCCTTTTATGACTTATGGCTATAGCTATAGATTTCTTGGAAAATCCTGATTCCCTAGTTTGAAGTTGTCACGACTATGGTTCGGTGGTAGATCTTGTACCAGTAACACACCACAAACAGGTGAACTCCCAGCGTTACTGGTTTGAAAAGATAAAAATTTACAAAATGGAACGAACTCACCAAGTTTAGCCACCTGAATCTGAATGTGTTGATGTAGAAGTCCAAATTGTAGACGAAGCTTGACGAAGATCAACATGAACTAGTTGGTAGTTGCGCAGAATGTCTTCCTTCGATTTGAGATAAACACATTTTCGGATGTATGTAGTCGATTTTTTATATGCATTGGCAAGCCTTTTCGTGGCCAATAAAGGGTGATACGGTCAAAATTTGGTCAAGGGAAAACGCGTGTAAATGAAATCGTTTATTTAAAAAATCAAATTAAATTTCTTTTTCAAGTTCAATTAGTATAAAATTCAGGAAAAATATTCAGTTAGGCTTCCGCTTTTCCAAATCCGAATTGCCGGGCCTTACGCTTGACCCCTGCCATCAGATTTTGTACAGCCACCTTGTCCACCTTCTTCGCCGCAGAAAGCCAGTTTGCCTTGAACTGCTGCTCGCCCTTAGCAGTTTTTTTGGTCTTCTTTAGGTTCCGCTTGACAATAGCCCAGTATTTCTCAATTGGGCGGAGCTCTGGCGTGTTGGGAGGGTTCTTGTCCTTGGGAACCACCTGCACGTTGGCAATGGCAAGATGCCAAATCTGGCCAAAACAGTACGGAACAACCGTGTTTCTTCAGGAAAGGCAGCAGACGTTTATTCAAACACTCTTTCACGTAAATTTCTTGGTTGACAGTCCCGGAAGCTATGAAAATGCTGCTTTTCAAGCCACAGGTACAGATGGCTTGCCAAACCAGATATTTCTTTGCGAACTTTGACAGTTTCATGTGCTTGAAAACATCTGCTACCTTTCCCCTTCCTTTTGCCGTATAAAACTCCTGTCCCGGAAGCTGCTTGTAGTCGGCTTTGACGTAGGTTTCGTCGTCCATTACCACGCAGTCAAACTTCGTCAGCATCGTCGTGTACAGCCTCCGGGATCGCGCTTCACAGTGGCGGCACTGCGAACAAAAGTCGGACGAAACCTAAAATGTCAATGAAACTGGCTGAAAATGACATATTATGTTAATTTTTGGGTGCTGAGTTCATTTTTGAAGTCAACAACCAATAAAAATGCAAACTAATCCCCCTAAAGTGCGAAATAATCTTTCGGATCAGAATAAATTTAATGACTGATAATTTATTGAGTTATTTCAACACATGATATTTTTAAGTTCATTTTATCTTGTCATCGAATCCGGTAATAATTTAAATAATCAAATATAGGGGCCGTTTAAACATTACGTAAAGCGAAACATTTCAGTTTCCATAGGGAAGATACACAAATGACGTTGCATATTTTTGATCAATTTTAGGTCCCCCCTCCCCCCTCGTAGCGTATTTTTCCATACCTAATACACGGCTGGTCACAACTTCTGAAACCCCCTCCCCTCTAAAATGCTACGTCATTTGTGGATCGTCCCATACCAAATTAAATGTTTCGCGTTACACGATATTTGGACTTTGTTTCCATATTCAATATAAACTAAAATTTACATTCTTTCAGATGTTTTACTCGGGTATTCAGTATGACACTGAAATATTTCATAAGAAAGTACTGTGCTGCTCTTATGTAAAATGCGGATGTTCCTAGAAGCTTGTTCAAACGTCAACCGAATACCAGAGTAGTTTAAAAAGTTTAAATGTGTTGACTTTGATACTGGAAGTTTCCGGTGAACTTTATCCGGCAGGAATTGAAAAAAAAAATAGTAAAACAAGCAGTCGTAAAATGTGTTCTAAACCAAAAGGTAATTGATCTTATATTGAAAAAATGTATTATTTACATTTAATGATTGTTTTTTATTAAATTAGAAATGTTCTTAAAAAGAAAAAACATACTGGAAGCGGTCTATGCTATACCGGATTCGGAAGAAAAGCGTACTGCAATTACTAACTACATTGCAACATATGCTGGAAATATTGATGAAGAATGTAAGGAACATATTTCAATCTTCTATCGAGAGTTCTTGCGTCGATGGAACAACGCAAAACGGATGAAGGAACGCTTCTTAAAAGCAAACGCTGAATGGCTCGAAGATTTTCTTGTGCTTTCTGGACCTAGCTCATCAACATCAGAGGAAGGTAGAAATAAAGGTGGTCGTCCTTCAAAGGAGTTTGACGATAACTGCAACCGAGTCAAGCGTCGCAAAACTGAAGATTTGCGGCGAACATGTAGCTCTAGTAGGTTCATTTTACTCCACCATCATTATATTAATATTTGAAGATATCTATTTCATACTTTTCATAGGTGAGTTGCGGTTTGCTACGGAAGTCGTTTTGCGGTCTGAAGGTCAGAGGGACATTGCAAACATTCTGAAGACTGGTGTCACTTCACAAACGTTGTCTGATGAACAAGTATTAGCTATTTTTATCGATGCAAAGTTATCAAAGCGTAGCTATAATATCGTGAGAGAACCAGCGAAAAACATCTACCCATCGTATGACAAAATCACTGCCGCTAAAAAGAAGTGTTATCCTTCGAACCAATATTTCAATTCTTCAGAAGTACATTGCGAAATTGAATTGCAAGAGCTTCTGAACCACACTACATCAAGATTAATCAATCTTGTAGAGTCAGACTATATGAATTGGAGTCATAAAGATTTACGTCTTATCCTAAAATGGGGAATGGATGGTACAACTTTAACTGAGTACAATCAAAAATTTGAAAAAGCTGGTAGCTCAGACGCTAATGTTATCTTGACATCTCTTGTTCCATTGAAATTGGTTGAAGGGGTAAATGTAATTTGGGAAAACTGTTATCCATCGTCAACCCGATACTGTCGACCAGTTTCAATACAATTAGCTAAGGAAACTAGTGACACAACCCGTCAAGAATATGATCGGATGAATACCGAAATCGCAAAGTTGCACCCGTTTGTTTTAACAATTAACGACACAGAATTCAGTGTCACATTCGAGCTTATCATGAGTATGGTAGATGGTAAAACCATCAATGCCGTAACACACACAACATCCGCCCAAAGATGCTACTTGTGTAAATCAACGTCAGCGGAATTCAACGAAATTGACAAAATGTTGAAAAAGCCTGTTACTCAATTCTTAGATCTGGGTCTAAGCAGTCTACATTGCTGGATAAGATGTTTTGACTGCCTGTTGCATATCGCTTATCGGCTCAGTTTCTGCAAATGGGTGAAAACTTCTCATATCGAACAATTCAACCGTGCCAAAAAGCGCATACAAGATGAATTCTTCAATAGACTGGGTTTACACATCGACAAACCGCGTTCAGGATTTGGCACCAGCAACAATGGTAATACGGCTAGACGATTCTTCGCCAATGCACAAGTATCTTCGGAGATTACAGGAATTGATTTGGATTTGATACTGCGATTTCGGACTTTACTAACAGCGATTTCTAGTGGTGAGAGCATTGATGTTTCAAAATTCAAGTCATACGCGACGGAAACAGCTCACCACTACGTAAAACTGTATAGTTGGTATCACATGCCAACAACAGTTCATAAATTACTGATTCATGGAAGTGAAATTATCGACCAATCTTCAATTCCAATCGGTATGCTCTCTGAAGAGGCCCAAGAAAGCATGAACAAGGAGATTCGTCGAATGCGTGAAAGCCATTCTTGGAAAGGATCCCGTGAACGGACAATAATTGACATCTTTCATGGATTGTTGGTTGCATCAGATCCAGTTGTATCCAGTTTCCGACACAACAAGCCGAAACCGAAAAGTGATTTCCCAAAGGAAGTGCAAGATTTGTTGATCTTTGATGAAGATGACGATTAAGTAGTAAGGATAATGCTAGTGTTATAAAAGACTAAGAGTGAAAGTAGTATTTTTAAGACACCATTATTTTTCTTAATAAAATTAGCTTAACTGAAACCAAAATGAACCACTTTTGAAAAAAAAATCGATAAAAAACATATAAACTGAATGGATACCCTTCCCAATCCTTTTGTAACATGTCTATTTACTTCTGAATTTCTAATCACCATGGTCCTCCATACCGGTCATTTTATATTAACTCTCGTATGTCCAAATTTTTTATTTGATTCTATATAATTTCTTTCGATAGGCCTTCATGAAAATATGAACAATTGACATATTTTTTTTGATCTAGATCAATTCGGCTGGTCTAGAGCAGTTTTCGTAAAAAAAGATTTGTTTTTTTTAATTTCTTGCATACTATAGCACAGGTTTTCACCAAATTTTGCCAGTTGCGTCTAGAATTAATGAGCGAATTCTGGTAAATTAAAATTTACTTTTTACAGACAAAATCTGAAAAATAATAATTTTTCAGAAAATCATCGAATATTTGTTTTCATCATAACTTAGCAGAAAGGTTTTGCATCGGATTATCTTGAAATGTTCATGGAAATGATAGATAAACAATGTATCTTTCTAACCATGTGCACACCATTTGGTAGAAAATTCAATATGTTTGGTCCCAGCAGTTTAAGCGTACCTTGCCAAAAAGCAGGCTTGGGTGTTACAGGGTTAAAATATGTTTTTAACCCCTTGGGGCAACTAGGGGCAAGTCGGGATGCATAAATTCAAAAAGTTGAGGAAATTTCCTATAGAATGTATATCATGTGACCTTTTCGGACTGTTTCAGAAGATTGTACAGTACGAATTTGCAAAAAAAATAAGGTTTCATCATACCACTAACCATACATTATCAACATTTTCCATAGTTTAGAGTAATCTAAACGGATGGGTTTGAATGGAACAATAAGTTTATCCATCAAACTTCAAAATGAAACTTGTTGTGCTCAAATCGGTTTAAAATTGGAAGAGTAACAGCCATTTGAAGTGAGCCTTAAAAATGTAGTTTTTGAACCAAAAATCATTAAAATTTGTTGACACCGCTGCTGTCAAAATTCAAAATAACATCCAATAGTCATGAAACTTTGCGACAACGTTATTCAAAGTGTAAGAAAGCTTGGAAAATTATAAAATACTCAAAATAACAAAAAAAAAATTTTGGGTTTCGTCCGGCCTCCGGCCACTATGCGCTTTGGCCGTCGTATTTTGTTTATCATCGCGATTTGGAGTCACTACCTTCTTGTAAGTCGATAGTCCGGCTCGTTTTTTGGCTCGATGCACGGTTGTAGACGATACACCCAGCTTATTTGCGGCATCTCGGAGAGAGAGGTTAGGGTTTCGCTTAAAACTACCGGCAACTCTCTTTGTCGTCTCAGCGGCTTCCGGTTTTCGATTTCCCCCCGATCCAGACTTCCTGGCTGTCGACAAACGTTCCCCAAACACTTTAATTACATTTGTAACGGTTGATTTGGCAACTTTTAGCGATTTTGCCAACTTTGCGTGCGAGTAGCTCGGATTTTCGCGATGCGCGAGCAAAATTTTGATACACTGCTCTTCTTGCTTGGACGGCATTTTGACAACTGAAGAGTGAATTCCAAAATCAAAATAGGAGCAACATTCTACACACACACACCTTCAAAATGAGGGGTGTTCAGGTTTTTTAAATGCAAAATTGAAAGAAATACGTCAAGTTGATATTGACCAAATTTTGACCGTATCACCCTTTAGTCAGGTTCAACGTTACGACTCAACGAATGATGGAACTAATGATGGGATGAATGATCGAACGCCTCATGGAGGTTCTACTTGTTTTCGGAACAGCTTCTCAGCGGGAAATAACAGGGACGTAGAACTAAATAGAATGAGATGCAGCTCTCGCAGGGCTTCTTCTGTCTTAGTGAACTCACTGAGGAACTAGAAATTGTCTACTGGGCCTGGTTATGGCCAGATCAGGAACCGATTATAGATACAAAAAACTCCACGGAAAAAAACAAACGTCAGGTTCGAACACACGCACAGCCTCCTCCTGAGTGAAAGTAAATTGGTACGCACAAAAAGACCTTTAATTCGCTTTTGCCCGCATTTGCTGGATGTCCTTGACTGCTCGCCGCTTCGTCAAAGTCGCTGCTTTTAAATTGCTAGTTCGATTGGTCGAAATTCCGGGAAATTTGCAGGATTCATTAGCTTGGGGACAAAATCGATCTTGTTGGCAGCATACTGCTTCACAACCACCTGGAGTAGTGGCAGCTGGCCAAATCGGGCTAAAAGATGGCTTTAAGCCTATGATTGCGGATGAACGGCAAAACACGCTTTTTCAGGCATTCTTCGATGTAAACTTGGGATGTCATCGTGGAGGTTGTGACGAATGGTTCCGTTTTCAGGCCACAATTGCAAATCGTTTGCCAAATCATGACCTTCTTCGCGAACGTGTTGACAAACACGAACTTAAGTCTTCGTCTTCTTTTTGACCGGGAAGCGGCTTAAAATTGAGTTTGACGTAGGTTTCGTCATCGATCAAAGTGCAGCCGTTGTGTTTCGTCAAAACACGGTCGTACAAGGGCCTTGCACGCTTTATGACCATGGAGTTCTGCTTCATGTGCCGGTTCGGATGCTTACTGGCTTTGTACGACTTGTATCCTTCCCTGACAAGGATGTTCCGCACCGTTTGAAAGTTGGCGTCCTACCTTCTGGCCATATCTCGGAGCAAAGGACCGGGGTTGGCTTTAACGCACCGCAACACCTTCAGCTGACGATCCCTGGTTCAAGTTTTTACGATGGTCCGCTAATTCCTTCCCATACTTAGGGTTTCCTTGCATGTTTTGAGCACTCGGTAAACTGTTGTTTTCAGCATCTTCAGCACTTTAGCCAGCTTGGAACCGGACCACTCCGGATTTTCCAGGTGTTTGTGCACAATATTTTTTTTATTTTGAGTTCCATTTGACGTTATTTCTGAACGTGATCGACTACTTTGATCAAACTTGCACCAGTTGTTCTCTACAGAAGTGTAAACAAAGCACTGTCAAAGATTTTCAATTCCTAAGACTAGGGGCGTGCTAATGGCGCGCGAGGGGCATACAGATTTACTTTTAGGCAGCCCGTACGTATAGGTGTTTAGTGATACTTCTCGTACATTTTATTTGGTATTGATTGAAAATACAGTAGAAGTCGAGGGGGGTGACTCTATCTACGATGTAGGAAAAATTGTATTTTGCTGTGGTTAGCTGCGCGCACGCTGAGTAGAGAGAATGAAGATTGATGACGATTCTGTAGATTTCTTGCAAAAAGATGATGCGCAATGCAAGTAAATGCGAGAAATGAAGGAATTTTTTTCGAAGATTGATTCGCTAGTGTGAGATATGTTGAGCATCTAGAATTGAGATTTAGATGTGTCGCCCCCTCGGTAGAAGTAACCTATTATGTTGATAATTTTCGGTTTTATGCTTAGTCAAACTTGGCCAAATTCAGGACCTCGTAAAAATACGAATACATAGCCTTTTGCTTTTTGTTTCAAAATTACAATCAGATATTAATATTCTAATAGGAACATATAACGAAATATACACAAGCTCCGCACCTAAATTAAGAAATGAGGACTGAACGGATTATTATGAAATGCAGTGTCAATTAACAGAATACTTTGAAGTACTTCCAGAGTTATGCATTGTGAGCTTTCGATGCTATTGCAAATACATGACATTGTATATCGTGTGGCAAGCACAATGCTACTCTATGCCCAAGGAAGTCAAGAAATTTTCTAACCCGCAAAAAATCGGTAACAGTCACTCCATGTTGTAACTAGTAAATTAGCCGTAAATAAAATAAGGATGAAATAGATCTAATCCATACGCCAAAAACTATGCCAGTAGCGAAACGATTTACTGGTCGATTTACTATAAAAATAGAATGCCTCGTGAGTAAAGCCACTCGACCTTGTGCAATTTCTCCCAAGGCCGAGTCCAGTGAAATCTTCGGAAAAATTGGGAAAAGAGAGTTGTGGCTACCCCTGACTTTAGACGAAGGACTAGCGATCGGTATAATCTCTCCCATTGCCGATCTAGTTCGAAGAAGTTCACGGGAAAATCGAACTTCCGTTAATTTCAGCCGAAGTCACCTTCCCTAATCTGAGGGTCACGGTTTTGCTTCACCTTCGTCCGAACCGCAGATTACAGTGGAACCCGAGCAGAGAATGAAAACAAAATGAAAACTAATTTTGATATCTTGATATAAGCGTTCGTGATAACATATTTTGCCTACCGTGTGGTCGAGTTAACAGTAATCATAGCAAAAATGAGATCTAAATGATATACGAAGGGTATTAAAAAGATAACAAATCATGTTTTCTTGATAACAAATCCATGTTTGCGTTTTGATATCAGTAATTTCGTTAATTGTAAACAAAAAAAGTAATCAATATGTTATTATAACTATGGTAGGAAAACAAAAAATAAAAAATAAACTAAATTAGTTATTATTTTGTTATCATGACATCAAATTAAGTAATCTGAATGTTTTGAAATCTATTGGTTTATATCAAGATTCAAAATCAAAAAATGTTATCAATAAGTTTTCATTTATTCAAAACTAGCTGAGTGTGCCCGGTCTTGCTCGGGATTCAATATTAGCTTGCGTTTATGCGCCGATTTAAAAAAAAAGCATGCTATATTGTACGTAGCCCCCCCCCCCCCCCTATTATCTAAGGGGCTACCCCCTATGATTATCTCCTTATACCCCCACACTCGCCCCCACATGCCTAATGTGGTTCCATTTGCTTGATTAGTTCTCGAGTTATGCAGAAATTTCTGTTTCATTTGTATGGGATCCCCCCCTTACAGAAGGGGGAGGGGTCTCGAAAAAATCATAAGAACCTTCCACGGCACCAAAAACCCCTGTATACAAATTTTCACGCCAATCGGTTCAGTAGTTTCCGAGTCTATAAGGGTCAGACAGACAGACAGACAGACAGAAATTCATTTTTATATATATAGAAGATAAAAACAAACCTATATTTCAATCAGTTCTATCGATATCTATCTTATATTGATTAGTAAATTGAATTCGCAGGTAGATTAATATCAATAAATGTTGTAAAATATAACTGTACAAATCATAATTCAAGCCTATGTAACATTGGCAGATTATCTTCGTCGACTTTCTCTTTGTATCTCCATGGCCATGTAAAGACATTCCCAGGTATTTTCAGCACACAAATCTGTAAAAGAAGCTTTTATATTGCATCTAATACGACAAACACAACAAGAAACGGTTTTGAACTCAAGTTATTAACGAAAGAGAATGTCGACGAAGAGAATCGATCCATGTTACTTAGGACCTAATGCAATGTTCAGCTTGAATTGTCTTTGTGATGTTCATAGCAAGCACGCTGATTGACTCGTAAGAAAAAAAATAACAAAATTTAGATTATAGTGATAAACGTGGAAGCTCATTTAAAAAATATCAAATTTTCTTTTTAATTATTTTTTTTAGAAATATCAAAAAAATATCAAAATATAAACTCAACTGAAATTTAAAAATAGTATATCAAAATATGTTAGCATAATGATTTCAAAAACATAATTTGTTATAATTTTGATACTATTTTGATATCCGACTTTGCTCGGGAAGTGTTTAGTTTTGTTCGCGTGATAGTTTCGCTTTGTAAAGTGAGTTAAAGCAACGTGGTTTTACTTTTATACTTAAATTCTAATTTGTCCTCGTTGATTGTTTAGTTATAATTATAAATCTAAAAGTAGTGTGCATCATCGGCTAGACTTTGTGTGTGCAAAAAACAAGCAAGTCCAGGAAATGTGCTCGTTAAAGAAAATCTGTGCATTGTGCTTAATGTTCTTTTCAACAGCCGACGGATACGTTTAACTTCCAACGCCATCATCTGCATCCCCGTGGCGAATAATCCCCGGCAACCATCACCTTGTCCGGTGGAAAGCGATCCGCATCTATATCGCTGAGCGGGGCTTTGTGGTTAGCAACTGTCACTGCTGTTGAGATCACGTTCGTCCACCCACGTGTAAATCGTTGGCCGTTCAACACCAACGGTCGAACGCGCATCGATTGAGTAGCATCGTCGCCGCGCCAGTAACGGCAGCGCTGCAATCAACAGCAGCTAAATCAACTGGTGAGTCCGTTTTTTTTTTTTTTTTTTTTAGTGTGGCGTCCGGCGAGGGTGCCACGGAGGACATTTTTTACCGACCATAAGGTCCAAGAGCATGAATCGCTAAGATTTGGATAAGTTCAATAATTGGAAGGTTGGGTGTCGGCAAGACCTAAGAGAAGAGGTGACAATACGGGGGCGAAAAAGAACCACTTTTCTGTCAAACGTGAACCAGCTCCTGATTGGCCGATTTCATGTGTGTAAGATAGAGATAGAGTAGATAAAGATAGAGATAGAGATAGAAATAAAAGAGGAAGAAGCCAATTGTCACCTCTTCCTCTTAGGGCAAGACAAACGTGCGCATGTATCGTCATATATGGATGCCCACCCAACCCATCAATGTTAGACACTCGGGTGCCAAGCTTTGCCGTTCCCCGCTTGCTGCATCGTCGTGGGATCTGGCAGGAAGAAACACAAGAGCACAGCACAGATAAAAGGTAGTTGTACCGTACGCACACAAGAACAGGACTAGGTAGAGAAATAGAATAAAGAGGAGTAGAAAAGTACAAGCAATGTAAATTTTGTGAAAGCACACTCTAGTTACAATAAAATCTCAACTTACCGTTTTCCGATGTGAAATAAATGTTTGATTTGGTTTCGATGTAATGTTTTCTTTTTCATTGATTTGTTTTCCGTCGATCTTGTTTTCCGTGCTGAGCACCAATGCTACCGACGCCAGGGAGGCAGCTCCCACACCTGGACCCTACCTAACGACCCATCAACTCATGAACTGGGGACCAACGGCTTTACTTCCCTTCCGAAGGAAGGCATGATCAGAGATGTTATGCCTCAGAACATCCCGGCGGCGCCGACTGGGATTGAACCCTGGCCTGCTGGGGTGAGAGGTAATCACGCTTACCACTACACATTTCGATGTAATGTTGTCCTATTAAAAACAAGAATGAGAGGAAGAAAGTGTCTTCACGTTGTTTCGGTTCCGTGTAGTTCTGTTGTTGTCTTCCGCGTGGTCGGAGTTTGACTTTATGTTGCGTACCTCTTTTGCTGCAGCTGCGCCTCTGGCGAAAATAAGTGGAACTACCAATGAGCAAAGCTTGACGTGTAACGTCGTTTTAGGTTTGGGGAAATATTTCGAGGTGTGAGAGATTATGCTGTTTCTGCAATAAGGATTTCTACCCGTTCAATTTTGGTGGTAGTGAAGCTGGCTCGATCTCTTCCTTTTAGGAAGATTACACTTGGACTCGCCCTGCGGCAGTCTCATCCGGGCAAAACTCAACATGACATGCGGTCTCCTTTACCGGAGTGGCGCTTAAGCCGCATACTTCACAGAGATCGACCAGTGACGGCTACAAATCCCAGAGCGTACCGAGAATCTAACTTGTCTCCTCCGGCTTGATAATACCGTACCTTAATTGACAAGGCTATCTGAGGCTAAGGTAGGGCTTTCTTCAGTAAGCATTCTTCTGATTTCTTCATTATCCGAGCAGGAACAAATATCTCGGTATGATAAATTGGTATGAATTAGCTTATTAAGGAAATTCCAAAGAGTAGTACCAAGATGAATTTCCCACAACATCATTCCAATACCAAACTAAGCAAACGCAGTACCAAAACGAGATGACGAGAAGTTGATGAAGATAATGTAGACGAAGTGAAGCGGAACTGCAATGTATAGTAAGGAACGGCTACGGCGAAAACAAAAAAAAAATAATGTGGTGAAAATATATTATGAAGAAAGAGATGGTGAAGAAAGAAGGCGATGAAAGTAATATAGAAGAAGTGAAAAACAAGCATACGATGAACCAGAATGAGAAGCGACGAGCTAACGATAAGAAAACTAGGTTAAATTTGAATTGTACTATTATCACTAACACTCACCCTCACGTCACTCTAAACACACCCAGAAACTGTTACACTAAAACCAATAGAAGTGACATAAATAGGGTAGAGAACTACTTCGGCCAAATCGCCCATTTTGGGCCTATCGAGCAGAAAACTTCAAATAAATCCATGATTTCAGAGTTAACAAGTCAATTATGCGTTTGGTACGATACTTTAGTTAATAAGCTACCGAACGAAGTCAATGAGAACGCGTGATATGAATGTTTGCTCCTATTATAATCAAAAACAAAAGAAGCGCTCCGACCGAATCAATTTTTATCTTCATCCGATAGGCCGAAGTGAATTCATTGGCATTTCAATGACGTTTCAATGCGTTAGGCCGAGTTTAGATTCCGCAGGCCGAGTTTAGATTCCGCAGGCCGAGTTTGGCGTCATGAAGCAGTGTTAGACTTTTGACAATATCTCAACGATTAGTTTCTCTTTATCAAATCTTACAGTACATACGGAGAGGTAAATAAATTTGGAAGCCATCAGTAATATTAGAGATGAACTAGCCTAAGGCTAAAAATCTCTTAAATAAAGAATTAAAAAAAAAAAAAAAAAAAAAAAAAAAAAAAAAAAAAAAAAAAACCATCAGTAATATTATTATTTATCTTTATTAGGGAGGCTTTCAGTCTTGGGCTGGTTCGCCTCCAGAAATCAGTAATAATAACATTCCGTTTGGTGCTAAACTGCGCTAGATTAAGAAAGACTAAGTGCGGGTTGTGCTCAATAGGCCGGAAATGGGGTAGTTAACCCTACATCTGCAGGACGTAAAATGTCACTAATGAAAGAACAACATCGAAGGTATTCTTTTGGTATCCACGTAATTTTTTTTAATATTTGTAAAGCGTTTATTTTTTCAGGCTCATTTGCTGTAGCTTTGCGAAGCCGATATTCATTGTTTAGATCACAACATTACTTACAATTATCGTTAGTAAACTGGGGCCGATTACTCGCGGCTATCTCGTGGTAAGGGGTAACAAATTGTAACAAAAGGATGTCAGGGTAGAAATTGAGAACATAAGGTTTGGAGTGTAATGTGCTCTTGATCTCGAACAAAGCGACATACTGATGAAAAAGACAAACATGGGGGTACACCGATGCGCCAATTCGACAGAAGTGCGAGTCTAACGAACAGTGATTGGACATGAGCCTTGACATAACGCGGTTTGTAACCATCTTCCCAAATCACCATCACTCCATTTTTGTTGCCAACTGATGAGGACTTGCTGACGAGCGATGGAAAAAAAAACCGGTTGAAGGCAATTTGTCGCTCAAAAATATCGCCTTCCATAGTGCCCTCGTTAGCCAACGAGTCCGCTTTTTCATTACCTGGAATTGAGCAATGAGATGGGACCCAAGCTAAGGTGCTAGTATAAGAGCAGTGCTTCATCGACCTAATTTAACGAATAGCCTCCAATGAGCTAAGAGTATCCGCAAAAAGGAAATAATGGTCAGATGGTAGTGAGGCAATTCGCTCTACTGCGTAAAATATGGCTGCGAGTTTCGCAACGTATACGGAGCATGGTTTATGCCGTTTAAAAGAAGCGCTATGAAATTGATTAAATACAAAAAATCCAGTTGAAGCATTTATGGTTGACCCATCTGTGAAAAAACTTGTATCGTTACTTACATGGTGGTACTTGATTGTCATTGCCAATTGAGGAACAACCATCGACCGATGGTGATCTGGTATTCCATGGATTTATTGCATCATGGCCAGATCAAAATTTACAGAGGAACTACAGAAGGCTTGAAAGCAATCCTTATTGGAGATTAATGAAGAAAGACCGACCTCCAGCGTCATAGTACAAACTTATGAATCTTGTTTGAGGATTTCTGTCGAGCAGCTTCTCAAAGTTTTCTATTACCAATGGATTCATTACTTCACAACGGATGAGAAACCGGAAAGACAGCTCAGCGAAACGATCTGTCAGTGGGAGAACACCCGCGAGTACTTCGAGGCTCATCGTATGAGTTGAGTGAATACATTTTTTTTTTTTTTTTTTTTATCTTTATTAAGGAGACTTTCAGCCGTTGGCTGGCTCGTCTCCGATGAGTGCATACAGCCTAGCGCAATACGAAGGCAACGGTATTGGATCCGTTGCAGCTTAAGGATGTGTGCTTTTGCTGCGGATTGGAAGCAAAAGCTGCCGTACTCTAAAACCGAAAGGATGGTTGTTCGGTACAACCTGATCAGATCTTCCAAGTGGGCTCCCCACCAAGTTCCGGTAATTGTACGAAAAAAGTTAATCCTTTGCTGGCATTTTTGTTTCACATACGCAGTATGTTTTCCCCATGTACATTTGGAATTGAACCAGACACCTAATTACTCAAAAGAAATACTTTGAGTGCTTGTTTTACCCATTAGCTGAAGCTGTAACTGTGCAGGATGATGCTTCTTAGAAGAAAAAAACAACCAACTCAGTTTTCTCCGGAGAGAATTCGATACCCAGCTTCATAGCCCAAGTAGACAAATTGTCTAAGGTATCTTGCAATGATCCTTGCAGGTCTGGTACACTTTGTCCTATAACAGACACAACGCCGTCATCTGCAAGCTGCCTTAGCGAGCAATTTTCATCAAGACAACCATCAATGTATTTTATAATCTAATCTAATCTAATCTAACACCAACACAGCCAGTTCTTGAAAGCATCCTGAAAAATGATAAATATACCTACATGATTTTTCTTGTCTCTTTGATATATGTTTCACATCGAAGATGCATCACACATATCAAAACGGCCAGGCCTACTGTGCAGCATTTAAGGGGCAAGATGATTCAGAAAACATCGGGCCTGTTTGAATCGAAGATTTAAACACGATGCTTCAGAATCCAATAAATGGATGAAACGTGGACATCTCGTACCGTACGTTCCGATTTTGATAATTATATGATTGGTTGGTCGTTGGAAGCATCAAAGCTAGAAAGGTTAAGTGATGCTCCATTTTCTTCTAACGGTTGGGGCATGAGCACTAACTCTTGGCCTAGCCTTTTATGACTTATGGCTATAGCGCCATTACTCGCTTTCTGAAAAGAGGAGAGGGCAAGGAAAAGGAGAAGGACAAAGGGAAAAGGATTATGTGAAATCTATGAACATAAACCTTTGGTTTGTTTTTTCCGTCCATCTTGTTTTCCATGCTGAGCACCAATGCTACCGACGTGCCAGGAAGGCAGCTCCTACACCTGGACCCTACCTATCGACCCATCAACTCATGAACCGGGGACCAACGGCTTTACTTCCCATCCGAAGGAAGGCGTGATCAGAGATGTTATGCCTCAGAACATCCCGGCGGCGCCGACTGGTATTGAACCCAGGCCTGCTGGGGTGAGAGGTAATCACGCTTACCACTACACCACCGGCGCCGTTATGAACATTAACAATATTTTTTATTTGAAATATACAATATAGAAATGTGGTCATCAATATAGAAATGTGGTCACTACCCGAGCCTTGTCACTATTATCAAGTCATTAAAAGTAACAAGGACTAAAATGTGATCCTTTGATTACGGAAAAATCCTTATGCTTGGGACTAGCAATCATCCTCAATGTGTAAAAACAGGTGATCCCAAACTAGACAATACCAGCGCCGGCCACGCCCTAACGCAGGTCAAGAAAGGAATGAGTAGGAATGTGTTGACGCGACACTCGCTTTGATGGAACCCGATGGGATGTTGGGTAAGAGGGTTGGGTTTGCAGCAGGGTTCGTTTTGGTAAACGATAAGCTGAAGTGAAATATAAATAGATAAATAAAGATTAAAAGAACGATCTCACCGAGTGACCAAGTGAATCTGTATCAACCCAACAAGCAATTGCCTATTGAAGAAACGACTTTTTGACGATTTAATTCAACTGCATGCTTAATAATACTTGTACTATTTTGAATAATAACTTCTGTTCAGACTTTGTTCACACAAATCTGGAGAATTTATTCAACCACAACATCGAACTATTTGGTGCTGAATAAGGTATGTTGAGAAGCTTTTATTCGACTTAAAAGTGTTGTAACAGAGCTTATTCGATCAAATTTTTGATTATTCAGCGTTTATTAGACATCATTATTTCCCTAAACAGCGATGGTATAAAGGTGTATATAGACGGTTGATTCTCATGTGAAGTAATATTCAATTAGACACTATTAAACATTTATTAAACTCCGGGATAATTAATCCAAACAAATAAGAACGACAGAGCAGGGTTGTTCTTGTTAGTAATTGTTGTGTCATTATTTTTGTCGAAGCACGCACCCACCACACACATATACTAGAACATTTATAACTTACATACACACATGTTGTTAGATGGGATTCGAACCATAACCTTCCGATCACCAGCCGCTTGCCTTGCCATCTAAGCTATCCTAGAATACATAATACGAGCTGCTAATAAGCAATAAAAGCTTGAATCTGAATACCTATCAGCACTTCCAGCCGTAATTCTAGCTAGTTTAAGGAGATGTGAGAATGATTAATTCATTCATAGTTGATTTACATGAGACCATTGTTACCTCTCCATCTCTCTAATTTCGATGGAAAGGATGATGGGCTATTCTTTTCGATAGATCGTGATATCGTGAGTGATACGATCTATGATTACGATTTAAATTTATTATGCGTAGAAAATAAATAAAAAAAGGGTTGAGGTTGGGGGATTGAACTCGCGACCTTCTACTTGGAAAGCGGAAATGGTAACCACTAAGCTACCAATTTCGTTTTGTTGTTTGCCTTAAACAGTGTTGTGGAATAATGAATGAATACGCCTTTTGTAAAGCATTTACAAAGCACGCAATTAAAACATGGACGCATAGTGGTATAGAGCTATTATGCTGACTGTATTCACCTTTATTCAGCAATATTGTTAAGCAATCCAATGGAATCTAATAATGAAGTTAGAAAACAATTATTAGACGTCAAATAAAGAATGTTATTAAATCAATTGAAAACAGTCGAATTAAAGTGTCAATGTATGTACAAATTACACTTTTTCAGTTTGTTATTAGATCAAACTTTTGGCGTTGAATTGGGAAGACATTTAACGCTTTTACAGCTTTTAATAAGTAAATTAATTAGATCAGAGCAAACAGTGGAATAAATGTGCATCTATTATTGTGAATCATATTTCTTTTTCCGTTCTACTACTAGCTCTTTTATTTCGCGTAGCATTGGATGTAGTTGGTTTTCAAAACAACACCCAAACCAATCGGACACCACTAAATTCATTTAAAATTTCGCAATAACTTCCACCGGTAACATGCCGAAGAAAATCGAAAATTTCTTCGCCTGCAAAGTTTCTGCACTCTTTGCTCAGATACGGTTTTCCCGATATTTCACCACCGGATGAGCTTTAACGGAGAAGTGTGGTAGCTCACGCGGGAGTTGGTTTTATAGGGCCTAGATCTAATGTTGGGCCTACTAAGCACAACCCGCTCTTTGTCTCTATTTTTCGAGTGGATTTTTTTTCGCAAAATAGAATGTTTTCACTGACTTCTAATTTTTTAACTTTTCCGTACATACCGTAAGATAGTTTTAAAAATCTAACACTGCTTCTTGACCCTAAACTCATCCTACGGATTCTAAATTAAGTCTAATGCTTTGAAACGCCATTCAAACACCGTTGAATTCACTTCGGCCTATCTGATGAAAGATAAAAATTGATTCGGTCTTCCTTTGTTATTGAGAAAAATGGGTGTAAACATTCATAACACGCGTCCTCATTAACATCGTTTAATAGTTTTTGAACTAAACTATCGTACCAAACGCATAATAGACTTGTTAACTCTGAAACAACGGATTTATTTGATAGGCCCAAAATGGGCGATTAGGCCAAACTAGTGCTCTACCCTACCGTCCCCGAGATTAAAAGCACTGATAGATCGTAAGGACCGCTGCACGGAAACCGAACGGTTGTTTTCTTCTTGCAGAATTCGCACCAAAAATGGGCGAAAAGTCGTTGTCACACCGCCGCACCGGGGAGGTTTCCAGCAAAATGTTATTTAACTTTTTCTGTCAACGGCTTTTCCCGAGAACTTTAACTGTCGGTTCCAAATGTTTATGCAATTTCTCGCCTATACACATATAGACCAACATCGTCAGAGCAGTACACGTGAGCGGGGTCTGCGAGGCGGCGGATGCGAGTGTCTGCGTTCGTTCATACATGTGCCTGTGATTTCGCCTGTGTCATTCCACGAACTGCACTAGTTTGGGCCCCATTTTCCCGTGAACTCAAAGTTGGAAGCATTTTTCATCGTCTGCCAGCATCCAAACTTTCGATATTTCACTAGCATCAGCGAGAAAATGTGTGAATTTCGGGATAAATCTGTGAGCGCTTTTTGCATTGCCGCTGTCGTGTGATCATCGGTGGGAATGTAAAGTTTTAACATGTTGCAAATAATTTTCGGATGGATAAATTTCTTTCAGTGAGCCAATCGTGGACAAAACATGCATTACTGGATGTAATTGCTGATTCAGTGGAACGAAAATGGAAGGAAATAGGCCTTCAGGTTGTGATGATTTTTAATTCTTTAAATCATTAGGCCGGAACAAATGAATACTTTTACTTTTGTCACACGACATTCGAATAATAAATTAAAAAAAATAATAATACTTGAAGTAAGGAGTTAGCCTAAAACATAAAATTACGAAACACTTGTCCTCACCAAAACACATGGTCTTGCCTTCTGGTATCGTTTTTCAAGAAAAACATGAAGCTTTAGTGTGATAATTTATTAGCTAAAGAATGATCTTTAGAAGAGGGTAGGTGGATAGTTCCGATAGAGTACGGCAGTATGAAAATTGAGTAGAAGTTTAAACTGAGCGAAGGGCCATTAATGCGACAGTTTTTGAAGTCAAACGCACATATTTTGCCTAACCCGTACGATGTACGCTGAGACTTGAAGTATGTCTTCACGTCTACAGGCAAAAGATGTGCGTCCTCCTTTTGCTCGTTACTGACTGCGGCTGTGGAATAGTTCTAGCGACGTGTCATCATAATCATTAGTCTTTTACCTTAAAATCTATTTTTTTTCAATCATATTGTAATACTTTTTAGCAAAATACTTACATGCTTCTCAACCGTGGAATTCAAATGCTAAAATTCAGTGACCAAACAACTGATTTTTCAAAAATGTTGGAATAGTAAACAACTGGACTGAATGGTTTAAGTTCGATTGCTTTCGACAGGTGTCATTGGGGAAACAATTTGGATTATGTAATTTTGGAAATGTCCATAACCTTGTGGATAGCCCAATAAACAAGGCACAATTAAGCAAATCAGGGTGGTCGGTTCCTTAGTGCAAATAATTTAAGGGGCGATAGAAGATTATTTTTGAAGTAAAAATATTGTTCTACGCATATGATCAAATCTCAAAGATTACTGAATTATTGAACTTTTTCTGTTTTGGTCTATGCTTGCCATAAATTGAATTTAACTAAAAAACTATGCCATTTAGCACAAAAATCTTGCCTTCCTTGGACAGCTTGGTAAATTGCCTACTTAATAGTGTCATTTCTACTTTAAATAAGCTGCATCAAGACACATTTTTCACCCCAGCAGGCCTGGGTTCAATCCCAGTCGGCGCCGCCGGGATGTTCTGAGGCATAACATCTCAGATCACGCCTTCCTTCGGATGGGAAGTAAAGCCGTTGGTCCCCGGTTCATGAGTTGATGGGTCGATAGGTAGGGTCCAGGTGTGGGAGCTGCCTTCCTGGCACGTCGGTAGCATTGGTGCTCCACACGGAAAACAAGATCGACGGAAAAAACAAACCAAAGGAAAAAAAAAAAAGACATATTTTAGGGATACACGAGTCTTAAACTTGTGTTTTCCAATGGGTTTTCCCTTGTTATTTAAAAAAAAACGTAATAAAGTGTATTGTTTTGTCTAACCAAAAGATGCCTCTTTTTTTTTTTTTTTTTTTTTTTTTTAACTCTTTATTTGTTCCAAATTCAAAATAAATTACATTTCATTTTTAACCTAGGTGCTCCAGTTACTACAGTAACTTACCAGTCTTAATTGTTATGATATATATCTAAGCGTTTTTACATTGTTCCTGTCTTGGCAATTCAGTATTTTAAACAGTTTTTTTTAAACCTGCATGTCAGTATAACAATTGATAGCTTAAAACTAAATAACTAAAACTAAATTTTATCTAAGTATAAAGGGAATTAATCGTTGCAATTGAGGATTGTAACGATTTTTGCCGGAAATTATTAATTATTTTGTTGGACATTTGTGCTAAAGTCTCAACATTCGAAATTCTATGTACTTCGGTAGTACTGTACCAGGGAGGCAACTTCAAAATCATCTTCAGAATTTTGTTCTGAATCCTTTGAAGTGCTTTTTTCCTGGTAGTGCAACAACTAGACCATATTGGCACAGCGTAAAGCATGGCCGGTCTAAAAACTTGTTTAAATATTAGAAGTTTATTCGTCAGGCAAAGTTTGGATTTCCTGTTAATAAGAGGATACAAACATTTTATATATTTGTTACATTTGGCTTGAATGCCCTCAATGTGATCTTTAAAAGTTAATTTATGGTCAAGTATTAATCCAAGATATTTCACTTGGTTTGACCAGGAAATTGGAACTCCGTTCATAGTGACTATGTGACTACTACTAGGTTTCAAAAAGGAAGCCCTGGGCTTATGTGGAAATATTATAAGTTGAGTTTTGGAAGCGTTGGGAAAAATCTTCCATTTTTGTAAATAAGAAGAGAAAATATCTAAACTTTTCTGAAGTCTGCTGCAAATAACACGAAGACTTCTTCCTTTAGCGGAAATGCCTGTGTCATCAGCGAACAAAGATTTGTGGCAACCCTGAGGCAAATCAGGGAGGTCCGAAGTGAAAATGTTATACAATATAGGCCCAAGAATGCTACCCTGAGGAACTCCTGCTCTAACAGGTAGTCGATTAGATTTGGAATTTTGATAATTTACCTGCAGAGTTCTGTCAGTTAAATAATTTTGAACTAATTTCATAATGTAAAGTGGAAAATTAAACTTTTTCAATTTAGCAATCAAACCTTCATGCCAAACACTGTCGAATGCTTTTTCTATGTCTAGAAGAGCAACTCCAGTTGTGTGGCCTTCAGATTTGTTTGAACGAATTAAATTTGTAACTCTCAAGAGTTGATGAGTAGTTGAATGCCCATGGCGAAATCCAAACTGCTCATCTGCAAAAATTGAGTTCGTATTGATGTGAAGCATCATTCTATTCAAAATTATTTTTTCAAAAAGTTTACTTATTGAAGAAAGCAAACTTATTGGACGGTAGCTAGAAGCTTCAGCTGGATTTTTATCCGGCTTCAAAATTGGAACAACTTTTGCATTTTTCCATTTATCAGGAAAGTATGCCAAATGGAAACATCTGTTAAATAATTTTACCAGGAAAGACAAGGTACTCTCTGGGAGTTTTTTGATGAGGATATAGAAAATTCCATCATCACCTGGAGCTTTCATATTTTGAAATTTTTTAGTTATAGACCTTACTTCGTCCAAATCAGTCCCCCAGGAATCATCAAAAATATTTTCCCGAGAGAAAATATTCAGATAATCCCGAGCAACCTGATTCTCAATAGGACTAGTAAGACCCAAACTGAAATTATGGGAACTCTCGAATTGCTTAGCAAGTTTCTGAGCTTTTTCCAAATTTGTGATCAAAATTTTACCACCTTCTTTAAGCGCTGGAATTGGCTTTTGAGGTTTTTTCAAAATTTTTGTGAGTTTCCAAAAGGGTTTGGAACTCGGGTCTAATTTAGAAACATTATTTTCAAAAGTTTTGTTCCTCAGGGCAGAGAATCGCTTTTTAATTTGTTTTTGCAAATCCCGCCAGATAACTTTCATGGCAGGATCGCGTGTTCTTTGAAATTGTCTCCTACGGACATTTTTAAGACGGATCAAGAGCTGAAGATCATCGTCTATTATATTGAATTGAATTTAACCTCGCATTTTGGTACTGAGGCAGCTCTTGCTTCAACTATAGAAGTAGTCAGAGATTCAAGAGCATAATTAATTTCATCTTTGGTTTGCAAAGGAATGTTTGGATAGAAGTTATATTCCATAAATGTTCGATATTGCTCCCAATCAGCCCTATGGTAATTGAAAGTAAAGCTGTTGGGATTAGAAATTATTTCTTGGGATATTTCAAAAGTTACTGGAAGGTGATCAGAACCGAAGTCAGCATGGGTAACCAATTGGCTACAAAATTGACATGAATCAGTTAAGACCAAATCAATAGTGGAAGGATTTCTTGCAGAAGAAAAGCATGTTGGGCTTTTTGGATATTGAATAGTGTAATAACCTGCAGAACAATCATCAAACAGAATATTACCATTGGAATTGCTTTGAGCATTATTCCATGAGCGGTGTTTTGCATTAAAATCACCAATAATGAAGAATTTAGACCTATGACGGGTAAGTTTCTGGAGGTCACCCTTGAGAAAATTCTTTTGCTGGCCTACGCATTGGAATGGCAAATAGGCAGCTATAAACGTAAGTTGTCCAAATTTTGTTTCAATGTTGTGAATGTTATGCTTGATTCGTCTATGAATAATGATGGCAACGCCACCACAGGGTCCATCAAGACGATCATTTCTATAAATCAAGTGATTTGCGTCCTTCTTAACCTTATGGTCAGGTTTAAGGAACGTTTCAGTTATAACGGCAATATGCACGTTATGAACTCTCAAAAAATTAAATAGCTCGTCTTCATTATCTTTAAGAGATCGAGCATTCCAATTTAAAATGTTTAATGCTTTAAAATCCATTACTGAATTTTAAAGTCATGACAATATTATTAGCAAATTTTACTCCAGTTTGAATAGCATCAAACATGGAGTTAGATTTAAGCATATCAGAAATCATGTCAATTAATGAATTCTGTAAAAATTCCATTTTAGGGGCAGTAATGCTTCCTAAGTCAAAATTGTCAAAATTTCCGTTAGAACGTTGGTTAGTATTTTGATTTCTAACCGCTGCAATAGCAGCATAGGTAGCTCCATTAACTCGCTGAACATTGTTAGCAGCGAGGGGAGTAGGTACAGATGAAACATTTGAAGCAGGGGTGATATTTGTACCTACGGGTACGAATGTAGAATTTGTTCCTCGCTGACCGTTGTTAACAGCAGAGGAATTTGTACCTGTTCGGAAACGTGGAGCGTTTCCTACCTGTCGGTTAGAACGAGATTGTAGGATCGCTTTGCGAGTCTTACATTCCCAAAAATTGGATTTGTGGTTTTCACCACAATTTGAACATTTAAATTTCTTAGGATCTTCCTTCACAGGACAGTCGTCCTTTGCGTGAGAGGAATCACCACAATTCATGCATTTAGCTGGCATGTAGCAATTTTTAGTTCCGTGACCCCATCCCTGGCACTTACGGCACTGAGTGAGGTTTTGAAAATTTCCTCCAGTCTTCCTGAAGTGTTCCCACTTCACTCGGACATGGAGCATAAGGCTAGCCTTTTCCAAGGCCTTAAGGTTGTTTAGTTCACTAGACTTGAAGTGAACTAAATAAAAATCATTAGAAATCCCGTTGCGCGAATCGCCAGGACGGGATTTCATTTTCATTTTGATTACTTGGAGTGGCACAACTCCAAGTAATTTTGCCAGTTCATCTTTGATCTGATCCAGGGATTCACCACTGGGCAGTCCTTTCATGACAACCTTGAACACACGTTCAGTTTTGGTGTCGTAAGTAAAAAATTTGTGCTTCTTCTCAGTAAGATACTTGAGAAGACATTTAAATCCGTCCAAGGTTTCAGCCAATACACGGCATTCACCCCGACGTCCAATTTGTAGTGAAAACTTAACTTTCACGAAATTCAAAAGTTCCATGCGAAGAGCATGGAAATCGGTAGTGGTTATCACAATAGGGGGAATCTTTTCCTTCTTGGCATTAAGCCGGGAAAGTTTACTAGAATTTTTCTTGGATGATGGATCATTCTCATCATCCGTGAGCAAATCAAATTGATTACTCAAATTAATTTCTTCAGAAGGGGGGTCAAGAGTTTGCCCCTTTCTTTTGCGTTTAGGCGCCATGGCGGCAGTAAATTTTTTATCCAAATCGACTTCCAAGCAGATTACTATAAGAATCTGAAGGATCGAAGAGGAATTTTCCAAATCGATATCCAAGAAGGATTACCTCGGGTAGGGTCCAAACAAGGATCGAAGAGGAATAAGAGGAGTTGAACAAGGTACATAATTTTTACAGGTTGAGCACTGAAAAGTGCTGTTTAAATTTGTTGTAGCTTTAGGTAGTAGTAACACTTCCTTAAGCAAAAAGAGATGCCTCTTAATCCGTTCTACAACTCTCTCTTATACATCAATTTTCTATTTTATTTAGTTTTGTCGCAAATTCGTACTAAACACATCATGTTGGGTCGTTAAGTAACGGTTGCGTAAAACACGAATTCAACCCCACCGTGCGTTGCTGTTGACGTCTGTTTGCAGCGCGCATAGCACACTTGATCGTGGAGTGACGATATGAAGAGTGTGACAAGAAAAACAATGCTGCGGACAAATTTTTCAATCCCAAAATCATCTTTCCATAAAGATGGATTTTTCGTCCATTAGGATCTTGGCTGTTGGACGATAACTTATGGAATTACGCTGAATGAAGCTGAATGGGAAGTTATGAAAGCTTACCGAATCATCCGCACTTATGACATCCGGACAATCACATCGCCTAGATTGCCGCCAAATGAGTTCATTGTAGAAGTGATTTGGCACATTTCCTCGGATTTGGAACCTTCGATGCTCTACTGCTAAAGGCTGATTATTAAGGCTGGGCATGATCGAATCAACTTACCCCCTTTGTGTAATCTCGGAACCGCTCTCTAATTGATTCTATCATCCATCAGAGACGGTTGTTATGTGTTTAAACATTAATATGGACTGTTTGGGGAATGGTTTGAAATAAATTCATATATTGAATAGCTGAGGTTTAACTAAGGATTATTTTACACGAAATGGGAACAAATTAGTAACTTTTTTTAAACTAAATCGTTTTTTTTTTTTGTATATCAATGGTTTGAAATAAATTTATATTTTCCTTCTTATCCTAACTGTTTTTGAAGCCTTAAAGTGAGAAATTCATATTGATTTCACATGAAGCATTCGGTTACTATCAGGATACTCACTCAACTCCCTCACTAGTCCGTCGTAACTCATCTTTACCGATGTAAGTTTCTCAAAACTCAATCAGTTCAATTTCGAGTCAATCAACCCAACAAATTGCTGGCAGTTATAACCAGCGTAGTCCTAGCACCATTGACCTGCTCAAATTCAAGAATTTCATGCTCATGCAGCTTGCGGTAATTCTTAGCCTGAAATGGCGTCTAACATATGCGTTTTATTTTGGCAGTTCAGGTTGGTTAGGAAGGCCAATTTGGAATCTGGTTGCGAGTCTAAATGGCAACGGTACCATTAACCTCCAGCTAAGTAATAGAATTCAAAATTTTGATATCGTACACAGCCAGCTCGAAATCATAAATAATTCGCTGTCCCTGCTCCAACTGGTTCGCTGAAAGGAAAATGTATTTTGAAGAACTATTTCAGAAGTATAATTAAAATACTTACTCATAAACATGATTACACTATTTAATTTAATTTAAAACAATTTGAACATAGTATTAATATGCTTTAGTACGTGATTAAACGTAACGGAATATACAACAACAAACAACTACATTAGTAACCGGTCACTGCGATTATAAATATTTAAAATTTAAAATACTTAAGAATACTTATCAGATACTTGGAAATACTTAATTGACACTAGAGCTATAGTTTAGAGTGGGATGCCCCTAGACTGATTGCGTATTTTCCAATGATTAATCAAATTGAAACACTGATCTTCGTTTCTTTTATAAATTTATTTGAATAGTTGATCTATGTGTCCTCCAGTTTCTTGAATGCAGTACCTGAACCTCCTTTTGGTCTCTTCCACAGGGTTAATATTAATCATCTTCTCTTGTATCTTTCAAGCAGCAAGAAAAATTCAGTCAACTAGCTGTTCGCGCGTGTTGATTGTCACCGAATACACCTCTTCCTTTATACACCCCCATAAAAAGAAGTCCATAGGAGTCAAATCCGGACTCCTTGGGGGCCAAGCAATCGGCCCATTTCGCACGATCCACGATTCCCGATAGTTGGCGTACAGAAAATGTCTAACCGCATTTGTGGAATGAGGTGGGGCTCCGTCCTGTTGAAACACCAAGCGCCGTCTCACAGCAAGTGGGACATCCTCCAGCAGGATCAGAGCAGTTATGCTTCAGAACATCCCGGGGACACCGACTAGGATTGAACCCAGGCCTGCTGGGGTGAGAGGCAATCACGCTTACCACTACACCACCACACAGTGGTGCAAAGGGTATCAAAACACGCGCTTCTTATTTACGCTAAAATGGTTGATTGAAGGTACTAGGTATCTTCTGAGAAGTTTCTAGAGTTACAACACTCCTTCTTATGGTAAAAGAAAATTAAAGATTTATCCACCTAAAAGTGAGATTCAAAATTTATTTTTTTAATATGATGAGATAAAAAACATTTGTGTTCGACAAAGCTGTAGAAAACATTACTGTGAACAACTTTGCTCAAGACTATAACATTCTAGTTCTTATTACTTCTGAGATATAAGGTTTTTTTTTGTATAGACATCGTTAAAATCAACTTTGTATCTGTAACTTTTTCTACAATATTTCTACATGTTTGGCATGTTCTACAAAGATGTTAGAAATATCAAATTACATATCTTTTTTGAAGACTGCAAATTAATATCATTAATATTTGAAAAGTTAAATTACATTTTTTGGTTAACAATTACCCAAATTCCAATACCGATAACTTCTAAACGGGCAAAAACGAGCAGGCCACACTTTAAGCAATTGAAAGTACAAGAAAATGCAATGATATGGTGAAGAAACCAGAGCGCCCCCACGTGACCCTTAACCGAAATACTTGCATTGAAACTTGTCATTTATCAGACAAGATCTGGCGATTTTGTGAAACCTTCTTCTTCTTCGCATTTCAAGCTTATTGCATATCGCATATTAGCTTATTGCGTGCTCTCAACTTAGTGTTCTAGATGCACTTCCACAGTTATTAATTGAGAGCTTTCGATGCCTGTACCATTTTTGCATTGGTATAATTGTGTGGCAAGTCCAATCATACTTCTATGCCCAAGGAAGTCGAGAAATTTTCCAACCCGAAAAATTCCTAGACCAGACCGGGAATCGAACCCAGCCACCTCCAGCATGGTCTTGCTTTGTAGCTGCGCCTTTACCGACTGAGCTAAGGGAAATTTTGTGAAACCACGGGACTGTTATCGAGTAGGTGTGCCCAAGCAACCTGGGTTATTTCTAGTGACTAACAAAATGACTCGGGATCAAAACCAGACCACCCCCAAACGACCCTTGACTGAATCGCTTATGTACTATAAATAATTTTCGAATTTGTCAATAAACAATACCAATATCATTTATGTTTAATGTTTATTACGTTCCGATTCAAATTGTACGAATCTCAAGAGCGCTTGCACTTTCATCTTCGTCGATATCACTGTTCTCGCCGTTGTCATCCGTGATGGCCAAAAGTTGCAGAGCATTCCCAGAGCACACCTCACTTTTGTTTTTCGGTAGTTCCCTCATGTTGGAAATTAACGTCAGGTAATAAATCATATGAATACTTGGATGAATGTGTATTCAACTAATAACTCTTATACTATCATCAGGGTACGAATTTAACTACGAGAGGTTCAAAAGCTACGGAATAGAAATCATATTTGAAATCTTCTATCGCCTCTTAAATTATTTGCAATAAGGATGGGTCATCATGATCATTTTTTCCAAACTATGTATTTTTGGTTTCATTTGGGGTCCCAAACAGCTGTGCAAAATTTGGGGATGATTGTTTGTAACCCGGCTTTCCGCATGGCATTTGTAATTTGTATGGAAATTAGTATGGGAAACCTACTTTTTTGAATTTCCATTCCTAGGAACCACAATTTTTCTTGAACCATGCAGTCCAAAAACTGCCAAACAGCTTCTTCCATGGATTTACGGTACAGGAATGTCTAAAAATAAGTTATAGCTTTTCAAAGATCGATGATCACTTTTCCTGGCAACACTGCATGTGTACCAATGAAATCAGATTCCAAACTGAAATAATTTCAGAGTTTCCTACCTTATCGATTATGTATGTTCAGATGAACTTTTCAAAAATAATTGTTCAATCTCATAAGCGTACTTATAAATTAGGGGCTTACTATCCGCCCTCCGCACTCATAACAATGGAAGAAAAGCTTCAAACTGAAGTAACTTCGATATTTCGCATCTTGTCAAGTTGGCATGTTCAGATAAGTTATTCAGACATATTTTTTCAATACTGCTGTTTTTTGTTTGATGTAGAACTACGTCTTTGTCGACTATACTGGGGTGCAAATCAAAACATATGTGTGGTGAAGGAGTGTTAGGTTTTGAACGCTTGTAACTTTGTCATTTATAGATGAAATTAAAATCCAAGTACGCCAATCTATAGGATATTACATTACAAACCTGTAAAAATAAATATTTTTCCAATTTCTGTTTTCATGAAATAAGCCTTTTTCCCAAACCCAGTCATCATAAACGAATAACACTTGGTTGCACATACGTATCCAAAGTCCATCCTTTTTTCCATGTTCTGCACAAAAGAAACGTTCTGCCTCGCCCCCATTCATAATTAAATGGCGGGAGATCCTGTCAGTTGCGGGGCTTAGAAAGTATGTTTTGGGCAGAATATGTGAAAAAGGAGGGACTTCGGATGTATTTTTTTCTGCAAAATATGCAAAAAAGGAGGGACGTCGGATGTTAACCTAAATGCATATATCATGCATCATAGATATAGATAGATAGATAGGTTCTACGTCATACTGCGGTCGTGTCTAGGACACAATCCGTTAATTTTTTTGTTTCAGTAAACACAACAGGCATGATAGATTTTTGTTAATTTTTAATTGAGCAGTTGAAGGAAATGCTCTGCTCTTTTGAACTACACCTATAAGATCGAACAAAGCATTACTTCCATTGACCATTCCAAATTTCAAACGCAATGCGGAAAGCTGGGTTACAACCAATCGTCCTCAAATTTTGCAACCAAACTTTTTTCGAACCAAAAAAGGGTTGTTCTCGCTTGATGAGGTTAAGTTTGCGATTTTTCATGTCAGGTCACCGTAACATATATTGTATTTATGCTGTATAACACTGTACAATGCTGAATAAAGTGGGTTGTTGAATGATGTGCTGAAAAAATCTCATTGAGATCGATCGATGCGCGTTTATTCCGCTATTTGCTATGATCTGATTGGTTTAATTATTAGAAGCTTTATGAACGTTGACTGTCTTCCTTATTCAACACCAGAAGTTTGATCTGATAACAAATTGAATAAGTGCAATTTGCACATACATTGACGCATTAATTAGACTGTTTCAATTGTTTAAATGCCATGCTTTTTTAGATGTCTAATAAATGTTTTCAAACTCCATTATTAGATTCCAATGCATTCCTCAACGCATCATTTGTTCATCGACTTTAAGGCGGCATACGACAGTATCGACCGCACAGTGCTATGGGAAATCATGGACGAGAACGGCTTTCCTGGGAAGCTGATCGGACTGATCAAAGCAACGATGGACGGTGTGCAAAACTGCGTAAGGGCTTCGGGTGAACTATCCAGTTTATTCGAATCTCGCCGGGGACTGCGAGAAGGTGACGGACTCTCATGCCTACTCTTCAACATCGCTCTAGAAGGTGTAATGCGACGAGCCGGGCTCAACAGCCAGAGTACGATTTTCACGAAATCCGGTCAATTTGTGTGCTTTGCGGACGACATGGACATCATCGCAAGAACATTTGGAACAGTAGCAGAACTATACACCCGCCTGAAACACGAAGCAGCAAAGGTCGGACTGGTGGTGAGTGCGTCAAAAACAAAGTACATGCTAGTAGGCGGAACCGAACATGACAGGATTCGTCTAGGAAGTAATGTCACGATAGACGGGGATACTTTCGAGGTAGTGGAGGAATTCGTTTACCTTGGATCCCTACTGACGGCTGACAACAATGTGAGTCGTGAAATACGAAGGCGTATCATCAGTGGAAGTCGTGCCTACTACGGGCTCCAGAAGAAACTACGGTCAAAAAAGATTCACCCCCGCACCAAATGTACCATGTACAGAACGCTAATAAGACCGGTGGTCCTCTATGGACACGAGACATGGACTATGCTCGAGGAGGACCTGCAAGCACTTGGAGTTTTCGAGCAACGTGTGCTAAGGACGATCTTCGGCGGTGTGCAGGAGAATGGTGAGTGGCGGCGAAGAATGAACCACGAGCTCGCTGCACCCTACAGCGAACCCAGCATCCAGAAGGTGGCCAAAGCCGGAAGGATGCGGTGGGCAGGACATGTTGAAAGAATGCCGGACAACAACCCTGCAAAGTTGGTGTTCGCTACTGATCCGGTTGGCACAAGAAGGCGTGGAGCGCAGAGAGCACGATGGGCGGACTAGGTAGAGCGCGATATAGCGAGCATTGGACATGACCGAGGATAGATAGCGGCAGCCGCAAACCGAGTATTGTGGCGTACTATTGTTGATAATGCCTTATCTTAAATGTGATGTTGTACAAATAAATGTATGTATGTATGCATTGCTTTACAAATTTTGCTGAATAAAGGTGAATGCAGTGAGCAAAACAGCTCTTAAGCCACTATGCGTCCATGTTTGAACTGCATACTTTGTAAATGCGAATAATCATTCCCACAGGATCATGAAGTAGCTAGAGTTGTAGTCGGGAGTGCTGATAGGTATAGGCTTTTATTGATTATTGAGCTGCCCATATGATGTATTCTAAGATAGTTCAGATGATAAGGCAAGCGGCTGGTGATCGGAGGTACATGGTTCAAATCCCATGCAACGACATGTGTATATGTATGTAATACATTTTCTAATGTCTGGTGGTGCGGCTTCGACAGAAATAATGAAAACCACCACTTACGAAAATCAACCGCTGCACTTCCGTTCTTATTTTCGGTCGCCCATAGTTGAGTAATTGCTTAATAAATGTATAATAGTGTCTGATCAAACGTTACTTCATATGATAATCCAGCGTTGAAAACAATATACTCCCTCGCTGTTTTAAAGGAAGCAATGATGTCTAATAAACGCTGAATAATCTTCTAGCCATTCCTTATACAACACCAAAGAAGTTCAATGTTCTGGTTGAATAAATTCTCCGAATGTGTGTGTACAATTCCTGAACAGAAGTTAATTGAAGCTTAGACGCAAACCAAAAATGTATTACATTGAATGTTAGTTGCATTTCTTATCATCCTTCGCAGAGAATTATATAAGATGGCCATGCAAACGATGTAATGATGTTTCATCTTTTTTATATGTTTTCTGTCAACGATTTTGACTACACCAGCAAGCTTTTTATGTATAACATTGTAGAACGATGCACACACTTGCCTCGATTATCCTCAATTTCCGTTCAGCATAAAAAGCATACGAAATCAAATTATCGTACTATGAGCGCTTCTATAAGCTTTTAGGCTATCCATACACCGAAGCATAGAGAGAGGAGTGGAGGAATCACAGATCTGATGTACGCAACGTTCGTGGTTTGAGTTCAGTCGGCAAACTTTTTTCTATTTTGTTTCGACATAATTAATTCACTCAGTAATACATTTCCGATGTTTAAGTCTGACATTTTCTTGCATTGAACCGCAGCTCGGTATATCTTATCCTCCGTTCGTGCGGTCTCCACTAACATCCTGCTATGATGAATACCTTTGAATTGTAAGCAAATATTACATCCTCCGGTTGGGTTAAGTACAAGTATTATTAAGCATGTAGTTGAATAAAAATTGTCAAGAACTCTTAATTGATTGATGAGCGTCTTAGTAGAATAATTGTATACCTTTTCCGACGATTTTTGCTCTTAATGTTACTACTTTTGTATCACTTCTTCTTTCTTCTTCTTTGTATTTCAAGCTTATTGCATATCGCATATTTGCTTATTGCGTGCTCTCAACTTAGTGTTCTAGATGCACTTCCACAGTTATTAATTGAGAACTTTCGATGCCTGTACCATTTTGCATTGGTATAATTGTGTGTCAAGTCCAATCATACTTCTATGCCCAGGGAAGTCGAGAAATTTTCCAACGCGAAAAATTCCTAGACCGGACCGGGAATCGAACCCAGCCACCTCCAGCATGGTCTTGCTTTGTAGCTGCGCCTCTACCGACTGAGCTAAGGGAGGCTATTGAGCTATAGCAGATACGTATTTCGTTTACTACTTGCAAACTTCTTTAGTTTTTGCAAGTTTACAAGTAGTAAACGAAATACGTATCTGTTATAGTTCAAAGTGATAGTGAAAGTGAATTAATGATTGTGAATAAGTGAAAGTGAATTAGTGAAAGTGAATAAGTGAAAGTGAACTAGTGAAAGTGAAATAGTGAAAGTATATAGGTGAAAGTGAATTAGTTAAAGTGAAAGTAATATAAAAGTAGTAGAATTAAAAGGAAAAATCGACGAAAAAGGTTTAGTCAAAAACTCGTTTCTTCAAAAGGCGATTCTTTGTTGAATTGTTATAGAGATAGAGGATAATTTTCAAGCTAAAATACATTTTTGGTGAAGAATTTAAAGCCAGCCCCTCAGAATATTTAAAAAAAATCTGAGATTTAGAAATCATTTGAAATCTGGAAGTTGAAACAATTTTCAAAATTTAAATATTGCTTATATTTGTTACAGTCTTCTTAAATGTCCCTGGTCAAACTTATCTTCTATGAAATTCTCTTGATGATGATGATGGTCCCACCTCTTACCCCTACAAAGGGTTGAGCTGGACGATTCATCTTTAAGATAATTAAATGTAAACATTTTAACCAGGTTAGCAAAAAAAAAACGAGCTGGTTACATTTACAGATATAAATTCCCTCTAGAGTTTACAGTTGCTTCACAGCGATATAAATGTGAAAAAGCTAAGACGCCCACGTCTTAGTTCGCCTTTTTGTCCACCTAAAATATTCATAAGTATTACAAGCGATCAAGAGTTAATGAACAATCAACAATGCATCCTATTACACTAGCAACCCCGCAATCTGATGCTATCATAATTTTCAGCAATGTCAGGAATGGTCACGAACCCCCAACATTTGCCAGAAAACTTACTACTAACTCAAGGTATCTTCCAAATAAGCTTCAAAATTACATTTTTTTTTTCAAATTTTAAATTCAGTCCTCTATATCCGTAATACGCGCGCGAGGCTCAAACCTTTGTAGACTACTTTTTTTTACTATTACTATTAAATAGTTTTTGCAGTGCTACAATAATTATTAAAAAGTCGTTATAACAGCTATCCATACAAAATAATCCGTTGAAAATAACTTCGTCAGGATACATAATTTGTAAATTCATAAAAAAATCACTGGATAACCGTTGAAAGACAGTTTTAACGTGTGAAATGCAATGTCTTTTGAATTCTGCTAATGTTTTTGCATGTTTAATGTGTCTAGGTATCGAATTGAAAACATTTATTCCTTTAAAAAATAATGAATTCTGTGAAGCACACGTCAAGAAATGTGGTGTTCTTATTTCATCCGCGTTTCTAGTGTTATATCTACGATAGTCACTTCCTCTTTCAATTCGAGCACACAAATATCGAGGCAGCAAACCGTTAACTACTTTAAAAATGAACACCATAGTCAGGATTTTCCTGGAACAGTCTTCCGAGATCTCTTGGAACTCTTCTCAGAACTCCCATGAAGCTCTCCTGAGAATTGCTTATCGGTAGAATGCCCTTATAATACTCATATGAATACTCTTCTGAAATTCTTTGAAACTCTCCTTAAAATGTATTTCTTCTGCAGAATTTCTTTAGAACTATCTTCAGAGTTCAACTCTCTTAGATTTATGCATAATTTTTCATTAATTTATCTTCAGAATGGGTTACATATTCGTTCAAGCATTCCTTACATATTGTTTTCAGAAGTCTATTAAATTTGTCCTGTAATTAAAATCATAATAAATCTTTTGTTCAAAATATTGAAATGTCCACGATTAAGCATCTATCCAAGCCTCAGTATTTTAAAAATTATTCCTAAAATCTTAAAAAAAAGTACATATTCCGCATACTAATTTCATGATGAAATCTTTTACTATCCACATTTAAACTGAATGAACCATTCAGTTCGATTGCTTTCGGTAGGTGGTGTTAGGGAAATTTGTATTCAGTAGCTTTCCATGATTTATTTTCCGTCGATCTTAATTTTCGTACTGATTATCAATGCTACCGACGCCCGGGGAGGCACCTCTCACACCTGAACCCTACCTTTCGACTCAGCAACTCATGGAACCAACGGCTTTACTTCCTTTGATCCCGTGATCAGAGGTTTTATGCCTCAGAAAATCCGAATGGAATCGAACCCGGGCCCAGACCCAGTTAGTGGCGTTGAGTACTTGGCACTGTTGAAGCTTGCAAGTAGTAGACGAAATACGCGTATCTGTCAAAAGATAAGCAATTATAACGGAATCACATGGAAATAACTCAACACACTCAGAAAGCTCTTCACAGTTTCTTTACTGGAATTCGCAAAAAAGCTGACCAAATGAGTAACACAATTAAGTCCCCATCGGCCATCCGTTACTGTCACAGCAGTTATGCTGGTGGAAACAAAACTCACCGTGCAGCAGGCACATATGTTCACAGTTGACATGGATCTGATACGTTAGCAATTAACATCAAAGGCATTTCATCATCTACCACTCCATTAACTGGATGGGCTTGGTTAGCGTATCAAACCTCTCATCGTCCAAATCAGCTTCACCTCGAAATAAACCTCTCCCCCCGTACCAGTCAAACCAAGGCCATATCCTCCGGCTCTAACAATGCTGGTTCGCCGAGTGTTTGCCGATTCATCATTCACCGGTACTCGGTGTAATCTTATTTGATCCATACCTAAGTCCATTTAGGCGAAATAAGCCTCGGAGCCTCGGCCTGGCAACCGGGAGCAAACTCCGAGATCCTGAACTCAAACTCAGCTCGAGAAAGTAGATATTCCCGGGAACAATCAACCGCAAAAAGCAAATCACTCGTCTGTTTGATACCGTCGAGGAGCAATTTGTTTGATATTAAATTTCCCGGAAATTTTCTTCTCCATCAATCCTCCGCGTGGGAATCGTGGCTGTGCGGCATAGGACAAAGGCCAAGATAAATCGGGCTTCGTTTTATTTTTATTATTATTATTATTATGAACATTTTTTTTTGTGAGCATTCGCCGGCTGTAAACCTTACGACTTTGTTTACGAACTTTTCCAGGATGCTGATGGTGCACAATGGTCCCAAAGCCATATATAACAGGACAAAATTGTTCGCACTTAAACCGTTTGTTTTAGGTTAGTATATTTTTTGGCCATTTTTGGTTTTGTTTGGAAGTGAAATAAGGGTAGTCCCTATTTTTATTGAGTTCAAAATATTAACTTTTTTGATCAGCTATTTACACTATATTTGAACTCCTTTTTGAGATATTATTGTTGTTATAGTTTGGAAGCAAAACACTGAAATTCTGCTAGCTGTTACTTACAGCTTCAAAGCTGCAATTTTATATAGGTATCAAATGTACGTTAGGCATACGGACGTTAGGCATAATTTACCCGATGAATTCCAGAAGGATGATAATGGGGACCGTCTATTGATTGCTGACTTCGGTGACTATAATGAAAGAGCCTTAATTTTTGGAACTCATGAAAACTTGCGACGTCTTGGACAGGCACAGTATTGGGTTACAGATGGTACGTTTTCCACAGTTCCTTGTTTTTTCGGCAACTCGTCACTGTTCATGGAAGTATCACTTCCTCACATCAGCAGACGCTTCCGCTAGTTTTCATTCTGATGACAACAAAAAATCGTTGTATCGAAAAGTATGACAGGAAATCCTGGAAGCAACAGGTATGTTTTTGTTTTGTTATTGAATGAAAAACCACAGAATTCCCCATTCTTCATTTCATGACCTGTTCTTTGGCATCATATTTTAATCAACCTTAGCTGTTTTTTTGATGTTGAATGAAAAATCACATAATTCACCATTATTTATTTCATGAACTGTTCTTTGAGGAAAACATTTTCTTCTTTGAAAATTACAATATGTGTGCATGAATATATTACAACAATTGTGTGTGTTTTTTTTATTTCTAGATGCAATTGATTTCACAATTTAGCTCAAAACTATGCTGAGTTTTCATTGCCAGATTACTTAACCGCTATCGCTACTAATCTTGGATCTAAGTAAATATGTAGCTACATCACTTATGATATGCTAAATAATGGATTCCAAACTGTGCTTATTAAATAAACTATGTTTGTTTAGCTTGTATCATTTTTTATTCAAAGCCTAGCCTAATTTAAGCATTGTTTACCATGCTCGGCGTCAATTATGCTTAACGTATATTATGCCTAATGGGGTACACTCGTTTCAAGGAGCACACAGTAAAGAAACTTCAATAGGCCACCCTATACAACCGTCAAACGATGGCGGGTTGTTGTTTTTACTGTATCCACGCGGTAGAGACACTGTTCTCACTCTAATTTTCACCGATTATGATCGGACTTGGATGTTACTAGTTAACACAAGCCACTAGCTGCAGGAGCCGTTTTCGAGACAATCGACCGCAAAAAAAACCATCAAAACACAACAATGTGTTGAGTGCCTACGCGGTTACTATTTACAACAAGGATGTCCCGAACTGGAATGAAGATGAGTGATATTAGTTATAAAGAACAATTAGTTTAATGGATAATGAATTTGCCAGGCCTTATTTTTATAGGCATTTTAACATTTAAAAAAATGAATGTCTTACATGACAAGACTTTAAATAAAGAAATAATTATCACTATAAAAATAATAATAATAATAATAATAATAATAATAATAATAATAATAATAATAATAATAATAATAATAATAATAATAATAATAATAATAATAATAATAATAATAATAATAATAATAATAATAATAATAATAATAATAATAATAATAGTAATAATAATAATAATAATAAAAATAATAATAATAATAATAATAATAATAATAAAAATAATAATTAAAACAATAATAATAATAATAATAATAAAAATAATAATAATAATAATAATAATAATAAAAATAAGAATTATAATTATAATTATAATTATAATATTAACAAACAATAATAATAAAAATAATTATAATTATAATAATAATAATAATAATAATAATAATAATAATAATAATAATAATAATAATAATAAATTAAACTACATTATTAATTATAATAATAAAAATACTAATAATAATAAATTCAATTACGTAAAATATGGCCCAAAAATAAACAAAAACTATCCCGAAGACACCACTAACCATTATCTCGGGCTCCGGAACCATTGTGCAGTGGGTGCTAAAGGTGGGCAAAACTTGATCTGTACAATTTCTTGCTGCTCAAAAGTACTTAGACTGATAGGGATAGGTGTCTTCAGAGAATTGCTGAGCTGCTCGTCGATGCGGTGCTGGTGGCAGAGAGCTGATGGAAAAACGGATTCGTAAAAGTGAAAGGTAGTCGAGGTATTGGCGATACGATTACGATATTGAATAGGGTTTACTGTTGGACGATTGAATTGAGAAACTTACATTTTGGAAATGGGTGGTGTACGGGAAATCCAGGAGAATTGTGGAAGTTTTTCGATGTTTTAGAACTTAGATGGTCTCGTATTGGGCTTATGATTACCATATTTAAAACGATGAAAATAAATTGAATGAGTGCGCTGACAAAACATTAGTTTGAGAAGATATCACAAACTACTACTATTTCTGAAGCGAATTGTTCAAATCATATAATAAGCTATATTAACTAGAAAATATTTCAACTAATAATGCGTTATTACTTCATGCGTGAAGTTAACAATTTACATAGTTTTTTTTTCTTTGATTTGTTTTCCGTGCTGAGCACCAATGCTACTGACGCCAGCGAGGCAGCTCTCACACCTGGACCCTACCTATGGCCCCTTCAACTCATGAACCGGGGACCAACGGCTTTACTTCCGTTCCGAGGAAAGGCGTGATCAGCGATATTATGCCTCAGAACATTCCGGCGGCGCCGACTGGGATTGAACCCAGACCTGCTGGAGTGAGAGGTAATCAAGCTTACGACTACACCACCGGCGTCGCTAACGATTTACATAGTTGGAGATGCTTAACACTGGTAGAGGCAACAATAACTGCAATTTAAAAATATATATACTAGAGTAGAGCGCTACTTCGTCGTAATCGCCCATTTCCGTTCTATCGATCAGAAAAGATCAATTATATCAATGATTTCACTGTGTACAAATCAATAATAGATTTTTTTTCCCGATGTGTTAGTTCATTAGCTACAACATAAATCCTATTAGTGCGCATTGTACGAATATTTACGCTCATTGTTCTCAAAACAAAAGAAGCGCTCCCAGCGATTCTCTTTTTTCTACGTTCTACGTACGAAAAAAATCTAATGGCGTTTCAATGCGTTAGGACGGAATTGAAACTCGTAGAACGAATTTAGAATCAAGAAGCAGTATTAGATTTTAAACAATATCTCAACAATGTGTGACTCTTTATCAAATCTAGCGGTACGTATGGGAAGGTGAATACATTTAAAAGTTATCTTTGACAGTAATATGCCATTTTTTGTTCAAACCCGTTCAAAAAAGAGGGGTAAAGTGAGGGTTGTAATTAGATCAAAAACCCTGTATAGATGCTAATGTCAGGTGGTGACTTGTGTGTGAAACAATCGATAGAACTGTTTCCGAACATCGGAGGTACATGAGCGAATCGGCGATCATCTTTTTTGCAAGTGGTGGCAGAGGAACTCCCCCGTTCGAAGCATTTACCTTTGAGCGGCAGATGACACGCTTGTATTTGTCTCATAGCGTTAGTATGAGACAATGGAAGAGTTGCTAGCCTTCTTGATTTGTTTTCTTTGGTTATAGGCAGGATATGGAATATTCCGTCGATGATTGGCACTAGATTGCTGAAAAGAGACCGACGTTAAATGAAGAAAAAAATCTCTTCTTAATGGAGTAAAAAAAATCTCTTCCTGGAAAACACTTGCACATTCAAGTATGGCCATGATCTCCACTTAAAACTCTGTTGGACAGTGTCCCATCGCCACTGATATGATCTCCTTCCCAATACGAATACAATTTTTCTCATACGTTAAAGGGAGTGTCATTGTTGTCCTATGGTTTTATCCAGTCTTCATTCATACTCAGTCATCTCTGATCCTCTTTGGAATTATTGTAAAATGCTTAGGTAATCAACCAGATCACTGGCCATGGCTTTTTTAGACCTTTTGAGTCTAAGAGCACTTCTTTCCTCTTCTACTTGCACGTACCTACCCAAGCAACACAGAAAACATCTCAATTCTTTTATTTTTTTATTCAAGTTGTCCAGAAATCCCTCAAATGGTACAGGAAATACATCTTGATACGACAAAGTTCAACTTTGTTGCCTCATTTACTTTAGGTCACAATAATGAAACTCAACTGTTTCAATGTACTGCTTGGATGACCTGTCAAATCATGCCTTAAATGGGAGGAGCAAACATGTTACACTCAAATTGGTATGAAGTTATATGCTACGTGATATTGTATGAAACACTTGAGCAACAAATCTAACTTGTGTTGTGTTTGTTGAATGAGAGTTCCATAAAACATTAAGTTTCCTTAAAGTTTGGTGAAACAGAGTGTGAACTATATGTGTTTTGTACCTATTGAGCAACTGTTTCGAAATGTTACTAAAAAGTTGACGAACCAAGATGTGTTGAAGAACCTATTTGCAATCTTGTTCCAATTAAGCGTATGAATCTATAAGTTTTCAAACTTCGTTTTGCAACCAACTGAATCAAGTTGTCACTGTAAAGGTTTGATGTAACCATCTAGTATCTACCATGGCTCAAATATGCCTTGTCACTTTGATGTTGTAAAATATTTTTGGACAACATTGGCAAAACCGGAGGAATCGTAATGCATAGGAAATGGAATACCACGACGAGGACGATAGGATGTCGGGTAACGATGGTGATTAAAGACGATGCCAACAGCGGCTGGCGTGGCCGTAGTCTCTCAACCGACCGGGTGTTCCAAAGGGCCAAATAAAACGGTGAGAAGCCTGATGTGACGATGGATTCGTTGTTGCGTGAGCTGGGGGCCAAATATGTTGATACCGCCGAACGATGTGGCCGTTGAGGATCCGTTAGAGACGGAGCTCGTATTGCCGGAACCGCTGGTGAACTGGAAACTACACCAAATAGCGGGTGGATTGTGGCTCATAATGCCGAAACCTGATGGCTGCCTGACGGAGGAGCTGCACCGATGTCACATTGCTACTGACAAGTGACGTTTAAAGCACGCACATACTCAACAAATTATATGATTGTTCAAACTACGCATATGCTACTTATTTTCAACATAACTGGAACATGGATACCATCGATAATACGTAATGGTGCAGTTATGTTGACAAATTGTTGCGGTGTTGTTGCAGTTCAATATGAATCATTATTTTAATATCGACTCATCTGCAACGTAAAAAATACTTGTTGTAAACTTTTAATGATGTTTTGACAAATAGCTACATTATTGTAACGTACTAATTAACACATTTGCAACAGTTCAGTGAGCTGCATTATATCTGGATGAACCGTACACTACCGGCTGAAATTATGTTGCTATAATGGAGAATGTTCACAAATATTCCAAACATTAAAAAATTAAATCAATTCAGAATTTTACACTTGTTAATGGTTATGAGAGGGCGTTTTGATGTGTTATCGGTGCAGGACATTAAAGAACTATATTGAGTTCTCCATTTTGGTTGCCTCTATTTTATTATGATGTACTGTTGTTCATGTGAAGGCTTTGATTTGTATTTTGTCAAAATTTCGATAGAAATCTTTGCTTTATAATTATAAGCTATTTTTAAAAAGATTTGTGAATGATGACTAGAAGATTATGAAAAGAAGTCTTCTCGCGCAATAAACTGGGAGTTTGAATCCTTAGGGTTTGAAGTAAGAGCTCTAAGCGTTGAAACATCGATCCCATTCACTAATTGTTGGCTAGTAATATTATGATCGACCAAGGGTCAAAAGTAAAGATTTATGTTTTGACCAGAAATTGATGATACGCAGCAGCTAGCTGGTATATTTATTTGGAGTTGAATTTATGTTTCTTGTTTCCGGGAGTCATACGAGTTCCACAACTGATCTTCAACGACCGTCTTCGGAATCCGTAATCGCTCAAGTTTTCTCAATTTTTAGAGAATATTGACGGGTAAATACTTTTTTTTTTAGACATCATCGCACAAAGATGCACTCAAAAGCCGCAGAAAATCAACCTTTCGGTTTTGTTGGGAGTCCAAATTTCTTCGATGAGATCGAAAGCGTATTGTTGCATGGTAATTTTCTATGAAATCTTTGAAAAAAAAAAAGATTATTTTGGATTATTTATATCTTTTCCAACATTTGGGATCATCCAAAATTAAGTAACGGAATAGGGGGAGAGGGGGGTTAACATTTTCTGTATGTATTTATTAGGTGAAAAACATAATTTTATCTTAAGCGATTTAATGCCAAAACACCTCCAAATACATTAAATCCGCAAATGCATGTAAAAATTTACCAAACTCGATATCTAACAATTTTCTGAAAATTTTAAAATCTTAGAAAGACTTTCGGGGGAAGGATTGTGAACTGCAAATTTTACAGAGTCTAACAAGGACGGGAGGGGGATTTAATTATCATTCAAAAACCCTTACATAGTTTGTGGATGGCTTCCTATTAGGTAAATCAAAACGCACCGAAACAAAATCGAACCGGTAAACTTTCGTTTGATTTTCAAACCCCCAATGTAAAAAAATTACAATATTTCAGTTCATAATATTTTCAGAATCAAAAGATTTTTCAAATACTGCAATGCTTATCAAAACTTGAGGAGTTTGCAGTTCTATTGCAATGGATAGATAAAAATATTCTGTTAAAAAATGACGAAATTATGAAAGTTTTAGCATTTTTCAGTGATAGACAGTGGGGGTTTGCGAGTTTAAGTCATTAATTCCAATTGGTTTACAGGCTTTTTTAATTTGTTTTTATTTCATTTATTTATTTGTTATTGATTGATTGTTTTTTTTTTTTTTTTAATTTGGAGGCGAACCAGCCCAAGGCTGAAAGCCTCATTAATAAAGTTAAATAATAATAATAATAATTTTTTAAATTGATTAAAAATTATAACGTTTATTTTATTTAAAAAAAAATGTAGATGTTTAAATAAATTCATAAAATACTTCTTCAAATTAGTTTTTAAGCATTTTTGCGTTCGATAAACTTTCTGTCAGCTAAAAATTTAAATTAATAGGCTCTCTAGGTGTTGCATAAAAAACGCTTATTTGGTTTAAAAATCCTGATCACTTATTAGGCCTTGATTGTTACTTGTAAAATATTTATTATAAATTAACTATTCTGATTAGAATTTAAGGTTTGCGGCTACAGGTCGGACACTTCATGAAATAGGGGTCTGGTAGGTGTGTTTTAGTTGCCCACTGATGTGACGAAGTGTCGCATCTACCAGCTTGTCAGAATATCTTGTCAGTAATCGGCTCACAACAGAGCACTGCCTTGCCTTAGAGAGCCGAAAAAATGCCTGGGTACGACCACTGACCATCCCATTGATTATTATTTTTTTTTAAACATAAATTTGAGTTTTAAGAACTAATCATCGTGCTAATTTCGTTCGGTTAGAATGAAACCAAAAATAAATCATATTCGCAAACACAACCGCACATATATGGTTGTACTGAACATGTTGACCCGCAATGTACACAATTAGAATGCTGTTGGTAAGACTGGCAGCCATATGTAATCCACCAGAAATAAACATAATCAACTTATTTTTCAATTTATTCATGTTTCACACCCTATTAATATAAAAACATGAAATACTTATTACAGCTGTAATGGTTTCCAATAGTTTAAATATAAATATATTTATTTATAGATCAATTTTTTATTTCGACATATTTTTAAGCTGCAAATTTGTGGCATCAATTTGTAAGTTTTTGATGGCGTATATATTTAATCGAAGCAAAATGTGCAATTTCACCATAAAACTAGATGCGTTTGAAAAAAGCGGACTAGTTATCAATATTTTTAAGTAATTAATTTCATACTTATATTCAAATGACTTTTTCTACGATTGTCATCTCTGATTTTGCAGTCTAAATAAGAACATCAGTATGCTTTTTCCGCATCACCTCACAAAAAATATCCAATACATTTATGTGGTTAACTTGAATGTCATTTACATGTATTCGAAAACATCACAGTACTGTTTTAAATATTTCAGTGAAACATTGCAATTAAGTCAGTTAAAACCTCATTTACAACTTGTGTCATTCAAATATCATGTTAGATGCACCTTATTTGCAACACCTTATGCCACAAACACAAGTTGCAAAGAGACTCCACCTTCTGCGCTTTTTATGGTACAATGAAGTTTTATATGCGGTGTGTTGTCCATAATTTAGACCGTCTATTAGTCACACTAAGGTTGTTGTTACTCGTTGAGAAACAAATAGTGTTGCTTGGGTATGCATGCAAGGGTAGTAGATTGAGGATTGCATCTAACGCTTTTGATGAGATGCTATGCACACTAAGATTAATTTACCGAAATCTGTAAAATTTTACCGAAATCTCACTAGCTGAACGTTCGGTAAACAGTTCGGTGATTTTTCACAGATATTTGTTGAAAAATTACTGGAAAACTGTGAAAATCACCGAAACCACTAAGGATTCCTTTCAAATTTGTGGCACATGTCCATTCTGCAATGATTTATTAATAAGGTCCAGAAAGATGTGGCCAATGACATGAAAGCAATCTTGAATAACTCTAGCATTAACATTATCTACTCCAGCAGATTTTCCTAATGAAAAACAAATAATTTTAAGTTTATCTCATGTAATTGGGTGAAAACCTTCAAATCTACAACTGCTATTAACTGGCTGTTTTATTTTGTCAGGTTCATCGACCAATTCAATGGATTGTTTGATCAATGAAACACTGTCTATGAAATAATCATTAAATTTATTTGCAATTACTTGTTCTGACTGTTCTAATGTGCCATTAAAGGTTTTGGACAGCGGTTTGTAATTTAATAAAGATTTTACAATTTCTCATAACTCTTTGCTGTTGTTTTGATGCTGATCAATCTTCCTTTGAACATATTCACAACGAGTTTTCTTTATCGATTGTGAATACTTATATCGCGCGATTGTGTACCTATTCCAATAATTGTCATTATTTAATCTACAAAACTAATTGTACCATTTGTCCCTTTTCTGTTTAAGACGCAAAAGATCCAAATTGTACCAGCTGTTCGAATTTTTCAAAGAAACAAACTTTTGCTCAACTAGTTGATTGGTACACGTTTTAAAGCGTTATTAAGAACAGTTGTAGATTCATCTAAGCTACTGGCGATAGATTTGACCTGCTCACTAAGATGGATCTGTTCTCCTTCAAGCTTGAACTCCTTTGGGTTGATCTTCCCCATTCTAGTAAAAGGAACGAATATTATTTTTACTGTATTAATGTGTAGGCCCTCCTTAATACAACAACATTGGATAAACTTTAGAGCCCGTTCCATTCTTTCTGAAATGAAAGTTTCAAACTTTCCTCTTAAGGGGGTAGTCCACTTTGGAAATTTCAAAAAATCTTTTTTTTTTGGCTTAAAAAATATTTTGGAATGTCTACTAAGACAAAGAGTTGACCGCAAGTCCGCAAATGACATCGTTCCAAAGTTATTGGCTGATTAGTGGACTCGTGTCCAGACGCTCTAAGCCCGCTCAGGTGAGCGCTCGGAGTACCCGCCCGTTACCGGCGAAACGGCGTGTTTTAGTAGTTCCAACTGCTGCCGCGATTATCTCTAAGCGATGTTTTCAAAATTGGCGGGTGCTGTATTTTAGAAACGGCTCATTTGATTTAAATGGCGATTGAATTTTCGAGTTAATTACCTTTTTTCTAGTCTTGTACGTAGCCGATTTTCAAAAGAATCATGGAAAATATTAGTGATTCCGATTGCGAAATATTGTTATCCAATTCAGATACAAAAATTCAAATTTTTCGTTACACGCAAACCAAAAATTTATTACAATGAATGTATGTTCCACTTTCTATCATCCTCTGTTCATGAACATCGCAGCGAATGTTAGAAGTTGACCTTACAGGCGATGTAATGGTTTTGTGTCTTTTTTTTTTCGTTTTCTATCTACGTTTTCGACTATACCAGTAAGCTTGCAGAGCGACGCACATTGTAGAACGACGCACACACTTGCCTCGAATCTCTCCAGCAGAAAAAGCATACGAAGTCGAGTATGCGAGAAAATGAGCGCTTCATGTTTGCTTTTAGGCTATCCATATTCAGGAGTATGGAGAGAGCAGTGAAGAAAGCACAGGTCTGATAATTACAACGTTCGTGATTCGAATCCAGTCAGCAATCGGATTCCTATTTTTTTCGACATAATAAATTTACCTCACTAATACACTCTACAATTTTCTTGCATTGGACCGCAGCTAGGTATATCGAATCCTCGGTTCATGCGGTCTCCACTAACATCCTCTGATGATGAATCCCACATAATTGTAAGCGAATCTTACATCCCCCAGTTGGGTGTATATAAATCTTTCGTAACGTAAGCAAATGTGATGTCACGTTCGAGCTTAATCACAAATTGTCACGTTTTTTCGAACTTCTTCCTTTCCAAAATGCGTGGCGTAATTTATGGAAGGTCCCTTATATCGATAACTCACATCAATTGAAGGTGGAATTTGAGGAATGTTCCTGTGAGTTTAACTTTTAAATTACTCATTGCAATAATCATGAAATTTTCTAACTCTTCATATGCAAACCACTTGAAAACAGAAATCAAAAGAATGTCCCATTTTTTTCCTTAGATTTGTTTTCCGTCGATCTTATCTTCTGTACTGAGTACCAATGCTACACCGATGCCAGCGGGAGGCAACTCTCTTACTTGCACCCTACCTATCTACCCATCTAAACTCATGTACCGGGAACCAACGGCCCTTTGAAATGAGAGGCAGTCCCGCACCACCGGCACCGCTAAGAAAGATCTATTGAAAACTGCATCTTTTAGAAAAAGGAATCAATCATATGCACAGTCAAATCATAACGGCACCCCCTCTGACTCGTATGAACTTCAGCAGCATAATAAATTCTGAAACCATGCATTTTTTCACTCACCCGCTGCAGTTCGTTTCATCTTTCGGACCATAATGCATCGTCGTGTGTTCAACCTGCCAGTTCTATCAACGGGGACACAATCGAAACGTTTTGTGATTCCCTTATCAATTGTCTGTTGTAAATAGGATTAGACACGACTTACGTCGTTTACGATTTGCTATGGTTGCACTAGTTCGCCCCGCCCCACCGCCATTCCCAGTGAAAACTAGTTTTCTACATGAAGGAAACTTTCGCTTGCTCGGTAATCATCTCCTAGGATACCTACGAGCAGCAGTGCTCATTTTTTTGTTCGTGTTTGCTTGATAACTAGGGACTGTTCATAAATGACGTAGCCCATTTTTGAGAGGTTTTAGACCCCCTCCCCCTGCGTAGACAATCGTTCATACACATTTTTGGTAATTTGTATGGACCGTCGACACTCGTCAAACCACTCGCCCCCGCCCCCTCTCTAAAGTGTCTACGTACTTTACGAGCAGCCCCCTCTACCTGTGCCCTCGCGTTCGCATCGCTTCGCTTGAAGCTGGTTAACAAGGGCTGGAATGACGTCGTTTTCCCTGATTGGAAGCTGCTGGAGTGGGATTAATTTTCAATCAGTACACCAAGTCGAAGTCCTATCCAGAGGTATACCCACTGTGCCACGAATCTTTCGAGGAGGATGGATGGGCTTAGGCAAAGTAATTTGCATTTTGCGATGAACTTTTGCGTTGTACGTAGAGCCTTGTTGGGAAAGAAAGGGGCTATTATTTGCGCATCATTGAGGAATGTTTGCAAATTTGAGTTTCAGTGTTTTTCAATTGCTGTTGGGAGTTTTTTTTTAGGATTGTGGGGATTCAAAAGGTAGACGGACGGAAGGTAAAACAAAATATTGTGCATTTAGATAAAAATTTGCTGTAGGTTCTTCCGACGCGACTAGCAGCAAGGAAAATGAACTGTGGGCGTAAAAAATTAAATCTACATTACTTGTATGAACCTATATGAACAAAACTGCATTGTAAAAAAAAACAGTATGAGAAATATTCTGTCTTCATCTATATTTAACCTGTGCTTTTAAATGTAAATTTTAAACATTACAAATTCAGAAATCAACACGCTTGGAAGAAATATTCGCTTTCAATGAAAAAGGAAAAAAAAAGAAGGTTTTGCACTCATGAGATATAAAATTTATAGTACACAGTTTGAATTTATTTTGGCCGCCTCATGAATTAAAGTTTGTTCCAGTAAGTGTTTGGCCGCTGCTTTTCAATTACTGTAGCGTCTCTAGTTGCCGTCGCAAGAAACTGTTGTCAGCGTTTTGATCTAGCAGGATTGTTATACAGTGGTGAAAATTTCATCAGGATTCATACACACGTTTAAAAGTTTCGAAGATCTAACTCGAAAGACGTGAAAAAATTCTGCACACTCACGTTGAAAACCCAACGTGGTCAGGAAGAATGATCACAAAAATTTTCAAATTTCCAAAATCGACTGTAAATACCTTGCTTAAACGATACCGGGAAACGCTACCGTTGGATCGCGAAAAATAAAACAAACGGAGAAGTTGAACATATGAACGGAAATTTCGAACGAAGATCATTAGGCCAGTCCAAAAGAATCCTGGAATTTTCGGACGTGGTTTGGTTAAAAGGTTCAGTGCGGTTCACAGTACAGCTCGGCGAATCTGCATGCGAGAAGGTTTTCGGTCGTACTATGCAAAATCTTGTTGCCAACAACCATGCAAGGAAGCTGTACGAGCAAGTTCTGACCAAGTATAATGGATTTATTTCGATGGACGATGAAACTTACGTAAAAATGGTTTTTGGACAAATTCCAGGTCAAAAATTTTACCTTGCCAAATGATCAAATTTGTCTTTGCAGATAAATTCGTTCGCAACGCAACTAACACTTTCAGCTTTATGATCCAAATTTTCCAGCGTTGTGCTGAAAAGTAGCTGAAACAAAGCTGCAGATACAGCTACAAGCAGAAGCTAAACAGCAAAAAAATAATTTTAATATCACATCAAAGTGGATGCATTTCAATCATGTAGAAAATCTCATATAATTGGAAGTAAACTTTCGTGAAGTATTAAAATTTATTTTTTGCTGTGTAGCAAAATAGTTTTGGGGAGCGTTTACTCAACTGTTTCACAACCATTATTTAATTTATCAGTCGCACTGAATAACATCACACAATAAACGCTAATGTCACTTCTATGCAAATATTAATCAACTTCAGCTTCAAATCAAAGCTAATAAAGCGAATATATAACTTATTTGATGGCTTCTACACAACCAACCATTCTTGCTGAATAACATAAACATCAAAAGTGTTTTTTCAACAACTAAACAACCTGTAATCAGCTAATCAACTGTGTTAGCACTACTTTGGACGCATTTTTACAGTCAGGTAGGTTTATTTTTAGACTTGTGCAGTTTTACAGCTTCTTCTTTGCTTCTTTACAAAGCTGAATTAACTAGTTGAGCAAAGTGATTCAGAGACACTATTATAAAGCCTCTACTCTGCGATCTTGTTGTAGAAGGGTATGTAAATTTGTTCTGGTAAAGTGTAAATAATTTGGTGATTTTGCTTATAACTAATTTCGATTGATTTGATTCGCAGTAAAATAAACATGATGAATTCCTCCAATAAAAACAAAGCGTAAACAATATTTAACCTGGCGTCAAGAGAAAGCTGTGTTGTGATTATTGGATAATCGGGTAAAGTTTAAGTAAGCGCCTTTCAAGTTCACACACAACTAAACAGCAGTATAACAGCTGTATAGAAGCGTAAAAAGATAAGCAGTTAGAGCTTGTCCCAACCGTCACAACAGTCATAATGCCTCTCACCCCAGCAGGCCTGGATTAAATCCCAGTCGGCGCCGCCGGGATGTTCTGAGGCATAACATCTCTGATCACGCCTTCCTTCGGATGGGAAGTAAAGCCGTTGGTCCCCGGTTCATGAGTTGATGGGTCGATAGGTAGGGTCCAGGTGTGGGAGCTGCCTTCCTGGCACGTCAGTAGCATTGGTGCTCAGCACGGAAAACAAAATCGACGGAAAAAACAAACCAAAGGAAAAAAACAGTCATAATAGCAGACTAAGTTCACCAGATTTGCTTGCATAGAGGTTGAGTAAAGGTTTCCTCATATCGTATAACATTTGAATACAACTTGAAGCTATATAAATGAAATGAGCGAAGCGTTCACATTGCGAAAATTGTTCGTTGGGAAGTTGATGATTTGGTAAGGCATCTTCCATTTATTTGGATATCAAAATTAATTAAGAGGAATTAAATGGAAGATAACCTATTTTGCTGTTTTATTCAAAGCATTCCGCTAATAACCCAATTTCATTACTTCATTATGATGGCTACCAAAGCATCCTTTCCTTATTAGAGATTTGTATCGATTTTTCTCCTTAAGGTTCAATTTACTTTGATGCTTTTTGGAAAATTTCAAAAGCAGTTTTTTCCGACGCATTATTTCAGATTGCAAAAAGCTCGCACTATTTGATTTCTTTTGATATTTTACACAAAATGACGCGAGCTTTTTGCAATCTAAAATAATGCGTCGGAAAAAACTGCTTTTGAAATTTTCCAAACAGCATCAAAGTAAATTGAACCTTAAGTTTGCTTAAATCTTTAGTTTTTTTTTAGGTAGGTAGGTTCCGATTCTACACATTGTAGTTTCATTTTTATACCTATGATCTTGACTTTTTTACCTAAGGGATGAGTATTTAAGGGGGCTAGGTTTTGATAAGTTCTTTAGTGGGAATGACACTGATGAAGACTGCACAGTGCACATTGTAGTCGAAATACGTATCTGTCATGGATACCAAAATTAATTAAGTGGAATTAAATGGAAGATAACCTTTCTTACTGTCTACTGTCTACGTAGTTTATGAACAGATCCCGCTCCCATAAATATTAATTCTTATGTAAGAAAATGTCTTTCTCCAGTGTAAAAAACTTTATGAAATGTGTTCAAAACCAACTGTTTCCCTAATCCCTTAAATAATTTGTGGATAACCCTTCAACTTCTGTTTTAAAACATGAGCAGTTCTTTGGCTAATAAAAACTACACCGTATCAGAAAATCGTGTAAATTTCTGCTTTATATAGCCCACACGTTTAAAACAATATTTCATGTAAATTAAGGCACAGTTTCACATCAATCTGCAACATTGCATGCAAGCTTGTAAGCAAATTCAATGTTTATGTCAACCATTTGTCTATGAGTAGCTTGATTATTAGAGCAATACACTGAAGAAGTCTGCACATTGTAGAAGAAATACGCAAATCTGTCAAGGATAAGCAATAAGTTAGTGGAATTAAATGGAAATTACTAATCTTTCTCTCTCTCTCTCTCTCTCTCTGTATAAAGATATTGTGTTTTTGAAAAAAAAAAACGCTCTTGGGTCATTCGTGACTTGTCCGAAATATGATGCTCTTACAACTTTGTCTAAGACGTCATTTCGATCAAACGTGCACGTTCCGCCGCTATTTAAAAAAAAAAAACTGCCAACACTTGCCGCGGAGCAAAATGTTCCAGCTTTGTGCGTGACTTTTCGTTGTAAACGGTCTGAGTTTGTTTGAATTCTCAGTGAACTGGTGAACTATTTTTGCCATGTTTTGTCATAACCGTGGTCGTGGAAATGCAACGAAGTGTAACAATGTGAGTTTTTACCGGTTTCCAGAAAACGATGGCAACACAGAAAAATGGCGGACTGTCGTCAGATTTTTCCCTGTGGTGTGTGTCACAATGATAATTTCGTCATTGTCAATCTGAACTCGGGGTGCGAGACTAACATTGTCTTCCCTAGAACGTCTTCCCTTCATGTATTTTATCTTTGATGCGTTGATGGCAAGTTCAATCCGGCTAGCTTCAGCCTTCTGTCTGATGTAAGTTTCCGCCATCGCCTCAAAGTTCCGTGCCATGATTTCGATGTCATCGTCGAAGCCAAGAAGCTGGATGTTACACCTTCAAACGCGATGTTAAATAGCAGAGACTAAAGTCCATCACCTTGTTGTAGCCCCTTTCGAGATTAAAAGGGACTCGAGAATGTCCTCGATACTCGAACAACGAACATCACTCGATCCATCGTCACGTTGACCAATCGCGTCAGTTTATCCGGAAATCCGTACTAGTGCATAATCTGCCATAGCTAAGCTCGATCGATTGTGTCGTATGTGGATTTGAAATCGCTGAACAAACGATGTGTGGGGACGTTGTATTCGCAGCATTTCTGCAGAACCTGCCGTATCGCAAAAATTTGGACCGTGGTAGCACGAGCACCCATGAATCCCGCCTGGTATTGCCCCACGAACTCTCTTGCAAATGGTGACAGGCGGTGGCATAGAATTTGAGAGAGTACCTTGTAGGCGGAGTTCAGCAGTGTGATCGCGGGGTAGTTGCAGCAATCCAACTTGTCGCCCTTTTTGTAGATTGGGCAAACAACACCTTCCATCTACTCCTCCGGTAATATCTTCTCCTTCCAAATATTGGCAACTATCCAGTGCAGCGCTCTAGCCAGTGCTTCACCATCGTATTTTAATAGCTCACTTGGTAGTGGATCTACAATTATTTGGTGATATCTAGTTAAAATGTAATGCTTTTTACAGTACCCCTTCGAGCACAAGCTATTGTATTTATCTAAATTAATTAAGAAATATTGCTGAAAAAAAAATATTACGTTCAGTTTACATGTGCACTTTCCACCAAACTGCGCAAATATTCTAGTTTTCACTTATTAAAAATGGTGAGAAAAGTACGAATTTTCTTCTAATCGTCTTGGTGTCTTCAATTTTATCACACTTTTTGAATTTTTGTGACTGTCCAGTTGCAGATGCAATCATCAATATTATCCGGACTGAAAAATTTATAAACATTATCCATTCACAATGCATTATATAGTTGTTAATTATGCATAAAAATATTTATGTCATACGCATTTACTGTTATAATACATATTTGCTTTAAGTTTGATTTTATTTCCCCCGATTACAATACTTTCCATCTCAATAAGAAATCCTCTAAACATTTTATAATCAGAATGCTCGTTTGGCTCACAGTTTGACAGTTCTCGCTGCTCGATTGGCTCAAAATGGCCGCTTCCGCGAATATCTATATATATAATTACTAATGTTAACATATCTTTTCACGTAAAATAGTAACTTGCACGAAATTTTGCTTACAAATATGGATGGTTACATACAATTTTTGAAATATTTCATGAAATATCTCAAAAGTTCACACGATCTAGAATGTAAATTTATATGAAATATGACGCTCCGTTTATGTGCATCATAGTGGCACGGGGGGTGACCCGCCGTAGTGGACAGAAGTCACGAGTTCAAATTTCACGCCCAGACAAGTCACGAATGACCCAAGAGCGTTAAAGTGACATAGTGACAGAATTTTACACTACTTTTTCGAACTGCGTATTTATGTTCGAAAGTGGTTTAACAAAGAAACGCTTTGGTCGTCCAATCGAATCATGTTGACACAATAACAGAAGTGGGAGATTTGGATAGGTTTAGTAGATAGAATAAGAAGCAAACTGTTGATCTAAAGCTACCCATGAGTCTCAGCATAGATTCCTTGGCGAGTATTTTGACCACATTTGATCAGGCGTTTTTTGACGTAGAACTACGTCTTTGTCGACTATACTGGGGTACAAATCAAAAAATATGTGTGGTGAAATAGTGTTAGGTTTTGAACGCTTGTAACATTGTCATTTATAGATGAAATTAAAATCCAAATACGCCAATCGATAGGATATTACTTTAAATAATTCTCCAATTTTTCATCAAAAAACTTTTGAAAAATGCGCAAATAATAATTTTGGTCTCTGTTTAGATGAACTAAACGTTTTCCCCAAACCCAGTCATCATAAACGAATACCACTTGGTTGCACATCATTCTGCTTGAACCTGAAAAGATATAAATAAGCGCTGCTCTGCTCATTACCGCTCATTCTTTGCTCGACTGTTGAGCTGTGAAGTTCGTTTTTCTTTTTCGCTCGAGTTCTCGCTTAGATTCGGTTTGTGCTATCGCGTTGCGCCGTGGAAGCGTCGCCACCTTCGCGCGTTCTGGCAAGTTTACTGCATCTTGCCAACACGAAACAAATGGTGCGTAAACGTACCAATGATTCAGCAGCGGGCCCTTCAAAGAAGGTGGTAATCCAGCACAGCGCGTTGGAGGATGACGCCGGAAAACGGGTATTGCAAGCCAACCAGTTTGCGGTGCTCCCCGAAGAAAATGGCGATGGTGACGTCGTTCCCATCGCTGCAAGAGAGCGGATTCTCCCGCTTTTCACGCCGGAGAAGGATGTTGCCAAGCTGCGTGCCGAACTGGCAAAACACAAGCTGCTGCCTCGCTTCAAGCTTTGCAGCATCGGCACCAAGATCATGTGCTCCAGCCTGGAGGAGTACAATCAAACAGGATGTTTCCTAAAGGAAAACAACGTGGACTTCTTCACGCACGATCTGCCATCGAGCAAGCCACTGAAGCTGGTATTGCGTGGATTACCGTCGTTCGAGGCGGCTGTGGTTAAATCCGAGCTGGAGCGGCTTGGGCTCAAACCTGAGGCGGTGTTCCCAATAAACCGACGTTCCAACCACAACACCAGCTTCCGTGACCAGTTGTTCCTGGTGCACTTCACGAAGGGATCCACCAGTCTAGCGGCTCTGAGATCCAAAATCCGGGACCTGTTTCAGGTCATCATCAGTTGGGAGCATTACAAATCCCAACATCCTGATGTTACGCAGTGTATGAACTGCCTCTCCTACGGCCATGGCACCAAAAACTGCCATATGAAGACTATCTGCGGCAAGTGTGCTGGAACTCACTTGACTGCGTCCTGTGAGCAAGATGATGACATCGAGCCAACGTGTGTCAACTGCGGTGGAAACCACCAAGCCTCCAATCGCGGATGTCCCAAGCGAGTGGAGTTCATCAATATCCGTCGGAAGGCTACGATCAATAATCAGCCCGGTCGCCTCCGTAATCATCGTTCGCCTTATGTACTCACGGAAGTCGAGTACCCAGCTCTCCAGCCCCGTCGACATGTTCCGAACTTAGACCCACTTCCGCTCAACAACCAACAAGTCAAGCATGTGAGTATTCCTAACAATCGAACAGTCCAGCATCGTCTCGCTGCTGCTGCTGCCCAGCCAATGCCAGGTCCCTCCACCGCCCCTGGTTTATCATACGCTGGTGCTGTCTAAGGTGAGCCTGTCGACGATTCTCCGTTCACCTCGGAGGAACTTGTGACGCTCGTAGCCGAGGTCATCATCATCTTGCGCACCTGCAAAACTCGATCTGAACAGCTACATGCTGCCCTGTCCTTTGTCACTAAGTATAAACCGTGAAGCCATCAAGATCGTAAATTGGAACGCTTGCTCCTTGAAGAGCAAAAACATCGAGTTTGTTGAGTTTCTCAATGAACGAAACATCGTCATTGCCATCATAATTGAAACCCACCTGAAGCCTGAAACAAACGTCTACATTCCCGATTTCCGGCTCGTGAGGCTAGATCGAACCAACTCTGGAGGAGGAGGAGTGGCTATTGTAATAAGAGAAACATCTGCTGTCGACTGATGCCTAGCTTTCAGCTGAAGATCATCGAAGCCGTAGGGGTGGAAGTTTCTACTCCTATCGGCCCCATCACCATCGTCGCGGCTTACTGCCCCAAACAAGTCAACATCAGGGACGGATCGGCAGCAGATCTGCGACGAGGTATTATCAACCTAACACGACGACGGGAAAACTTTATCATCGCTGGCGACCTGAACGCCAAACATCAAGCTTGAGGCAACAATCGGCGCAATCAAAACGGCACCATCCTGAACAACGACCTGCAGGAAGCGCAGTACAACATCTTGAGTCCGGAAACTCCCACCCGGTTGAGTCGGTCCGGTGTTCACGCTATCATCGATATCTTCATCAGCAACATGGGCAACAACATCGCTCAACCTATCACCTATCAGGAACTCAGCTCGGACCACTACCCGGTGGTGACTGAGGTGGAATCCTCCGTAAATCGATTTGAAGCTTTCCGGCGCAACTATCATCGTGTTGACTGGGGTCAGTTCCAACATTGCGTCGACACCGCTGTAGACGTATACGATGTCCAACCGGAATCGTCCGAAGATGTTGACCGGTGTCTGCGCTCCATCGATCAAGCAATTTCCCGGGCCAGGGAGCTACATGTGCCAGTATCCAGACAGGTGAGTAATACTCTGACCTTGACAGGCTTACTAAAGACGTCATTAGACTCCGCAACACGATTCGTAGGCAGTACCAGCGTACTGGGCTGCCTAACCTGAAGACCAATTGCAACCGTTTGAACAAAATCATCCAAGCCAGGATGGTGGATCTCAGAAATATCGATTTTGCAAACAAGATTCGCTCTCTCCTAGATTGTGCTAAGCCATTCTGGAAAATGGAAAAGATTTTGAAAAATAAGCCGAGGCCCATTGCTCCCCTTTCCTCTCCTAACCAAAATTCGGACCCATCTTTACTAATAACCCCATTTGAAAAGGCCAATGCTCTTGGACAACACTTTGTAAATTCACATGTTGGAGGCGAACCAGCCCAAGGCTGAAAGCCTCCTTAATAAAGCTAAATAATAATAATAATAAATTCACATAACCTTGACCACGCCATGGTGAGTCCCCACGAGCCTGCAGTATCCCAGGCAATGCACAGTTCGAAAAGTAGTGTAAATTTCTGTTCAATATGATGCACACAAATGGAGCGTCATATATCATTTAAGTTTACATTATATATCATGTAAAGTTCTAGCACAATTCATGCAATGTAGCAAATATTGTATACCAAAGTCCATCTTTGTAAACAACATTGTTTACAAGTTGCTCGGTTGTGTGAAATTAAATTTAAGTTTACGTGAATGAATGTTTACATCACAATTAAAATTCAGAATTTTTATCTGTGTGGCTAGAGTCGCTGCCACCCCCGTAGTTGTCCCTGACGAAAGTAGAATATCGGCTGATGAGGTGATAAATAGCAGCGATTAAATCAACAAAGAACATGAAGGCCGCTGGTGTCGATGGAGTGGTAAACCTCGAGTTGAAAAACTTGAGTGTTGACTTCTTCAAGCACCTTGCAGTGGTCTTCAACAAGTGTTTAATGCTTGGCTACTTCCCTGCATGCTGGAAGTTAGCCAAAGTTATTCCAATTCACAAACCTGGCAAAGACCCTACCAGTGCCAAAAGCTATCGCCCCATCAGCCTCTTGTCATCCATCTCGAAGCTATTCGAAAAACTGATACTCAGCCGTCTGCTGGTGTTTTCAAATGATAATAACATCTTTCTCAAAGAGCAATTCGGGTTTAGGAAAGGCCACTCTACCATCCACCAACTCGCACGGGTTACTAACATCATCAAGCGCAACAAGTCCGTTTCCAATACATCTGCCATGGCATTGTTGGACGTCGAGAAGGCGTTCGACAATGTCTGGCATGATGGTCAAGTGTACAAGCTGCATCGATACAACTTTCCGATCTACCTCGTGAAGATCATCAAAAACTACTTATCGGGCAGATCATTCTAGGTCTACTTGAACAATGTCTCCTCTGATACGTTCAACGTTGATGCAGGGGTCCCTCAAGGTAGCCTGCTTGGGTCTATCCTATTCAACATTTTCACGTCAGACGTTCCTCCCCTGCCGGGTGGTGGTATCCTGTCAATGTTCGCAGATGACACCTCCATCATCTATAAGGGTCGAGTGATCCGTGCTCTGGCGAGTAAACAACAATCAGGCCTGGATGTTTTGTCCGACTATTTTAAGAGCTGGAAGATTTGTATCAATGCAGCTAAAACACAAACCATTCTGTTTCCACATTCGTATTCACCTCGGCTTGTTCCGCCTGCTAACGTCAAGATCCATCTTGATAGCACTCCCATTGAATGGTCGAGTGAAGTAGTCTACCTTGGTCTCACCCTCGATAGCAAATTGCTATTCCGATCCCATGTGGACAAGACATCCACCAAGTGTAACATCTTGATCAGGTCGCTCTACCCTCTGATAAACAGGAAGTCCACCCTGTCCCTCAAAAACAAGCTTGCTGTCCACAAGCAAATCATTCTGCCGGCTATTGAGTATGGTATTGCCTCTTAAGCGTTTACAAAAATCATAACCTTCCAGGAGCAGTTTAAAAATTATCGCTTTCACAGTCATTGATGTTAACGCAGTTGAAATAACTGAAGAATCTCTTGGATTCCCAAAAAGTATTCGTTGTTTCCGGAGCTCCAGGTACGACCCCTATTATTCGTATTACAGTAATCTTGACGTAGGGACACCATCATCCCGTTCCGGTTCCTCAAAACCAATAACCCTTCCGAGTAACTTCGTTAGCAAACGGCACAATATTTCACCCAAATGATGTATGAAAATGCTAAAACACTACTCCCCACATCATCATAAGCCGACTGTTTGATCCTTCAACGAATTTGCGTTGGAGGCTTGCTTCCTATGCTGGTTATATTCTGACGAGAAAATAGGGAGGCACATCAAAACGAATACTTCGCTGCTCTATTTTTGTTGTTTAATCAAGTAGTAATCAAAATCAAACATGCACATGAAAGACGGGGCTGTGTGATCCGCATATGGGGCAGCCCATGCCGCCATATATAAAAATGTAGGTATGCATGTTGTAACCATGGCTTCGTACCTATCAGCTGAAGGGCCCTAAAATCGGCGAACATATGGGCCATGAATCGCAGCAACTAGGTAGGTACACTGGGAAAGCACCAATGAGAATGTGGCTTTTTTGCACTCGGGACTAGTCGCTGTCTGCTTTGGCAGTAACGTGTTGGAAAAACGTTCGGATTTTTTGCATTTCCCAATACCTACGTAGGCAAGGTCGGCGTGCGAATATTAGCATTGAAAAGGGAAAAAAATGTATACATGCAATGTGTACACTAATAGGAACGTCCATTATGCTTTCGGACTTGCATACCGTAACCAGTGCTGCTAAAGTTCAATTGAGTCGTATTTGCTATCAATTGATATCTTCTTTTTGCTTTATTACGTCCCTACTGGGACTTTACCCACTTAGTGTTCATTGAGCACTTTCACAGTTTATTCATTACAATTGTGTGGCAAACACAATCATCTGCCCAGGGAAGTCGAGACATTTTTCAACCCGAACATTTCCAAGAACATACCGGAAATCGCATCCAGCCGCCTCCAGCAGGGTCTTGCTTTACTGCAGCACCTTAACCGACTGAGCTAAGAGAGGCTCTAATTGATATACGGCAGTGTCCAACAAACATGACGACCCAATGACATATTATACTTACCTTACCAATCGGCTAGGGCCTTGTTGTCCTCTGCTGTCATAAGAAGTCGTCTCCACTCTACTCGATCCCTGGCCAGACTTCGCCAGCCTCGTACACACTCAGAAATTTTTACCGTACTTTCAGCAGCTGAACGTTCGGTAATCAGTTCGGTAAACGAAATGCCTACCGAACGTTCGGTAAACTAATTTTTTGATGAGCTGTCAAAATTACCGAACGATTCGGTTCTTTTTTGCGAAGCGATTCGGTAATTTTTTACCGAACTGTTCTGTTAAACTGATTTTCCCACTATTTTTTAATTTTACTACCGTTTTCAGTTATTTTGAATTAAAAAGTCTTGAAATAATATTTATCAGTTTTTATTTAATTTTAAAACCGTCACTGCACTTGTGATACGTGCAATAGAAAATGTATTTGACGCCGAAATGTGTTAGAGCCCGATGTTATGCGATGCAGTCCAGATAAATAACCTGCAATCAAATCATGCTATCGCTGAAAATGCCTGGAAAATAATTGGATTTGCTAAATAAACAGTTACTCACGAAATATGTCGGTGATCCATTGATCGTGGTCAAGATTTGTTATCCTTACCTGCTGCACTTGATTCCGGATGCACTATTTACCATTCACTAGTAAATAAAGCCTCTCCAGATTTGACAGTTTGATAGTACAAAATTTCGGTAAAATTACTTGTGATTTACGGTTTGTTCGGTAATTTTTTACCGAATTCAGCGGTTTGGCTTATTTTACAGATCGTTCGGTATTTTTTTACAGAGTTCATCAAATTTATAATCAAAATACACTAAATTTACCGATTATTTCCGGTAAAAAATTACCGAACAAGCAAAACGTAGCTGAGTGTGTAGTCTGCGAAGGGTCCGCAGGTCGCCTTCTACTTGGTCGATCAACTTCGCCCACTGTGCGCCTCTTCTTCTTATTGGGTCGCTTTCGAGAACCATTTTCACTGGGTCATTGTGCGGCATTCTTACGACGAGCCCAGCCCACTGTAGTCGCCCAATTTTTGCAATGTGATCGATGGATGGTTCTCCCAGCTGGTGCAATTCGTGGTTCATTTGCCTCCTCCACGTTCCGTCATCTATCTGCAGTCCACCGTAGATGGTACGCAACACCTTCCGTTCCAAAACACCAAGAGCGCGTTGGTCCTCCACGAGCATAGTCCAGGTCTCGTGACCGTAGAGGACCACCGGTCTAATAAACGTCTTGTAGACAGTCAACTTCGTGCGGCGTCGAATATTATTCGACCGGAGCGTCCTCCGGAGTCCAAAGTAGGCACGATTCCCTGTCATAATGCGTCTTTGAATTTCTCTGCTGGTACCATTTTCGGCGGTCACCAGTGAGCCCAAATGCACGAACTCATCGACCACCTCGATTTCGTCATTGTCAATCTAAGCTCGGGGTGGGAGACTAACATTGTCTTCCCTAGAACCTCTTTCTTTCATGTATTTTTTTTTCTTCGAAGCGTTGATGGCAAGTTCAATCCGGCTAGCTTCAGCCTTCTGTCTGATGTAAGTTTCCGCCATCGCCTCAAGGTTCCGTGCCATGATTTCGATGTCATCGGCGAAGCCAAGAAGCTGGATGTTACACCTTCAAACGCGATGGTTAATAGCAGAGACTAAAGTCCATCACCTTGTTGTAGCCCCTTTCGAGATTAAAAGGGACTCGAGAATGTCCCCGATACTCGAACAACGCAAATCACTCGATCCATCGTCACCTTGACCAATCGCGTCAGTTTATCCGGAAATCCGTACTAGTGCATAATCTGCCATAGCTAAGCTCGATCGATTGTGTCGTATGTGGATTTGAAATCGCTGAACAAACGATGTGTGGGGACGTTGTATTCGCAGCATTTCTGCAGAACCTGCCGTATCGCAAAAATTTGGACCGTGGTAGCACGAGCACCCATGAATCCCGCCTGGTACTGCCCCACGAACTCTCTTGCAAATGGAGACAGGCGGTGCCATAGAATTTGAGAGAGTACCTTGTAGGCGGAGTTCAGCAGTGTGATCGCGGGGTAGTTTCAGCAATCCAACTTGTCGCCCTTTTTGTAGATTATACGGCATACGACACCTTCCATCCACTTCTCCGGTAATATCTTCTCCTTCCAAATATTGGCAATTACCCAGTGCAGCGCTCTAGCCAGTGCTTCACCATCGTATTTCAATAGCTCACTTGGTAGTTCATCTACACCAGTTGCTTTGTTGTTCTTCAGCCGACCGATCTCCTCCTCAACTTCTTGAAGATCAGGGGCCGGTAGCCTGTCGCCTTCTGCGCGTGCTCCAAGGTCTGTTGCCGTGCCACCTTCGTTTTCTGCTGCTTCACCGTTGAGGTGCTCGTCATAGTACTGCTTCCACCTCTCAATCACCTCACACTCGTTCGTTAGAAGGCTACCGCCCAACTCCTTGCACATATCGGCTTGCGGCACGTAGTCTTAGCGTGAACTATTTAGCTTCTCGTAGAACTTCCGTGTATCGTTTACGCGGAACAGATTTTCCATCGCCTTGCGATCTTAGTCTTCCTGCTGTCGCTTCTTTCGTCGGAAAACCGCGTTTTGTCTGTTCCGCGCTTGTCTGTATCGCTCCACATTCATTCTCACCCGTGCTGCATTCTTCTCCTCTACTAACAGTTTGCATTCGCCGGCAAGCCAGTCATTTCTTCGGTCCGGGATCACAGTTCCTTGTGCCACTGCAGCAGTACTACCTATGGCAGAACGGATGTCCCTCCAGCTATCTTCAAGAGAAGCTGCACCAAGTTCCGTGGGTAGTGCAACTTCCAGCTGCTGCGCGTAGTCCTGGGCAACTCTGGCGTCCCGTATTTGCTCAATGTTGGGTCGCGGCGTTCGACTTCGACGTGTGTTATGCACCGTCGAGAGTTTTGAGCGCATGGATACTAAAACTAATTAGTGGTCCGTATCTATGTTCGCACTGCGGTACGTGCGGACGTTAATAATGGCGGATAAGAATCTCCCATCGATTAGAACGTGATCGATTTGGTTTTCTGTGTGTTGGCCAGGTGGCTTTGTGGATATCCTTGCGGAGGAAAAAGGGTCTTTGGTAGCTAGTTCATGCATCGTTAGCAGTTGTCGTTCGATACGGCTTGCAAGCTGTTTGGCCCAATTTCCGGTCTATACATTGCCTCCCGTCCTACCTGAGCGTTCATGTCGCCGTTGACGATTTTGACGTCCCGTTGCGAACAGCCGTCGTACACTTGCTTCAGCTGTGCATAGAACGCTTCTTTCTCGTCGTCGGGTCTCCCTTCGTGTGGGCAGTGCACGTTGATGATGCTGTAGTTGAAGAAACGGCCCTTAATCCTCAACTTGCACATCCTCGCGTTGACCGGCTGCCAACCAATCACACGTAGGCGCATCTTACCCAGCACTACAAAGCCGGTTCCCAGCTCGTTGGTGGTGCCACAGCTCTGGTAGAAAGTAGCCGCTCGATGCCCGCTTTTCCATACCTTTTGTCCCGTCCAGCAAAGTTCCTGCAGTGATACGACTTCGAAGTTGCATGGTTGAAGTTCATCATAGATTAACCTATCGCAGCCCGGGAAGCCAAGCGATTTGCAGTTCCATGTTCCGAGTTTCCAATCGTAGTCCTTATTTTGTCACGTATTTCTGTGTCAATTGTTCCGATCCGTATTTCTTTCTTCGGTATTTGCAACTTTATGTTTTTTTAGGGCGGCTTGTTGGGCCTGGCACAACCCTTCTGTTTCGCAAGGGGATCATCGTGCAGCCGCTCCTAACATGGAGAACAGACGCCGTTTTGAGCCGCACCTCCATGGTGAACAGACGCTCGGGTTTGGTGAAGCATTTCCTCCATCGTTTTGGTTACCGCGCCAGCGTTCACGTCGCACCTCTTCACTTTGCTATTGCCGGACTAGCAATATTGCCCAGACTACGCCACCCAGCTGTGTCTAGTCTTTTGTTATCATATGACTCGGGGAGGTGTGAGGTAGAAACTAGATCTGTGCGCCGATCAAAATATTTTCGGCGGCGGCGCGATATGTTGTTTTCTGATAATAATACTTTCCAAACCAATTGCACATGGACAATACATGCTACCCACATTTTAGTTCAGATTACTCAAAATCGCTAAAACGTAGGTCACTTATAGTATGAGTAAATTTTCCGACACTTTCCCCGGGAAAATTTCTCGCATATGGGGAAAATTTAAGAAAATAGTACACAGGTTAGAAGTGTACTAATAGACCGACTAATTCCACGATCAGTTTTCCTCATATTCGAGAAGTTTTCCTCGGAAAAATGTCAGAAAATTTACTCATTCTAAAAGTGACCTACGTTTTTGCGAGTTTGAGTAACCTGAACTCAAATATGACTCTTACTCAATTTTGAGTGTTTTCATTGGCCATTATGTAGGGGTGGATAGTATATAAAAGCCATCTGTTGCATTACGTAACATTTTGATGGGCACTAGGAATTCTTTCATTTATTGAGCATTACACGTTATTAATATATTAATAGCGATAGATTATATGCTTTTATTACTCTGATACATATTTGAATCATTGTAGCATATTCCTTTGTTTGTTTTTTTTTTTTGTATTTGAAGATGAAGTCTTTCGGATATACGTAGAATCACGCACAACTTGTAATAGATCACCCCAGCAGGCCTGGGTTCAATCCCAGTCGGTGCCACCGGGATGTTCTGAGGCATAACATCTCTGATTACGCCTTCCTTCGGAAGGGAAGTAAAACCGTTGGTCCCTGTTCATGAGTTGATGTGTCGATAGGTAGGGTCCAGGTGTGGGAGCTGCCTCCCTGGCGTCGGTAGCATTGGTGTTCAGCACTGAAACAAGATCGACGGAAAACAAATCAAGATTAAAAAAAAGGTCAAATACCAACGGGTTGTTAATAATAGTCACTTATTCACCTTTATGTAAATCCGATCCTCTTCGTAAATCTGCAAAACTCTATTTTTGCAAATGCTGTAATGGTTATGAATGAAGATTGTTTTATTCACATTGTTAGGGTGGATGCCTGACCAACGTGTAGATACGGTCGGCCCAGATATGTTAACCACACGCTCACTTGGCATGTTGGTGGCGGGTACACACAATACCTTGCGAACCAAGGCTGCCAACCAAGGATACTTACTTAAGGGTCCTGTACACCACCAGAGGTGCAATTACCTACGCGAAAGACTTCCATCCTGGGCGGCTGCTTGGTTGTGCCTTGACCTGGGCCCTGGTCAGATTTCTATAGACATGCTTTATTTCCTTGTTGAGACTCCGCCGCCATTAGCCCCTGGGTCTGCCTCTGCTGCGATGTTCTGCCGGATTCCAATCCAGCGCTTGCTTGCAGATTTCGTTTCCGCCCCGTCGAAGTGTGTGGCCGACCCACCTCCACTTTCGCTCTCGAATTTCTGTTGCCATCGACTTCTGATGGCATCGACGATGGAGCTCGACATTCGAGATCCAGTTGTGAGGCCACCAGGCGCGAATTATAAGATCTACAGCTTCTGAGTGTTCTCAGCTGATACACACCCCGTCTCGCTTGCGTATAACAACACAGATTTCACGTTCGAATTGAAATTTTGGTGCGTTGACTTAGCTAGTTTGATCTCCATACGTTTCGTAAACTCGCAAAGGCCTTAGCCTTCTTGATTCGTGCACTTATGTCGTTCTCGGTCCCGCCGTCCGACGCTATTTGGCTGCCAAGATATTGGAAACTTTTGACCTTCTCCACTTCTAGAGTTGGAAGGGTTGCCCGTGTTGATATCCAACGATTTGGTCTTGTTGACGTTGATGGTGAGACCCGCCGCAGATGAGCGTTCAACTAGGTCATTGAGCTTACTCTGCATATCAGAGCGCCGTTGTGCTAGTAGAGCAACATCATCAGCCAAATCGAAGTCATTGAGATGCTTTATGGTTATAGGCTGCCAAAGCAGCCCACGGTTCAGTACACTGGCAATTGCACCCACCATGATCTCATCGATTACGATGAGGAACAGTAGCGGTGATAGTATACATCCTTGTCTCACACCTGTCACTACCCGGATAGGGTCAGACAAGGCTCCATTATGCAAAACTCTGTAAGTGAAAGGCTGCGATTCGATGAGGTTGACGATGTTATCCGGGACTCCTTTGCGTCTCAGAGTGCCCCACAGATTCTCGTGATTGTATCGGTTGAAAGCTTTAACATAGACAATGAATACCAAATAAAAGGACTCTTGGAATTCATTTACCTGCTCCAGGATGATGCGAAGCGTGACAATATAGGCCACACAGAATCTTCCGGCACGGAATCCTGCCTGCTGCCGCCGGAGAGTCGCGTCGACCTTCTCCTGTATCCGACTCAGAATAACTTTGCTCAGAACTTTGAGAACAATACACAATAACATGATGCCTCGCCAATTGTCGTACACAATCAGATCCCCCTTCTTCGGGACCTTCACTAAGACGTCCTGCATCCAGTCGGCCGGAAAAGTCGCGGTGTCCCAGATATTACAGAATAGTTGATGCAACATTTTAGTAGATAGCATGAGGTCAGCTTTGAGCATCTTTGCTGATATGCGATCGACCCCTGGAGCCTTGTTGGATTTTATGCAAGGATACTGCAGCTTTCTAATTTTCCAAGAGCATAGAATATCTCCATCTACAACGTTGTTTGGGTATGACGTAAAGAGCAGGATCTATATGTGAGGCAGAAGAAAACTCTAGTCCACTGTTTCATTCATCCGGTGTTTTCGTGGGATCGAGAGAAAGAAAGAGTCAACTAGATTCCTTCTGCCTCGCTTATAGATCTTAGTCAACGAAACGAGATTTTTGACGTTTTATCAGCGCACCAAAACACTATCTCGATCAAGTGCGACCAGGAGGAAAAATATGATTCATCCGATTCATCTCTGTGTGCTACATAAAGAAAGCTCAAACAAACGTCAAAAAACTAAGCGAGAACAGCTGCCTCATACACGCTCCTTTGAGGTTACTCATAAATGAATCAGACGTATTAATTTTCATAACTACTTTTGAAACGTCAAATCATGAGTACTTATGATTTGAGCAATATTGACTCAACAATAAATAAATAAAGGTGGATCTCAATTTTGAGCTTGCCCATTTGCTGACTCAAAAAAAAATAATAAAATGGCGTTATGATAATGTAAATACAAAGTTTGCCTCTCCGTAGTAGAAGAAATTTAGAAAATTTCGAAAGGAAACATTCGAAAATGGAACAAATTGCAGCCACCGTGGATGCGGAAACGTACCGCAAATTGAGAGGTTATTGTTTTGCATTCTGTTTGCTATAAAATAAAATGCATGGTTAAAATGATTTTCAGTTTTTGGTCTATTAATCCCAAAGCAAAAATAAAAGTGAAAGGTTTGCCCATTTGTGTATTTTTGACTCATTTCCCGATATTTTGGATTTTATGGGAATAAGTAGAAATAACTCATCAATAAATACCTAGCCATTTTACTCAAAATTCAGTTCTGGATGTTACTCTATTTACGGTAGATCTGGTTTTAATTAAATTGAGAGGTTTTTCACTCAATTTTTAGTAGCCATAAACGAGCGTGCACACAAGTTTTAATTTCAATGCGTTCAAAATGCATTTTACCGAAAAGATGTTATGGAATGTTCATCGGCGTGACATAAATTTATTCGGCGGCGTGAACTATTTTACTGCGGCGGCGCGCCGGCTCAATTTCATCGGCGGCGGCGGCGTTTGAAAATCGTCGGCAGCGTGGCGCGGCGGCGCACAGGTCACTATACAACACTATACTAGTTCGCTGGTGTGCACATGAACATCCTTTCTGAAAGTTCGTTTTTTTGTGAAATCTGAACTAAGTATAACGGAAATGTATGACTTAGTATGACGGAAATTAGATCAATTCGATCAAATATAATTGCACCGAACAGTGCACATGACGATAATGACATGAATCAGCTTTATTATTAACATTCTACTCATATGCTTCATTTCCTCATCTGCAATAACCAGGCTCATCTGCAACATCCAGGCTGTCATCATCGTCATGAAAATAACACACGTCTGAAATGCTTTGCTTTGATTTCATTCCAAAGAAATTGCGGCTCGTTCTGTTGGAACGCATTTACATTGACTCAATTGAAACCCGGCCATGAATGGCTTCCCATTTCCGCAATCTACGCATTCAATTACGGGCTCGATAATTCCTTCGGAATAAAATTGATTGACTACAATCAACCCGACGACGGCGCTGGTGGCACAAGAACCAGTTTGCCTGATTCTGTAATTTATACACTCATTTACTCGTTAGACACCTAATTCTCTGCCATCGACAGCCTTCCGTTCACCACCTAATACGCTATTTGCAATCGCTTTTCTTTCGCCATTCCGCCCGGAAGTGAAAGGTTTCCTATACACCACCGACCGAGTCAGCTGAACCGACTCAACGTGCCATGCATTCTTCCCTCTGTTCGCTCCGTAGAGGTTATGCAAGCAGCCGAGGATACGGAACCACTTCATCCCTCTCCGTCGATCCTCCCATGGGTAGAATATCAAAGCAACAACGAAACCGAATAATTAAGACAAATTAAATCAAACCAGCAAAAACCGCCCCAGCCGGGCTCTGTATTTCCGCCGCCCCCTCTCCGGGTCATCCCTGGACTGCACGTGAATGTTTCCGTGCATTTCCGAGACAAGCAAACCCCCGCCTGGAACCGTGGGATGAAATTTACGATTATAGTGGTGGAAAAAGCGAACGAAAGTAAATAAAATAAACACATAATACAGGATATTAGCTCAATAAATATGTTCGTTCGAAGGCGGGCGCATGAGTGGCAAGAAGCCAACACCAGGATCCAGGAGTCATCGTCTTCGTCGTCGTCGTCGTTTCTAGTGCTGGTGCAAAAACCAACCAGAGTGAGAATCAAAGAAATGCATCCTAGACACGCAAAACTAATCAAGTGAGGAAAAGTTTTGCCGATTCTACCTGGCAGACAGACCAGCACATACATGATGGCACTTTCTGGCACCATTAAAGGTGGTGGTTGAGGCAGGTGAATTGCGATTCTCTGTAGTGTGAATCTGGTAATTTGTGGCTGAATTGGATCAAGTGGTTAGAAGCGTGATGTTTATGATCAGCTTTTATTTGATTGTTTTGAAGTTCGATAGTTTTCTGTTTTTTTTTTCCGTTTTCACATTTAGTTGTTTTTTATTGAAAATTCGTTGCCTTGAAGTGTAGAGTTACATTTCTAATGCATCAACCGTGGAAGCCAACTAAGCACAACTTGTGATTTGAACAATTTTCATTTTCATGCAAAATTATTTCCATAAATAAAAGAACGTAGTTCAAACGTACACATCTCCCAGATATAATGAAACATGCATATCAATTTGAAACCCTTCGTTAAAAAGCTTCCTTCCCATTGGAATCAAAATCCATTCGCCGCATTACCTATTCATTATTCTAGCAGTGTACTTTCCTTTGTTGTGCTTAAAAATTCCATCACAATCGCTTATTCCCCCCTCCTTCCTACAGCTGTACTACAATTATGCGCATTTACATTTCGAGCAGATGATTTCTTTGATTGTAGAAAAATCATCAGTTATTTTATTCATCAGACGGAATTTCTCTTCCCCCGTTTGCATCTGCTAGACGACTTTAAAAGTCAAGTCCCAACAATTTCGTGGAAATTATGCTATCGGCGAAAGCTTGTGTTCTACTAACCGCTTTTCAATGCGGTAAGAGCTTCTTTTTGATTTCTTGAAATAGAGCTCCTGAATAGGCAGCATATCGGTTGACGCCCTCACTTTACTCCCTGAAGACATTTATAACCCTGACTGACTTAGTGAGTGGGGTCGCCCACACCGCCATTATTGAACCTTTTCAATTGGAAAATAATCCTAACGAATAAAATATGTATGAACCTTTCACTACAAAGTCGCTCGAACAAGATGAAACTTCAATGGATGGAACAACAGTTGGGTGACTAATTTTGGATACCGCACATTTTCCGAAGTTTTCTTTTCGACATTTCTTTTGGAGAAATGGTCCGTTGTTATGCTCCTGATTGATAACATGCGAGGGAAGAAAATTCCAGTCTCCCGGGGTGAATGCATTATCATTTTTACTGTCTTAGTCATCAATAATGCATCGTTTTTTTCTTTCTTGTATTTACTGGAAACTTTTGGGCAACGAGAGGAGACACGGTGCCTGGAAAAATAACAGTAATATAAAAATATCGTAATCGTTGAGACACCCACCAAACAAAATCTTTTTCATTTGAGACTAGTTGGTTTGTAGAAGTTCATGAGAAGGTAATGTTAGCCTCCGACCTCAAGTTAGGATTCGTGTATTTGGGCTCACTGGCGACAGCTGGGAGAAACACCCATCATCCACACAGCAACAATCGGGCGACTACAGTGGGCTGAATGCGGCGTAAGAATGTCGGACGACAAACAAATGAAATTGGTTCTCATACCGACCCGACCCGACGCAAGGAGGATGCGCGTCCTCGCGAGCAGGAAAAAATAACTTATTAATACCAAATTCTGGTATGAAAATAGCATAACTGGCAACGTAAATATGGTATTAGTGAGGATGACATAAGAAGTAAAATACCAAAAATAATACCTCAACAAAGTTCTACGAATAACGAACATATAAATAATTTAGTTATTACAATAACAAACGGATAACAGACACTTTTTTAGTTGCCAGAATACCATAGTTTGTTATGTTGAAGGTTTTCTAATACCAATTCAATAACTCTTTAAGGTGTTATTGTCTAAACACTGAAAGATCACATTTTGTTATTGTGGTATTCATTTGATATTTTACAAAATATTTCGATAACTGAATAATACCAAAACAAGGTTTTTTTTTTGTCACAAGCATACCGAAATCTGGTTCATGAGTTATGGGAGTGGCATCGCGAGTGATAATGTGCGTGAAAGAGCTCCGTACGATCGGTGTTGATGTTGGTTCGCTTGCAACTATTTTTTGCAAAAAAAAAAAAAGTGTTTTCGTACGAAATTGATATCGAAAGTGTACCAAAAGTGCGTCTAAACGTGTTTCGCAGTTGGGTGTGGTGAAATTCGTGAATTCGCGGTTTTTTTTTAGTGAAAATTCCGTATCACAAAACTGCTCACCGAGTTCCCGTCGGGCATCGGGAATGTGCTCCCGGATATATTGATTTGGTGAGTACGTTCCAGTTGAAGATTGCTCTTAGGGGCGTTCATTAACTACATAGACAGGATGTTGGGATTCTTGACCCCCCCCTGCGTAGACAATTGTCCATGCATTTTTTTATTTGTGTGGGCCGTGCATAATTGCTAACGCGACGCGACCAATTCAAGAGAATCTTATTATTTTTTATTAACGTCGCTTAAGAGTAGAATTTAATGAAGGCATAAGCGCTTTAGTTTTTTTGTCTCCAGATTTAAAAAATCATCGGTAGCAGAGGCTTATTCTTGTGTAAAGGGCACCACCGTGGAGTTTGAGTTTGAATAAATCCCAGGTCCTATTATATTATTTTTATATATTCAATGAGAAATATTTAAAACAGTATCTAAACACAACTGGAAGAAGCAACGTAACATTGTTTGATTTTCTCTAATGTATATTCAACGTTTATATGACAGAGCAATTAACCATTTTATTTTTCCATTCCCGGAGAGAAAATTACATTACTTGTTGATATATCTAATTGTATACTTGTAAATACTCATTTAATTAGATTCGGAATATGAGTATTCGGGGAGCTTATTGTGTTCGCAAGTCCTCCGTTTAGGCTGGATTTACTGATTTGAATCTTTAAGTTTATTTTCAGCTCTTCGATGATGGAAATTTTTTAGAATAATATTATAATGGTTCACTTTTTCAGCCTTCGTTCAGGAAAATACAAAAATATTGTAATCCATGATAACAAGTGCTTGAAAACTGTTAACTGTCCAAATAACCTCGATTTTTCTGACTATTGATTCATTATTAAAGTGAAATTATAAACAGCTTTCGGGGACGCCGTTTTATTTGCATAGCTTTGCTGCGACGAACACTTGAAGAAATATTATTATTTAAAAAATTATTTTCAGCTCTTCAATGATGAAACATCTTTTGAGTTCGTTGATGACGAAACATCTTTGGATTTATAACGTAATGATTAGTTTTTCTCAGTCTTCACTCAAGTTAGATCCATTGTTTTAAATAAGATAAGTGTATTTTCAGATCGTTGAATATTTGAATATATGACATCATTAGATTTACAAAATAATAATACACTTTTTTCAGTTTTCATTCATGCGGGATGTATGGATTTTAATTATTTAAGCTTGCTTTCAGCTCTTCGATGATGAAACACCTCTAGGATTCCCAAGTAACAATTCTGCAATCATTTGGCATTCACTTTGATTTATGATGGTTTTATAATGGCAATGAATAATCCATTTAGTTTAAATACAGCATTTCACAGTGTAAAACGTTCCTGCCCAAGTAACAATCCAGTAACCATTTAGCATCCACTCTGATTTATGATGGTTTTATAACGACAATGAACAATCCAATTAGTTTAAGTATAGCATTTCAAAGTGTAAAACATTCCTGCTTAGTAATTCAGCTTTTTGTTGTTGTAAAAACCTTTTATAGTCTTGCAAGAAAGTCAAAAACTGTCTTGTTTTAAAAATAAATTTAAAACAGTTATCAATCCCTCCTTAAAACTGTTCTGTTATTCAAGCATAAACGTCAGTAGCAATTGTTTATTAATGTCTTGATAAAATACTTTATAAACGTGTTCTATCATTATAAAAGCAACCATAAAATCATTTGGTTTTGCATTAGAGCAAAAAGCATTTATTGTTGCTTTTTAGGCTTTTTAAAGTGCATCATTAACTCCCCAATTACTCAGTTTACAAATTGAGCTTAAAAGATGGTTCCTCATAATTAATAAATGCCAGTTTTATGACAAGGAAATCTCATAGAATAGACGAAGTAGGATGAAAAATTCAAGTCGATTTCAGAAAAATTTACTTCCTTAGAAGAATTAGCACACCATCAACGACAGACCATCTGGCGGAGAAGAGTAAACTGAGCGGTGCCATAAAACATTGTCGAAAGTTAAAACACATACCAGCCTTCTCCAGATCTTGCGAAGTATCAACCGACAGCAAACCACTGAAATTGTTCGTAAGCGGAGATTAGCTGGTTTCCGATCCATAGCAGCGATTTTAGAATCATATCTTCGAAAATTTCATTCAAGCGTACATCCCTGCATCGTTGTATGGTGCACTTCTATAACCATCCGGAAGAAGGGGATCTTTTTCGGGAACGATTGTACTTCCAGCTGTTCGACATGCGAAATGTTGTAAAACAGTATCGCAAACTATCTGAGTAACTGCTTCCAATCCATCGGGAGAAAACCGCCTGGAAGAATCCTGGATCTCACAGCGCAACTATCGAAAGATAAACAAACTTTGACGTTTAACTTTTTGCAGGCAACTTTGCCTCCATAAATGCTGCCATAAATCGGAACGGGTTAGGATCAAGCATATTTTTCAGCCTGCAAGTTTTCTTCATAAAAGCCATTTTAAACCCTTATTAATTTGTCAAGGAATTCTTGAAAGCAAAACAACTTTTTCATAAATGACCCATGAAAATCAACTTTTATGCCAGCGCCATGTTACAATTAGTTTGCTTGTTTTTTACAATCTTCGATTTTCAATCAATATTTTCTTAGATATAACTATATTTTGGTAAATTTAGCAATGAGCAAACATTTAAATGCGAAAATAATAAAAAGAAAGTCTCGGCCAAGCTCGATCTGAAGAATAAATATTTTTTTTCTATGTTAAATAATTTGTCAAATCGACGTTTTACGAGGGTGGACTTATTTTTTTCGATGTTTTCACGTACATTTCACATAAAATTTAATATGGCACTTAAAACTAGGCCACTTAATGAGAACTATTGTAATAAATTTGAATATTCAACAAGATTTTTATACCATCAGTTTCTATTTTCATTATTTTGATAAGATCGGATTCATAAATCCTTCTCTATCTTGATTGATGCTTTCCTAGTGGATTCAGCATGCGGCTAGGGGAAATGGCTCGGAAAGGGTTTTTATTGTTGCTAAATAGCTTTTATTGTAGCTTTCAAATGGTTATCAATGCGTTCGTCACACAACCTTTTGCAGTAGATCAATCTTGAAGAGCTTCGAGAATACACCCTTCAGAACCTTCTCCAGGGTGGGCCAACTAGACATATTCTAGTCCTAATGAGGTTTTGGTGAATGCATTAATGACAAAATAGCCTTGACCAGGGTTTTATGAATGTTGTTTTATAGTTGCTTTGTAGTATTTCATAAAACTTAAAATGTTACTTGGGTGCCTAGTAGTTCACCTTTTCGCTGTTTTAAAAACCTTTTACAGTCTGGTGAGCAGTCAAAAATTGTCTTGTTTTCAAATTAAATTTAAAGTAGTTAAAACAGCAAAAAAGGTTATCTTCCATTTAATTCCACTTAATTAATTTTGGTATCCATGACAGATACGTATTTCGACTACAATGTGCAGTCTTCATCAGTGTCATTCCCACTAAAGAACTTATCAAAATCTAACCCCCTTAAGTACTCATCCCCTAGGTAAAAAAGTCAAGATCATAGGTATAAAAATGAAACTACAATGTGTTGAATCGGAACCTACCTAACTAATAAAAACCAAAGATTTAAGTAAGCTAAAGGAGAAAAATCTATACAACTCTCTAATAAGGAAAATCCCCAAAGGCTTGGTAGCCATCATAATGAAGTAATGAAATTGGGTTGTTAGCGGAATGCTAAATAAAACAGCAAAAAAGGTTATCTTCCATTTAATTCCACTTAATTAATTTTGGTATCCATGACAGATACGTATTTCGACTACAATGTGCAGTCTTCATCAGTGTCATTCCCACTAAAGAACTTATCAAAATCTAATTTTGATAGGCAACATTGCCGCTATAAATGCTGCCATAAATCTGAACGGATTGGGATCAAGCAAAATGGCTTTAGATTAATTCAATACAGTCTACAAGTTTTCTTCATAAAAGCCAATTCAAAACCATATGAATTTGTTAAGGATTTCTTGAAAGCAAAACAACTTTGTCACAAATGGCCCATGAAAATCAACTTTTATGCCTCCGCCATATTACAACTATTTTGTTTGTTTTTTACAATCTTCGATCTTCGATCTATATTTCCTTGGATATAACTTTATTTTAGTTAATTTAGCATGAGAAATATTTAGAATGCAAAAATCATGAGAAACAAAAATCTCGGCTAAACTTAATGTTCGATCTGAAGAATATATTTTATTTTCTTAATGTAAAATAATTAGTAAAATCGATGTTTTCCGTGTGCGGACTCGAGTTTTTCGATGTTTTCACGTACATTTCACATCAAATTTTAAATGGCACCTAAAACTAGGCCACTTCATGAGAACTATTTTATAATTTTGGAAATTCGGCAGGAGTTTTATACGATCAGTTTTTATTTTAATTATTTTGATAAGATCGGATGGTATTTATGTATCCTTTTTTATCTTGATTGTTGTTTTTCTAGTGAACTTAGTAAGTGGCTAGGGTAAATGGTTCGGATAATGCTTTTAATTGTTGCCGAATAGCTTTTATTGTAGCTTAAATATGGTTTTGAAATGGATTTCAATGCGTTTATCGTACAACCATTTTGCAGTAAATCATTCTTGAAGAGCGTCGAAAATACACCTTTCAGAACCTTCTCCAGGGTGGGCCAACTAGACAGATTCTAGCATCAATGAGGTTTTGGTGGATGCATCAATGGCAAAACAGTCTTGACCACGGTTTTATGAACGTTGTTTTATAGTAGCTTTGTAGTATTTCATAAAACTTTAAATGTTACTTGGGTTATATTATAATATTTCATTTATATTATTGAATTTTGCATTTATATTATAAATATTCACTTTTTCAGCTTAGAGATGAACTAGCCTACAGAAGTTAAAGTAAAGTTAATGTAAAGTTAAAGTAAAGTTAAAGTAAAATTAAAGTTAAGTTAAAGTTAAGTTAAAGTTAAGTTAAAAATAAGTTAAAGTTAATTTAAAGTTAAGTTAAAGTTAAGTTAAGTTAAAGTTAAGTTAAAGTTAAGTTAAGGTTAAGTTAAAGTTAAGTTAAAGTTAAGTTAAAGTTAAGTTAAAGTTAAGTTAAAGTTAAGTTAAAGTTAAGTTAAAGTTAAGTTAAAGTTAAGTTAAAGTTAAGTTAAAGTTAAGTTAAAGTTAAATTGAAATTAAGTTAAAGTTAAGTTAAAGTTAAGTTAAAGTTAAGTTAAAGTTAAGTTAAAGTTAAGTTAAAGTTAAGTTAAAGTTAAGTTAAAGTTAAGTTAAAGTTAAGTTGAAGTTATGTTAAAGTTAAGTTGATATAAAGTTAATATCATTTTATATTCTGTTTATACTCACGAGTGCGAGTGTGTGTGCGTGTGTATGCGCGCGTTTTTGTGTTTGTGTACCTATTATAAATCACTACAATCAGCATTAGTTTACCAAAAACGATCCCGGCTGCTGCAAACCTTTCCCCACATCCAACATCCCAGTGATTTCTCGTGGAAGCGCAGAGGATTTCTCGGTTTCCTTCACAGCGAGTATCACGTCAACACATTCCTTCCCATTCCCTATTGGACCTGCATTCGGACACGGCCGGCGCTGGTATTGCTAAATATTAGATCTTCAGTTTTTACACATTGAGGATGAATGTTAGTCCCAAACATCATCTGTTGGTTCTCTGTGTAATTGCAGCTGATCTGGTAATAACAGAGTAGCAACCGTGGGCGGTCAATAATGCTATGCTATGCTATGCTATGCTATGGTTCATGAGTTATGATTTTTTAAAACAAGCAGGTTAGGGTGGCCACTAAAATCGGGTTTCTTTTAATATATTTTCATGCGTTAATTTCTCGTTAAAACATTGTTCTGATTACATTTAGAACTTTTGATGACGCATATTTTTGCTCAAGAAACTAGGTTACTATCTTTTTTGATTAGAAAGTTAAAGGCTATTTTCTTCGAAAAAATAGCTCTTTTCAATTGTCAATATCTTAAAATGGAGCAAAGCGATTTTCAAACATTTAATTTCATAGGAAACTTCTTTTTTTCTTATTTTTTTTTTGTACAAAACTGCAAGAGCTTTTACTGTTTAAAGCATTTAATTTAATTTAAAAAAAAGTAATATTTTTCACCAAAAGCTAGCTTTAATAAAGAGAAAACAACTAATTAAAAATATGCGTCATAAAAAGTTCTTAAAGTGTCTAGTATAAAAATTTCACGAGAAATGAACGTATAAAAAGATATTTAAAGAATGCCGATTGTCTAGGGGCCACCCTAAACTGCTTGTTTAAAAAAAAACATAACTCATGAACCATAAGAGATAGATATATGGTACGTGTGTGTATGTGTGTGCGTGTTGGTGTGCGAAGCTTGCTACAGTATACACTGCAGATTATGTAACTTAGAAACGGATATTTTCCAAAGAACACTTTACTTGTTATTCCTAATTTCAACATCTTTCGTAAAGATAGTGGGCGGATGTGTCCGTCATATGTTTTGCTTAGTCTAAATGTGAAAAAATGTAACTTTTTTATTTGAAACTGTCACTTAAAACAGTGCATACACTCTTTTTTACCATCCATTTGACGTGAAATAAGCCGAGGAACATTTCTTCTCAAGCAACCAAGTTGATAGATACATTATTTTTTGCTATATTTGAGCAAAAAAGTAACAAGAAACATTACGATTTTTTTCAAAAATTTGTGATATCGCTACATTATAACAACCATAAACAAATATGTAATCAACAGAACGGAACAAATCATTTAATTTAAGATACTCTTAACATGTAAAAATGATAAAAAATATTGAAATAAAAAAATATGAACTTTAATTTTTGAGGTTTCGGCCAGCCAGGAACCACTGTGCAATGGGTCCACGTGCAGTGAATCGAGTGGAATGGAGAACACTTCTGTTTACTCAAAAGAACACCCAGGTCTTAGTAGCAATTAATGGTAAGGTAGGTAAGATAAGAAGTGATTGAAATATGTCGTCCAATAGTTTTTCAAAATATTTTATTCGTCTAACCCCAGCGCCCCCTCCCCCCCTATTTTACCCTTTGTCCATACCTATAGGGTGTCCCAGAAAGCATGAGCACATTTTTAACTCGCCGCCATTTCTACCCCGATGAAGCTGGTCAGCTGTTCATCAATGGGTGTTGTTGTTTACTTATTGCTCAACAAATTTGTGTACGCAAAGTGCGAGAGTAACTTGAAAAATAAGCATCGGGAATGCGCTCCCGGATATATTGATTTGGTGAGTACGTTCCAGTTGAAGATTTTTCTTATACATTTCAACATTTCTCGATCGCATTTTCGAGGGAATGTGTCTGCTTTTGTGGACGGTGCGTTTGATGGTCGATTTGGTGTGGCTGGAAGCTCGCCCGCCCGTGCAGCGCCGCTATCAGGTAGGGTAAAATTTCCCCTAGCTGATGGTGGTGTTGATATACCTGGGCGGGATACCGGTTGCGCCGGATTGGGGATCGGATGCATTGTTTGCGGGAGCGGAGGCGTCCCTTCGGGGGAGTAATAGAGATTTATTTTCATCGTTCCCATTTGTCAGAGGGATGACTTTGATTGCATGAAGCATGTTCCTCGGGTTTTTACGATTAGGTGTCTACGAATAATCCATTTTGATTTTTTTTTTCAAGTTAAAGCATGATTCGTTAAGAAAATAACCCCCAGTGGGTCTGAGCTCAATCCATGAGGTCGTTGGTATTTTCTAAGGTGAAAATCTGCGGTCCTGTTGATCCCAGCCCATGTATTGATGGGTAAGATATTTAGCTGTAGGGGGCCTCCCTTTGCTCAGTTCGTAGTGGCGCATCAATGAAGCAAGACCATGCTCGAGGTGGCTGGGTTCAATTCCTGGTCTAGCCTAGGATTTTTTCGGGATGGAAAATTTCTCGACTTCCCTAGGCATAAAACATATGATTGTAATTGCAACACAATCATACTAATGCAAAAATGGTACAGGCATCGAAAGCTGTCAATTGATAACTGTGGAAGTGCATCTAGAACACTAATAGCGAATTCGTTTATTATTCAGTTCCAACCTGGATCGGGTATCACGATTGGGTCTGCTTGTTTTCTGACAAACGTCAGTTTGCTCGTTTGTTTTTAAAACCTAGCTCAAGTTGAGGTTCACACTGACAAAAAGATCGGTTTCGCACTGGGTTGGAACTGGTGTTAGCCCCGATAATACACGAATTCGCTATAAGTTGAGAGCACGCAATTAACTAATATGCGATAAGCATAAGCTTGAAATTCTAAGAAGAAGAAGTCCCCCAACCTCGGTAATCGCACAAGCCGAGAACATTGTAAAAACCCATATTGATCCACCGGGCAGATGAATAGAACCTTTTTTACACAGTATACTCTCGTTTTTGATATTATCCATAGATAGACGAGGCCTTAATGGATATTTTTATTTTTATTGGTCTCAGTTTCTACACTGCTCAATTGAACAGTAATTGCTAGTTTGAATTGGAGTCCAAATCATAATTCAATAATCAATTGATTAATGTCTTCACGGTTATTTTCTAACATGACAATAATTTAAGATCAGTGTTCACTCGGCTGTCGACAAAAGCAGGCCACTCTCGATGTGTGCTACGCGATCGTCTGTTTTCTCGGCAGCAACCATTGTGTGGTCCTCCTCATTGTTCTTCATCAGCAGTTCTTTCGGTCGATGCGTCGTCGACTTTGGAAAGCAACCGTTTCGTGATGAGTGTGTGAGTGCTGACCACGTTTTGCGTCCATTGCTGCAATGGACGCGCTCTGACCCTCGTTGGCGTACAACAATTTGCCATACAATGAAACTACTGGAAGCGGCTCCAGTTCTGATGGAGGAGGCTTTTTGGATAGCGGAAGATAAAGTGTTTATTGTGTTGTACCTTTTGACTATTCAACTATTCAAGATGTATTGTATAGTGACCAAGAATCCTCGGCTCTGTAAAGTTAATTCGGTTGAGCCTTATCAAATAAAATAATAAACAAAAAAAAAATAATAATTTAAGATCTATGTGGAGCTGATATGAGTTTTACATAGTGCGAAGTGTATATAAATCACTTTCTTCTTCTTGGCTTACAACTGGAGCTTTATGATTTTATACTTAAACTACTTTTTTGTGCTCTGCATGCTTTAAGCACAATCGTATTATTTGCAATCTTATTTTTTCCTTGTTTTGTTTCCCCTCGATTTTGTTTTCCGTGCTGAGCACCAATGCAACTGACGCCAGGGAGGCAGCTCCCACACCTGGACCCTACCTATCGACTCACTCACTCATGAACCGGGGACCACCGACGGAAGGCGTGATCAGAGATTTTATGCCTCAGAAAATCCCGGCAGCACCGACTGGGATTGAACTAAGGCCTTTTGGGGTGAGAGGAAATCGAGCTTACCACTACACCACCGGCGCCGCTTGCAAGACTGTAGGATTTCAGGATTTTTAATTTAGACAAACTCTTAGAAAGCACACTTTCGTAATTTTTCATGATTTTAAACTTAGAACAAACTCCTTCTGAACTATGAATTTGCTCAATGTAGATTTACGTAAATCCACACTGAGACCATAATACGGAAATTTTACAGTTTTTCTTTTACAGATTTTGTCAGCCACATACCGAGTAAAAAGATTTTTTGCGATTAAAATGCTAGCGCAATACGAAAAAAGGGCCTATCATTTTTGATCGATTCCCTTCATCGATTTTCTCTTTCGCAAATAATCCGACTGCAAATGAATTTCCCATTCAGTGTGTTGATTCAGGCGCAAGCAAACTATAGTCGCCATATTTAAAGTCTGGCGGATGGAATTTCGATCTATCAAAAAGCGGAACCAATTCAATATATTGTAGACCAACAATTGAAAACGTACTATCAAGTTTTATATACAACACGTTGATTATTCTTCCTCGCCAATCGAACGCAAATTACCGGCATCATCGGATAGGGGTCATCCACATAAAGATCGAGAAAATCGATCTTTTCTTTACATCGAACATAACGTCAACATCAGCATTGCTCCCTGCAATGGCGTAACTTTATGCGTTTCCAATATTTATGAATACAGCAACATTTGAAGGTTTTCGTTGCCTCCCTCCTGTGCTCATTGCTCCTTACCGTCACGACAACATTTAATGAAAAAAAAATTGAAACAATTTCTTGGGGTACCAATGTAAACAAGCGTATACTCAGAGATGCCAGATCTACGGATTTGATCATTTTTTTGCGGAAATACGGATCCGTAGGCAAAATCTACGGTACAGTTTCTACGGATTTTTTATTTCAGTGTACGTCAGTTCACTAGTTTCCTCCCTTCAGAATCCAATTTTACGATCTAGAGTATAATCTGATTCTAACGGGAAAGAAGCAAAAATACATCCCTGCAACTTGTCAACCGTTTTCTTGCTCGCTTTCCAACGCAACGAAAATAGAAACGTGCTACAAGACCCAATTATCGAGCTGTACCTGGAGTTGCTTAGTTTAATTCTGCCGGTTGTCGATATAATTAACAAGCTTTTTCAAGCAGAAAAGCCAGAAATCATATCCATGCACTTTACTTTGACACGAAAAGTAAACCAAATCTTGGGCTATTTCGTAAAACCTCAAGTTTTGCTCGCTGCTTCTAATCCGAAAGAGCTAAGATTTGAAAACAACGATTTCAAACCATTGGGTGAAATATACTTTGGCGTTAAAGTATCAGTCCTCATCAGCTCCGTGAAATACGACAGGAAAAGAATTACAAACATTCAAAACCGGTGTTTATGCTCAAATGTGGAGCTGGTTAAGTAAATGCTTAAACGATTGCAATTGGATAACGTTGTATTCAGGAATCTAAATAACCCTCTTGAAGCCGAAAAAACTGAAGCAATCCACTAGTTTAGGTCATCTACTCGGTCATTTCAACAACGTAATTGACAAAGAAGACTGGCAGCAAGTCGATAATGAGTTCAGTGAGTTGCAAGTTTTCGACTTTAAGGGCGTAGTACACTTTGAACGTCCAAAAAGTAAAGCATTTTCGTTAATTTTTTTAAGCAATAAAGCACTCAGGGAGGGAAAATATGTTATAAAGGGTGATACGGTCAAAATTTGGTCAATATCAACTTGACGTATTTCTTTCAATTTTGCATTTAAAAAACCTGAACACCCCTCATTTTGAAGGTGTGTGTGTAGAATGTTGCTCCTATTTTGATTTTGGAATTCACTCTTCAAAGCGCGATCCCGGAGGCTGTACACGACGATGCTGACGAAGTTTGACTGCGTGGTAATGGACGACGAAACCTACGTCAAAGCCGACTACAAGCAGCTTCCGGGACAGGAGTTTTATACGGCAAAAGGAAGGGGAAAGGTAGCAGATGTTTTCAAGCACATGAAACTGTCAAAGTTCGCAAAGAAATATCTGGTTTGGCAAGCCATCTGTACCTGTGGCTTGAAAAGCAGCATTTTCATAGCTTCCGGGACTGTCAACCAAGACATTTACGTGAAAGAGTGTTTGAATAAACGTCTGCTGCCTTTCCTGAAGAAACACGGTTGTTCCGAACTGTTTTGGCCGGATTTGGCATCTTGCCATTACGGTAAAAAGGCCATGGAGTGGTACGCCGCCAACAACGTGCAGGTGGTTCCCAAGGACAAGAACCCTCCCAACACGCCAGAGCTACGCCCAATTGAGAAATACTGGGCTATTGTCAAGCGGAACCTAAAGAAGACCAAAAAAACTGCTAAGGGCGAGCAGCAGTTCAAGGCAAACTGGCTTTCTGCGGCGAAGAAGGTGGACAAGGTGGCTGTACAAAATCTGATGGCAGGGGTCAAGCGTAAGGCCCGGCAATTCGGATTTGGAAAAGCGGAAGCCTAACTGAATATTTTTCCTGAATTTTATACTAATTGAACTTGAAAAAGAAATTTAATTTGATTTTTTAAATAAACGATTTCACCGATTTACACGCGTTTTCCCTTGACCAAATTTTGACCGTATCACCCTTTAACCCATTTATTAGTCATCCTTTGAACTACAATTTGTATTTTTTTTAACTCGATTGGCGTCTCCCCGTGGCCGGTGCACCAGGTCGCGCGGGCGTCCTCGCGCGGAGGTTGGAAAATGGCATGGGAAAATACTCCTTTCCATGTGATCCTGGAACATAAATCGCACAAAAATCCTGATTAGTAATGAAATTTGGGTTAGAAATACGTATTCGGATTTTTTTAAATTAATTTTTTCAAAATTTGTGGCCTTAGGAATAAAAAAGTAATGATAACTGGTTAGAGTTATTTGCCACGCCAGTTTGAAAAACCCCGTTTCGAGATAAACGCGTTTAAAGATAAAATTGATCTCTCAGCGCGCTGGTACATGTTTTAGGAAATCGCTTCGTAAAGCGTTAAGGAATATTCTGGCGGACTTGGAGTCTTTTCTAAATTAAAGTATACATAAGGAACATTTTAAGCCAAAAAAAATGCATATTTTTTAAAAATCAATGTGTACTCCCCTCTTAAAGACATCGGCATTCCGGATGAAGACAACACAAGTAACAATGTTGGTTTTATGGGGGTTTTGGAGACCATGATTTAGACTTGTATCATGATTTAAAACCTCGATAAAACTTGTAATGTTACTTGGGAATGCTGACGATTTTCGGACAAAGATTCTTGAGCTGCGGAAAAACGATGAAAATTTCTTCTTTCCATTTCTTTGGTGGCTACTGAAGGCGATTCTTGCATTACCATATTCTTCCGCGGTGGCTGAACGAATATTTTCAGCCCAAAAACTCAACAAGACTTAAACACGAAACAGATTATCAAACGATTGGCTGAAAACACTTGGAACTTCTAGCTCAGTTTCAATCCCAGTAAACATGAGAAGCAAGTTCAACTCTGCAATGTATGTCACTAAATCATAGACAAACGAAGAAGAGGAAGAAGATTTCAGTTATGTTCTGCAAATTTTAAACAAAGTTTAATTTGTTATTGTTTGATATGGTAAGTTATACTAAAATCATTTTTAAACACCTAAATGCAACAAAAATGATAAAATACACAAATATATCTCAAACAAACTGTCTGATTTACCAAGTATTTTTATATTTCTCAAATGAAGCAATGAAATTAGGTTGTTATAGGAATGATTTAAATAAAACAGGAAAAAAGGTTATCTTTCATTTAATTCCACTCAATAATGTTTGGTATCCATGACATTTTTATACCTGTGATCTTGACATTTTTACCTAGGGGATGACAACTTAAGGGGGTTGGGTTTTGATAAGTTTTTTCATGGAACTGACACTGATGAAGACTGCACATTGTAGTCGAAATACGTATCTGTCATGGACACCAAAATTAATTATGTGGAATTATATGGATGATATATTTTTTGCTGTTTAATATTTCTTTAAGAAAAGTATACATAGCACTTGAAAAACCAACTTTTGAATAGTTGAAGATGCTAATTTCATTTCAACTTTTGATGTTAGACCCGGAGGGCAGAGTGTCTTATACCAATCGACTAAGCTCGACTAGATCTACAAATGCATGCGTGTGTGAGTGTGAACGTGTTAGTAAGAGTGGTTCCGAAAAATCGAAATTTGAAACCATTTTTTTTCAAAAGTTCTTTCATCGATTTATCATTCAACGTAAAATATCACCTACCAGAAGTTCGGCAAAACAAAACCGTAGAAATCCGTAGATTTGAATAAGTCCACGGAATCGCAAAGAAAAAAAATCTGGCATCCCTGCGTATACTTAGCCCGAAAGTGAGGATATCAATAACAAGCCAACATTTTTGGCTAGAGCGAAAGGGAGGATAGCAAGCTAAGTACTTGGGTTTCTGCAAGTGTGCGAATTATAAACTTCAGAAAGGTCAATTGAAATAAAAACCATAAGATCGATTCTTTTGTACCTATTTAATCAGTGGATCGATTCTAGAGCCAAACATAAGATCGATCCATCAAGATCGATCTTTCTGTGAAGATGGCCCAACGCTAGGCTCTTTTCAAATGTTACGCGAGAATACAGAATTGAATTCGAAAAATGTGCCATCACTGCCTAAGGCACCCCATCCAGATTTGTTTCACGATGTACCAGTTCTAATAGGAATTTTTAATAATAATGTGCAATGTTATGTATATGTATATATATAGAAAAAAGATTTAAAGCGCCAGTTACACTATCCTCCTTGTGAATTTATTGACATGTGTAACGTAATTACTAACTTTACTTACTTACTTTACTTACTTACTTTACTTACTTACTTTACTTACTTACTTTACTTACTTACTTGACTTACTTACTTTACTTACTTACTTTACTTACTTACTTTACTTACTTACTTTACTTACTTACTTTACTTACTTACTTTACTTACTTACTTTACTTACTTACTTTACTTACTTATTTTACTTACTTACTTTACTTACTTACTTTACTTACTTACTTTACTTACTTACTTCACTTACTTACTTTACTTACTTACTTTACTTACTTACTTTACTTACTTACTTTACTTACTTACTTTACTTACTTACTTAACTTACTTACTTTACTTACTTACTTTACTTACTTACTTTACTTACTTACTTTACTTACTTACTTTACTTACTTACTTTACTTACTTACTTTACTTACTTAACAGCTTTTTCGCTCTTTTTAATGAAAAAAATCCAGAATATGATAACAGTAATGATTGGATTTTCTCGATCTATTGGTTCTACTACTAGACTGAGTAAATTTTTCGTAAATTTTCCTAATTTTCCAGCAGATTATTGAGATTTTTATTTGGGTTGATCTCATCGGCCGTGCACAAATTTGAAGGGACTATATCTGACTGGTCTTATAGAGCTTTTCGAAATCTAACGAGTGCGAGCAATATAGAAACAGATTAGTGGGAAAATACACCGTCGATTCATTCATGTGTGATAGATATAGAAAGACGATTAAGCATCGAAAGGGTCTATTGGAATACGTAAATTCCACGATTTTGCGTGCGAGTTCTTCTCCTGGTGATAACGCCCAAAATAAACGTGAAGCCTTCCCCTGACTTAAAAAAAAACGGGGATAAACGACATGCACGTCGTAGTATCATATTGATCGGATAAGTCATCTAGAAAAAAAGCTTGCCTAGATGAAACACGTCCACAGTCGAGTCGATTTTTTATGTTCAATTTGATTCTACGATGTCGTCATCAAACTGTCGTGCCAGATCGAGCCGAGTTCTATCGATTGAGAATGTTTTATACTGGTGAGATAGCTTGTGTGGATGGTTATCGGTCACAGGCGGCAAGACGCGTGAAAATCGTTTCTAATACCTATGTTACGGTAGTAACAAAGGTAATAGCTTAGAATAGTGTCATAATTCGCGCTATATGAGATGACTTGTAATCCTGTTAATAGCTTCTTAAACTTAAACTGTTTGAGCTTGTCTTTAAAATTTCACCTCTGCATTTCACCGCACGCAATTTAGTAGCAATTCATAACAAACATCAGCATTCCATGTGAAAAGATGCACAGTACCTTAGACAGTCTTGTATCCCTCTCCACGTGATCGTTTTTAAAAACATCCAAATCGATACCCATTACCTTAACACGAAAACAACTCGTCGCAGTCCAAAAGAAAAAAATAAAAGATATATACCTATATAGACCGTGCCCTATTATTGTGTTCCGATTCAAATCTCTCATTCTTCAAAATATCCCCAAAGGCGGCTCGTTTTCCTCGCCTTGCTCAAATCTTGACTGGTTATGAACCACACGTGTGTATCACCTCGGTTTGAGTTCGAGTAGGGAAATTGGGTGTAATACGCTCCACAGGGTTATATGGCCAACGGAATTAATTCTCGTACTCGTTTTCCAAATAAAAGCTCAGCAGTTCATCTCGTATTTCCGAGTGAAAACCCTTTGAATTAGTTTCGAAAAAACACACAAACAAATCCTGTTGGTCACATTACCCCGTGGCGCGAATTACCCCCCACCTTACCCTATATGGCATTATATTTGTTTATCCTCGACAAGGAGCGCAAGCGACACAGGCATCCACTTTTCGTCGGTTTCCTTCGCGGCAATAACTTGCTCCAATCTTCTCTGCTGCACGAGCTCGTGCAAACCAAGCGGGCTCATTTTCCCTCCATATCTACTTCATTAAACATAATACCTGTTTAACATTTATAGTTTCTCTCATGAAAGCAACTTTTCATTTCCTTTTGCACCCCATTTTAGCTTTCCCACTCGGTTTCGAAGCTCCACTGCTTGGCACGATACTGCGAGCTTTTTCAGATTTCCCTTCCTCCGTTCAATTCACAGCCCACTTTGCGGGGTTGCAATTCCTCAATTTGAACATTGCCAACATGTGATTCAACAATCCAATCACATAAGCTGGCTGCTTCCCACCACCCCCCTGAGTAACTGGCTGAGAGAGCCTTTTTCCACGCTGCACCAGTCTCAGCTATGATCTGCTTCGGGGCGGTAGTCGGTCATAGTTAGGTAGGTATGTGTTTGTGTGGGTCGACAGTCGAGCACGTTTCACTTAAGATCCTTGAAAGCCTGGGCTATAAAAGATTGCGATACAAACGGCTGCACCGCGTTCTCCTCCTACAGTTGGCGAGCTAGTGAGCGATGAGGAGCCGCCGATGGATGTCTGGAAGCAGTCAACAAAACCAGCAACCAACCAACCGACCAACCCCCGCCAGCCAGCCAGCCAGCATGAAGGCAGCGTTTTCTTAGAATTTCGCTCATGCGAGAAAATAAAACGAAATGTTCGCCCCATTGCCAGACGAAAATCCTTAGACGATGAAATAATCAGTAAGGGTGAGGTAGTCGATGTTGGACTGTGCGTCTTTCTTCAGGATTGAAGTTTTTTTTTATTGAGTGTTATTTAAATCTCCAGATGATTGAAGTATCAGCTTAAAGTGCTTTTTAGCTGATTGAGATAGTAAAATTTTTAACTTCATGCAACTTGAATGTGCATCAATTTAAATAATTTCTCTTTAGGGGTTTTTAAAAAAATCGTATTTTTTTATTCAGAATTTTTATTTTAAATTTAAAGGTCACGTTGAAATAGATGTACATCACTTTATATGATTTTTGAAGGAATAAAAATAAAGTTTTTTTTTTCAGAATCATTATTTTAAACTTAAAGGTTACGTTAAAATATAAGTACAGTCACCTTACAATCCCAACTACCAAGACTACCATTGCCAGAGAGAGGTGGTTTTCTCCATAGCTACCAGCTAAGTAAGTAAGCAGGTTGAAAAGCCGATCAGAAGCGAAGCGAGGGAATCTGAAAGCTGTTGGCTGTCGGTTGGTATATTTGTTCAGTTACGTTCTTAGAAACTTATAGATATTCTACCGAGTAAAAGATTCAAAATGTTAGCAATTTCTCAGATTGAGACTAACAGATGCCAAGCTCTGCAATTTTTTCTTGAACAAATGGACGACCCGCTGCAACTCCAGACAACATAGCTATAATGAGAACCAAGTGGCTCAGCCAGTATTTCTTTATGGTGCATAGCTCATTCTTCACCGAAATGATTATCTGAAGATCATCTGCACGGAGCACTTAATTTTCCATGACATGTATACCTATGTTGTCATAAGAAATATTGTTAACACTCCGAACACGCTGCCTCTGGTAAAATGTGTAACGACAAAATTTGAATGTTTGAAAAATCATTGCTCAGCCATTTATTGACGAATTACAAATCTATCAAGACCAGCGAATCCAAACAGCAAGCAACGATACAGACAAAACGCTTGCTACGACTACCACGACAAACTCTCACTGCAACACAGCTCGATCGGAGCACGCTATGTCTGAAAGCACTTTTTTTGCAACTTTCATGTACCTCCGTTTTTTCTTCACAGGAGGTTAGTATTGATTTCAACAATCAAATTTGTGATGGTTTTAAAATATTTCATCTTGGGATTTTTGAGGAAAAGTGTTTTGAAGTTTACTTAGCTGTTTACAAAGGCGTATACGGACTATGATACAAAACTGTTAAGGATCGAAACAAATTCAGCTGAAAATGATTCAAGAGGGGATTGAAGTTGCCCAAGTACTAAGTTTCAATGGTATAGTAAGATTCACTCTTCGGTACCGTCAGATATCGTAACTTTGTCATGATCTCATAATGTTTAAATTAATAAAATAATTAAACAAACTATTGTACTAAATTTAAAATTATAGAGACATTCCATTGCAAAGTGGTTCTCAGAATTTGGTAAAAAAAATGTAGTTTTGTTCTTTATCGCAAAATATTTTCTTTATTTTGTCATAAGGGTGACCATTTCAACGTTAGGGTAGTCCAAAAAAAAGTTTATTTTTTATTTTTTTCAGAATAATTTTTTTCAAAAATTTATAACTTTTGAACCGCTGCGCCCATTTTAAAGACCAAAATATAAAATGAAAGGTAATTAAACATTCTTAATATAATATAATGATGTTATTAAAATGGGATTTTGTATTGAAAAACATTGATTGCATTTAATAAATGATTTTCATAGTTTGTAGATAGAGGGCGCAATGTGTTTTTATATTTTAAAAATTTAGGCTTTTTTACCCAGCATATCAAAAAATCAGCGATGCGTTGTTTTTCATAAGCTGATGATCAAAATTTCATTCTTCAAAAACTGTCGTCGCATTTTCGGTAGCCACCATATTGGGTTATTGGGATCATTCTTGGCCGCGTTGTCTTTCTTCATAGCTGAGTTGAGGCCGGGCTGGATAGTGTCTCATACACTTAGCTAATTTTAGCGTCTGTAATATAAAAAAGTACAGTTTAATGTTATGTAAAATATATAGTTATAAAGATAACAGTTACATACCAACCTTATTAACTCTCAGATTAAAGGGTGTCCACGATGAAATTGCCACACACAAAATTGATTCGCAAAATTCGAGTTTTCATCCGATTGCCATCAAATTTTCAGGGATTGAGAAATAACTATTAAAGTTCATTTTACCATTTTACTCGTATTTTATTTACAGTCCATACGCAAATGCCCGCACCTTGGCCTTAACCCTGGCCATAAGATTCTGCACAACCTGTGAATCAACCGTTTTTTGCATGTAAACCCATACTTTCTTCAGTTCCTCGACTGTCTTCACTACCTTAGATCGTTTAAGAAGGTGCTGCTTCATAATCGCCCAGTACTTCTCGATGGGGCGGAGCTCCGGAGTGTTGGGAGGGTTGAACATTTTCGGCACGAAATTGACCTTATTGTCCGCATACCACTTCAGCACGTCCTTGGAGTAGTGGCATGAGGCCAAATCCGGCCAGAAGATTGTTGGGACGTCCTCAGGAGAGGAAGCAGCCGCTTCTGGAGGCACTCTTTTATGTACACCTGTCCGTTCATCGTGTCCTGGGTCACGAAAGGTGCACTCCGCTTCCCGCACGTGCAGATGGCTTGCCAAACCAGGAATTTCTTCGCAAATTTGGACATCTTCTGAGTGCGGACATGCTCCGGAACGCTGAACTTATCCTTGGCCGTGAAAAACAGGTTGCCGGGGATCTGTTTGAAGTCGGCTTTCGCATATGTTTCGTCGTCCATGATGCAGCATTCAACTTTCGTCAGCATGTTGAGGTACAACTTCCTGGCACGGGTTTTGGCGGACTTGTTCTGCTTCTCGTCGCGATTAGGGGCCTTTTGTACCTTGAACGTTCGAAGCCCAGCCTTAGTTTTGGCCTTCTGGACAAAACTTCGGCTTAGGTGCAGCTTCTTAGCCACATCCCTAACGGAGGCGTTCGGATTTCGGTTGAAGGCCCCAACTACGCGGTTGTGATTTTTGGTGTTGTACGGAATACTTTTTCCTTCACTTCTGGGCTTCCGATCGGTGGTCAACCGTTCCTCGAACCGCTTAATCACTCGCGACACCGTGGAATTCGCGATTCCCAACGTTTTAGCGATGGAACGATGCGAGAGATTCTTGTTCTCGTGATGAATGCGCAAGATTTTATCACGCACGAGCTGTTCTTTCGACTCCATTTCCGCGAGTTTTGATCACAGGACTTTAAAACTTGCAGGATGTAAATAATGCACTATGAACTAAATCCACCCAAATTTTCATTAAATTCTACCCAACGGTTAAAAAGTTAGAGCCATTTCATAGTGTTGCAATTTCATCGTGGACACCCTTTATACGCCTTCATGATCGGCTTTGTAAACTTCAAAACACTTTTTCTCAAAAAACCCAAGGTGAAATATTTTAAAACCATCACAGATTTGATTGTTAGGATCAATACTAACAAAAAAAAAAAGTTGCAAAAAAAGTGCCTTCAGACATAGCGTGCGGAGTGGAAGAAGGATAATGATATAATGCTTGCCTGCTTTGTTGCAATATACACGGATGAGGACATAGCATGATCTGAATCGAAAAAAGATATAACAAAAAAAATCCCATAAACACACATGTATCATCTTCGGCTTTGCTTCGTGAAGCAGCTTGCCAACAATTTGCTCGTTTCCTTCTACCGCCCTGAGTGAGCTGTGTCACACGGACTGCTTGTCATGAAAAAGAATGAAGAAGAATATATCATTATTGCTTTCCACTTCTGACATAGCGATATCATTCGGTTCGTTGATCGCTTGTCATTTTGTCATTTGGAGATATTTTTGATTCCTTGATCAAGACCATTTGAACCAGTGTTCACTCGGCTGTCGACAAAAGCAGGCCACTCTCGATATGTACCATGCTATCGTCTGTGTTCTCGACAGCAACCATTGTGTGGTCCTCCTCATTGTTCTTCATCAGCGGTTCTTTCGGTCGATGCGTCGTCAACTTTGGAAAGCAACCGTTTCGTGATGAGTGTGTGAGTGCTGACCACGTTTTGCGTCCATTACTGCAATGAACGCGCTCTGACCCTCGTTGGCGTACAACAATTTGCCATACAATGAAACCACTGGAAGCGGCTCCAGTTCTGATGGAGGAGGCATTTTGGATAGCGGAAGAGAAAGTGTTTATTGTGTTGTACCTTTTGACTATAGTTTTAAGATGTATTGTATAGTGACCAAGAATCCTCGGCTTTGTAAAGTTAATTCGGTTGAGCCTTATCAAAAAATTTATAAACAAAAAAAAGACCATTTGAAACTAAATACTTCAAAGACTTGTTCGGTATCAATAGATTTTAAATCTATACATACATTGCTGAGTAATGATTTTTCAAACATTGCCGATGCCTCTGGTAAAATGTGTAACGTTCGTGTTCGGAGTGTTAATATTCAAACAAACTAACTTACAATACATATTTGATCAAAATTATTTATAAGATATTTTACTTTGTAACATTGTTTTAAATTGTTACTAAAATTACTTTAAAAATGACCGTGTATATTTTTCCCAAAATGACACTTATCACTTCGATCAGAAGTGACGTTTTTGTGCTACAATATATTGGAAAAATGTCAAAGTTGCCATTTTGAAAAAAAAAAATACAAGATTCAAAATGGCCGAATTTTAGCAGAAAAATGAATGATTCCCCATAACAAACAATTATGCAAAGTTTCATACAAATCGGAGATGGTCGAGTTTTTACGATTCGTCATTTGCGTGGAACTGCTTTATTTGTTCCCCTGCGAATCATTTGATCTTTTGTTCCTTCGACCTTTGTTCCCATCGACCTCTTGTCATTCCACTTTTTGTCATTCGATGTTTTGTCTGCCAATCATTTGTCTCGATAGTGGACAGAGAAAGTTTGATTTGGAATGTAGGATTGTCAAATCGTTAGCAAATAATTTCATCGACCTGTATTCAAATTAGTCGCAAATGTCCTCAAATTCTTCTGCTCATGAATATTTAAAGTAAAATAGAATTAATTATGCTTTTAACAGTTCCAACGGGGGCGGAGGAAATTAAATCACAAAAGATTAATTTAATTCACAGGCTGCAAAATAGTAATTCGAAATCATTCGTCGGGCATCAATCAAAATAATACAGAAGCCCCAAGATTGATCCCCCTTTTCCGCGAACGCCGTGAAATTCCCAAGCCGCCACTGAAGCGAATCCTTTCACAGTTACGATGTCATCGATCCGCTATGAATGAGTGAGAGGGTGAACAAAAATCCACCCAACACCACCGCGGACCTCCATGCAATCGGAGAGCAATAATATGGGGGTCGTGGCAGAGCCGGCAACTAGTTCTTTCGTTCGTACAACCTTTTTTCTTACCCTCTGCCCTATTCCTGTGTAGCCAGCAAGATACCATCACGACGACGAGAGAGAAAACGGAAGACGAAAGCGTGGCAACGAAATAGAATAAATCAATAATTTATGTTTCATGTTTAAAACACATTCACATGCTCAGGCCTTTGCAGCGCTCTTCCTTCCCGGCCAGGGCGACGGAACTCGTGGCAAGTGGGCTCGATACAGGGAGTACCTATGGGTGCCTATACATTGGCGAAAGCCGTTCGTCGGTTTTTCCCCCCTGGAGCAGTAGGTCGCTCCTACTAGAAAGATCGTCGAGTGTGAGCGTGCACTTACGTTCAAATGTCTCATAAAGCATTTTGGGGAAAACAAATGGTTTTCACTTAAAGGAATCAACTCTGGCAACACAGCGGAACCTTGAACAACACAACACGGCGGCGGCGCTGTCAAGCCGAATGGACAATGGAATGTTGTAAATGCGTTTTTTGACGATTGCTCTTTCCGTCGCCCGCTTTTCCGTCGCATCGATCGGGGGTGGGTGGCAAGACTGGTGTCGTGATGTTGTAGATGTTGTAGAAGCCATTCTCCCATTTGTTTGGAATGTTCCGTTGACGTGCCGTGTTACCGGCTGATTCATGGAAAAGTGTATTGTGTTTGTTTGGGGGAAAATTCAAAGATTCAAAGACCGTTGAATGCAAGTGGAGGCACGAGTGCTTGTTACCACTGTAATGCGTGGGCGGTTGCCAGGATGAGATTGTTGTTGTTGGATGAAATTATTGTTGACACTGGAAAAACAACATTCCAGATATGTGAGAAATTCACACATCGACATTTTTTTCCAAATGTATAGGAACAATTTTCACAGTGTCACTATCTGTGAATGTTCAACACGGTGCTAAATCTTTTACGGAAAACTCCAACTATATAGTAGTGGTACATTCTCGCATCGCGCACCCTTATGAATTATAAATGCCAACGGTGGGAGCCTACCCGTCTGAACCACTTTCTTCTATACAGGCCCGAAGTCAGAAATCGATTTCGGAAGGGGATTTTCCCTGTAGGTAAAATATGAAGAGGAGTAAAGATCAAACCTACCCAGAATTCACAAGAATTTAAAAAGATTAAAAATTCCGGTTAAGATCTCATTGAGAGTCTAAACGTCGGAAATCTTGTGTATTTTTTATGGCTACAAAAATAAACAAATTAAGTAAAAGCAGTGTAATGTCAGTTCATGCACTGTATTAATGATAAATTTGTCCTTACACCATATTTTCGGAACGATTGAAGTGCATCCTCTTGGATTGAATATTAAAATTTATATTTTGCTTCGAATTTTGGAGCTCACTGGATTACTGACCCCAGTACCGAAATTGCTGAGGTATTCGAAACAAAACCAAAAAAAAACCTATACTTTTAAGCTAAAGTAATCTTTTCAGCTGAGTTTGATTCAGATCTTCAGAAATTGCCCTGGCTACGTGTCTGTCGCCACATGAAGCTGATCGATTTTCTATATTAATCTGAATAAAACACGTTTTCCTTGGAAAGTTCCACCGATCAAAGTTTCATCTGCCGTGGTTAAAGTTCTGCAAGTCATCGACTATCACAATAAAATCAAACGGAATAAAACTTCATTAAGTATGTATATGTTGAAGGATTATTCAACAAAATTAATCATTCGACTGTTATTTGAACGGCACTTTTCTAATGTTCTGCATCTGTAAAGTACCTATTTGATTGCTCGTGGTTGTGTATTAATATGAACAGGGGACACCGATTGACTTCGGTGGAAGCGTAATTAGTTCATGCAAGGGCACTCTTAAATTGTACAAAATAGGCAACTCTTGAAGCACACACAAATTCAGACGCAACTAAAGGGGTTGTGAGAAATATAGGGTACTAGCAAAATTTTGTCCAATGTTAGACTGTTGTAACTTCGTTGAATATTGTTCGATTTTAAATTTTCAAGAAGCATTCGACTGCAAAACTAATCAAATTTTATGGTGGGGCTCTAAATTGCCTAAAATTGTGATGAGTTTTTCTCAGAGTGTCCGTTACTAATCTGTGTTTTTTTGTCCATGCGCCAAAAATAGAACCATTTCCAAAGCAAATGACGCTCCAAAAGCTAAAATCGGCTCAGAATCAACCGAGATATGGCCATTTCCCTGGAATCGGTCCTGAGGGAGGGTTCTGATTGCGGTCAGTTCTTTCATGCACTCAAAACATGCCATGTGACACCTCTTTCTTCATGATTTTTTACCAATAGGCTTTCTATAGACTTTAAATGGATCATTGACTACATTGGCCACTTCCGGAACCATGAACCGGAGCGACGAAACAAATCCATCAGAAAATATCGGGAGTACCATTCTCGACAATTCAGTCGTCTTGCAAAAATCGAGGATGTATTCCATCGACTTTTGCTGACCTCTGACCCGGTGATGACAGTGCAGAAACAGTTTTCTCAAACCAAGAAAGAGCAATTTCCAGGACCCGTGCAAATGCTGTTGCAATAATCGAAAATGCAAGATAAAAGGTAGTTGTTAGAATTTAAAAAAAAATTACTTTGAATCTAGATATCTCATCATACAAGCACACATGTTTGAGAATATTCATGAAGAAGCTTTGTGCATACATAAGTACAGCGTTCACCAACGTGCAGCTAGCGAAGCATAAGAGACATATTCCATCGTTTCCATCGCATGCAGCCAGCAAGCCGTGCGTTGACTAACGCTGCTTGAATAAACATTGTAGTCTATGAATTCAGATATCTCAAATATATAAAATTATATGTCCGGCAAACTTTCACCTTTGATTGATGATAAATGGTACATTTCAGAAAGTAAATGACTTTTTGCTAAAACTTGCTACGTTTCGAGAAACCGGCTTATGAAAATCATGGTAATTTTCACTATTTTGGCTAATATTTCGCTTGTATCGACCCAAAACATTGGGAACTCTTCCTTAAAACTTGCAAATTATCCGACTTAAAAGATACACGGCGTTAAAAATGAAGGATTTGTACAAAAAACGAAAATTTCAGTTAAATTTTACAATATTCACTATATCTTTGTTGTTTGAAGACCTAGAACTTTGAGTCTTTAAACATTTTTTTATATTTTAAAATTCTCTACAACTTTGTTGAAGACATAAAACCTCTAGCATCTGAAATAAGAAAGTTAGTATCGCAGCACCATCTATGCGGATAAAATTGGAACTAATTTCCATTACCAAATGAAGGCGCATGTTAAACCGAGAAACTTTGCCAAAGACACCATTTCAATATAATGCAAACCCAATGCGCTAGAGGTTTTGTCTTGCTAATGTCGGTTCCTGGCCCAGTGTGCATTGGTGCTTAGCACGGAAAACAAGATCGACGAAAAACAAATCAAGGAAAAAAAAACTCCATTAGATAGAAGATTGCGGTCTTTGGTAAATTGGCTCAGATGAATAATTCGTCGGTTTCATGCAATGCCACAACTTCTTATATACCATTTTCCGTTAAATCAGCTAAAAGCTTAGAAAATGTAAACACCGTACTTACTTAGATTGTATTGTCGAGATTGGCGTCGCTGACTAGCTAGGTAAACTGAAAACGAATCTTACTCAGAGAGTGAGTCACTTATATTCATATTCAGCAAAATGCAATACAGAGCTTCGCTGCACAGAAGCACTGCTCTTTACAATTGGCATTCAGAATCAATAATCGGCATTAAATAGGTTGCAGTTGCCCCGTAGCGTGGGTAGATCACCTTTCCGTGGTACGTTGCAGGATGTAAGATCTACCAACGATTCCTTGTCCTGACTACTTCAAACTTGGGGAACATTATTTTTCAGTAATCAAAGGAATACATCTTAGTCCTGGATACTTTTTATGCCTTGTTAATACCCAACAAACAATCGTCAAGTGAAGAAACGACTTCTTGGCCATTTTATTCAACTGTATGCTTAATAGTACTTGTACTATTTTTAATAATAACTTCTGTTCAGGCTTTGTTCACACAAATCTGGAGAATTTATTCAACCACAACATTGAACTACTTGGTGCTGTATAAGGTATGTCGAGAAGCTTTTATTCGACTTACATGAGTTGAAACAGAGCTTTATACGATCAAATTTTTGATTATTCAGCGTTTATTAGACTTCATTGCTTCCTTAAACAACGATGGTAAGAAAGTGTTAATACGTTTGATTCTCATGTGAAGTAATGATTAATTAGACACTATTATACATTTATTAAACAGTTATTCAACTACGGGACAATTATTCCGAAAATAAGAATGGGAGCAGGAGCAGGGTTGTTGTATTTCTCTCTCTTTCGTTAGTGATTGTTGTCATTATTTCTGTACATACATACACATGTCGTTCCATGGATTCGAACCATGACCTTCGGATCATCAGCCGCTTGCCTAACCATCTGAGCTATTCTATAATACATCATGTGGCAGCTAAATCTATATATATATAAATGAATTTCTGTCTGTCTTACCCATATAGACCCATATATTTGTATGCAGGGGTTTTTGGGGCAGAGGAAGGTTCTTGTGATGGTTCAAGACCCCTCCTTCCTCTTTAAGGGGAGGCTCCCATACAAATGAAACATAAATTTCCGCATAACTCGAGAACTAATCAAGCAAAGGGAACGAAATTTGGCATGTGAAGGTCAGAAGGAGTAGCCCCTTAGATAAGAGGGGAGCTACATACAATATAACATGCTGTTTTTTTTTTAAATTGGCGCATAAACTCAAGCTAATATTGAATCCCGAGCAAGGCCGGGCACATTCAATAAAAGCTTGAATCTGAATACCTATCAGCAATCCCGATTGCAACTCTAGCTACTTCAAGGAGTTGTGGGAATGACTAATTCATTCATAGTTGTTTTTCATGAGACCAGCGTAATCTCTTCACCTTACCAATTCCCGTGGAAAAGATGCTAGGCTATTCTTTTCATAAGATCGATAAATTCGTTTTCGTAATGTGATGTGATCGATGATTGCGATTTAAATTAATTAAGCATAGCACACAAATAAAAAAGGGTTAAGGTTGGGATTGAACTCACGACCTTCTACTTGGAAAGTGGAAACGGTAACCACTATGCTACCAATTTCATCTTCTTGTTTGCCTGAAACAGTGTTGTGGAATAATGAATGAATACGTCGTTTATAATGCATTTACAAAGCATGCCATTAAAACATGGACGCATAATGGTATAAGAGCTATTATGCTGACTGTATTCACCTTTATTTAGCAATATTGTGAAGGAATGCAATGAAATCTAATAATGGAGCTATTAAACAATTATTAGACGTCTAATAAAGCATATTATTTAATCAATTGAAAACAGTTGTATTAAAGCGTCAATTTATGTGCAAATTACACTTATTCAGTTTGTTATTAGATAAAACTTCTGGTGTTGAATCAGGAAGACAATCAACGTTTGTATAGCATTTAAATAATAAATTAATTAGATCAGAGCAAACAGCGGAATAAAGGCGCATCTATCGATCTCAATGAGATTTTTTCAGCACATAATTCGATATTCCGTTTTACTCAGCATTTTACACAGTTATACAGCATTTAATCAACCTCTTCAAATCGAAAGAAAGGATGCTCGGTTATATTTTTAACTAGATCAATGCATTTATTGTCCTGAGTCAAGTGATCGTTGACTACTATTTAAATTAATTAGACGTAGAACACAAATAAAAAAAGGGTTGAGCTTGGAATTGAAGTCACGATCTTCTACTTGAAAAGCGAAAATGGTTACCACTACTCTACTGATTTCGTCTTGTTGTCAGACTGAACCAGTGGGGTCGAATAATGAATCTAATACGTCGTTTATAAAGCATTTACAAATCATGTGATTACAACATGGATGCATAGTGGTATAAGAGCTGAGCAGTTCCACACAGATTCGCAAATCGTTTCGGATCGACCTTTTACGATTATGATGAAACTTTCCTCAGTTATTTGTTATTGCCCAACATGCCATTTTACATGTATGGTTCCCTTGTTTTGCACACGACTAACACTTGAAAAGGGCCTATGCAAAAATGATACGCATCAATCGAAAAATATATATCTCCCCAAGTAACACTTGCAACATCTTGCATGAAAAATAAAAAAAAATTCCAGTTGTAAATAAGTTATATATTAATTGTATTGTTGTTTGTGAAGTATTCAACCTTTCTGACAAGCACTTGTTATCTTGAAGTTATAATTCGATATTGCATGTCTCAATTACCAGTTTATAACACATTTATAACTGATTGTATTTGGTGAAAACTGGCAAGACTTATTTACAACATGTTTCCATATGTCATTATTAAAAACATGAATCCATCTGAGATATAACTTATTTATAACATGTTATTAATAAGTTATATTTCAGATGTACTCATGTTTCCAAAAATGACACGTGAAAACATGTTGTATATAAGGCTAGCAAGTTTTCATAAAAAACTATCAGTTATAAAAGTGTTATAAATAGGCAATTGAGAGTTGCCATACCTAATTATAACTTCAATATACGATGCAAGTAATGTTCTTGTTTTTCGTGTTATAAACATGTTTTGATAACAATTATGAAATTTCTCAATGCATTCTAAAAACTGCACAACAATATGGCTAATTTAAAAAGAAAGTTGATATTCTATTTGTTTTTGTTTTTTTTTGCAAAGTTGGGGAATTTTATCCAGGATATTTTATGCAATTCAATTTATAATATTAAGCTTTTTCTAAGAGCCAATGAGTTTTTTAGAAGTAGAATGTATAGATTTATCATAAATTTGCAACCGCATAAATGTTTGCAGTACGGAATCTCAGTTTAGGCAGTTTATTCGCACGATAAAATTCCTCCGAAGAATAAGTTGTGTAAATTGATGATAAACAAATTCCATTCGTAGGAAGGATGAAATTAATTTACAACATGTCCAAAACAGTAGGTTGCGTTATAGTCATAAATAAGTTACGCAAGTCAAGCATATGTTATATATAGATCCCACCTCTTGCGCTTTTTTCTGTATAAATAAGTTGTATATAAGTGACTAGACGTAAATGTTTACCGCTGATTTTCTCATAAATAAGTTATGTAAACCCGTTTATGACAAATTGTGTTGCTTGGGTCGTGAACGATTTGTTTGATCTAGATGGTGTCTTCTAGAGTCGGTGTATAATGAGTCACGCCAAGAGTGAAGCCAAGTCTACCTATTGAACTGTCAAACCAGCTACCTATCGTGCAAAGTAAACAAGCATTACGATGCTTTGAAAGGTCCACGAAAGGTATTGCAATTAAATATAAAATATAATCGAAGAAATGATCATATACACCCAGTGAGGATTACATTTGTCATGCGATACGTTTTGTGATGATCAGTAATGACAATTTCTACTATTTTTCTTTAAGATAATTCGACAAAATCACTGATATAATTATTTACTACAGCCGTTAATTTTTTTTTCCTCTCTAGAAGACATTTGAAGTTGATGCAGAAGTCCTCTGTTGCCAAGTTAAAAGAAAGGGAATCTTTCGAAAACCGTGATGGGAGTTCAAATGTTTTTCTCTTGGCGCGACTCATTATACACCGACTCTAGTGTCTTCGAAGAAGTTGCGGACAAGTATTGTGCCTTCCAAAAAAAAAATACATTGTAAAAATTTAATTTTTTTTACAAAAAAATCAAAATTATCAAAAAAAAATAAAATTACTCAAATTGCATATTTTTTTAAAATTATGTTTTTATATTTATTTTGTAGTTAAGATAAGGTAATACCTTCTGACACTGTACATTTGCTGGGCAAATCATAAACAAAAAAGTTATGAATTCTTGAAGAAATAAGTATTTTTCAAAATACCACCTATAGTTATCGAATATCTTGAATATAGTGTTAATATTAAAACGCATTAAATTTACAACAAAAAAGTTCACAATTCTTATATTGCCCTAAGTTGTTATTTTCGAGATACTCGTAGGTTAAAATTCACTTATCGCATAATTTAAGCAATTTTCGCTCTTTTGAGATGTTATTCGTGAGTGTGTGATCTTGAAAATATGTTTAACAAAAAGCCCAACTAATGTCCTTAAACTTTGCTGCTCACACATCATATCACCCATGTGATTTCTTATCTTCTATTCGTTGTTACCTAGTTTGAAGTGGTTAAGACTAGGGTTCTGATGCATGGTGCATGATGCATGGAATCCAATTTTGACTGACAAAGGGGCGCGCCTTTGGAGGGTGTCTCAACACTCCGAAGGGTATAAATAGCGGGACCTTTCAATTAGAGTCGGCGATAAATGCAAGAATGACAACTGTAAAACAAATCGATTACTTCATCATTTCTCAATAGTGATTGAGTAATACAACATGCCCTAAACCAAGGACACCGGATATATTACAATACATAAAATTACTGATCATAGTGGTGTTAGGTCCCAAACAAGAAGAAAAGATTGTAGTTGCGAAGAAGTTGAATTGGGTAGCTTTCAACAAAAATCTAAATTTATAATTTTTTCTCATTTTTCAGCAAAAAATACGTTTGAAACTGATGTCAAATTAGGCCAAAGCAATTGAAAATTCATCTGTTTTTTTCACAGCCTTTTAAATGGATGCTGAAGCTACTTATATCATGATTTTTTTTAATTCGATGTGAACAAAAAGTGCGAAATTTTTTTTTTTTTTATATCTTTATTAAGGAGACTTTCAGCCCTGGGCTGGTTCGTCTCCCTTTGTGCGAAAAATCTGGTTTGTCACACTGTTTAAAATTCATATGAAGACCAAAATCAAAGATCTTAAAAGAACCTTACAGATTTTTTGTGTGAAGTTAACATCTTTAGAAGGGCATGACATAAATAATTGATGGACCTTTTTTCATTTTAAAATATTTTTTATGGATTTGTAAAGAAAAAATTGCTTACAACTTAATTTCGATACAGTCCTTATATGAGGTTTGATCCAGTCTTTTGTGAGTTTTACATGCTACAAAGACATTACATTTATTCAATTACAACGTTTGCTATTTTAAAGATTTTTAATTAAGCACAGACAGCAGATAAAACGAATTTAAGTTAACGTAATTAACTTGCAGTTGAATGCCAATTGTCGGTCATAGTGCTTCGATATAAAGATTTGTGATGTCAGGTGCATTTTGATTTCTAAATTTGTTTTGCTTTGACGAACATTAGTAAGTTTTCAAAAGTTGGGTGAATATGTTTTGAACCTAATATTGAATAGTAAAGGAACTGATTTTCTAATTTAAAAAATTTAATCTTAATTTTAGGACTTATTAAAAACCGCCCAATTACAAAAACAATATTAATGAATAGTTCAATTTGGAGATATGTTTCCAAAGCATTTATTTTTTATTAATATATTAGTGCATAGAGCAGCAACAATGATCTTGCAGTTCTACGCTAAAAATGCGGTCGTGCTTAGACACAACCCTTAATTTTTTTTTACTTTCGTGCATTCTAAGCATTTACTTTCTTAAGATAAGTTGTTCTATAGACCTTAAAGAAAAATATATTCGAGATAGTTATATAGTATATTGCGTGACTTATGAACGATCCAAGTTGAAAATTAGCTAAAAGACATTTGTTTTCATAAAAATGCTTTGGGTCAGGCCCTGTGTTGAGCGAATGAGGCGATTTTCTGCACAGAGACTACTGAGACTTGCAGAAAGCGAAATATGGATAGGAAGCAACAATTTGACAAGATTGTTGAAAAATGGGACAGCCTATTATTTAGTGATAACACAGCTCGATTGGTTGGAAAACAGCCAAGAAACATCGATGGGTGGACTGCACCACCAATCACGCTCATCTGGGGATTCCTGTAATTAAATAATGAGTTGATGAATATGCAGTGAGTTGGATTTCTGATATCCGTGTCCACTAGATCCTTTGTTATTGTATGAAATAACTGTGAGCTACTGTAAATGGCAATTATTCTGAATTATTTAAATTTGTTTACTTCATCTATCAATTACACCCATTTACATTCCAGTTGAAACATGTTGGAAAATGTTATCCCCTTGTCATTTCTCTCAATCACCTGAAGCCATAGAATGAGAAATTTTATTTTCCAAGCCAGTGATCTTCGTTAAAAGCATGAATAGAATAGAAATAAAGGGTTTCTGGCGAGGAAGTATAAAAAAAACGAAACAAAACAATCCGATCCATTTAATTTTGGGCTTCAGAAAACTCCGGCTTGTGTTCATCCGACAGCAACCGATTGCTCGATGCCGTCTGGTAAGGACTATGTGCCTCGGGCGATATCGCGCCGGCTAAACTTGGAAGTGCCGTTACCATCCAACCACCCTCTCTTTCCCTCTCGCCACCATCATGGAACTCGGATGGTAGGCACTCGTTACAAGTTTCCGGACTACTGAGCGAACTTTCTTTCATGTCCAGCCACTTTGCTGACCTTTTCTCTTCCCCCCTTTTCTCCACCTCTCTTCACCACAATGCAACGTCAATTCCATGAGCTATTTCCTCCCCCACCCTTCCTACCTGGCCAACGACACGTCATCGTCACGAAATTAAAGGCGGGATACCGTTTGAATTAATTTTCATCTTATTTTATTCCAACTGCCGAGAATTAATCCGTTTCATTAGGCTTGATTGAATAGGTTTTCGCCGGATTGTCTGTCAGTTCAAAAGAAGTAAAGTGGTCGAGACGGAATGTAGAAGTGCCTGAAGGGACGAAGGATGACGGTCCCTTTGGGCGTTTTATTTTGGGCCGAGTCCAATGGTGCGCAACAGCTGCTGCTCCGGTACGGGAAAAGTCCAGGGTTCTATTTTTTCCTCCATTTATGGTGATTGAGAGCAATGAGGGACGGTGGGCGGAGGGGTTTTAGTGCGACGGCGATGAAGACGGCTCCCACGTGGAATCAGATTTTCCTGGTGAAATATTCACCTGAGTTTCGGTTTGTGTCGAAAATTCAACGTTCATGGATGGATGGAAATGGGAATCGAATCGAAAAGGATTGAAGGGTAATCTGTGGATGACATTAAAATTATTGTGGTCAAATTGTTGAGGGACAACAGAGGAATTTACATCGGTGAATGATGGGTCGATTGCTGGATCGCTGAGGCGGTACACATGATGGGAATATTTTCCGGATGCTTTAAATTTTTAAACATGGCATATCACTATATCACTCCTATTTTCATTCCGTTTTATAATACAGGAATTCTTTTTCAAATGACGATAAGTGGTGGCTCATGTAATATGCATGAGCCTGTAACTCCCCAATGGTTTGTCCAATCTTAAAAAATGGTTGTTAGGAAATTTAATGTTCATATTGAAGATCCCATACCGGTTGAAGGAAAAATACCAAAAGCGTTCGAAAAAGGTCTACTCTTCAGTTAAGTGACTTCTGAGCAGGGTTGTTAATCGTTAACGCCTTCAATGGGAATTTGCATTGAAGAGTTAACGGACGTTAACGTCATTAACAACCCTGCTTTTGAGAAAGCCAAGCTTAGCATGGAGAATTTTTTTTAAATGGTGGATTTGGCCAAATGCCATCAGGCTGAACGCCATTAGGTCGAATGTTACTAGGACAAAGGGTTCTTTAGATCAAATGAGTCATTTAATAAAGATTAAAATTTCTGTCATATTGCATAAGAATTTTTTTAATTTTCCTTGGTTAGTCACCAGCAAATCCCAATATGCAACTTCAAATTGCATTTGTGAGCTATACATTTAAGGAATAATACCGAATGCGATTGTGTTATAAGGATCACTAGTCTAACCCTTTAACGCCTAGCGATCTATTTGTAGATCAACATTTTTTTCTTCTATCATGTCTCAACAGAAATTGAAGTCCAGTTTTGAACCCCTTCGGATACGGTTGTTTTAAGTTTGCTCTCTGTTTTGTGCGTGCGTTCGCTTTCATAGTTTTCGGCTTCATTTGCCTGATTAACGCTGGCACTCTGCCTTTCGGACGGTTATACCTACGTGTGTGATTGTTGGTTTTCTCGCTTTCCGGGAAGTTTTAGAAAATGTTCGCAAGCATCAGAAGAGATGTCGCTATCTACGTTGATTGATTTTCTCCCACACCAGAAATTTGGGGCATCGCGAGTGATAATTTTTAATTTAAGATTGTTTACCCGCTGTAAGTAGGGTTACCATATTAAAAACTTGAAAAGGAGGACATTTCATTTGAGGTTTGGTGATTAAGAAGGACAATGATTCCCTTTCTTAACATTAAAGGAGGACAATGAGTTTTTATCAAACGTTTTAATAACATGTGCGCTATCACAAAGTTCATGATTTGCAAAGGTTCAATTGAGATTGATCTTAACTTGTAGTTGTTTCCAATTCAATTCATCTTCTCGTTATACTTCTGAAAAATAATTCATTTTTGATACTTGGAAATGATCTAGTCTAGCTGATTTGCATGAAAACTACAGCTTTACAGCCTTAAAACCATCCCAACTTTTATCATGTTAAAAAATCAGGATACATGTCATCGCTGATTGAAACCAACATGGAACATCTAAGCAACCTAAGTTAATTTTACCATTGATTCAGCATAGGACTCTAGTATCGTTTTCGTTTTTGCTACACTACGCCGGTGTAGTGTTAGCAGCAATAAGCGAGAGTCATTGACAGCTCATCATCATTTGTTTGTAAACAAAGGTGCAACCGATAGCTACACCCTGAATTTTTCGGTGTTCGGCGATGTAGCACCGGTGTAGCGAAAACGACATGACCCATGGAACAAAATGGGTTTTATGAGGGTTCTGAAGACCATTATTTAGGCTTGTAGAATGCTATAAAACCGCGATAAAACTTGCAATGCTGCTTGAGAAGGCCGCTGCCATAGCGGGAGCGAAGAGGCGCGCATAGCGTTCTATACAAAAAAAATTCCTTTTATTGATATTATTCCTTACATTCGATTTCACGATTCGCGTGCCTCTTCGCTGTCAGTATGGTAGCGGTATAAACAAAAAATACCTAAAATCCCATAGAACCAGAACGTCAACGTCGAACACATGTTGGATTCAATCTGTGAGGCTGTGTTGCATTTGATGAATTATAACTTAAATTTTACAGATAGAAAATTTTCAAATAAACCTGCTATTGTACCAGACTTATTTCTTTCAGACCAGTAATCAATTTTGACAAACACCTCGAAAATCACACGATTAAAAACAGAGAGATTTTCCAACATTTTAATTTATTTTCGAAATGTCAAATTTATGTAAAAAATCAGAAAAATGGAACACAACCTAAGACTGTGTTCCATTTGATGAATTTTCACTGACACTTCGAAAATAAATTACAAAGTTCGAAAATCCCTATGTTGTTGATCGTCCGATTGTCGAGAAATTGTTTGTCAAAATTGATTCCTGGTTTGTCTGAAATAAGTTTGAAAATTTTCCATCTGTCAAATATAAGTTTCAGTGTTCACTCGGCTGTCGACAAAAGCAGGCCACTCTCGATGTGTGCTACGCGATCGTCTGTTTTCTCGGCAGCAACCATTGTGTGGTCCTCCTTATTGTTCTTCATCAGCAGTTCTTTTGGTCGATGCGTCGTCGACTTTGGAAAGCAACCGTTTCGTGATGAGTGTGTGAGTGCTGACCACGTTTTGCGTCCATTGCTGCAATGGACGCGCTCTGACCCTCGTTGGCGTACAGCAATTTGCCATACAATGAAACTACTGGAAGCGGCTCCAGTTCTGATGGAGGAGGCTTTTTGGATAGCGGAAGATAAAGTGTTTATTGTGTTGTACCTTTTGACTATAGTTTTAAGATGTATTGTATAGTGACCAAGAATCCTCGGCTCTGTAAAGTTAATTCGGTTGAGCCTTATCAAATAAATTAATAAACAACAACAAATATAAGTTAAAATTCACCAAATGGATCGCAGCCTAAATGTAGGGGGTTGACAACTGTAGTATACTCCTAGTCCCACCATCGAATGGCATTTGCTAGATAAGATGAGGTTACGACATAATTAAACAAATAAGGTCTGCCAACAACGCTCTTTGAAAACAATATTATGAATATGTTACTGGAAAAAAACTGCCAGGATTAAAAAGGAGGACATTTTCGGGCAAAAGGAGGATGAAGAAAAATTATTGAAAAAGGAGGACATCCCAAGTAACAATTCTGCAATCATTTGGCATCCACTCTGATTTATGATGGTTTTATAATGGCAATGAATAATCCATTTAGTTTAAACACAGCATTTCACAGTGTAAAACGTTTTTGCTCAGTAGTTCACCTTTTCGCTGTTTTAAAAACCTTTTACAGTCTGGCGAGAAGTCAAAAACTATCTTGTTTTAAAATTAAATTTAAAGTAGTTCTCAATCCCACCATAAAACTGTTCTATAAATCAATCATAAACTTCATTAGCAATTTTTTATTATTGTCTTGATAAAATACTCTATAAACCCGTTCTATCATTATCAAAGCAATCATAAAACCATTCGGTTTTAAATGAGAGTAAAAAGGCATATATTGTTGCCTTTTAGGCTTTTAAAAGTGTAGCATATAATCTTCTCTGTTTACAAATTGAACTTTATGGATGGATCCTCATAGTGAATAAAAACCAAATTTATGACAAGAATATCTCGAGGGCAGTTGGAGAAAAAATTCAAGCGATGCTAACGATCGAAGGGAAGTCGATTTCAGTAAAATTTAGTTCTTTAGAAGAACCAGCACGTCCAGCGGAACAAGTACCATCAACGACTGAGCATCTGGTGGAGAAGAGTGAAGTGAGCGTGGTCCTCAAACTCATAAAACATTGTCAAAACAGCCTGAAAACAGACCAGCCTTCTCCAGACCTTGCGAATAGATGAAGATCGGAATAACTTGCGTCAGTACCGACAGCAAACCACTGAAACTGTCAGTTAGCGGACGCTAGTTGGTGTCCAATCCATAGCTGCGATTTCATTCGGCGAAAGGGTTATCACTTGGAAAAAAAATCATTCAACCGCATATTCCTGCATCGTTTGATTCCACTTCCAGAACCATCCGGAAGAAGGGGATCTTTTCGGGAATGATCGAGATTACAGCTGTGCGAAAAGCGAAATGTTGTGAACACTTTCTGAGTAACTGCTTCCAAGCCATTGGGAGAGAATCGCCTGGAAGAACGCTGAATCGCACAGCGCAACTATCGAAAGATAAATAAACTTTGACGTTTAACATTTTGTAGGCAACATTGCCGCCATAAATGCTGCCATTAATTATTATTATTATTTAACTTTATTGGGCTGGTTCGCCTCCACGCTGCCATTAATCTGAACGGGTTAGGATCAAGCAAAATGGCTTTAGATAAAAACAATTCAGTCAAGAAGTTTTCTTCGTAAAAGCCATTTCAAAACCTTATGAATTTGTAATGGATTTCTTGAAAGCAAAATAACTTTTTCACAAATGACCCATGAAAATCTACTTTTATGCTTCCGCCACATTACAATTATTTTGTTTGTTTTTTTACAATCTTCGATTTTAGGATGCAAAAATCATGAGAAACAAAAATCTTGGCTAAGCTTAATTATCGATCTGAAGAATGTATTTTTTTTTCTTAATGTATAATAATTAGTAAATCGATGTTTTTCGTGGGCGGACTCAAGTTTTTCGATGTTTTCACGTACATTTCACATCAAATTTTATATGGCACCTAAAACTAGGCCACTTCATGAGAACTATTTTATAATTTTGGAAATTCGGCAGGATTTTTATACCATCAGTTTTTATTTTAATTATTTTGATAAGATCGGATGGTATTGATGCATCCTTTTTTATCTTGATTGTTGTTTTTGTCTAATGAACTTAGCAAGTGCCTAGGGTAAATGGCTCAGATAATGGTTTTAATTGTTGCCAAATAGCTTTTATTGTAGGTTAAATACGGGTTTGAAATGGATCTCATTGCGTTTATCGTACAACCATTTTGCAGTAAATCAATCTAGAAGAGCTTCGAAAATATATCCTTCAAAACCTTCTCCAGGGTGGGCCAACTAGACGGATTCTAGCATCAATGAGGTTTTGGTGGATGCATCAATGGCAAAGCAGTCTTGACCAGGGTTTTATGAATGTTGTTTTATAATAGCTTTGTAGTATTTTATAAAACTTAAAATGTTACTTGGGATGTCCTCCTTTAGGATACCATATGGTAACCCTAGCTGTAAGGTGCGTGAAAGAGCTCGGCACGGTCGATGTTGATGTTGGTTTGCTCGCAACTATTTTTGAAACAAATAAAGCAGGGTGGCAAAAGAATTTCCATTTTGCAATTCCTGGTTTTTTCCTGGTTTTCGTGGTCAATGATTTAAAAATTTCCTGGTTTCAAAAACCATGTATTTAAAAAAAAACAATTTTTAATAAAAAAAAAATAAAGTGAATCCTTGTATCATCATTCTACGCGCAATGCGGAATTTCATAAACCAAAATAGGTATTAAGGTTCTTGTGAATGCCCGTGAAATCTTTTTTTCTGATTGTTTGCTGTAAAGAAGCTAGTAGGGAGCCGCGTGAGTAAAACTATAATAGCAAAGCGTTTTCACTCATGTTTTTGCAAAAACATCTATGCTTACAAGATTATTTACGATTGACACTGAAAAATTTGCGATAACCCGTAAAATGAGCGATTTTAGGGGTGTATATGACGAAGAAAAGCTGAGATACGACGGACTAGCGCGGAGCCCTATCTAATGTCTGAAATTTAGAGATCTATAAGCCCCTAAATCTTGAGATTTCTGTTTTTGAAAATGCGATTTTTTTTAACTTTATCTCAAGGTGAAATTGCGAAGTGTGATATGAATGAGGACTCTTTAAACAAACCTTTGCTTCTAACAGTTTTACGGATTTCCAGTTTGTTTAAATTTTCCGCAAATTGTCAACGATTAAGGATCTTATTTAGCGGAATTTTGATTACAACATGATTTCAAAATCATATGATTAAAAGATTTCATAAACAACGCTGGTTTAATAACTCTTATTATTAAAAAGACTGACTGCTGAAGTTCATAGAAGCTCCCTAAAGTTCGTAGAACTTCCCTGAAGCGTTAAGGGTTCATTGGAGTTTGTATTGCCTGAATTTCATGGGACTTCCCCGAAGTTGAAAGGACTTTTTTTAAGATCTTAGGAATTCCCTGAAGTTCGGAGTTTTTTTTGAAATTCATAGCAATTTCTTAAATATCGTAGAAGTACCATGAAGTTCGTAGAAATTCTTAGAAGTTCATAAGACTTCCTTCAAGTTTGAAGAACTTTCTCGAAGATCTGAGGACTTCCATGAAGTTTGAAGCACTTAACTGAATATATGAGGACACTAAATTTAGAAGAGCTTCCCTGAAGTTCATAAGGCTTTAAATATCGAAGGGTTTTCCAAAAGTTTGTGGGTCTTTCCTTAATTTCTTGGAAATTCCCTGAAGTTTGGAGAGCTCCCATGAATTTCGTAGGACTACCTGTAGTTCAATCGAATTCTCGGAAGTTCTAGGAACATTTTTGAGCTTGGAGAACTATGTTAAGTTCAGAGGACTTCCCAAGAGTATTGAAGACTTCGCTGAAGCTCGGAAAAAAAATCCAAAAGTGTCATAGGATTATCCTTAAGTTTTAAGAAATGCCTAAATGTCGTAGAAGTAACATTAAATCTGAAGAAAATTTTGTAAAATTCGTTGTTATTTCCCAAAGATTAAAGAGCATCCCTGAAGTTCGTAAGACTTCTCTGAAATTTGTAGAACTTCTCTGAAGGTTCGGAGAGACTTCCTGACCATCGTAGGTCATCACAGTAGTTCACTGGATTTTCCTGAAACTTGTAAGACTTTCCCGAATTTTGTAGAACTTGCATGAAGTTCGAAGGCCTTATCTGAAGTTTTTAGAAATAGAACTTTTTTATTGAACATGTTGAACAGATACTCCAAAGTAGTTACATAGAGGTAGCTCTAAGACTAGAAGGTCCCGAAGAAACGAGCTCAACTTTTTGGCTCAACTCTGGTACTCTCTTCGGTCCCAAGCTAATCGATTCACCCCTCGAAACATAGGAAAATCCACCAACCCCTCATTTTAACTGTCAAACTTTCATGGCGAATCAAAACAAACATTGTGTAGTACTAAAATTTCGACTAGAATGGGGTACGTTAATCGTTTGCTTGGCCAATTTAAAATCGTTAGTTTCGTATCGATTGTCGGTAGTTACGCGTCGACACTGCTTAAGTCTGCTATCAATTAAGCACAAATCATACATGCAATTGATTTGAGAAAAATATTAAATTAAAAATAAATACAAAATATATTTACTAAATTCTCAGGGTAAATTTTGTTCATCAATGTTTAGTTGTGTGAAAAATTTAGCTTGAACTAAATGGTTAATTTTGACCTGATTATAAACACATAGGGTAAATGTCGGCTTCGGCACCCATTGACTGTTTTCGGCAATCAAAATTTAAACGTTAATTTCACTATGTTTTACCATTACCCTGAATGTATCCAAATGATTCTTTAGTCTTTCAGCTTCAATCTGATTATATTTGTAGGACCGAGCAATCCTGTTATGCCAGATTTTTCTTCAAATGAAGCATACGTAATACAAAATGGGGCTGATTTCGAGTTGCCGATAATAGAACAGCTGGTTAACACGCAGTTCTTATGGGAAGGTTGCCGAAGAAAAAGAGGCTGCCGACAATAGTCACACTCACCTGAGAAGTTTAGAGCGTTGTAAAAACGCTTTCAAACAGTTTTGAAGAATTCTGTCGATTGGAATGGATAGAGAAGCAAGCAGCAGATGAATTGAAACAAACAGACACGTCATATATGTGCGTGACGCTGTGAAAATGCTAATAGAAGTGCGGACGCTGCTTAGATTGACGAGAATACGTAAATTCCCCTACATAAAATTTAAAACCTATTTAAATTATGCAAACAAGATTATTTTCATTCAAAGTGTTTTTATGTTACTTCATACGCGAAGTTAACGATTTTCAGAGTTGGTTGGAAATGCTAACATGAAGCTTTAGTGTGATGATTTATTAGCTAGAGAATGATCTTTAGAAGAGGGTAGGTGGATAGTTCCGTTAGAGTACGACAGTATGAAAATTGAATAGAAGTTGAAAATGAGCGAAGGGCCACCTACCCTCTTCTAAAGATCATTCTCTAGCTAATAAATCATCACACTAAAGCTTCATGTTAGCATTTCCAACCAACTCTGAAAATCGTTAACTTCGCGTATGAAGTAACATAAAAACACTTTGAATGTAACAACTCAAGGCGGGAGTAGCCGTCAACAATGCTGATGATGGTACAGCACGCAACAACCACCCTACTGCTTTCTCTCTGAGATGATCACGTTGGTCATGACGAGAGGAGCAACACAATAGTTGGGTAAAGAAGAACTGCATTATAACACACCATAGACTGGAAATGCTCTCGCAACGTGGGGCTTTAGGTAGTGATGAAAACGTCGCTAGAACTATTCCACAGCCGCAGTCAGTTTATGAGCAACAAGAGGGACGCACATTTTTGCCTGTGGACTTGGAGACATACTTCAAGTCCCCGCGTACATCGTACGGGCTAGGCAAAAATGTGCGTCTATCTTGTAAACTGTCGCTTTAATGGCCCTTCGCTCATTTTCAACTTCTATTCAATTTTCATACTGCCGTACTCTAACGGAACTATCCACCTACCCTCTTCTAAAAATCATTCTCTAGCTAATAAATCATCACACTAAAGCTTCATGTTAGCATTTCCAACCAACTCTGAAGATTATTTTCCTGGTGGACTTATGAAATTCCTGGTTTTTTCCTGGGTTTTTCTGGGGAAAATAAATTCCCGACTTTTTCCCGGTTTTCCTGGTTCACCTGATAGAGTGTTTTCGACCGAAATCGAGAGTGTGTCAAAAGTGCTTCTGAACGTGTTTAGCAGCACCCATGTGGTGAAACTCGTGCATTCCCGGATGATTTTCAGTGGAAATTCCGTATCACAAAATTGCTCACCGAGTTCCTGTTTATTTTTGCTTTCGTGAGAGTGACGATTATTGGATTCGTTTCTTTGCAAGGGTATGTTTTTTTGTAACCAGCGGTGTGTAAGTGTGCTTGTGATTTTCATTGCCTCCCGGGAGGCCGGTTCACCGTGTTCGGATGTTACGCTTTCGGCGTGTAGTACCAATGAGAGTCTCGTCACCATGAACACGGTCCGGTTGGCAAATTAGCCGGGGAAAGTGCTGATAATCTGTCCGTCGTGAGTTTTGGTGGTGCATCAGCAAGTGTACGGCTTGCAAAAATGTGTCGGAGATTGTGAGCAAGCTGAAAGATGCCTCGTTGGATACGCCCAAGACTGCAAGGGTTGTAGCTGGTGGCCGTGAACGGTTCCTGGGGAAGCACTAGACGCAAACCTCCTCCCAGATGACCATGGCAATGCAAGAAAATTTGTTTTCGTTGAAGGAAGTATCACATCAAAGTTACAGATAGCAGTTTGAGATCACCAGTTTTTACACATTGAATATGATTGCCGGTCCCACGCATCGTCTATTGGTTCTCTGTGTAATTACAGCTGGCAAAAACAGAGTAGCAACCGTAGACGGTCATTCATGCTCATGCTCATGTTCATGCTATCATGTCTTAACATAAATCCTTGGTATATCCTTAACAGCTTGTTTGCAAATAGTGTGAGAATAATGCTTGGGTTACTCCAAGAAAGATCGTGCAATGCTTGGAGGCTAGACAGCAAAATCTGTCTTCTTTTAATAGCCTTGAAAATACGCATAACACTCTTTACAGGATTTCTTTGGAATGTTCTCGTATTCTTTCTTTAAAATCGATTCTCTTTACATAGTTAATGTCAGCACTTTTGGCTCTCTCTGAGATTCTTCTAAAATTTTCATCATACCAGTTGAGAGCTTTCGATGCCTGTACTATTTTTGCATTACTGTGGCAAGTACTATCATATTCTATTCATAGGGAAGTCGATACATTTTCAAACCGACAAGCCCCTACACTGGACCGTGAAACTGAACCCAGCCACTTCCAACATGGTCTTGGTTTGCATCTGACTGATTATATTTTTCATTCGGTTGAATTCTACGCAGAATTTTCAAAATCTCCCTCTGAATTTTTTTGAAATTCTCTTCATAACGGGTGTTCAGTAAAAAATTAGAATTTTTTCAGTCAAATAGCTAGTACAGTGTTCACTCGGCTGTCGAAAAAAGCAGGCCACTCTCGATGAGTGCTACGCGATCGTCTGTTTTCTCGGCAGCAACCATTGTGTGGTCCTCCTCATTGTTCTTCATCAGCAGTTCTGTCGGTCGATGCGTCGTCGACTTTGGAAAGCAACCGTTTCGTGATGAGTGTGTGAGTGCTGACCACGTTTTGCGTCCATTGCTGCAATGGACGCGCTCTGACCCTCGTTGGCGTACAACAATTTGCCATACAATGAATCTACTGGAAGCGGCTCCAGTTCTGATGGAGAAGGCTTTTTGGATAGCGGAAGATAAAGTGTTTATTGTGTTGTACCTTTTGACTATAGTTTTAAGATGTATTGTATAGTGACCAAGAATCCTCGGCTCTGTAAAGTTAATTCGGTTGAGCCTTATCAAATAAATTAATAAACAAAAAAAAAACATAGCTAGTATTTTTTTTTTCAACGAATTCATTATTTTTTTTTAAACATAATGTTTAGTCTTCAAAAAAACGTCACTGAATATTTGAGAAGGGGACCTGGTCAGCCGTACGTCGCAACTTATTCACAATGCTCTCACGGCACTGAAATCATGCTCATTTTTATTGAACACCCGTTAATTACCTACATTCAAAGATAACTAATTACCAAGATATCCTACTAGTAAATTTCTTGAACAAGGCAATCGATACATCACCCTTATGTGATCGCATTGCCATTTGATGAGTGCATATTGAAACTGCTGGGAGTCCCCCACTAACTTCACCCCAACAACTGACAGGTGTCAGCATGACAGATTCCAGTGCGGACGTTGATAATCAGCCGAGGGAGGCGGACGATATAATCCTCGATGTCATCATCCTTATATTGCGATAGCAAGATTCTCTCTTTTTTTTGTAATTGCTCCGATTTTCATCATTACCATTTTATACGCAACATAAGCTTTTGAAAAAAAAAAAAAAAACAATCACATATCCAAGCTCGCATTATGATGGGCTTGTAATACGTTTTGCTTTTGAGTGAAAGAGTTTCCAATATCACCCCCGGTATCAGTAAGATGCAAATGTCTAATCATATTTGAAGCTGCTGCTCGATTCAATCTTTATAAGCATAGAAGTAATCATGGAAAAACATTCCCTCTCCCTAAAGAATTATTCCAATACCCCAGCCACTGGAAATACAACGTTATGAAATCATTGCTAATGCTAAACAGAAATATGCCAACGCAGCACAATTCTATTCAAAAATGACGTTAGAATTATGATTACTTTCCTATTTTATAATGAAGGAAGGTATTTGTCAGCGCCAGCGATTCCGAACGCAATCGGAAGGCGAGTCGGATGCAGCCGAAGCCAAATGATGATGATTTGGGATGACATCGCTTCGTGTTTTGATTTGCGCTGTACCGTCTGCTCAGTGGTGTGGGTTCGTACATGCATAGATGTTGGTGTGCGTGTTGCAGTTCAACGTTGTCTCGTCAAAAATCGTTTGCGCTGTTATCTGTCTCTATAAATTCCAAAAAGTGAAGGGGGTCTGCTACATTCCTCTTGAAATGCCCTTGTAATTAACTTTGGAATTCCCATAATAATCTTCTCTAAATTGCTTTGAAATCGTACCCTCAAAATTCGATTCCTTTGGTATTCATCTCAAAGTTTCCTTGGAAGCCTTTTCTAAGCTCACTTGAAATTTTCCTCAGTTTTCCACCGAACTAAACAAAAATCAACCCTGAATCCTCCTTCAAATTTACCAGGGGCTCTTCCCAAGTAACAATTTTGGTTTTATCGTGGTTTTGAGGAAGTTTATAATTTAAGCCTTAGGACTAGTAGATCATAGTAGAACCGCAGAATTTCTTGTTTTAGTATGGTTTACCAGTCCATTCTAAGCCTTATACATTTCTTCAAAGCCACGATAACTTGGGAAGAGCTCGTGGTGAATTTTAAGGGGAGTTTGGAGTTGCTTTTTTGGGCTACAAAATGGTGAGTTGACAACCTGGAAGGAGCGGAATACCTAGCTCTGGTCCTCTCACGTTACTACTACAAGCCTCCCCGAGTCATGTGATAACAAAAGACTACCAGCTGAAACATGGACACAGCTGGGTTGCGTAGCCTGAGCAATGTTGCAGTCAGGCAATAACAAAGTGAAGAGGTGCGACGCGAACACTGGCGCGGTAACCATAGTACGGTGATAGAGGAAATGCTTCACCAAACCCGAGCGTCTGTTCACCATGGAGGTGCGGCTCAAAACGGCGTCTGTTCTCCATGTTAGGAGCGGCTGATCATCGTCCTATTGCCAGCGTGGGACTCTAAACAAAGCTGTGCACGTTGGTCCCCCGGCGAGAAAGGGTGTTGGGGCAGGTCCAACAATCCGTCCTGGAAAAAACATAAAGTTGCAAATACTGAAGAAAAAAATACGGATCGGAACAATCGGCACAGACCTACGCGACGAAATAAGGACTACGATTGGAAACTCGGAACATGGAACTGCAAATCACTCGGCTTCCCGGGCTGCGATAGCTTAATCTAGAAGGCGACCTGCGGACCCTTCGCAGACTACGAGGCTATTATGAAACCGTTCGGTTTCAAACGGGATCAAACAGCATACATTTATGCGTTTTGGTGTCAATGAACTAAAATGCCAAAGAATAATCGAGTAATAATTCTAGCAATGATGTCGACGGAAGAGAAAAGGAATCCAATTCCAGAACTTTCTGGGAGCGCAACTCCGACAAAATCGGTCAACAAAAACAGAGCAGCCGACTGGGAGGACCGAAGTGAATGCGGTTTACGAAGCACTGGAAGCCGTCAAATTAGACGCTTAGAATTGATGAGAATACATAGCAGCCATCTACAGTAATAACGTTGCGATGATGATCCGAATAACAGTAGTGCCAAACTGGGACTGTGGAAAACTGCTGACAGGAAACACATCCGGAAGAAGGAAAACTTTTCGGGAACGATTGAGCTACCACCTGTTCCAAGTTACGTAGACTCACTTCCTGAGTAACTGCTTCCAATAGATGAATAGCGTTTATCAAGGATGTCACGCAACTTGTTGATCCAACGCTGGAGTAGAACATCGTTGCAATGATCGCAAAACTATCGAAAGATAAACAAATTTTGACGTTTAACCGTTTTCCAAGCAACTTTGCCACCGTTAATGCCGTCATAAAACCAAACGGAATGGGATCAAGCAAAATGGCTTCAGATAAAAACAATTCAGTCTGTAAATTATCTTCATAGATTAAAATATTTTGCATTTGTTTGCGATTTCATGAAAGCAAAACAGCTTTTTCTCAAATGGCTTATGCAAAATTAATATTTATGCTATCGCCACATTGTTATTATTCCATTTGCTTTTTTACAATCTTCGTTTTTCAAGATATGCTTCCTTTAAAATAACTTTATTCTCATCAACGAGCCGTAATAGAAATTACGAAAATCATCACATTGTCTCGCCTGTGAGCAATGATTACCATAACATACATTCCCGATCATAAGTTTAAGGACACCCCCACAAGAACATGACAAATTTGTTATGTTCATATCTCTGTCATGTTACGTCCAATTTTCGTTGTCTTTAGATCATTTGAAAGGTATTGAACAAAACTTTCCTCGTAGGCATTTTTTTCAATATAATTTTAAAATTTTGTGTGCTAAAAGTTTACCCAAAGTTGCAATATTTTTCAAAATTTACTCTGCAGAATCGTGACTGATTTTCTCAGAATCGGGTTGGCCAAATTTTGAAATAAAAGTAGTAGTAGAACACTTATGCTACACCATTCATACCTTTGGAGATCGAAAATTGAACGTAAAATGAGAGATCATTTAACAAAATATATTTGCATGGTTTTTGGGGGTGTCCTTAAACATATGATCGATAGTGTATACATATATTTTGATTTCCAAAGACGGACTTATTTTTTTTTCGGTTGTGCGAAGCTCATTTCACATCAGATTTAATCTGTCGCCTAAAAACAGACCATAATATGAGTTTCGATAATTTTAGTAATTCTTTAACTTTAATGATTAGGAAATTTATGAGGATATTTGATAGATTCATTTTTGAACAATGAATTTAGCAAGATCGGACGATATTTATGTATTCCTTTTTATCTTGATAGATGCTTTATTTTCAGTGCGCTTAGCAATCGTCAAAGGCAAATGGCACAAGTAAATAGCTTTTATTGTAGCTTAAATACGTGCTTCAAATGGTTCTCAATACGTTCGCCATATAACCTTTTTGCAGCAAGTCATTCTTAAAATGTCTCAATAATGCACTCTTGAGAACCTTCTTCAGGGTGGGCCTACTAAACCGATTCTAGTCTTAATGAGGTTTTGGTGGATGCAATAGAGGCAAAACTATCTTGACTAGGGTTTCATGAATGTTGTTTTATAGAAGCCTTTTAGTACTTTATAAAACGTTAAATGTTACTTGGAATGCGTTTAACACGTTGTATGAAAGAAATGAAACTCAAGTTCATTTTAGAGCCTATACATTCCATAAGTCAAACCACATAGGTCCTATAAGAATGCATAAATGGCATGGTACATTTTATGAATAATCAGCGATATAAATTTGCCATAAGGTATAGTTTTACTGAACTGTCATGATACTCCAAAATATTTAGAAAGGATTTCAGGATAGATTTGCAACTGAATTGACTTCATTTATTATCACACAGCATATCTTTAAATCAGCGAACAAGCATATTTTATAATAATGTATGAAATATCTTCAAAAAAATTTCAATTCATTTTGAAATATTTAAAAAAGCCATATTGTTGCTTAAATGTCCATGAAAATTTCAAAAAAAAAAATCCGGAATCGAAAGAGTTGAAGTCGGAGTCGGAGTCGAAGTTTGTTAATTTCAAATAAAAGAAGTATGGGTCGGAGTCGAACTCGATCGATATTCATTTGACGCCACTGCCCTATCACAATGGACGTCAAAATTTTCTTTCCTGTAGAATGGATTATTACAACTGAAAAGTTTGATAGTTTCTTACAATTATTCTGTAAGTTGTACTGAAAATGGAATGTGTCCATCATTCTCACATATGCAATGAACACCCTACCACAGGCTGTAGACTTCTTCACGCCTTGCAGAGCGGCCATTGATTTAGGGCGTCCCCTAAATGAGTTTCTTGTGAAAATGCTCAGCACCATGCCTGCAAGATAAATACAGCGAGCACGAAAAAACATGTCCAACCACCAGCAGCACACCGAAACATGTCGTGCGATTTTCCACGAAAACGGATTACTTGCGTGGACGAAGACGAACACGGTTTCCATCGAAATCGGATGCCATTGCCGTTGAGTCGAACATGCAAACGTGGGCGTTTGAATCCGGCATTCTTTCAGCATTTCAGGTTGAAAAATTAATGCTTCCAGTGTTTGCGGGCGTTTCGGAAAAAAAATCAATAATCAAAACAGACGGAATAGCTCACGCTGCCTTGCAACGTTCCTTTATTTAAAAAAGCAAATACCACTCACACACTCCCGGTAATAAACGAGCGAAACCTCTCCGGAACAAATTTATGACCTAGATTTATGGGTCACCTCCTTCTCATGGAAAAGGACACGTACCCAGCCCGGAGTGTTGGGGCCCCGTATCTCGATTGAACTCCGTCCAGGCTCGGACGCATGCCAGAAATCAGTCGTGACATTTTTCTCCGATTTGCTTTTATTCTGCATCTGACTGTGGTGTTTTTCTTTTCCCTTTACCACCCTGGCATTCCACCACCCTATCGGCCATTGGCACCATGCCATCCCGAAAGGGGTTAAAGTGCGGTAGCAATATAAATTGCTTCATTTTCGCGCGACCTACCGTTTGCTATTTGAGTTTCACTGCCGATGAGCCTAAAGTCGTACCATCGACATCACCGTAGTGCAGAAGAGGAAAATCTTTCTCAGAAAGAAAACATATCGAATTGCCACAACCAAAAAAAGCTTTCGATGAAAACTTTACCAAGAAGACAAACTTTACTTGCACGAAGATGCTCAGCTGGAGGAACAATCTTCGAAAGGCCACGAGAACCAGAACCGTCTGTATACATACCCACCAGCAGAAGGAGCGACCGTGGAGGGTCCTTTCGTTTTCTTGTGTCTTCGGGCTGCGGGTGGAATCGAGTGTCACTACTCAGCTCAGAAAGATCCAATTCGATACCATTCTGCCCGTCCGTCATTGTCCTCGTTCTCGTTGTCTCCGCCGATGGCACAGTGGGTGGAACTTTTCGAAGACGGTTATTGGCAAGGACACAGCTTGTGCACAGATCGTTTCCGAGTAAATGTGGAGCAGAAACCACAAAATAATACGGCTGCGTACTTTGAAGTGGTGAACTTCGGCAGTGAACGGAACTAGGTTAGATAAACAACCCCCGGGGGTAGAGATTTTTATGACAGATTCGGTCTTTGAATGAAGAATTTTCTGCTGCTGCTGCTGCTGCTGGTGGTGGGTATGGTATTGTAAATCAATATGATTTTGATTGAGGTCTTAGATTTAGCGTTGTTATTTTTGTTGTTGTTGGAAGGAAGCTTGAAGTTTATTCAAATGATATTTTTAAGACTTTCTCTGACCGTTTAATTCAATAAAAAAATTCCGTAATCATTTGCATGCCATTACTACTAATTTATTCTGAATAAACAAGATGGCGTGTCGAGTTAATTGTCTGCACATCGCGTCAGTAAAGTAAATTACAAGCACAAATTGATGATGGATTGAGTGCAATTTTAGGTCCAGACGGTGACCTTTTTAGGTATCATTTAGGCATCACCTAAGTTGCGGTAATTGCACCACTACTGATTGGATAACGGATTTTTCAATTGAAGCATTTCCCAAACGAAACAAAATTGTCATCCCTGTTTTTTACCGCTGATCGTCGAAAGGTTAATTGAATCATATTTTAAATTGTGACATTTGATGTGAATTTCATATCACGGTAAAACAGTACTCAGAAATGCCACGCACAGACATCGTTATTTGACCATCAAATGTCACTCGCTACTGGGTTGATTTGGCACAAAAGAAAACGTCTAACAAAACACGCAGCTTAGAAGCCGGAATGCCTTTCTTAAATTGATAAAGGGTGTCCACGATGAAATTGCCACACACAAAATTGATTCGCAAAATTCGAGTTTTCATCCGATTGCCATCAAATTTTCAGGGATTTAGAAATAACTATTAAACTTCATTTTACCATTTTACTCGTATTTTATTTACAGTCCATACGCAAATGCCCACACCTTGGCCTTAACCCCGGCCATAATATTCTGCACAACCTGTGAATCAACCGTTTTTTGCATGTAAACCCATACTTTCTTCAGTTCCTCGACTGTCTTCACTACCTTAGGTCGTTTAAGAAGGTGCTGCTTCATAATCGCCCAGTACTTCTCGATGGGGCGGAGCTCCGGAGTGTTGGGAGGGTTGAACATTTTCGGCACGAAATTGACCTTATTTTCCGCATACCACTTCAGTACGTCCTTGGAGTAGTGGCATGAGGCCAAATCCGGCCAGAAGATTGTTGGGACGTTGTGGGCCTTCAGGAGAGGAAGCAGCCGCTTCTGGAGGCACTCTTTTATGTACACCTGTCCGTTCATCGTATTCTGGGTCACGAAAGGTGCATTCCGCTTCCCGCACGTGCAGATGGCTTGCCAAACCAGGAATTTCTTCGCAAATTTGGACATCTTCTGAGTGCGGACATGCTCCGGAACGCTGAACTTATCCTTGGCCGTGAAAAACAGGTTGCCGGGGATCTGTTTGAAGTCGGCCTTCACATATGTTTCGTCGTCCATGATGCAGCATTCAACTTTCGTCAGCATGTTGAGGTATAACTTCCTGGCCCGGGTTTTGGCGGACTTGTTCTGCTTCTCGTCGCGATTAGGGGCCTTTTGTACCTTGAACGTTCGAAGCCCAGCCTTAGTTTTGGCCTTCTGGACAAAACTTCGGCTTAGGTGCAGCTTCTTAGCCACATCCCTAACGGAGGCGTTCGGATTTCGGTTGAAGGCCCCAACTACGCGGTTGTGATTTTTGGTGTTGTACGGAATACTTTTTCCTTCACTTCTGGGCTTCCGATCGGTGGTCAACCGTTCCTCGAACCGCTTAATCACTCGCGACACCGTGGAATTCGCGATTCCCAACGTTTTAGCGATGGAACGATGCGAGAGATCCTTGTTCTCGTGATGAATGCGCAAGATTTTATCACGCACGAGCTGTTCTTTCGACTCCATTTCCGCGAGTTTTGATCACAGGACTTTAAAACTTGCAGGATGTAAATAATGCACTATGAACTAAATCCACCCAAATTTTCATTAAATTCTACCCAACGGTTAAAAAGTTAGAGCAATTTCAAAGTGTGGCAATTTCATCGTGGACACCCTTTAAATATACACAATGAGTATTCAGTAAACATTTGAAGCTCTTAATCCATCTTTACCGCAAGATTCGCATTCAGTGTCTGTATTAACTCAAAGCCGCAGACGATTTAAATTTGAATCCTGCCAAAATTGGCGAATCGTCACAACATCAATTGAAAGCCATCTCCGTTAGGTGTTTATGAACCAAACAACTTGACATAAAACCAGCTTTCACAGCGATAAAATTTGCTGCTTCAGTAAACGCAAGATCCCACAAGCATGTTCCGGGGTGGCCATATAGAAATATGATATAAATACATAACGCAGCAAATTGGTTCATGGTAAAATAAAAACAAAGCAAATGACAAATTTTTCCATCTACAGTCAACATTCCTATAGTACGGTTAATAGGGACCGTACTATACGAACCGGCATTAACGAATACACGTAGCATATGGGATTAGAGCTAATTGGGACCAAACACTGATTGTACGGCAATTTGAAGAGATCACTTCCTGATGTCTTGTGAGAAGTTGTTAAGCAGAAAATTGGCCACCTTTTGGGACGATTCAGTTTCCAGTAGGACACAAGTCTGATCCTGTGGAAGATCCGGAATATCCGTAAAAGTGGTCAATTCATGAAACTGATCCTAGAGCTGCGCGGATTTTTCGAAACCACTCATAAACGTCTTATCAGAATGTATTCAGAGTTTTGACCGGAATATGACCCCTGGGGACCACGAGATGGTTCACCGGAAGATCCGGAATATCCGTAAAAGTGGTCAATTCATGAAACTGATTCTAGAGCTCTGCGGATTTTTGAAACCACTCATCTTAACGTCTTATAAGAATTAATTCGAACATCTTTTCATAAGTTCATTTCTCGTAAAAACCTTGGTTGGTTACATTTAGAACTTTTGATGACGCATACTTTTGCTGAGGCAACCAGGCTGGTATCTTTTTTTTTATTATTATTATTAGAAAATTAATGGAGATTTTCTTCGAAAAAAATGGTTTTATTAAAATGACAATGTCTCTAAATGGAGCAAACCGATTTTTAAACTTTTGATTTCATTTAAAAGATCGTGTTTCTTTCACTATTGGTGGAAAAAACTGTGAGAGCGTTTGTTGTTAAAAATGTTTATTGTAATTTAAAAAAAAATTTATCAAAAACTAGCCATAACTTTTAAATATAAATGATATATCAAATTAGTGACTTCTGCAAAAATATGCGTCATAAAAAGTTCTAAAAGTATTAAGAACAATGTTTTTACGAGAGGTTAGGGTGGTCCCTAGAAAATTGGCTTTCTTTAAATATTTTTTATACGTTGATCACCAATAAAAATATTTAAAGAAAGATTTTCTAGGGGCCACTCTAACCTACTCGTTTAAAATAACCATAGGTCATGAACCACAAAAGATAAAAATTTGATGCCATGAGCAAAGTTGGTTCAAATTGATTGTTCTACAACTTTTTAAAACACTTCATTAGTCTATCTCAAGTAATAAAAAAAAGGTTGAACCAACCTTAAGGATCACCCTAATTTCAGATCGGCTAAAAAATACGAAGAAACTTTCCCCAAGACACTATATACCTAAAACTGACGGTTTGGGCGCAAACATATTTGTCTTTCTAAATACGGCTTTGGGACCATTATGTTCCCAGAGTCAATGTTTTGGTCATAACTCCAAATTAATTCTGATTAGACGCCAATGAGTGGTTTCGAAAAAAAAAGCGGACCTCTAAGCTCAGTTTCAAGAACTGATTTTTGAACATCACGTGGTCCCAAAGAAAGGTCCATTTTCCATCCAAGCGTTCATATTCCGGTCATAACTCCAAATCATCCTGATAAAACGTTTATGAGTGGTTTCGCAAAAATCATGGACCTCCACGATCAGTCTCATAAATTGACAACTTTTGCGGGTGTTCCGGATCTTTCGGTTGACTATCCTGTAGTCCCCAGAGTCCAAATGCTAGTCAAAACTCCTAATTAATTGTAATAAGACGTCTATGAAAGGTTTCGAAAAAAAAAAACATGGAGCTCTAGGATCAGTTTCATGAATTTACCACTTTTACGGATGTTCCAAATCTTCAGATGAACCATTTCGTGGTCCCCAGGGTCCATTTTCCTGTCACAACTTCGAATACATTCTGATAAGACTTCTATGAGTGGTTTAAAAAAAACTTCGGAGCTCTAGGATCAGTTTCATGAATTGACCACTTTTACGGATGTTCCGGATCTTCCAGTGAACCATCCCGTGGTCCCAAAAGTCCATATTCCGAACACAACTCCAAATTTATTGTGATAAGACGTTTATGAGTGGTTTCAAAAAATCCGCGGAGCTACAGAATCAGTTTCATGAATTGACTACTTTAACGGATGTTCCGGATATTATAGTAGATCATTCCGTAGTTCCCAGGGCCCATATTTGAGTCGCAACTCCGAATTCATTCTGATAAGACGTCTATGAGTGGTTTCAAAAAAACCGCTGAGCTCTAGGATCAGTTTCATGAATTGACCCCTTTTACGGATATTCCGGATCTTCTGGTGAACAATCCCGTGGTCCCCAGAGTCCATATTCCGAACGCAACTCTGAATAATTCTTATAAGACTTTTATGAGTGGCTTCGAAAAATCCATAGAGCTCTAGGATCAGTTTAATGAATTGGCCACTTTTACGGATATTCCGGATCTTCCACAGGATCAGACTTGTGTCCTACTGGAAACTGAATCGTCTCAAAAGGTGCCAACTTTTTGCTTAACAACTTCTCAAAAGACATCAGGATGTTATCCTTTCAAATTGCCGTACAATCAGTGTTTGGTCCGAATTAGCTCTAATCCCATATGCTACGTGTACTCGTTAATGTCGGATCGACCGTACTATAGGAATCCAGTGGCAACCGTACTATAGGAATCCGGCAAGAACGAATCCGTACTGTAGGAATCTTGACTGTATTTCAACACCCTTTTCCCTCACCTGAATGAGAGTGTATATGATCTCTAATCGCATTTGAAATTTCTTTGCTCATCTTAAATGAGGACAAAATAGAAAACAATAAAATCACCCTAACAACTCCTATGAAGAGGGTTAGGAAGAGATGAACTAGCCTTTGGCTAAAAATCTCTACCTATAATAAAGATTAAAAAAAATCTAGGGTTAGTGATCCTATTCTCAGCCTATGGTCCTATTTTGGGCCTAACGCAAAAACTCACTTTTAAACCTACTTCGGCCTTGCATAATATCATTAGTAAATGAAAATTAGTGACATGTTGCTTCAATCCTGAGTTTTAGCGTTAATCCCAAAATAGGAGCATAGGCCGATAATAGGTTTCGTTCCTCTTGAATAATCCTGACTAGTCCTGCAGACGCTAAGAATGGCCCAATAAAGTCAAAATTTGAACATTGAAATCTACAAAATTTAATAATAATGGCAAAATAGCCCTGATATTAAATCACAGAACTCAAAAAAAAGTTTTACTTTTGATTTAACGGCTGAAAAGCTTTGCACTCCTTAAACTTTCGTTACTCACGCCAACTTTTGTAACACGAGTATTCGCGTCTTGTACTTTGTACAACAGTGTGAGTTTTCATTGCCATTTAGCTGCCGAGCTACCAATCGATCTGAAATCAACATGTAGGGTTAACTACCCTATTTCCGGCCTATAAAGCACAATCCGTACTTAGTCTTTCTCAATATAGCCTAGTTCAGCACCAAATGAAATGTTGTTATCACTGATGGCTTCCAAATTTATTTACCTCTCCGTACGTGCCGTAAGATTTGATAAAGAGAAACAAATTGTTGAGATATTGTTAAAAGTCTAACACTGCTTCTTGATGCCAAACTCGGCCTACGGATTCTAAACTCGGCCTAACGCATTGAAACGCCATTGAAACGCCAATGAATTTACTTCGGCCTATCGGATGAAGATAAGGATTGATTCGGTCAGAACGCTTCATTTGTTTTTGAGAATATTGGGTGCAAAAATTTATATCACGCGTTCTTATTAACTAAAGTACTCCCTGCCTGGCGCTAAATGCATAATTTACCTGCACACTTGGAAAAACTCATGTAAATTTAGGTGCTCTGAGAGTGACATATATGAGCGTCAATTTTGACATAAATTTGAGTCAAAACAGACGCGAAATATAAAGCTTGCTTCATTTAGAATTGGAACAAACTTTTGCTCATATTGTGGTGCTCCTGGTGGACGGATTTGGAAGTCCTTGGCGCCCACGTGTCGCGAATTTTGTCAGCTTCACGTATGTATTTTTTTACATTCCGCAAATCGACTGTACTTTGTGAACAATCAACATGGAAGCCGAAAGAAAGGAAAAAATTGTGCACAGTTATTTGGAAAATCCATTGTGGTCTGCATCTAGGCTAGCTAAACAGCTGAAATTGCCCAGAAATACCGTATGGCGCGTTATCAAATGGCGTAAGGAAACATTGACGACGATTTGGAAGCCTCAAGCCAATCGTCGGAGTGGAACTGTCGACCGGAAACTGCGTGGTAAGATTTTGAAGACGATTAAGAGGAATCCCAATCTGTCGGACCGTGATTTGGCCAGAAATTTCGGTGCTGCCCATAGTACCGTGAGGAGAACTCGACTCCGGGAAGGAATCAAGTCGTATGGAGCTAGCAAACAGCCAAATCGGACCATAAAACATAATAGTGTGGCCAAAATCCGTGCGCGGAAGCTATACGACCAGGTGCTGACCAAGTTCGACGGGTGTCTTCTGATGGACGATGAAACCTATGTCAAGGCTGACTTCGGGCAAATCCCAGGTCAAAAATTTTACTTGGCAACGGCTCGGGGGGATATGTTCCAGCCAAATTTAAATTTGTTTTTGCCGACAAATTTGCACGAAAATTTATGATTTGGCAGGGCATTTGCAGCTGTGGCAAAAAAACGAAAGTTTTCGTTACAAATAAGACAATGACGTCGGAACTATACCAAAAAGAGTGTCTCCAAAAACTTATTTTGCCGTTCATTCGATCCCACGACCATCCCGTAATGTTTTGGCCAGATTTGGCAAGCTGTCATTACAGCAAAGCCGTTCAAGAATGGTATGCAGAGAAAGGGGTCCAGTTTGTTCCGAAAAACCTTAACCCACCCAACTGCCCCCAGTTCCGCCCTTTTGAGAAATACTGGGCAATCATGAAGAGGAGACTCAAGGCAATGGGAAAGGTTGTCAAAGACATCAATCAGATGAAGACTTGGTGGAATAAGATAGCTAAAACGATGGACGAAGAAGGTGTGCGCTGCCTAATGAGCCGTGTTACAGGAAAAATTCGAGAATTCCTTCGAAACCGTGACGAATTATTTTATCCGTATTTTTTCTTAAAAGTATGAAGAAAACGCTACATTTGTATAAAAAAAGATCTTGAATTCAATAATAAATAACTGAAATACAGGCAATTATTTTTGTTCCAATTCTATCTGAAGCAAGCTTTAGCTTACTCAAACGCACTTTTCGTCGAGCAACGAACATTCCAATCTCGCACCATTTAATATAACATGACATGTTTGTTTACGTCTCACCTTTTATGTCAAAGACGTCACGTGTAAAATTAGTAATTTCTTAGTGTGTGGATTTATTTGATGTTTGCTGCTTGATAGGCCCAAAACGGGCACTTAGGACGGAGTAGTTATCTGCCCTATTCCTCAAAAAACTTGTTTTGAACTAAACAAGCTACACTTTGATTACAGTAAACCTCCAAAAAACCCATGATTTGACTTAATTGTTACAACATGGAATGTTTCGAGATCCTGACTAGATAGAAAATTACTGTCTCGAGCAAAGTTGTTCAGGAGATAATACCTTTTTTTGCTGGTGGATAGTAGTTCAGAATTTTCTCCCTGCCTGGTGCTAGTATACACGTGAATTTCTCGCATATAAAATAACTCGTAATCATGACCAGATGGAAGATAGATAGTAGTTTTTTTTCCTTGATTTGTTTTCCGTCGATCTTGTTTTCCGTGCTGAGCACCAATCCTACCAACACCAGGGAGGCAGCTCCCCACTTACCTATCGACCCATCAAACTCATGAACCGGGGACCACCGGCTTTACTTCGCTAGGAAGGCGTGATCAGAGATGTTATGTCTCAGAACATCCCGGCGGCGCCAACTGGGATTGAACCCAGGCCTACTGGGGTGAGAGGTAATCAGGTGTCGTACGTAGTACGATTATAGTCAATAATCAATCCAGTGCACTGCAGTGTTGGGAAAATATCAAAACATCAAATCTCACCAACGCTCAAGATCACGCTTGATTTTCGTAGACAAAAATCAACTAGCAAACAACTGCGGTTGATTTTGCAAGCTGTGATATCGCAGCTCGGAATATCAAGCTAACAAAACCAACCATCTGCCATTGGTGAAGAGTAAAAAGAGATAGCAAACTATACTTTCTCTTTCTAAGAAAACGATGGGCAACGGAATCATTTTTGTGTCGAGTCAACTCTCAGCACGTTGTTTTTTGCACGTTGCGAATAGTCTCGCAATATCAAAGGAGCTTGTAAAATCAACATCAAGCATGCTATTTTGTTCCAATATCACGCTTGATATTGTGAGCACATGAGAGCGGAAAAATATCAATTGATTTTTGATTTTGCCAACGCTGAATCAATCATATGTGGCTTGCTCGACTCAGCATCGGCACTTCCAAAATGGTGTGTTGTCGACAGCAATAAAACACCTTTGTTATTTTTGTAGTATAAAGGTTGAACACAAAACAACAAAATTCCACTGAATCAAGTTGTGGGTAGGCATTGGTTGCCGTATAAGTTAATAATAAGTTCATTTGTTTACATCATGGTTTCACCGGAGCAAGGATATCGCGCCTTGATCCAGCACGCTCGAAACGAAAATCCCGGTTTATCCGCTCCTGGCAGTTGTCCATCAAATGCCTGGGAAGGAATCTTATACCTCGGTTGACCGGAAGAGTGACCCGGAAGAATTTAAAATCAAAAAGAAGTTGAAATTCTCAAAAAAGTTCCTTGTCTGACAAGCAATCAGCAGCTGTGGGCCGAAAAGCGAAACTTTCCTTACTTCTTGGACCATGAACCAGCAAATTTACCAGGGGGAGTACTTAAGGAAGAGACTACCCAAGTAACCAAAAGTTCTGATAAAAGGCTATTTGTGGTTTAAGCAGCTTGGTTGGAGGTGGTCTATAGAATTCTAAGCAGCCTCATTTTTAAGTCGTAATAAGAACTTGAAAGTTCCGGTATCATATTTGAAGAGCATTCTAAGCAGCTTCTGGTGGAAGTTGAGCGGAAATTTTAGAAAATAAATTAAAAAATGCAGGTATTAATGTATTGATTTATCAGCATTAGTGGTAGAATTGGAGCTGTTTGAAGAATTAAACCCATTCCTTCTGCGTGAGAGCTCCAGCACGAACCGCTGCGACATCTGAGATATATTAAGTGAGCCGTTGTTCCGCCTACTGTTGGAGTTTTCAGTGCCAGCTGACTGACTTAAATACGAAACACAACACCTTGATGAATTTTAAATTGGTATTTGCCTACATGGTATTTCACCAAACTTGTGGCGCAGTGGTAAGCGTTCGTAGATCGCATGACGTATACACGGGTTCGAATCCAGCAAATTACCCTTTATTTTTTTATGTTTGGATAGAATGTTGATGCACTGCATAAAAATAAGAATTATGATTTATTCAGACCACTGATCATTTCATATTTACGTACATTCAATTTTGATACTAATAAAGATTTGTGCGGATTGCTTCATGTGGCTTGAAAGTTCTATTGGAACTTTATTTGAACTTTATGGAACTTGAAGGTTCGGTTGGAACTTTATTTGAACTTTACGGAGCTTGGAAGTGATTTTAATCGTTGAATGCGGAACTTTTGGTTACTTGGGTACTGCCTTTGCTGGAGCAGCATGACGTGGATTGCCTATTCTAGCCGGACTTGGCAAGCCGCTACTACTTAAATTCCACCAAACAGTGGTACAGCGAAAATGGTGCTTCCTAAGGAGATGGATCCGGGCAATACTCTGGAACTAAAGACTGTACTCGAAAAAATGGCAACAGACAAAAATGATCACCAAAAGTTCATTTTAGACGTAGTAGTAGACGAAATACGCGCATCTGTCAAAAGATAAGCAATTATAACGAAATTTAAATGAAATAAACCAGCAGTCTCAAAGCTCTTCATAAAGGGATTCCGTTAAGAAGTTCGACAAATTTAAAAGATTCCTTTTTTTGCTATTCACATTATCTAAGTTAGGTTTTAGTCAACAGTTATAAAAGTCATACTTGACCGCTAGGACACAAAGAGTTACACACTACAAAAAAGTCATGTATATTTCGGTTCCTTGAGACCGACACATGTAAGCGGTCCTTTTGACATAATAATCAGTTGAAAGAAATGTGAAAATCAAACGTTATCTTTGTCGACCAGCTGATGTTTCGGTTTGAGAACATTTAATTTTACATGAAATGTGTGTTTACGTTCTATGATTTACGTCCAATATGGATTACGTCTCGTGTAAAAGTAGTTATTTCTAAGTGTGCTGTTATACAGCGTTTATTCAATGTGTATGCTTAATTGTGACTTTAAATTGTTTGTTGGGTAGTTAGTTCTTTGGTTGTTAATATAAAACTTTTTTCTGTTTCTTAAGGAACGAGTGGGAGCATAAAATTATAGATTTTCTAAAATCTCTGTGGCATTCACTCTTTGTGCTACAAGCTCGTATATAAAAGCTATCATTGCAAACTGCCTTCGCTTTTCAAGTGCATCCAAATTGATCAACATATATATCGAGACTCAAAAGATGGTAAGGGCAAACTCGTCCTGCCTAACTTTCTTAGAGCAAATAATTGAAACTGTTTTTGAACTGATTCAATGCGGTTTATATGAGTATTTTGATATGGAGCCCAGACTATACTACAGTACTCCAGGAGGGGCCTAACATACACCCCAAAAAATTATGAATTTTAATGGTGATGTAAATATCGATGCATGCTAAAATTGAAGCATGCTAACTTCCTTTTCACGTAAACTACCAACTTGCAAGAAATATTGCTTACAAATATGGATGGTTGCATACAATATTTAGAATATTTCATTAAATGACTCATAAATTTACACGTTCTGTAATGTGAATTTGTATGATATGTGACATTCCATTTATGTGCATCATAGTGACAGAAATTTACACTACTTTTTCGAACTGTGAGTGTACAATGCTGAATAAAACAAGATGTTTAATTATGTACTGAAAAAAGCTCATTGAGATCGATAGATGCGCCTTTATTCTACCGTTTGCTCTGATATGATTAATTTACTTATAAAGGTTCTACAAAGGGTCAATAATTTGTTTACTTCTCCTTTTTGAAATATTCTTCGATCATCATTTTCTAAATGTATGGGTAAAATTCATTGGAAGAGCATGTCCCCACGCCAAAACTGCCCATGTTTCATAAATATCAACTGGGATGGTGAGAAAAATTTAACCATCTCTTTTCTTCCTTCATTTCAATACAACAGCAAATCCCAAGCAACAATTTTTGTTTTATTTAAGTTTGATAGCAGTTGATATAACCAAATTATAAAACCTTCACTGACGACCACATTGCTTTAACAATCTCCTGAGAACCGCAATACAGCCATGTCATGGCCAATTGGCCCAGTTTTAATGCAGTCATTAAAACTTGATATGCGAACTACTTTAGGAGCATAGGATTTATGTCAGTTTTATCACACTCTAGACGTGATTGTTAAAAATGAAAACATAAAACCTCCTCCAGGTCAGAAAGTTTTAACAGCCTTCTAATGACTACCATAAAACTATATTACAACCGCATAAATCGCTCCTGAAGAAGTTGATAAAACATGATACGCAAAACATTTTGACAACTTTGAAGGTTTTAAGTTGGGGTTTTTGGATGATAGTTAATATTGAGAAATATTTTATTGTGGTTTTATTCTTTCGATGTTTGATGTAAAATCATGATCCTTATCAGTTGGTAATAATGGCTGATATTATTATACATTGAAAATAAGACGACTTTATTATAATTTTAAACCAATCTGTATATGCTTCACAGCATGCCGTGCAATATTTATGGTGATTATTATACCAAATAGGAGCATAAATTTAGTGCGCCATATGAATACTAAAATATAGGGATATTTTTAATTTGTCTGCATTAGCACCATGCATTAAAGAGTCATTCAAAGATTATCTATTTAGTACAAAACTGTTACTACTGTTGAGCAATAACCAGTCACATATTATTTAATTATACATAGATGTATGAAAGTGTTTTATTGCCTATCAATTAAAGCGTAATTATTCATACTGTGTGAAATTTGTTCATACGGCGACATTTTTTTTCGTTATAACTTGCTACTCCTTAAAAATACCTCAACATAACGTATTCTCCTAGATTGGAATTCTATAGCATAACATGAACCTAATGGTTGTATTTTAGCATTTCGTAGTCCAAATTGAGAGCGTTAAGTTATATTTAAGCTATATAACTAGCTTGCTGGTTTTATTCGGTACAGCGAATCAAAACAAAACAAAAACCATGACCACCTGTCAAAAAGTCAACATTCCAAGCGATCCTCCTATTTTCGCTTGTAATCAAGATGTAAGAAATGCTTATTGGATCCACTAAAAGCTTTTTCAATACAAGGTTTAAAGCCGTGATGTCAATACTGGCCATCTCCAAACGGATTTAGTGAAACTGTCGGCGTTGCTTTAAGAAGGGTTCGTGGATCTTTCGGAAGTGTATCGGAAAGCCGCTTGTTCAATATTTTTAAGAGCTCCTTCACCGCACTGTGCCTTATGTAGGGATCGTATAACTGTAGTTCCTCCAGGAGTTTCATATTGTCGATCGTCTCATCTTCATCGTGTTCAGAAGCACTGAAGGGGTTTTCATTTCATATATCTGAATAGATTTGTTTTTTTATAATGACAAAAAATTTCAGAGTATTTTTTGTTGTAGCAGTATATTTCTTATCTGTGAATCTTAGGCCTCTGATAAAGATGATAGTTGTAATGAAGCTTTAATGAAGGTCTAATACTGCTTCAAGTTTTATATCGGTCATAAAAAGTGTACCATAAAACATAATTGTATGTTTTGTTTTGGTTTTATTCTTCAGTTATAAGTAGTGATGCAGAACCACCTTACAGCTACCGTTAGAACTATGAAGTCTGAGTTTTAATTTAGTAGTCATAAAACAGTTTTATAGACGACTTGACGGCCTGATTTTATGACAAGAACACAAAACCGTAATACAACCAATTCATAGATCTATAGAAAAGAATAGCATCCTTTCCATCGAAATTAGAGAGATGGAGAGGTAACGTTGGTCTTATGTTAAACAACCATGAATGGATTAATCATTCTCATTTTTTTTTCTTCTTCTTTATTAGAGAGATTTTTAGCCTAAGGCTAGTTCATCTCTTTTAATCATTCTCACATCTCCTTGAATTAGCTAGACTTACAGCTGGGAGTGCTGATAGGTTTTCAGATTCAAGCTTTTATTACTTCTTTAGTTGCCCATTTGATGTATTCTAGGATAGCTCGGATGGCAAGGCAAGCGGCTGGTGATCGGGAGGTTATGGTTCGAATCTCATCCAAACGGATATGTGTATAAATTTTCTAGGATCTATATGTGCGCGTGGTGGGTGCGTGCTACGACAGCAGTAATGACAACAACAATCAACGAGAAGAACAACCTTGCTCTGTCCCGTTCTTTCGGATTAATTATCCCGTAGTTGAATAATTGCTTAATAAATGTATAGTAGTGCCTGAATAAACATTATTTCACATGAGAATCAAGCGTCTATAATCCAGCTTTATACTATCGCTGTTTAAGGAAGTAATGATGTCTAATAAACGCTGAATAATCAAAAATTTGATCGAATAAGCTCTGTTTTACAACTCTTGAAAGTCGAATAGAAGCTTCTCGACATACCTTATTCAACACCAAATATGTCGATATTGTGGTTGAATAAATTCTCCAGATTTTTGTGAACAAAGCCTGAACAGAAGTTATTATTATAAATAGTGCAAGTATTATTAAGCATGAAGTGGAATAAAATCGCCAAGAAGTCGTTTCTTCATTAGGCAATTGCATGTTGGGTATGCCAGTAACGTGCCTTTAAATAAAATGATGTCTTGTTATAATGAATATTATGAAATAATTGATTGGGCAATGAACAAAAATGCTATTAAAAAAAATTTCTTTTCGAGGTGAGTCAGGGATTAAAAATTAAAATAGATGTTAAGTGTTTTTTGTAACTTAAACTAGTCTAAATTTGATTGACAACGAAATTTCTGTTTTGTAATCGTAAAATTGAACATATCTGTAGTTCTATGGCGAACATTTCAGCTCAATTGATCTTAAGAGAACTAAGTTACAACATGTCCAAGTTGTCAATTGTTGCGTGAAAACCGGCATGCGCTGCTATTATATCGAACAGCACTTGCAGAACCTATGCGTAAAAAATACTCAACAGCATGAGCTCTTATGCCTAACCTCCGTTATGGCTGTCGTATCCCAAGTAACAATACAAATGTTAATTGGTTTTATTCATGTTTTATGGTGGTTTTATCAAAGCATGACTGAGTCTATGTGGTTTTATCATTGCTTTTTTCAAGTAAACTTAGTCTCATATCATTGATATTTCTGAAGAGTGCTTCAAGAACACTTGTAGAAGCCTACATAAAACTCCATCTTTTGTAAGTGTGATTGATATTATGAACAGTTTTAAGAGACACTTCAACTCCCTTTCAAGCCTTCTTTTTAAGCTTTCATAAAACTTGAGAACGGTTTTGAAAAAGTTTTATGGCATTCTTCTATAAATTTAATGTGTCTTGAGAATGCTGGCTTTCTTAAAACAAAAAGGTTTTAACCGAGAGTAAAAACTCTTGAGAAAGACTTTCCTAAAATACATAAACAAACTGTCACAACTAATGGACGCCAACAGGTGGAAAAAAATGAAAAATAGTGGATCTTACAAACGTAAATTGAGTAAAAACCTATCCAATATATTAACATGCCTTCATCTCAGCAAGCATCGACTTCAAAACAAGACGAACAGGTACGAATACGTATACAAAGACACAAGGAAACAAAGCCGGAGAACATTCCTTCCGATGCTCAAATGACAAACTCGATGACGAGCTTTTTTCTAGTCTACTGCGATTTACGTACCAAAAGGTTCTAAGCGGTATAAGAAATATTCCAAATTAAATTATTCATTGCAAATCACTTTGCTTCTCAATACTTACTTTTAATTACACCGCGATGTTTTCATTGTACAGTTCTACTAAGTTGTGTTGTTTAGAATAATTAATAGAATCAAGATAGAATTGGAATTAGCAACAACAATTGATTATAAGATCTTTTCATTTGAACGTTAACATTTGCAATGTTTGTGATAGAAGCACTGAACTTATGGCGATCTTACATAAAACTTATCTGTCTTGAATATCAATCACTAATTTTATTCAAGCTCAACTGATCTTTTTCATGAAAACAACAAGGTTAATTGAACTTATCACGCTCCTCCATAGTTCTGTGCAAGAACGATTAGTCTTAACAGAATCTTGTCAGGGGTTTATTTCAAACCATTGAAAATAATGGCGATTGCTTTTGACATTCTCGGAATGTAGCCATTAACACATAAATGACAATAATAATCATTCGATTTCAGCTATCCCAACTGATTAGTACCGTTCCTAATAAGGTTCTGGATTTGACAAAGGAATCTGTAAAATCCCTTTCAAAATCATAAAAAATCTGCCTGTTTCAAATTTACCACTTTGCCAATAAGATTTTTTTTTAAATAAATCAGTATTTAAGCAATATAGTCGAGGCGCGTTAGGTTTTTTCGAACTTTTGTATTGCTTAACGACGGCAAAATAAATATAGCATGGAAAATCGCTGAACTACAAGCTCGAAAATGATCGTCTTTGTTAATATGTCCATGACCAATTTTTATTCACATCGTTATAGGTCATAATCGAAAAATTTATAACTCGAACAGATTTTCCATCTAGAAACAAGCTGCCTATCTAGCAAAAACTGGAACCTGTGAAACAAACTTATCACGTAATGGAAGCACTCTTGAAGAGAAAAAACATAACACAGTGGCAACTTGTCGTAGTTTTATCAGAGGTTTAAAGAGATCTTGAATGCCATTATAAGCATGTATCGATAGGAATATCAAGTTTCAAGCGAACCTTAAAAACTAGTCTTGAGAACCTTCTTTAGTATGGGCCTCCTTCGTCTTATGAAGGTTTTATGGCTGTTTTAGAGTAGCTTTGTAGAATAATTAGTTTTATGTTCAGTTTTATAGAACTTGTCTTGAAAACTTCTTCAAGTGTACCATAAAATTCATTTTGTTAATATTAAGCCTAACGTCAATTATACCTTATGTATTGTCCATTGTGCCTGACGTATTAATTCCAAATTCCTAACCACCTTGTACCAGTTGGTGATTATGAAGTATTATGAACTGTTAAGCTATGACAATCATTATACTGTTGGTAATGGTAAAATGTTCGAAATTAAAAGAATCTTGATGCTACGATTTTAATCTCGTATCCACCATTTTGAGCTTGTATATGTGGCGCCAAATGAAATAAAATGCAACTACTTAACTCAAATCTTACGACAGCACTGGTTAAAAACAAGTTAAAATCTGGAACATATTGTGTATCTGGCAAGATGGTTTAATAATATCTGGAAAATCCAGCTAAATCTGGTATACTGTCAATGTTTCCGACAACAGCAAAGTGAAGAATTGCGACGCAAAGGATAGCACGATTACCGCAGTACTCGGCCAATGAGTTCAACCCAAAGTTGAGTTCAGTTTACTCATAATCGCAAACATCGCTGATCGGTGTCAAAAAGCATTTACGTTGTTAGTTGGTTCCACTAGTTAATGCCAACTGTTTAGAGCAAGTGGCCGTTTGTGTTTCGTTGCCAATGCAGTCGGTCTACATATGTTGCGTCAACTTAAGGCCTAACTCGGACTGCGCCATGTACTCCAATCATGCATCTTGTGTTCAAGAATTGTGTGAGCTTGCTGAAACTACCGATACAGTCAGACTATCATGGCAATTTGATGCCGACATGAATTCTTACATCCCGACCAACGCTTCATCTGAACAAGAAATTGCTCTAACCCAGTCGATCCTTGCATGTGGATTACAGCAGGTTCAGGATGTACGTAACGTAAACGAGAGATTACTTGACTTGGCTTTCGTTAGTGATACTGACAGAATCGAACTTTTCGAATCGCCCTGTGGATTTTTAAAACTCGACGCTCATCACAAATCTTTTATCATCAAATTTGACTACCTTCGTAATACTGACGACGTTGGGCTGGACCGCTGATATTACGATTTCAACTTCTACAATGAACCCCTTATCAACGCCCGGATAGGCTCGGTAGACTGGACGACGCTTTTGACTGATTGTGACGTTGACGATGCTGTTTTCCGGTTTTATATTCACTACAATCAACCATGGTGGACCACGGAACTTAGGAACCTCCGAAACAGGTTACGGATAGCAAGGAAACGTCTTTTCAAACAACGGGCTGAGGAAAACAGGCGATATGTATTGCGCATTGAGTCGGAGGCAAAGCGGGATCCATCGACTTTTTGGACCTACGTGAAGAAACTTAGGCGGAATGGCGGTATACCACTCGATGTGTCCTATAAAGAAGCTTCTGATCTCTTCGCAAAATTCTTCAAGGATGTTTTTCGACTACCCCTCCCGCTCATTCTCCGGATGATCGTCGTGACTGGATGAGCAGCATAGCTCATTACAACTTGCATTTGCCGCAGTTGGATGTATCTGTTGAAGAGGTGATGAAAGTTCTTTCATCTGTAGATCCTTCTAAAGGCCCTGGTCCAGACTGTTTGCCGCCATCGTTCATTAAGAAATTTTCTGCATCTCTCGCTTCACCTGTGTCGATTATCTTCAATCGTTCGCTAGTTAGTGGTGTTTTCCCCACAATGTGGAAGGTTGCGTCCATCACACCTATTCACAAAGCTGGAAACATCCACAATGTTGAAAATTATCGCGGAATTTCGATTCTAAGCTGCCTCCCAAAAGCTCTGGAGAAGATCGTATATGAGGTCGTATATCAAGCGGTTAGGCCAATAATTACCGAACATCAGCACGGCTTCGCGAGGAAACGCTCTACAACAACCAACTTAATGGTGTTTGTCAACTCGCTGATCAACTCCCTTGAAAAACGACGACAAGTTGATGCGATCTACATGGACTTCAGTAAGGCGTTCGATAGGGTTCCACATGTGCTTGCAGTGGACAAAATGGGGGGTATGGGATTACCTAATTGGGCCACGAAGTGGCTACAGTCTTACATAACTGGCCGCTCAGCCTATGTGAGCATTAACGGTGTTAATTCGCCTAGTTTCGAGATACCCTCTGGTGTTCCCCAAGGTAGCCATTTGGGGCCTTTAATTTTCATCCTGTTCGTGAACGATCTGTGTAGTCGACTGTGTTCTTCGAAACTTATGTTCGCCGATGACTTAAAGATCTTTCGTACAATTAAGTCAAGACTTGACTGTTGCACACTCCAGAAGGATATTGATTCCCTTTTGCGCTGGTGTACATTGAACGGTATGCAGCTTAATGTCACAAAATGCTGCGCAATATCTTTTAGCCGTTCACGCGAGCCCTTACGACATGACTATAGGATAGGACTCAGTAGTTTGCTCTTCGTTTCTTCAGTTAAGGATTTGGGTGTTATCATCGACTCTAAAGTCAGATTCAATGAGCACATCTCCATGATAACTGCTAAAGCATTCGCCACATTAGGTTTCTTGAAACGAAACACAAACGCATTCCAGAACATCTACGCGCTGAAATCACTATACTGTGCTCTCTTCCGCAGTCTTCTAGAGTATGGTGTTGTTGTGTGGGCACCCTTTCACGCTATTCAAGCTAACAGAATCGAAGCCATTCAGCGAAACTTCGTAAGATACGCTTTACGTGTTCTGCCCTGGAACGATTCGGTAAATTTGCCGCCTTACGAAGAACGGTGCAGGCTGATTGACCTGGACAAGTTGGCAGAGAGGAGGAAACTACTTCAGCGACTCTTCGTGTTTGGATTGCTTAACGGTGACGTGGATTGCAACTCTCTTGTGAGCCAAATCTACACCAATGCTCCTCAAAGAGTTTTTTTTATATAATGCGTTTATTTTTCCAGGCTCATTTTCTATAGCTTTGCGGGGCCAATATTCATTGATTAGATTACAAATAAACTTAAAGAGTTCTACGTAGTTACACGCTTCTGTGGCAACCTACCCATCGGACCAACTATGGATTCAACGAACCGTGGACTTTGTGCTGTCGTGTGTTTAATGAAACGTTTGATGTATATGATTTTAACATTAGTAAGTCTACTTACAGACATAGAATTCGACACCTAGGCTAGAAAATATCTGTACAACATTATGTTGAAGATTTAATTAAATAAATAAATAAATAAATAAATAAACATTGCAGGAACTCAGCGATAAGTAAATTTGCTTCATGTTTTCTTGTGGAAAACCTAAAAAATCTGCTGGAAAATGATAAAAATTGACAAAAGGAGTAGAAAATAGATAATCCAATCTCTAATTTTCTCATATTCGAGATTTTTTCCTGGAAAATAAAACTGGGAAACCTGGAAAACATGAGGTAAATTTACTCATCGCTGTGACCCTGTAATTTTTGCGATTTATTAGTAAACTAAACTAAAATTTGGGTTGATCTCATTGGCCGTGTACGATGATAGAGGAAATGCTTCTTCTGACCAAGTTGTCTGAATTTCCACGCCTCACCTATGAGCAGATCATAGACTGAGAAACGCTTATGTACCTAGAGTGTTCCTCGACGTCTGCGTTAGTTAAAAAACGTCCAAGTACCTTAAGTACACTTCTGTTTATAGTTGTTATTGAAACTGAGGGAAACGTTATTTTCCGAACCTTTTGATTATGAAAGGATTTTTTTAATCTCATTCATCGATCAAAATTTATTTAGCACATACATAATATATTCGTAAATTCAATGGCTGGCAAGCGAGACAAAATCGGTAGCCATTCAACCACATTTATGGTTCCCATAACATCCAGCAACGTACAGACAAGCGTCAGAAAAGCGGTAAGTTTTCCACCCACCCTTGAACTGATAACAGAATTGCGAATAAAAAAAAAATCTAATAAAATTCATTTCCATTCGCTTTCACACCACTCTACGCAAAATAGTTCTTCGCTACCGATAAATAACAACTCACCGTTCAAAAAGTTCCATTCCAGTCGGGCTCGGCGTTCCTTGGAGCAGCTGAAAAACCCGGCCTGCCGTATCGTTGATCCGACAGCCGTCCTGGAATCCGCCGCCACCGCCACAGCCACCGCCAAAGTTTGCCGTCAAGCAACCTTTTAGCTCTTCTATGTATATTTTGACTTGGACGAACATGCTCCATCCATGCGCCTTTCGTGACCGTGGATCCGTTCAACAGGAAAACACCTCTACCATCATCACCTGCTCCATCGATTTCCCCGGCCCACACCAGGACCATACTCACCGCAAAGTGGAGCACCTACTACATAAAGAAGGCATCGATGGCCGGTCGGTACACCAAAAACAGGAAACTTTAAAGCCAGAGCGCATCGAAACGGAGGCACACTTTTCCGCTGAACCAGCGGAGCTTCTAAACCGACCAAACAAGGCGGACGAACGGGCAGACTTTTTTTTTCTTTGACGCAGGTAGGATGCAGTTGGAAATGAACAAACGTAAATAAAACAAAACGAAAGGATATTATTCTCGATTTCATTTACTTTAGTTTTTTTTTTCTTTTCTTTATTTCTCATTCCTTCCTAAAAGATCGTTTACTAAGGTATGTAGGTTTTTCGCTCTGTACTAGCACTGTTTTTTTCTCTTTCTCTCTTTCTCTCGTTTGCACAGAACTTGTATTACAACTCTCGCATCTCTCATTGCTTCGTCCTTCTTCGAGCGACATGCAGATCCGGAAGAAAATTCTTCGTTTAGTTTCAAAGTCTTTGGTTTTTTTCATTTTCTCCAGCTTTTTACCGCTTTTGCATTTATTTTAAATTAACTTTTTACAAGTTTTCCATTTTCTGCTTTTTCATATATAAAACTAGCCTAGCTTTTTTTTCCTTAATTTTTCGATTTTTTCAATTTAACCATTTATATACTTTTCTGTTTTTCTTCTTGTTTTTGTTTTTTTTTTTAATGTGTATATATAATTTATTCCTTCGCTATAATTATATAAACTAGTTTTCTGTTCTGTACACCTAATTAATTACCATTTTCATTAATAATTAAATTACAAGTCTTTTTTCATTCCGAACAGGATTACCTTTTCCGAAGGTGTCCTCTCGTGCGCCCATTCGCTTCCGCTTCCTGCATTTCACTCGTACCTACACAGCGCTGTCTTCATTATCATTTGTGTTTACAACATTTACTAGTTATACTCAGTCGACAACCCCGATAAGGAAAACTTGGTGAAAACCCTCTCTCTTGCTTTCGTTCGACCTTCCAGGAGAATTGTAATCAAACAACCGCAGGCGTGTACCTCTGTGTGTGGGTATGTATGTGTGTGTGTGTGATAAATGTGTATACAAAATAAATGTAACAATCGTTCGTTCGTTCTGCACCTTCGCGCTTAAAACTGCACATTCGAAAACAAAAACTTTAAAAAATTGACTACACATCAGTACCGCATCCTTCCTGGTAGCCCTCGTCTGGGGAGTTCCGACTGTTGGATAATGCACGTTTCAAGGCCGTCACTGGGGGCAGCACCGGTACGCCACCTTTCTGCCACACACGCAGGGTTTTTGCATTCATCGGCATGCTTCCGGTGCTGCCGTGGTGTGCCGGCTGTATACTGCTGAGTTTGTTGTGCAACTGCTCCGCTCCGGGCACAATGGGCAGCCCATAGTCGGAGGGATAGCCACCGCCGCTGGTTGCGTTGGTACTGCCGATATTGACGGCAGTGGTGGTTCCCCCTACGGCACCTGTCACGTTGGAACCACTGCTGCTTCCTCCGCCAGCAACACCGATCGTACCGCTGCCACCGAAGTGAGTCCGCGGAAACGTCCGACTCAGATAGTCCACCGAAGAGGTTTCGTCGTCCAAGTTCATCATATTGTTGTTAGCACCGATGATGGGGATCTTGTCCGAATATGCCGTGTAGCCTCCGCTAGCGATCGTGGGACCGGGAGCTCGCGCCAGCAGCATATCACTCGTCTGCTCCAACGCCGACGTTAGATTGGAGCTGTGCGTTTCCCACAGACCGGAAGGATACAGCGAATCACAGCCAGCCCGACTGTACTCGCCACTGCCCGGTCGCTCGATGGGATCCATCAGCGAGAGAGTATTGAGCGCATTGGCCACATTGGCCGACAGCGATCCACTTGCAGCGCTGTTGATGATATTGTTATCGAGTAGCCCACCGGTACCGGCCAGATCACCAATACTTCCGAGCCGTTTCGTGTCGTTGATCAAATCTGGGTTGTTCCCAGCGGACGAATGCGTTGGCGACACGAAACAGTTTCCGGATGCGATCAAACTGCCACCGGCGTCGTAATGGGACGTCGAGTAGGGCAGATCAGTCAGTCGGGGCGGTTTCTGCACCGGATTGGCGCACTTTAGATCGGCGGAGTTTTTTCGATCTGGAGAATGGACATCATTAATAGGTGTGTTCACCTTGCCATTTACATTACTAGAGGGACTTACAGAAGTGATCACCTCGACCTGGTTCGGCGTTTTCGTGTCCGGCATCGGTATCCGCCGCAGTCGGACCAACAGGAAGAGTATGATCAGCAATATAAATAGGATCAATATCACCAGGGCCGCACTCAGGCCGATGATTTGTTTGTTTTCGATGGCGAATCCGATATCGCGCATCACCACATGCAGGGTAAAATTGGCCTCGGCCGTGCCTGCCCGGTTCTCTACTACGCAGTAGAATTCGTTTGAGTCCGTATCCAGGGCATTGGTCAGCACCAGCCGGCTGCGCTTCTCAAAGTTACCCTGCTCGTATACGTACACTCGCTGATAGGAACTAAACTGGGAATTGTTGAGCAGTAGCTTTCCGTTCCAGTACCAATTGACGTTGGCCGAAGGAACGGCACTGGTTCTACACTCAATGCTTGCATTCTCTCCGGTGTATGCCTGGATGTATCTCCGCACCGGGAGCATCTCCGGTTTGCAGGCGAAATCATCCACCTGTAGTTCGTAGAATGATTTACCTATGATTCGCTCCGGGCCCCCAGCACAGACGGGAGGAATCGTGTAGGAAATTTTGTTATCCATTAGCCAAACCTTGGCGGCCCGCAGCCGGCAGTCACAGACCCAAGGGTTCTCATGCAGTTCGACCCCGTGCAGTTTATTTAGTGTTTCGATCGTTTTAGGCCGTAGTTCGGACAGCTGATTGCCATTCAGTTTGAGCGAGTGCAACGAGCTGAGACCCTCGAATGCCTGCGGTGCGATGGTTTGGATCTCGCAATAGGCAAGGTCCAGCTTGGTGAGGCTGGTTACGTTCCGAAAAGCGTGCGATTCGATCTTCTGTATGTGATTTCGAGCTAGCGTGAGATCTCTAAGCGACGGTATGTACTGAAACGCTGCCGATGGAACTGCCGTGAGCAAATTCAGCGACAGATCCACTTCGACGAGATTGGTCAACCCGGCGAAGGCCCCGTCGTCGATCTGCCCTATGCGACAGTTGCGCAGGAAAAGCTTCTGCAGATTGAGGAGATTCGCCTTGGTGAAGGTGTCCTTCGCCAGTATCTGGAGATTGTTACCGGACATATCGAGCACCTGGGTGGAATGGTCAATGTTATCCGGTATGAGCATCATCTGCTTATCGATGCACTCGACCGCTTGTTTGCCGCCTTTCCACTTGCATTGGCACATCGTTGGACAGCTGCGTTCGGCACCCGTTCGGACAATGCAGGCGGTTATCAGAATCAGCACCACCGCCAGAGCACCGTTCGAGATGATGGACGAGATTGAGGATGTTGATGTTTTCGTTCGATGAGAGCGTGATTTCGTCCGGCCTATACTAATGATGCCCGCCAATGGCATCGTAGTCGGTGCCGTTCTACTACTGCTGCTACTGTGCCACCGTCGCTTTTGTTCTTGTTGTTGTTGGGGTTGTTGTTGTTGTTGCTGTTCGGTCATGATGTGAGCCTGAGATTGAGCTCTTCCGTTTTCGTAGAATGAAGAGATCACTGGGATATGCTTCTTCAATGTCACTGATGGGTGCATGCGAGGTTGTTTGTGTGTGTTAACGCGGGCACGGTCAGCGGGGATGGATGTGCTGATGAGTCGGTATTCACACCCGACAGGATGGACCAAATGCTAGTAGCACGCGATTCGCTGCTGCTGCTGCTGTGGGCTCGCGTGGTAGCAGAGGAGACACTACCATATCAGGCTCTGGGTTGTCTGTTCCCCGCACAAACAGCAGTGGCCTAACGATGACGTTGCTGTTGACGATGATGCTGCTGATGATGATGGCGATGATGCTGCAGAGCAAAGGCTTTCATCTGTGTTTGCTTTACGCGCTGATGGTCTCCGGCCTTCGTTATCGCAGTTATCCAAAGGAATTAGGCGAGTTTCCTTTCTTCTCTAGGCTCCGGCGTTGAGCGTATAAAAGGGATTTTTGGATTTATTCGGCCTACAGCTTGTTTTCGTTTCGCATTTTTTCGCCTCCAGATTGAGGGGAGGGGCACGCGATCTAGATTATCAGATCCGAAGCAGGATAATTGCGCACAATGCCGTTGGTCTTTTTCGTCCTTTTAACGCGTCGAGGATTACAAATTATTAAGCTTATTACCGAGGGGATTATGTAATTTTCGCCTTTGATCGTTCGGTCCGTTCAGTGGGGCACATCGGCACGCACAACAACATGAGCACACGCGTGTCCGTCTTGTAGGGGCAGATTCTTCTTCTCTTCGGTGACTGCTCTTCGACGGGGTTTATGATCCAGTTTATCGAAGCAACCTTCTTAATCACACTTAATCCGAGGGGTGTTTTTCTTCGTCGCAACTAATTCACCATTTTAGACTTCTTGCTTCGTGTTCGTCTACTGGAAAGTCTTGTGCCTTGGGTCGTGCTTTGCTATGTTCACTATTCACTGTTACAGTTGGGTGCGCACATTCACTTCAACAGTGGCTGGTTCTTTCCTTTTAATGAACACTGAAGTGATTTTCGCTTTTCCACCTCATTTGCTTAGTCGTTTTGATCTTCTTTCACTCACTCACTGACTGGCTGACGGTCTGCCACCTACTTCACCGTCAATTGATTTTTCACGGAACAATTTTTCTTCGGTCTTTTCCTTCCACAATCGGCTGAATGCAATTATGATTATCACATTACTATTTATAATGCCTCGATGAAACGATAACCCACCCCAGCGAAGGCCTTTATTTTGATCCGTTTTCCCTCGTTACTTCACCTGGTCTGGAGCTCACGTGCATCCAGACCTCCCGCACCAGTGCACAAACCGTGGCAGAGAAAATTCATAAAAAATCAATTTTGTACATAAATCTATCTTTTTTATTCACTGGTAATAAATCCAATTTAATCCTTGTTATGTGTGAGCTTTATACGAAAATTTATTACGTAATACGTTCGGGAAGCGGCTCGGGTGCGAGATCCTGACGCACACGGTTTAATAGCCGGTCGGTCCACCACTCCGTGGACACATACACCCAAACACACACGGCTATGTTTTTATGCGTGAGAACTTGCGACCAGAACAATTGGCCGACCACAGAAGCACCGGGAAAAACTACTCGGAAATTGAATATTTCATAATCCTTTTTTGCGGTTCGTTACGGTTCTCGATTCTCGGCTTCCTTTCCAGTCTTTTACTGCCCAAAAACGGCCAACACGAACAGCACTCTATTCACCAATTTGTTTTTACGAGATATTCTCACGGCTCAATGTTTACATGAGTCCGTTCGTAAATCCTTGCGGTCATCCCCGTAACTCATTCACGTCAGTAGGGGCGCATCTTCTACAGTTAACTTCCTTTCCCTCACACGGTGTCTTTCGAGCAACAGCAGCAGCAAGGGGAAAGCACTTAATCTCGGGCGGTTTGCTTTCTTCCAGCTTCCGTTCCGAAATTGGCTTTCGAAATCTTAATTCACCACCACTCGCTCTCACTGGAAAACGATAATTACGAACTTCCGCCCATCAGCACTCGAGACCTGCCAAAATTTGAGGGCATTCCCACTTTTTTCTCGTATCTTCCCAGTGCCAGCATTTCTTCAGCGGCTTCTACGTGTGCATTAACGCGTTCCTACAACTGCGATTGATTTTTCTTCTCTTCACTTCTCATGATTGCTGCTTCCCCTCTTCTTCTTCCGCAGCTGCTTCTGCAGCCCACTTGCGTGTCGATATTAATGTTCGCCTTGCTCCGTGTTCTACCGCAGCGAGTTCAACACTCCACACAGGCCAATTTACTTCCTCCCCTTGGGCAAGAAATGGAAATTTTGGATGGGTCAAAATTGCTTCCTTCTCTTATTTGGGCTTCAGCTTTTCACTCTTTTCATTTGATGCCTTCCAGACTTCTGACAGTCACTCACTACACCGAGAGATAAAAACACCACGCACAGAATGACAAGCACGTCCGAAGCGCACGGTAAACAAGCATTGACTGAATCTTCCCAAGCACGCAAAACACACGAGCCTTGCGTACTAGAGCCCACCACGAAGCAGCAAATCAATGAACAGTCGGAGAGCTTCTTCCCACCGAGAGAGCCTTCTCGCAGTAAGAGCCCTCACACGGCCTTAATTATTGATTTGCTGCTTATCCGGCTGCCCTGAAAAGCGTAGATCCTCAATTATCTCCGCATGCCGTCTCTCATATAACCCAAAAGGTCTCTCCCGCTCTTCTCTCCCGTAAGTACAGGGTGCCACGGAGTTGTCGGACTTGGCCCGAACCCAACACAAACACAACCACTTCGGATCGCTCATGCGCGCTTCTTCCCATGGCCGTTCTCCCGTGTTCTGATTTCTCCGGAAAACTGCAACTAGAATCATCCTCATTCAATTAGCTCACGCTCTCATCCGAAAAGAAAAAAAAACAACATATCAAACCGTCGGAGTTTTGTCGGACTGGAGCGAGAATAAAAAAAAAAATCCTTATTCCCACTCATCCGTATTTACCATCATTACAACACATTTCCGATTTTTTGCTGACACCGACAGCAGCAGCACCGTACCGATTTGTGCTGATTCAACATGCGAAACAGCAAAACAAAACTCAACACACGAACGATATGGCTGGTTGGCGTGAGGAACCAGCGAACCTGAAAGCCACAACAACAACAACAACAACAACGATGGCGGAGCGACACATCTGTCTCGATTTCTTCAGGCTGGATGACAGGCGGAAGACTTAGGTAAGCAGGCCATGCAGTTTTAAGGAACTGTGATGAGGCGAAAAGGAGGAAGCCCTTGAAGGTATTTTGGTGAGGGGAATGAAGGATCAGCAGAGAGGAAAACAAAAATGAAGGGTGATCTTCGATTACAAGTTTAGGGAGAGACAATTGGGGTATAGATTTGGATCCAAGATTTGAGCCAGTCGCTAATTGGGTTTTTTTTTAGTTTAAAAAAATATGTGGGTCATCTGCAAAAGCGTCGTTTTCTGAGCGCAACAATATTTTTCTCGATTCCATAGAGTTTCATCTCGAATTTCTAATCAAGATTTAAAGCAAAATAATAAATATACTTGTTGACACTCAACTAGCAAATTGACAACTCGCTGCCATACACTGAACCAATATGACATATTCCTGTTATGTCGGAGGTCTAATAGATGTAGGCCATACGAAAATGTTTTTTTTTTTTCCTCTGGTTTGTTTTTTCCGTCGATCTTGTTTTCCGTGCAGAGCACCAATGCCGACGTGCCAGGAAGGCAGCTCCCACACCTGGACCCTACCTATCGACCCATCAACTCATGAACCGGGGACCAACGGCTTTACTTCCCATCCGAAGGAAGGCGTGTTCACAGATGTTATGGCTCAGAACATCCCGGCGGCGCCGACTGGGATTGAACCCAGGCCTGCTGGGGTGAGAGGTAATCATGCTTACCACTACACCAGGCCTGCTGGGGTGAGAGGTAATCATGCTTACCACTACACCACCGGCGCCATTTATTGAAAATGTAATTGCTATGATTGAAAATGTTTCAGGTAAATGTTCATTTGATACATTTTCAATGCTGATAAGTTAATAATTTTTGAGCAAAAGTTTGTTTCTTTGAAGAACTCGAACAGCTAGTACAATTTGGATATTTTGCGTCCTAAACGGAAAAGGGACAAATGGTACAAAAAGTTTTGTAGATCAAATAATGACAATCATTGGAATAGGTACACAATCGCGCGTAATAAGTATTCACAATCGATAAAGAAAACTCGTTGTGAATATGTTCAAAGGAAGATTGATCAGCATCAAAACAACAGCAAAGAAATATGGAAAATATTGAAATCTTTATTAAAACCTAGTTATTGCAAACCACGGTCCATAACTTTTAATGGCACATTAGAACAGTCAGAACAAATAATTGCAGCTAAGTTTAATTATTATTTTGTAGACAATGTTTCATTGATTAATCAATCCATTGAATTGGTCGATGAACCTGACGAAATAAAACAGCCAGTTAAAAGTAGTTGAAGATTTGAAGTTTTTCACCCAATTATATTAGATGAACTTAGAGTTATTTGTTTTTCATTAGGAAAATCGGCTGGAGTTGACAATGTTAATGCTAGAGTTATTCAAGATTGCTTTCATGTCATTGGTAACATCTTGCTGGACCTTTTTAATGAATCATTGCAAACTGGACATGTGCCACAAATTTGGAAGGAATCCTTAGTGGTTCCTATTCAAAAAGTTGCTGGAACGATTAAAGCCGAAGTGTTTCGTCCGATCAACATGTTGCACAAATTAGAGAAAATTTTAGAACTTGTTGTTGAAGGCCAGCTGTTGGAGTATTTAAATAGCAATAGTTTGACCTTCCCGATATCCCGATTGTTCTGGTATCAAATCGGGATATCGGGAAGGTCATTCTTGTGAAACCGCGTTGAATTTGGTATTAGCGAAGTGGAAAAATAACTTGGAGTTTAAAGATTTGATCTTAAACGCGCTTTTGAAACAATTTCTAGGTCCTTATAACCTTACCATTTTCAAAAAGCTGTAAAATTTTGCCCTTTGGGTTAATTTTAATGAAATTTTGGGTGAGATGATCTCAGCTTGTATTGTTTGCAGTGCGTGAGTTTCATTGTGAAATGTCTAGTAGTTTTGAAAATGGAGCCGAAGGAGCAGCGCGTGCGCGACAAATTTTGCACACTCACCTCAACTACTCTCATTCTTCGCACCGAACCATCGAAAAGATGTTGAGAATCCAACAATCTACTGTTTTTCGTGTCATAACACGTTTCGAAGAACGTTCAACTGTCGATCGGAAGCAAGAAGTGCAAGGAAAAGTGTTCCGTACTGCGTTGAAAATCACAAGCGAGTGGTTGCTGCCTTCAAATGCAAACCCAACTATTCCGTTCGGGATGTCGCAAAAAACCAATACATATTCAGTCGACATAGTTCATTTTAGTAAACATACTAACACTTCTTCCTTGTGTTGTATGCAGCTTCCCAAAATGCTACAAAATTTCCAAAACATATCACTGCTGCACTTCTACGTTTCTCGTTGATTTTTCGCGAAGTTCCTCGTGTGGAATTTCTTGAACTTGTACGTAATTCCCTTAACTATTCCAAACTTATTGTCGAGACCTGGTCGAGGTATCTAGCCTCGCTCATTCGTCTTAAAAATGCCGCTCGCGCCAGCACAACCGTGCTCTACAAGATTGGTCAAATAACTGATTATATAACACATACTCACAGACATACAAACCACGGTCCGTACACGGTCCAATTGAAGAATCAAAGTGACGATTGACTCGCAGATGGCGAGTGGGTGAAAATGGTAATGACGTTTTGATATCTGTCAAATTGCATGACGTTTTTTTAGTACATCATCATTTTTGTAATTGTGGATCTGAAAATTAGGTGTCGCATGGCCAGTTTTGGCTTTACTTTGATTTGCCAATGGGTGTACTCTAGACCTGTTCATTTTAACAGAAATATTCTGAATGCACCGGGTCAACCGTGATTACTGTTCGTCAAGTTAATTTGAACTTCTGTGCAAATTTTCAGCAAAATCGATGATGATTTAGAGGTGCGTCAAATCAATTTTATGTTTTAAGGCAATTTACGGCTTATAATATTTGTATCTCGAGACTGAAACAACGAAAACTGCTATAACAACTTTCATAGCAAAGCTTAATGTGTTATCTACCAACTTTGTAACGAAAAGCTGACTATTCAAAGTGATTTTATTGAAGTTTGACTTAGTTTCATGCTTGAAGATATCTTAAAAAGTGAAGAATTTTAAAGTATTTGTTCTACGATTTTTCCACCCATCCAATATAAAAATGTGTAGTCTATGGCATAATGTTCCTCATACTGTTCTAGAAATTTAATTCCAACATAGTTTTCATGTAGATTCCATAGATTGAGAGATAAAAATCAGAAAAGAGGCCATTATAGCTAAAATTCACAAGACAACAGAGCCAATAAAAGTTTCAATTTGATTGACAAAACATAGTTGCAATACTTTTCAATGACCACCGATGACTGTTTCATTGATAGATGATTTTTTTAGAAATATGAATCCTCAGTAGACGTGTTTTTTTTTTATACTGTACCCTACTTTAGTGAAATTAACAAACTCAACACGGTAGCCATCATTCATTTTAAATTAAATTAAACTTTACTCCTTGGCAAATTGTACATTGTACATTTAATACTAAATCAATATAAAATACTATTTATTGAGGGGGTAGTACACTTTGAACGTCCAAAAAGTAAGGCATTTTCGTTATTTTTTTGAAGCAATAAAACACTCAGGGAGGGAAATGTGGTATAACCCATTTATTAGTCATCCTTCGAACTACAATTAGTATTTTTTTTGAACTCGATTGGCGTCTCCCCGTGGCCGGTGCACCAGGTCGCGTGGGCGTCCTCGCGCGGAAGTCGGAAAACGGCGTGGGAAAATACTCCTTTCCATGTGATCCTGGAACATAAATCGAACAAGAATCCTGATTAGTAATGAAATTTGGGTTAGAAATACGTATTCCAATTTTTTTTTAAATTAATTTTTTCAAAAGTTGTGGCCTTAGGACAAAAAAGTCTCTTTTTTCACCCTAAAAATGCTTACAAAATCGTGGATTAAAAATCCATTTTTGACAAAATCGAAAATGTGGATACGTATTTCTAAGAGGAATTTAATTCTGAACAAGAAAACCTAGGCGATATCCAAATTTGATGATAACTGTTTAGAGTTATTTCCCACGCCAGTTTGAAAAACCCCGTTTCGAGATAAACGCGTTTAAAGATAAAAATGCTCTCTCAGCGCGCCGGTACATGTTTTAGGAAATCGCTTCGTAAAGCGGTAAGGAATATTCTGGCGGACTTGGAGTCTTTTCTAAATTAAAGTATACATCCCAAGAAACATTTTAGGCCAAAAAAAATACATTTTTTGAAAAATCAAAGTGTACTCCCCCCTTAAAGTATCCTGAAATTATATGAAGATCCCCGAACAATAATAAGGTTCCCTAGAATAAAATAATGTTTAACATCTACGAAAATTCCAAATCATAAATAGAATTGCCACTTCTACGCAGCTTTCTGAACTCTTCCAAAACTCCCTAAATTTTTATGAATTTTTCTGAAGCTCTAGGAAGTCTCAAAAATGTATACAAGCTTTCGTTAATTTCAACGATGTTCCATGAACTTCTTAGAAGATCTTAAAGTTTTACGAAGTTCCCTGAGGTTCCCTGAGAAAAGTTCAAGAGTTGCCAATTTGTAGAGCCTGAAAACGTCTTATTATGATGTTGAATAAATGCTAATGTAAAATAAATTCTCGAGATTGTTTCTAGTCTAGTCTAGAACATTAAGAAAAGAAGGCATTCATAAAATTCAAACAAATTAAAAAGTAAGCTTGACACAATACCAGTTTAAAGCATGAGCATAACCATGATTGACCGCCCACGGTTGCTGATCTGTTTTTGCCAGACCAGCTGTAATTACACAGATAACCAATAGACGATTCTTGGGACTAGCAATTATCTTCAATGTGTAAAAACTGGTGATCTCAAACTAGGCAATACCAGCGCCGGCCGCGCCCGAACACAGGTCAAAAAAGGAAAGGGTAGGAATGTGTTGACGTGACACTCGCTTTGATGGAAGCCGAGAACACCTCTGCACTTTCACGAGGAATCACTGCACACTTAGAAGCAGAGCAGTTCGTTTTGGTAAACGATAAGCTGAATTGATTGATTGAATTGAAATACTATGAAATACCCCACACTATGGGTATTTTTACAATCAGAGTGACGTGTAGGAACTGGAAATCTATGTATGACACCATTTTGAAATCCAAGATGTCGGCATCTGGTTACAGAAAACCTGGAAAATAATGTCAAATACACCACAATATGGGTATTAGACTGATGCAAAATTTGAAATTTTCGCTCCACAGTGCTCAAACGGTTCCAAATTGGGTCCTGATTTGCCTCCCAAAATTTGAACTACTTTTGTAAGAAACTGATTTGGCACAAACAATTTCAAGTTTATATGGGAATTACTATGGGAAAACTTATGTTTTTGTTGATATCTATCTAAAAATTCACCACATCATTATGCTTTTAAAAATGATAGCAGTGATTGTAGCAAATTTTTTCAGCTACATCTTTGTTGAAATTTACTTTTTAATCAAATATAAGGATCAAAAGTTATTAATGATTCAAGTCACTGGTGTCTTATGATTATGCTCATTCAAATGTTCAGCAGGCAACATTGGTGTTTCTGGTGCGAAGAATAGAACACAAATATCATGGCTACTATGTCACACTGCAGAATACAGTGTTGCCCACAGAACAGCTGCTTGATCATGCCATAAGATTATCAATCTCTTAAACAATTAATAACTATTTAATTTGACATTTGACTGAAACACGATTTTTCGCAAAGTTGTAGCTTAGAAAATTTTCCGTAAGAATAATTATAGAACTTTTCAAAAAAGCAATATGGAAAATGGGTAGAAGACAATGAACAAAAAGTTTAGTTTTCTCATAGTAATTTCGATATAAACTTCGATTGGTTTGTACCAAGTCAGTTGTTTACCAAAAGAGTTTAAATTTTAGGAGGGTAATCAGGACCTGATTTGAAACCGTTTGAGCACTGTGGAGCAAAAATTTCAAATTTTGCATCAGTCTAATGGGTATTTTTTTAATCGGAGTGACGTTTAGGAACCGGAAATTCATGCCTGACGCCATTTTTTTTTTTTTTTTTTTTTTTATATCTTTATTAAGGAGACTTTCAGCCCTGGGCTGGTTCGTCTCCGGGGCAAACGCCATTTTGAAATCCAAGATGGCGGTATTCGGTTCATGAAAAACTGGAAAATACTGTCAATACCCCACAATATGGGTATTTTTGGAATAGATTTATACGTCGTTCCCTATCCGGAAACATCCATATTTTAGTGTATTTGATAGTTTTTCTAGAACCGATGGCCTCCATCTTGGATTTCACCCATATTGTAGGGTATTGGACAGTTTTTCTTGAACCGATCGTTGCCATCTTGGAATCTAAAATGCCGTCGTGCATCTACTTCCGGCCTTTACACGTCATCCCCTTTCCGAAAATACCTACACACTACCAAAAAAAAAACATGTAAATTTCCGTGCCCTGAGACCGACACATGCAAGCGACCCAAATGACGTAAGAATCAGTTGAAAGAAACGAGAAAATAAATTCAATCAATCGTACTTTTCGTCTAGTTGTGTATGTTTCGGTTTGAGAATGCTTAATATTACATGACAAGTTTGTTTACGTTCCATAATTTACGTCAAAGATGGATTACGTCTCGTGTAAAAATCGTTATTTTTAAGTGTGTATATAGTAGGGTATTTGACAGTTTTTCTTGAACCGATGGCCACTCTTTACATGCACAACTGTACACACCAACTGCTCATTTGTTAATAATTTTTCACTCAGTTGTTGAAATATAGTTTTCTTTAAAGTAATGGATGGATTAGGATCATAGTTTTCTGGAGACATGCAAAGAGTAGGTAAATCATATCATTTGAATCAACACCAATGAATTTTTACACTTAAAGTCCGAGAAGTGCAGCGAGCATTTCTCACTTCATTTTTGCAACGCAAAATCAAATACAGTTTATTACTTTAATTAAAATTTCCTTTTTTACATACCTACAAAAAGCTTAAACTCTATTCTATCGACTGCTTCAAACAGAACTACACACTACCAAAAAAGCATGTAAATTTCCGTGCCCTGAGACCGACACATGCAAGCGGCCCAAATGACGTAAGAATCAGTTGAAAGAAACGAGAAAATAAATTCAATCAATCGTACTTTTCGTCTAGTTGTGTATGTTTCGGTTTGGGAACACTTAATTTTACATGACATGTTTGTTTACGTTCCACAATTGACGTCAAAGATGGATTACGTCTAGTGTAAAAATAGTTATTTTTAAGTGTATATGTTTCGTCAACACTGTGCAAAATTATTAGCAAATGAGCAGTTCGTGAGCAAAACTGTGTACGCCAAACATGCAAATAGCCGCCATCTTGGATTCTAAAATGACGTCTGAGATCGATTTTCGGCCTCTACACGTCGTCCCCGTTCCGGAAATACCAATATTGCAGGGTATTTGACCATTTTTCTTGAACCGGTGCACAGTGGGACGAAATCAAAAAAAGTGGGACATGGCTATTTGCGATGAAACTATTGAGTAAAGCTTTTTGATGCCTTATAGAATGTTTCTTTATTTTTTAAGTACTTTATTTTAGTTATGAAAATGTTTGGTTAAGGAGGGTATGCACTAAGATAAAAAAAAATTACAAACGGTAGTACCCCCTCAAAAAACGTTTTTTCACCATAACTTTTTTTCGTTGAATTTTCTCGTTTTTCAAGTATTGCACAAAGTTGTAAGTTCTTAGAAAATGCACATTTTTGCATAAGACAGTAAATCGTTATCTCTTTGTTGAAACGATTTATGCCAGTTTTTACATTTTTTTTTTTACACTATCTTTAAGGGGGTGTACTTTGCAGGTTAGCAAGTATTAGCAGCATATGACAACGTCATTTCATTCAGCAACTTATACCCTACTGTTTCATATACAATTCATAGGGGGATCCAAGGGGATGCTTAATAAATTTTCAAAACATGTACCTCAATGTTTTGCTACATTTTGCTGTTTTCATGAAGATTTTCCTGTCTGAGATCAGCAACCCGTCTTCTCTTGCTGCAAACAGTCAGTTCATCGAAAGCTTTCTTTGTCTGAATATCTCGAGTAGAACGTGATTCAGGAAAGACTTGTCCAGAAAGCCACGTTTTATTACGCATATGAAAATGAGCTCTGTTCCGCTTGCAATTTTGCCATTTTTGTTGCAGGTTTGAGCAGAACTGGATGACAACTTCTTTATGCTTTGCAGTAAACTTTTATCCACCAGTCCGCTTCTTAACATACTCCAAAACACTATTATTTCTCTTTTTTGGATCTGATTGAAACCAAACACCACACAACTCTGATCTTAGATGATTCAACATATCGATACTCTTAAAAATCACTTTTGAAAACCTGTCAAACTACAGCCGGATAATTTGACTGAATGACAGCATGCACGGAAAAATTAAACAATACAAAAATTGAATAGATGATTTTTCCAGGATTCGTTAGTGTCAACATCAATTACGGGATTAAACGCAAATAAGTTTAAATAAATGTGTTACCACCTGCTGTATTGCCATTTAATATTGATAGCTAGTGCAAATTTTCACCACAATGATTTCTTTTGTCATAATCAATAGTTACACTAGTTTACAGCATTTTTGAACTCGGTAAGGTGATGATCATTTCCAATGCAAAATCATACGCTGAATTCAATGCCGTGGTCAGAAAAAATTAAAGTAGAGCCATTTTTGAGATGTACAAAAATTTTGATTTTTTTAATTTTGGACAAAAGTACGATTACTAAAATGTCAATATCTTTGGAACTAGTGCACCAATTTTAAATCTTTTTTTTTATAAAAATGAAGCAAAATAAATTTGCTATCGTTCACTACAATATTATGTCTTAATTAAAAATTTAATTTTGAAGTCATTTAAAAATTAACAGCATTTTTTTTTATTTTTCCTTTGAATTTTCCATTCAAATCTTGTTTTAATCAACATTTTTAATGGGATAAAAAGATTCAAAAAATCATTCCATAATTTATTCTTAAAGTCCATTCAAAACCGAAGAAAATGAGCCTATAATAGATGAAATCGGTTGGAAATTGTCGAAGTTATGAGCATTTTTGTAAAACACTTAAAAATGTTGCTGAAATACAACAGCTTTAGAGTTCCTTTTCTAGGTGTCGTTGTAAGCATCCAAATCGCATGTAAAGTTTTCATGGGAGATTCTTTTCTCTACATATCAATTTGATTAAGGCATATCAGGATTTAAAACCGAGTTGATACAAAAGAAATTTATTTAGGTTTTATTAAAAATGATTGAGAATCGAATGACTTTGTCTTCGATGTTTTGAACTTGTTTCTCGAATCAGAAACCAACAATAGTCACCCATCATTGCTTCATCCCAAAACCCTTGGTAACGACGTTCCATCATCTTCATTTGTTGGTGAAAACGTTCGCCGTGCTCATCACTCTCCACCATCACCAAGATTTTCCGGGAAAAAATCCATGTAAGAATGTAGGAAATGTATCTTCAAAGATATATTCACACCTGTGTTCAGTGAAATAAAAGGATTTGAAATTAATTATATGTAACAAACACAATATTTTTGATTTATACCTATTTTCTCATAATTTTTGAGCAATTCATCGACGGCTTCCTCATAATCTGGGCTTCTGAAATTTCCTAAAAAGGTTGTGACAACACGCTGGAACGATTTCTACGCTTCTTCCTCATCTGGTGTCAAAACTGTATTGAATGCGGAATCATTGAGCTGTTTTTTGATCTGTGGGCCAACAAATACACCTTCCTTTATCTTTGCGTCAGAAAAATTTGGAAATACTGATTTCAAGTACTGGAATGCCGGCCCTTCTTTTTGCAACGCTTTGACGAAATTTTTGAATAGCCCAAGTTTTACATGTAGTGGTGGAAGTATTATGCGTTCTTTTACCACAAGAGGATCATTTTTAACGTTGTCTTTACCAATTGTGAAATTATCCCGTTTTGGCCAATCTTTTCGGACGTAGTGTTCCTTATGAGCTCGACTGTCCCATTTACACAAAAAACACATATATTTTGTGTATCCCTGTTGCAATCCAGTCAACATGGCAACCACTTTAAGATCGGAACAAATTTTCCAATTGTGTTGATTGTAATTTATCAAATTGAGCAATAGAGCCATTGATTCATACGTTTCCTTCATATTAACGGCATAAGCTAATGGAATAGAAGGTTTCTCATTCCCTTGATGCAGTAAAACGGCTTTCAAGCTCAACTTGCTGCTATCGATGAATAAACGCCATTCAGCTGGATCATATGGCTCATCAAACTCTTCAAACAAGCCATTAACGTCATGGCAAAAACATGCCTTGTCCTTTGTAGAATAATATTTGTCAAATTTCTTGTGACGATTCCTGTGACAAAAAATTTTGACCTCCTTGCTCAGCATGTTGTGTTCTTTCAAGCGTGATGCCAGCAATTCGGATTTCTCCTTCGATAAGTCGAGATCTCGCACCAAATCATTAAATTCGGATTGTGTAAACAGTTTTGGATTTCTTTCCAATGGATCATTTTAGATGGCTGAGTTTTGAACGCACCACAGCTTTCATTTGGCGCTACTGTATACGGACGAACCAATGTAAAATACTGTGGTAGCCACAGTACGGTGCTGTCAAAACCTCAGCATCTTCAATGATCCATTCCACCTCGAAGTCTTCCTTGCATTCCTCCTTGAATTCCTCCTCACTTTTTGTAACGGTCGATTCAACAGAGGGCGCTCGTTTCCGCTTTGGACGAACTTGAATGTGGAACAGGTTTTGTCATAGAATCCACTTGTGGATACTCAACTGTTTTGTGACGTCCTTGTTGCTTAACTTTTGTCAAGCAGAAATAACAATCCGTTGCATGACAAAACGGTCGACGCCATATGGTGGGCATGTCAAAGGACAAATAGCGACTGACAGATAACAAATAAGTGAGTTAGTAAATAAGACATTAACACTTATCAAAAATAGATGAAGTAAGATAATGTCGATCAGGAAAGAACAAAGCACTACCATGCTGTACATAAATTGTTTATATGAAAGTTATTCAAAAAATCAATTTACCTTGCGCCTGACATCCACCTAGCCAAGCACGTTTTGCACGAACTACATAATACTTTTGGAATCCACGGTTCGTCAAAGTCTCCAGGATCAATTTTAAAATAATGCAGTTTGCAACGAAGCAGTGAAATTGATCGATTTTGTAAATATATAGTTGCCACACGCGTAACAAAACTTTTGAGGATCATTTTTACACTTGAATTCACGTTTTGTCGTATACATCGTTAAGCAATGTTAAAGAAAGAAAGCTGTCAAATTGAGTTGGTTGCGTTAGGTTCTCACCGAGCGGTCTCACAAACACTAGCGTAAATTATATTGTTGAAAATATCCCATTTAATTTTGCGTGACAGCTGGTAGTGTTAGTGAAATGCACCGTATGCGTACACGTCCGCAGAAAGGCTTACTGGAAGTGGTGCATGAACCTAGGAGCGGAACAACGGCCAATCTGAATGTTCCAAGATTACAAAAAATTTCATAACTTCGACAATTTCCAACCGATTTCATCCATTAAAGGCTCATTTTCTCCAGTTTTTAATGGACTTTAAGAATAAATTAGGGAATGGTTTTTTGAATCTTTTTATCCCATTAAAAATGTTGATTAAAACAAGATTTTTATGGAAAATTCGCAGGAAAATAAAAAAATGCTGTAAATTTTTAAATGACTTCAAAATTAAATTTTTAATTAATACATAATATTCTAGTGAACGATAGCAAATTTATTAAGCTTCACTTTCATAAAAAAGATTTAGAATTGGTGCACTAGTTCCAAAGATATTGACATTTTAGTAATCGTACTTTTGTCCAAAATTCAAAAAATCAAAATTTTTGTATATCTCAAAAATGGCTCTACTTTAATTTTTTTCTGACCACGGCATTGAATTCAGCGTAGGATTTTGCATTAGAAACGTTGTTCAACCACTAAAGTTCACACTTTTTATGTTGTTTTGTAAACTAGTGTTAGCAACACGTTTTTTGTCTTCATGTATGTACATACTTGAAAAAATCTTCATGAAAACAGCAAAACGTAACAAAACATTGAGGTACATTTTTTGAAAATTTAGTAAGCATCCCGTTGGATCCCCCTATGAATTGGATATGAAACAGTAGGGTATAAGTTGCTGAATGAAATGACGTTGTCATTTGCTGCTAATACCTACTAACCATTTTCACCCTATAACTTCGTCCACTTGAGAGATAGAAAGTTTAAACTTTGGACAAAGTTTCTTAAAAAGACTCCATCTTCAATGTTTCCATAGGTGTTCATCAAATTTAACAGGACATAAAAAAGTTATTTTCTTTTATCTGAGTGTATACCATCCTTAACCAAAAATTTTCATAACTTAACTAAAATACTTAAAAAATAAAGAAACATTCTTGAAGACAACAAAAAGCTTTACTCAATAGTTTCGTCGCAAATAGCCATGTCCCACTTTTTTTGAATTCGTTCCACTGTGCGGTGGCCACCATCTTGGATTTCAAAATTGCGTTTGGCATCAATTTCCAGCCTCTACACGTCGTTCCTTTTCCGAAAATACCCATATTGTAGGGTATTTGATAGTTTTTTTTTAATCGTTGACCGCCGTCTTAGATTTTAAAATGGTGTCCGAAATCGATTTACAGCCTCTCTACACGTCATCCCTATTTCGTTTCGTGTCCTCACATTGCACAGCAACATCTTACATGGACAAGCTTTCCAAACATAACATATTAAGGAAGTTTATGTGCACACAAGCGCCGCGTAGTGAGAGCGTTCTTAAATAAAATGACCACGATCCGAAAGGACTTGGTCACGTGAACAACTTTGATTAAGACAACAACGTTCTATATGGCCAGGTTCTCGAGATACAGTTTAAATAGGAAGTTCACATGCACACTAGCGCTGCGTAGTGAGAGAGTTCTGAACTAATATGGCCACCATCCGAAAGGACTTGGTCACTTGAACAACTTTTCTGAATACAGTAACTTTCTATATGGCCAGGATCACGAAATATTCTATGTAGGCCTATGATCCATATATTATAGCGCCCGTCATAAGTAACATAAAAGTGAAGCGCCTCTAGCGGCGTAGATCCCAATTAAACCTGAATCCAATGACACAGGCTTGTTGGTCTATCCCAGTACAGCAACTTTGTCGAAGACAGTAAAGCTCTATATATTGAAAGAAATGAGATAATCCACCACAGCCCCTATTAGTGAAAATTCCATAAGCTGTGGGTATCCTTATTCGCTTATAGCCCGGCAATAAGGATCTGGCAATAAGAATCTGACAATAACGATCTGGCAATAAGGGAATCCGCCAATAAAGATTCCTGACTGTATATAAACTCCCGAATTCCCTAAAGGAATATGCCTAGATGATTATGGTGGAGACCTGGCCCACTTGGCACCCCCGCTAGCGCCAAATCTAGATAGCCATTTCAAAAGGTCCCATGTGCATTGATTGATTCTCTTGATCGACTTTCTCTTTCGTTAATAGCTCAGCAAAAAAAAATTTCAACAATTTGACGTTTTGGTTCTTATCTCCTTTATCAAACTATGTGGTAAAAATTGCACGAAATCTGATTGTATAGCAGGGGTTATCAAGAGACAAAGTCGATGAAAAGAATCGATCAAAGCAGATAGGACAATTTGAAATGTTCATCGATAAATAATTTGATCTGGTTCTTCACCATTATTTATTCCGGCATAACCCACATCCCGCAACATCCCGCAACTATAGGGACACCATCAGTCGAGTAATTTTATATAGCTACCCATCAAGTTTGGCTACCATTTTTTACGTGTTTGAGCAGGGACCAGGAGTTCAGAAGTTGTGACGACCATGTGTAAGGTATAGCATAATAGGCTACGAGGGGGGAAGTAGTCTAAAATTTAACAAATTTATGCCACGTAATTTATGGATAGTCGCTGACATACCTTTAAATACCTTTGTAGTTCATAACTGGATCCTATTCGTTTCAGTAATTACTCATGAACCATTCCAGCGACTCACGCTTCAGATTCATTCTTAACCTAGATAAAAAAAAAAAAACTAGGTACCCAGACCCGAAGAATCGAAGCGAATCTGATGAAATTTGCTGCCTTTGTCAATGTGCGACCATCGCTCTCTCCATCGTAGTATGTATACATATTCCCTGAATGAAGATTGTTAGAGATTTCCTCTAGATTGCCGCAGACTACCGAATGAAGGGGTTCAGCGTTCGAAGAAGACAAAAAACACTAGCTCGTTACACCTAATTTAGAAGCCAGCAGCAGCCCAAAGGGAGCCCTCTCTGACACAAGCAACAGCAGTTAGCGCGGATGATGAAGTCAAATGGAAGTCAGAGTTAGAGAGTGGAAGAAAAAGACCCAAACGATGGGCAATTTACGGGGCAGCGGGCTGCGACTACACCATTCTGCTGGCTGGCTGGCTTCTCGTCGTTCGGCGACTTTTAATGCCTGCTTTACACTAGTTCTGGATCACAATGCTGATTGGTGTAAGCCGGCCAACTACATCATGCCATCATTATTCTGAATCATCACAGGTGTAAACCGGGCATAAAGCAAGCAGTCGAGTGTGGCTGGCAGGTGTCTTGCTTCAGCCCGGAGAGTTCCAGTTGGGATGATCCGTTCTTGGAAAGTCTGTTAATCAAGTTGCATAACTGTCCGTGTATGTTTCTCTGTGTGTGTGTGCGGACCGAGAAGTGTGCATGAGTCATGACATTCGCACGGGAGTGTCGTGTTTTTATACGGGTTACACTGATGCTTGTTTGTTCTACCGGAAGTCAAGCGTATTTTTTTTTGCTGGAGATTTCAGGATGATTCCGGGAAAATTACACCTTTTACAGGACGAGAGTCTGGGAATTTTGAAGCTTGTTAGGAAGATTTAGATCAGGAAAATTTTCGTGGAATTAGAAGGTGAAATTCCCCACTTCAACAAGCGTTAAATCTGATGGAAAAGGCTAGGCTCAATAAAACCCAGTGATTAATAAATAAATCAATTTTACGTCAAAGTTACAATCAGAAACGTCATACCATTTTCCACTGATTGCAATTCACCACGATAAAATGCCATTCAAAGAGCACGATCTACATCAAAATTACTTGGCAGCAATTAGTTGTTCATTACCAAGCAGAAAAGTTCATTAAAATTTATTCCGAATTTGTCATCAATCGCCAGTAAACAACCGTCTAGCCCCCAGCATCGTGCAGTTTTCGCCGTAAATTTCCACCCTCTTGCACGCTCAACGACGACGTGCAAAGTGGAAATCTCCCCAAACCACGCGGATCCTCTGGTGTTCATTAATCTCGTTGGTTGCTTACTAGTGAGTTTTTTCGCCTGCAATTTCGCGAAAATCCATTTCCAAGCCATTCCTCCGAAGGCAGGGACCATGAGACGCACCATCACGTACTTCATCAGTGTGACGGGAAAGGAAAAGGCAAGCTCGCAAAAAAAAAAGTAGTTGTGCAAATCAAACTTTCCGACCAACAAACCTAATCTCTCCCTCCCCAACACCCTCTGATCAACATCCAAACAGCCGTCAACCGACGAAGCAATCATCAAAACATCAAATGAAAGTCGCATATTTCACACTGTGCTCACTTGCAGTCAGCCAGCCAGCTAGCAGTGGAGTTTCGCGCCTTTCTTCGAGCATGACGTCTGGGTTTGTGTCTTGGCAAGGGAAAAGGCGTTGCTGCCAAATGCCAGCGATAGTGCAGGAGATGAAGGAAAAAAAATCAGATTAAGCTAAATAACCGAAACCATTCAGCGAAATGCGCACAGCAAAACAGCACTAAATGAAAAGGGCGATGGTGGCTTAGCGATAATGAGCAGCGAGAGCGATATCATCGATTCGGAAACGGTTTCTTTGCACTTGTCCCGGGGCATAGACTCGCACAGTGATGCAAGCTTAAAACAAACTTTGTCTTTTCGTAGGTGCGTTACAAGCGTGAAATTTGTGAAATGTTTTTCTTTTTCCATAAGGAAATTACGTCTCTACTGGAACATTATTTATACATTTTGAGCACTTGCACAGGTGTTATTTGATAGATTTCGGAGTCTGTTCAATTTATAGATTTGAAAGTATGACGATACTTTTTGCCATAAGAAATCGAAAATGCTCTCAACAGATAAAAAATGTATGATTTTTTTTTAATCGGACATGGAATCAAACCTCCTCTGGTGTGATATGTGCGCCATTACTGATAACTCTTTCGGAACTCACTAATATATAAAGGGTGTCCCACATCAAATTGCATCACGAAAAAAAAAAACGCTGTGGAAAATTATCTAGTTGACCGATGCGTTTCAAACTTTCAGACAATACAATATAACCCATTAGTAAGCTTTTGGCATATTAATTTCATTCAACTTCAATACCATAGCCATACGCTCGCACCTTACGCTTAAATCCACTCATTAGGTTCTGTACAACATCTGGCTGCAGCTTCTTCTGTACGGAAACCCACATTTTCTTCATGTCTTCCTCAGATTTGACCTCCTTGGGTGCTTCCGTGCCTTGATTTTTACAATCTTCGATTTCAATGTGTATTTCCTTGGATATAACTTTATTGGTCAATTAAGCAATGAGTATTTCTTTGATTTCTATATGGGGGTACACTTTGTGAAAACCGAAAATGGAACATGTAACAAATTAAGAAAGATTTTCAACGTTAATAACTCAGCTGTCCCTGGTCCAATTTCAATAATGTTATCACCAGTCGATCAGAAATATGGCTACGCATCGATAACAATGCTTCCGAATGTTCATTTTCAACAAGAAACTATTAAAAAACTGGTAAATTTCCAGCATTGTCCAAAACAGTCGAATTAACGAACAAATCCACCAATTACCTACATGCATATGCTGCTTCCCCAGCACAGTCGTCAGAGCGTAGTAAGTAGACGAAACAAGTCGAAGTGGCATTCGCCTCCGATCCTCTGGCGCGTGCAAATAGGGAGGATGGAATTGCGTAATATTTTGCACACTCATCGCCATATTCAGAACCAAACGCAATTTCTTCGAGATAACCACCATCCGTCGTCTGGCTCGCCGTGGTGGTGTCTGACGTATCTCCGGTTTGATTTACGAGGTGTGCTGAAGGTGTTCCTGAAAAATGAGATCCGTGATGCTGTCACCTACACTAAACACGCCAAGTGTAAGTGACCATGGATGTCCTCTTCAATAAAACCGGCCTATTTCAAGACCATCAAGTTTACATCAGTAAAGAGTTGGAATAGAATTTATCTGTGCTTGTTTGTCCATATTCAGAACCACAAGCCCCCAACGACCACACAAAATGCTCTACAGAGTAATAATCTTGTAACCAAACTTGGAATCAGGGGTGCAAGTGATTTTGATTGATTCTTTTAATCAACTTTCTCTTTGAAAAAAAAATACTACAAATTTGGTACGCCTACAATTCAAAAACGGAAAGAGTTGAGATAATAGATAATTGATCAATCAAAAGAACTAAATGCTCTTCACATTTATTCCGTCCACTATCGATCCTACGTCAAGCTTCCGTTCGTGCCACTAGGCACAGACCCTTCTATTTTTTTCTCAATTAAAAATAATAGGTAAGATCGATGTTTTCCGAGGGAGGACTGAAAATCATCGAAAAATTATAGAACTTAAAGACATTGAAAAATTATGGAATTTGCAATAAATTCAGGGAACTTTGAGAAGTTGAGGAAATTTTGTAAATTTTGTATGAAGATGTTCAGGAATAGTTGCATAAGTTACAGGATATTTTTTCAAACATCGTTCCTAGACATCAGGAAATATTCGAAAGATCTCCATATAGTCCAAGATATTAGAAAAGTTCACTGGATATTTCGTAGATTGTAGGTTGATCAGGAAGTATTCAAAAGTATCAGATGGAATCTTGAATGATGAATCTTGATTTTATGGCCATATTTGTACATTCTCTATAGGGAAGACCCGTGCCTTGATGTATTAGCTATATTGTCACAAATTTGCACTCCAGCAGCTAAATTCCGGGCAGAAATTTCAATTTCTGCATATACCTAATGTGTATAAATTGCTTTCGTTTTGATGAATTTTATGCCCGGAATTCATCTGCAGGATTTTTTTTCCTTTGTTCGGGACCTAACACTACTGCGACCAGTAAATTAATCTATTGTAGTATATCCCGTGTCCTAAGTTTAGTGCATGTCGTATTACTCCATCACTATTGAGAAATGATGAAGTATTCGATTTTTTTACAGTTGCCACTTTTGCATTTATAGCAAGGATCCGAATCTAATTGAAAGGTCCCGCTATTTATACTCTTCGGAGTGTTGGAATTCCCTCCAAAGGCGCGCCCCTTTGCCAGTCAAAATTGGATTCCTTAGCAACAAAATTAAGGTATGACACCGATAATGACCATGCATCAGAACCCTAGTCTTAACCACTGCAAATTAGGGAGCAACGAATAGAAGATTAGGAATCACATAGATGAAGACAACTAACTCATTTTTTTTCCTTGTTTCAAGATCATCCTCGGTAGACAAAGCCGAGTCTTGTCACTATCAAACAAGGCATAAAAGGTAACAAGGACTAAGATGTGTTCCTTGGATTACTAAAAAATCCTGTTCCCCTAGTTTGAAGTAGTAAGGACTAGGAACCGGTGGTAGATCTTACATCCCGTAGCGTACCACGAAAAGGTGATCTACCCACGTTACGGGGCCAGCTGCAGGATAGTTTACATGGATCAGTACATAACAAATTCCGTGCTTTTTGTGTGTATTTTTAACTAAATTAAAAATATTAAAAACATCCCATTTCTTGTAAAAAAAAAAGTTAAATTACTATCTAGTTATAAGCAGGAACACAATCATGCAAGTTTCGAGTGTATTCCTTTCGATTAGAATATGGTTAAATCTTGATTTTGTTAGTTAGTTCTAAAATAAAAAAAAAATGTTCTGCATAAATGCTTTATTACTTTTTTTTTCACTTCAAATATCAGAATCATGACATTCAAAATCCAGTATCTTAAACACCGGATGAAATTAAATTATAATCAATGTTTGCCACACGTCAAGATTTTTCGAAATTTTTGATTCCTAATTTTTTCTAACTTTCTTATCTCGAACAATTTTTCTCTCGAGAAATGCTGTGAGTCTCAGAATCTACGTAAGTTTTTTAAGATCTTGAATTACGAATTTTGAAGACCAGGAGATTCAAAACTTGTCCAAGCCTATGATATCGAAAAAAAAATTAAGCCTTTTAAATTTATTTTGAACAAAATTTCGTCCATATTTTTTTAGAAAGCTTATTTATTTTGTGGAGTTTTTTTTTTTAATCTTGATTAGGTCAAACATACTATAAATATTAAAATTCTTATTTGATTTTAATATTAATGTACTAGAATTGACATGAAATGACGATCCAGGAAGGATATTGCAATTTTATCTTAGTCTTATAATTGATCTAAGTTCGTTGACTTTTATTAACATTTGTATTCGAAGAATTTATGCTTACAATCTGTATCAGAGATATCATTTTTTATTAGTTTAAAAATCTTGAAAACATATGGGTTTGGGATCACAAAACTATTTCTATTTTAACATTAACAATGTTAAGAATTGTGCATCTGCAGCATATGCATGTACGTAATTAGTGGATTTGTTAGTTATTTCGACAATTTTTAACAATGTTTGACATTTCCCATTTTTTATATAATTTCTTTTTGAAAACCATTGCTATCGATGCGTAGGAATATATCTGATCGATTGGTGATAACATTATTGAAATTGGTCCAGGGGCAGCTGAGTTGTTAACGTTCAAAATCTATCATAATTTCGTTACATGTTCCATTCTCAGTTTTCACAAAGTGTACCCCTATATAGAAATCACCGACGTAGTCCTACGTCAAAAAATTGAGCATCTTGAATGTATCTAAATGTATTAAATTTATTATGTGTGCACTTTACCTTGAAACCGCCAGAATTTTATAAAATTATAAAATTCAAACTCCTAGAGTTTAATTTTGGTTCCTATATCTGAGATTTGACTGATGGTGATATATTCAAAATCAATAAAAAATCTAGTCACAAAATTCATGAGATTATCTTACCCTGAGAATTTTCTTAAGTTTGAGATGCTTACATTTACAAGATCCGGACTGTGATTTTATTACAAATAACATGAACTAACGATCATTGCTTGTTCAAAATCAGTAAGCGTTTAAGGCTCTCCCAATCGAGGTCCCAATCGTTGTTATAGAATAAATATAACCAAATTTATTGTTTCACCATTAAAATAATAGTAAGCCTCAATGTCATATTATTGGTCACAGAAAAAAAATGTAACCAAAAATAAGTTGCCTTGGATGCAATTTGAGTGAGTTTTAAATAAACCGTAGTTCTGCAATATTACAAAAGTGCAGTAGGCCCCTCTTCGGCCCCCTCCAGATAAATTTTCTAGCTACGCCAATGTCTACAACTAAACGCCACCTTTTCTTATCATCTGTTAATTTTTTCGGTCGTAGTATTGGACTATTATATGTAGATACTGAAGGCCCTTTTATGGTATCCTTCAGCATTTTATTAATTTGGGTTTCAATTTCTTCATTTTGAGAGTGAATGTTTTTGTAGTTTGGAATATAAGTAGGAATATTGTCACAGTCCGCATCGTGCTCTCTTGCCGTGCGGATCTATTTGCTTTTTGCTGAAGGAAGTGTTACTACTACCTAAAGCTACAACAAATTTAAACAGCACTTTTCAGTGCTCAACCTGTAAAATTTCTACCATGTTCAACTCTAATTCCTCTTCGATCCTTGTTTGGACCCTACCCGAGGTAATCCTTCTTGGATATCGATTTGGAAAATTCCTCTTCGATCCTTCAGATTCTTATAGTAATCTGCTTGGAAGTCGATTTGGATAAAAAATTACTACCGCCATGGCGCCGAAACGCAAAAGAAAAGGGCAAACTCTTGATCCCCCTTCTGATGAAATTAATTTGAGCAATCAATTTGATTTGCTCACGGCTTAATGCCAAGAAGGAAAAGATTCCCCCTATTGTGATAACCACTTCCGATTTCCATGGTCTTCGCACGGAACTTTTGAACTTATTGATATTTAAATTTTCACTACAAATTGGACGTTGGGGTGACTGCCGTGTATTGGCCGAAACCTTTAACGGATTTAAATGTCATCTCAAGTATCTTACTGAGAAGAAGCATACATTTTTTATTTACGACACCAAAACTGAACGTGTGTTCAAGGTTGTCATGAAATGACTGCCCAGTGGTGTATCCCTGGATCAGATCAAAGATGAACTGGTAAAGTTACTTGGAGTTGTACCACTCCAAGCAATTAAAATGAAAATGCAATCCCGTCCTGGCGATTCACGCAACGGGATTTCTAATGATTTTTATTTAGTTCACTCACAAGTCTAGTGAACTAAACAACCTTAAGGCCTTGGAAAAAGCTAGCATTATGCTCCATGTCCGAGTGAAGTGGGAACACTTTAGGAAGATTGGAGGAAGTTTCCAAAACCTCACCCAGTGCCGTAAGTGCCAGAGATGGGGTCACGGAACAAAACATTGCTACATGCCAGCTAAATGCAGAAATTGTGGTGATTCCTCTCACGCAAAGCACGACTGTCCTGTGAAGGAAGATCCTAAGAAATTTAAATGTTCAAACTGTCGTGAAAACCACAAATACAATTTTTGGGAATGTAAGACTCAGAAAGCGATCCTGCAATCTCGTTCTAAGCGACACGTAGGAAACGCTTCACGTTTCCGAACAGGTACAAATTCCTCTGCTGTTAACAACGGTCGGCGAGGAACAAATTTTAAATTCGTGCTGCTTTTGCATCGGATAGAAATCAAAATACTAGCCAACGTAATTCTAACGGAAATTTTGAAAATTTTGACTTAAGAAGCATTACTGCTCCTAGAATGGAATTTTCCCAGAAATCATTAATTGGCATGTTAACTGATATGCTAAAAACTAACTCCATGTTTTATGCTATTCAAACTGGAGTAAAATTTGCGAACAATATTGTAATGACTTTGAAATTCAGCAATGGATTTTGAAACATTAAATATTTTAAATTGGAATGCTCGATATCTTAATGATAATGGAGACGAGATATTTAACATTTTGAGGGTTCATAACGTGCATATCGCCGTTATTATTTAAACCTTCCTTACCTGATCATAAGTTTAAAAAGAACTCAATTTTTTCATTTATTGAAATGATCGTCTTGCCATCATTGTTCATCGACGTATCAAACATCAAATTCTTTCTTCGCTAGAATTCAACGATTTTGAAACATTGGGAGTTTCTGACAAAACAAAATTTGGACAACTTATTTTTGTAGCTGCCTGTTTGCCATCCCAATGCGTAGGTCAGCAAAGGAATTTTCTTAAGAGAGACTTTCAGAAATTTTTCCGTAATAGATCTAAATTCTTCATTTTTGGTAATTTTAATGTAAAACACCGCTCATGGAATAATGCTCAAAGCAATTCCAATGGTAAAATTCTGTTTGATGATTGTTCTGCAGGTTATTACACTATTCAATATCCAAACAGCCCAACATGCTTTTCTTCTGCAAGAAATCCCTCCACTATTGATTTGGTCTTAACTGATTCATGTCAACTTTGTAGCCAATTGGTTACCCATGCTGACTTCGGTTCTGATCACCTTCCAGTAACTTTTGAAATATCCCAAGAAATAATTTCTAATCCCAACAGCTCTACTTTCAATTACCATAGAGCTGATTGGGAGCAGTATCGAACATTTATGGAATATAACTTCGATCCACTCTTCGATCGAATCTCTGACTACTTCTCTAGTTGAAGCAAGAGCTGCCCCAGTACCAAATACGAGGTTAAATTCGATTCAATTATAATAGACGACGATCTTCAGCTCTTTATCCGTCTTAAAAATGTCCGTAGGAGACAATATCAAAGAAAACGCGATCCTGCCACTAAAGTTATCTGGTGAGATTTGCAAAAACAAATTGAAAAGCGATTCTCTGCCAAAACTTTTGAAAATAATGTTTCTAAATTAGACCCAAGTTCCAAAACCTTTTGGAAAATCACAAAAATTTTGAAAAAAAAACCTCATAAACCTATTCCAGCACTTAAAGAAGGTGGTAAACTTTTGATCACAAATTTGCAGAAAGCTCAGAATCTTGCTAAGCAATTCTAGAGTTCCCAACGCTTCCAACGCTCAGCTTATAATATTTCCACATAAGCCTAGAGCTTCCTTTTTGAAACCTAGTAGTAGTCACACAGTCACTATGAACGGAGTTCCAATTTCCTGGTCAAACCAAGTGAAATATCTTGGATTAGTACTTGACCAAAAATTAACTTTTAATGATCACATTGAGGGCATTCAAGCCAAATGTAACAAATATATAAAATGTTTGTATCTTCTTTAAACAGGAAATCCAAACTTTGCCTGACGAATAAACTTCTAATATTTAAACAAGTTTTTAGACCGGCCATGCTTTACGCTGTGCCAATATGGTCTAGTTGTTGCACTACCAGGAAAAAAGCACTTCAAAGGATTCAGAACAAAGTTCTGAAGATGATTTTGAAGTTGACTCCCTGGTACAGTACTACCGAGGTACATAGAATTTCGAATGTTGAGACTTCAGAACAAATGTCCAACAAAATAATTTAAAATTTCAAGCAAACATCGTTGCAATCCTCAATTGCAACGATTAATTCATTTTATACTTAGATAAGATTTATTTTTAGTTTTTAGTTTTATGATTTCAATTGTTATACTGACAAACAGGTTTAAAAAACTGGATTGCCAAGGCAGGAACAATGTAAAAACACTAAGATGATAATAACAATTAAGGCTGGTAAGTAACTGCAGTAACTGGAGCACCTAGGTTGAAATGAAATGTAATTTATTATGAGTTTGGAACAAATAAAGAGTTTAAAAAAAGTGGGAATATTGTTATTCAAATAAATGTTCAAATGTAGATAAAAATTGATTACTGTGATTGGTTCGTCAGGTAGTGAGAAAATATCTGATTTCGATTTGCTAATAGTTTTAATGTTTACAATTTGGAAATTTTGCAATGGTTCCATTTTGAGTTTTAAGTCAAAATTCGATACGTTAATTGGTTGCAACGATGTATTCATGAAGTTCAGATTACTTGGTGACATTATTGTATTACCACAGAAAAGACCAGGTTTAATTTCTTGCGAAAACAAAACCATATCCTCTGTGATATTTAAATTTTTCGAATCACTTCGCATCTTTGCGGTCTGATATAATTTTTATTTACTGTATCATGAATAGGAATAGATACGGATCTGTTGTCAGTGTAGAAATTTAATCACCAAAATTCATAATCGATGTTGCACTTGAGAGAGGACAGAAAAACTCTCCATAAAATGCCATCTGTTAGTATTGTAAAATATGGTTTAACTAAATGAAAGATATGTTTCACTTGTAAACCATCTCCGAAATCTAATCCATGTTTTGATTCTATTTTTGCCTTCATCCGTATGATGAAGTAAATCCAATGACAACCCGTAGGCCGAATTTGGAATCAAAAATCAGTGTTGTAGTTTTTGCAAAATATACACAATGTGTGACTCTTTATCAAATTCATCGATGCTCCATATCTAAAAAAATGTAGAAGTCATCTGTAGTCGATACACTCGATTGATGTCATGTTAGTCTAATCAGTAATAGCTACGAATCTATTCAATATTGAATTTGTTTCATCATAAATTTGCGTTACAAACGTTCAAACTTTACATTATGCATCACGATTCCAATGGCATCCACAGTTTACTTTCGGCTCACAACGAGAACGCATGTCAACTAGGGTAAATTATGGCTTCGGCACCCATTGACTGTTTTCGGCAACCGAAATCGAAACGTTTATTTCACTGTATTTTCCCATCAAAACTCTTCGCTGAATGTATTAAGCCGATTCCTTACCTTTTCAGCTTCAATCTGATTACATTTTTACGACTGTGAATTCCTGTTATACCATATTTTTCTTTAAATGAAATATACATACTACAAAATACGGCTGATTTCGAGTTGCCGATAATAGAACAGCTGGTTAACACGCAGTTCAAATGGAAAGGGTGCCGAAGAAAAAGAGACTGCCGACAATAGTCACTCTCACCTGAGAAGTTTGGAGCGTTGTAAAAACATGTTCAACCCGTTTTGATCAATTATGTCGATTGGAATTGGTAGAACAGCAAGCAGCAGATAAATGTCAACAAACAAACCTGTCATGTATGTGTGTGACGCTGAGAAATCGCTAATAGAAGTTCGGACGCTGCTTAGATTGACGAGAATACGTAAATTCCCCTAGTTCAACTGAAACAACGACAATTGATGACATCTCCAGCAAAGGCTCAACTCAACTGCCTTTTTCCAATTCTTCCATTGCCGTATTTTATGCGCCATTTGTTGAAACTAAACGCATCCGCCGCCCTATTCCGGAAGAATGCTTTGGCTTTGTGTTGCCCGGGATGCATTCCATTATTCGTTGGTACCTAGCGAACGTAGACAGAACACACGGGTCGTCCACATGGCAGACGAAAATAATCTAATAAACAGTTTGGCATAGGTAGTCCTCGTACTCGTCCTCATCCAACTGTGCTGTACGCAGACACATATGGGGTAGCAAATTAGCGAAATAGAATTCGGTGTTGAATGTCCTTTCTTTTTTTTTTGCAGCAGTGTACAATTAGGGTAAATTTGTACCATCAGAACACGGAACACTCGGTCGGTCGGTCGGTCGCTGACAAAAGGGTAGTAAATGGAATGGTACCGTCGTAATTTTGCGCAAATTGGAGTCAAGCACCGGGGGGTGAGTAATTTTATTTTACTCCCTGGTACAATTGGGAAAAATGGAAGGGGGTTAAAAAATTCCCACTATGCTGGAGTTGAAAAGATTGAAGGGTTCAATGCGAAGCTGTATGTTTGCAAAGAATGAATGCAGAGTAGCTCTTGATAATGTCATCAATCATCGTTTGTTCAAATGTCACAGCCTGTCAAAAAGGAGATGAGATCTCAATAGAAAGGAAATCGAAACGCGTTCAACCTTGACCGACAAAGTTTCCCAGAAAGATTGTGCGATGTTCGAATTTTAAATCTCGAGTGTATGCAAATAAGGCAACAGTGTGTTGTGCAAAACTGAAAACATAAAATAGTTAATCGATTTCTCCGCGAAAATGTAGGCAAAATGAAAGCTCTGCAAAAACACCAAAACTCAATGAACAGCGACCGGCATCCGTACAGGCAGCGGCGTTGCCAGGAATATACGAAGGCACTGAAATTTACCGCGACTACCTTAGCTACGCCCCTGATTTAAATCTTTTGATGCTGTTTTCCATTCAACCTCCTCTTAGCACACATATTAATGGAATAGATTACTTCATTCATGATCGCTCAAATCGTGGAACTAAATCATTATTGTGTTACTATCCTCACTATTGCCGAAGAGAAACTCGTCCATCACTCGTCAGAAGTCCAATCAAGCTAATTAGTTGGCCAAAGCAACCGCGAAATGCACACAATTTATCGTGAGCTGTGCAAACAAAATTACAACTATTGGGCGTTTCACTGATGCTTTCGCTCTCTAGCTACCCGTTCCCGTCGTCACCGACCGTCATGCCGGATCGTATCGCCAGTCTAATAGCACACCTCTCTGAATGTGGCCCCATGGAGCTAATTATTTTGCCATCTCCGATTAACGAGCCTCTAAAACAAGCGCTCGGCACGGTCGATTAAATTGCTGCAGTCGCTGATTGTTTGGCATTTTTTTGTTTGTTTCGGCGATGGTTTTACAAATTTAACGATATGTTACTCATGATAATATGATGCAGTTTCTGAGCTTAAGTAGACTTTTTTTTTTGTTCGCAAAATTTTAGAAATCAAGCAAAATTGAATCACCGAATGTTTTTAAAATCAAACGCACCGTCACCTTCGAAAAATGTGGTTACCTTCGACAAATTTCACAGTCCGTCCGGGGTCTTCAACGAGAAGCAATAGTAGGAATCAGTGGATGAACTAACTTCATAAATGTAGGTACTTTTTCACTAATTTTTTATTGACGCCCATGTTTGCCCATCCAACTTGAAAACATTTTCACAATTGGTTAAGCAAAGCTCTCCTCCGCCAACCGTTTGATATTTAGCTAGCTCTTCTCGAAAGGTTTCTTTTTGCCTATGGTGTTCGTGAAAATAGAGGGTCTCGAGAAATTTGAGCTTTTCGAATCCATACACCTCCGCAAATTGGTGAGCATACCGCGGTGCAGGGGCCTTTAGCAACGTGCCGTAGCAACATTATTATCGGCAGTAAGGTGTGAAAATTAACTTTGCGATAAACTTTCCATTTTCATTGCATGGAATGCTGCTTGGGTTGGTAGGTGTTTTTTTAAGGAAATTTTCTTCACACAACAGCAGTTGTGAAACTAAAAACGTTCATTTTGTATAGCATGCATACGACTTCTTTTGATTCAAAACCATTACTTGTGAGGTAGGGTGAAAATTCACTTCGGCCTAATCGCCCAATGACGATGGTCCTACCTCTCTACAAAGATTTGAGCTGGACGATTTATCTTTAAGATTTATCAGCAAAAAAAAAGTCTTTACGATCACAAAGTATGAATATTTATACCCCTTTTCTCAAAAAATAAAAATAAAAGAAGCAATTTTTCCACTCTATTTTTACCATCATCCGTAGGACGAAGAAAATCCAATGGCATTTCAAAGCGTTGTAGAGTGGTTCCTTTAAAGGACAGAAATCCAAAAAAATCGTTTATTTTTTTGAACGAAACTGATTTTGTCTTCGAATACTAGAATATATTTGCTATCTAAAGATATGTTGAACAGGCTGATTGTCTAAAAAAAACTATCAACATTTAAGCCGCTCAAAGTAGCGAGAGTTGTAGAAGATTTTGTTTTTCGGTCGAAGGTTGGTCGAACAGTCGTATACTCACCGCTTTGGTTTTACGTATTTCAAGTGTTTTGCAAAGTATTTAAATAATTTAACTTCACGAACAAGGTAAAAAAAGTGGCGTTGGTGATGTAGTGGTAAGCGTGATTGCCTCTCACCCCAGCAGGCCTAGGTTCAATCCCATTCGGCGCCGCCGGGATGTTCTGAGGCATAAAATCTCTGATCATGCCTTCCTTCGGAAGAGAAGTTCATAAGTCGATGGGTCGATAGGTAGGGTCCAGGTGTGGCAGCTGCCTCCCTGGCGTCGGTAGAATTGGTGCTCAGTACGGAAAACAAGATCGACGGAAAACAAATCAAGGAAAAAAACTGAGGAGCATCAAAATCTATTCTGGAATAGCCATATAGGGGAAATGGATGTAGTGTCGGCCAAAATGCCCCTAATTTGGGCCCATACATAAATTCAGCAATGGACTAAATTTTCCATAGTGACCAAAACTATCCATTAATACCGTCCCAATGACACGGTCATCTAGATAAAATTGATAAATTGCAGGTTTTTAGCGATGGGCCCAATCTTAGATCCATAGGCCAACATTAGAGCCATTTTCCCTAGGTGATAATTTAATCGGATGGATGGGTTCATAATATCATTTCTTTAAATTCTCCCTCTGAAATTCATATTGTTGAAACTGAAGCTTTTGATCAGTATTGTATTCCGGGATATATTGTTGCTGCTTGTTTATCACATTCTAGACACACTGGCGGTGTTGCTATTTATGTCAAAGAATCAGTTCAATTCAACCTTCGTACCAACGAAGTTATTGATGGCAACTGGTACTTGGGCATTACAGTTGTACGTGGCATGAAGATGGGTAAGTATGGTGTTTTGTATCATTCTCCCAGTTCTAGTGACCAGCGTTTTGTTAAAGTCTTCGAGAACTGACTCGAAACATTCCTTGATTCTAGTCAATTAAATATATTGGCTGGTGATTTTAATATTAATTGGTGTGACAACCATAATTCAAATCATTAGAAGTGTTAAGCTGAGTTTTTCAATTTAAAGCAAACGTGTAACGGTATACATTTCGTTAGATTATATTTTTGTTACTTGTTCTTATTTATTTTCAAATATCAATTCTTAGATTAATCGTCGTTCAATTTGTAATATTAACTTAAATGGACTGAAAGTAAGCTAAATGAAACGAATTGTAGTTTGCAACTTGTATGCAAGTCAGTTGCCTACGCGTAAAGAGGTTAGCGAAACGTATTGCTTACGTAGCTTCTCCGAAGAGTTTCACCATTCGTGTTTTTCGTTACTCGGATAGAGAAAACCGAATGGGATAGTTCTGAGAGTTGTTAGCAGTAGAAGGGAACAAGATAGACAGACCGAGTTCGATTGAAGAGGGAAAGAGATACTTCATTTGATCTCTCACGATCGTAACTAATGAAATCCGTTGAACTTCCATTTCCGGTAATCATGCCTTGGGACTTTTCTGAGGAAATTCAGTAATCGCCTCTTTCACTTTGATCCTGACTGTGATAGAAGAAGGGCGCGATTCTGTAGTTTTTTCCGCGGTGTGATTGGTTAGTAGTAGAAAACGTGAAGTGTCCTCAGATGTATTTTAATCGATTCTATGTTCCCCGTATAGGCTAAAGCTAGATAGCATTATAGTGTTGTAATTGTTGTGCGAGAGTTGTGTAAGCGTTCCAGATAACGGCAAGGTAAAACCAATTTACGAAATTTGTGTGTGCCGATAATAGGTTAATTGTGTCGTTTGCACGGTCAACGACTTTCCGCGTGTTCGCTTTCTATAGGATTCAACAGCCAACAAAGCGACCGTTGATCAATAGCGCTGCCTCGCGCCGCGGCTTTGCTTATTGTCGCCAACCCTTACCACGCTCGGGTATCAAAGCTTCCCGGTTGCCTATCCGAAGGGATTGCCTACGTTACCAAGGCACTCCGGCTAACGTCCAGCAAGCCACCATCCGCTGACTGAGTTCGGCAACTAAGAAACTTCAAGCGCAGTAGGAGGACATCAGCCGTCGTTGCAACGACGGCACCGGTCGGGCGAAATCCAGTAAAGCTCGCCAACGTAAGCTTCAAATCCTGTAAGTAGCGAACCCACACTTGCATGCAAGGCCGTTAGCACGGACACTGAATGATAGCGCGCTAGGCGAATAGTCCATCGACCGCACTAGTCAGATAGAAAGATAAAGGGGAACAGTAGTTAGGCCGGCCAGAACCAAGATTGTAGATATGTGAATAAAAAACCCTATAGATAAACTAAATAAAAGTAGAATGTTCACTCCCAAAATAAATCAGTGTTCAGTGTTAGAAAGTTTTGATTGAGAGAGTCTGAAGGTTATTTCACGTTTCGTTCATCATGTTTAGTCTTTTTCCGTTGAATTTGTTGTGTTACTCGTCTTCTAAATCAAGCTCGAGTTGATGGGTCAGAGGGATTGCTTCCTGTGATGATACCCCTGTTCGGATTGGTTTTCGGGATTGGAAGTTTTTCGGACTCGGTAGTTAGGATCTTGGGATTTCAGAGGGTATGCTCTCTCCTTTCTTGAGTCACTCGGCTCAGTTGGTCTTGTTCCCGACACTGTTGACGAATTTGAGAACTGGCTCATTTGGCCAGTATCTAGCCGGGCATCGTGAAACACGACAGGTGGTCCTCTTCGGAGGTGGCGCTTAAGCCATCCGTTTATGAAACCTATCGGGAACAAACAACAGCACCGTAGCTGCTTCGGGGCCGCTACAAACGGCAGATGAATTTACGCGTATTTCCAGGAACAGTAGAACTTTAATTGACCACGTTTATTCCAATTTTGATTCCATTTGTTCAGCTACGGATACTGATTTGAAAATAACCGATCATAAGACCTTAGTGATTAATGTCTTAGGCCATGTTAACGATAACGATAATTTTGTAAAATTGAAGTGCTCGAGGAAATATTCGAAGCAAGCTGTTTGAAACCTTGTTGAGAGAAGCCTGGATTTTCCATTCGCGGCCGGTAGCTTAGATGAATCTACAGCTGTTCTTAATAACGCTTTGAAAACGTGTACCAATCAACTAGTTGAGCAAAAGTTTGTTTCTTTGAAAAAACTCGAACAGCTGGTACAATTTGGATCTTTTGCGTCTTAAACGGAAAAGGGACAAATGGTACAAAAAGTTTTGTAGATCTAATAATGACAATCATTGGAATAGGTACACAATCGCGCGTAATCAGTAATCACAATCGATAAAGAAAACTCGTTGTGATTATGTTCAAAGGAAGATTGATCAGCATCAAAACAACAGCAAAGAGTTATGGAAATTTTGAAATCTTTATTAAAACCTAGTTATTGCAAACCGCGGTCCATAACTTTTAATGGCACATTAGAACAGTCAGAACAAGTAATTGCATCTAAGTTTAATGATTATTTCGTAGACAGTGTTTCATTGATTAATCAATCTATTGAATTGGTCGATGAACCTGACGAAATAAAACAGCCAGTCAAAAGTAGTTGTAGATTTGAAGTTTTTCACCCAATTACATTAGATGAACTTAGAGTTATTTGTTTTTCATTAGGAAAATCTGCTGGAGTTGACAATGTTAATGCTAGAGTTATTCAAGATTGCTTTCATGTCATTGGCCACATCTTGCTGGACCTTATTAATGAATCATTGCAAACTGCTGGACATGTGCCACAAATTTGGAAGGAATCCTTAGTGGTCCCTATTCAAAAAGTTGCTGGAACGATTAAAGCCGAAGTGTTTCGTCCCATCAACATGTTGCACACATTAGTGAAAATTTTAGAACTTGGTGTTAAAGGCCAGCTGTTGGAGTATTTAAATAGTAATAGTTTGTTGATACCAGAACAATCGGGATATCGGAAAGGTCATTCTTGTGAAACGGCGTTGAATTAAGTATTAGCGAAGTGGAAAAATTACTTGTGTAAAGCCTGACGATTCTTCGCATCCAACTGACTGTAAAACAGTAGTAGTAGTAGTAGTAGTAAAATTTACGTTTATTTTCTGGGTTTTATGTTTCAACATTTGATTTAACATTTCAATTGGTTAGCCTTTGGCTCTTCATCTTTGTTCTAGTTAATTGGTTATTCTAATGTGATGATTGCGTTTAGCGCTAATTTACAGGATACCCTTTGTGGAATTGTTTTGGTTTGAATTTAAAAATTTGATAACCTACCTACTTGAGCACCTAACTACTTAAACTAGGTTGCCAAATCACGAATGATCTGGTGGTTTGATCGCAGACAGGCGACTCTGAACCTTTCCAGCGTGGAAGTCTTTCGCTCCTCGAGTGTTTGAAGACCGCCCAGGTGGTGAATCTCAGAATTACGAGTTCGCGGTGGACTGTTAAGGATCATTCTGAGGATCTTGTTTTGGATCCTCTGAAGCTTTAAGTGGTGGCACTTAGCACAACTCTCCCAGATTGGCATACCATACTCAATAGCCGGCAGAATGATTTGCTTGTGGACAGCAAACTTGTTTTTGAGGGACAGGGTGGACTTCCTGTTTATCAGAGGGTAGAGCGACCTGATCAAGATGTTACACTTGGTGGATGTCTTGTCCACATGGGATCGGAATAGCAATTTGCTATCGAGGGTGAGACCAAGGTAGACTACTTCACTCGACCATTCAATGGGAGAGCTATCAAGATGGATCTTGACGTTAGCAGGCGGAACAAGCCGAGGTGAATACGAGTGTGGAAACAGAATGGTTTGTGTTTTAGCTGCATTGATACAAATCTTCCAGCTCTTAAAATAGTCGGACAAAACATGCAGGCCTGATTGTAGTTTACTCGCCAGACCACGGATCACTCGACCCTTATAGATGATGGAGGTGTCATGTGCGAACATAGACAGGGGAGGAACGTCTGACGTGAAAATGTTGAATAGGATAGGCCCAAGCAGGCTGCCTTGAGAGACCCCTGCATCAACGTTGAACGTATCAGAGGGGACATTGTTCAAGGAGACCTGGAATGATCTGCCCGACAAGTAGTTTTTGATGATCTTCACGAGGAAGATCGAGAAGTTGTATCGATGCAGCTTGTACACTAGGCCATCATGCCAGACATTGTCGAACGCCTTCTCGACGTCCAACAATGCCATGGCAGATGTATTGGAAACGGACTTGTTCCGCTTGATGATGTTAGTAACCCGTGCGAGTTGGTGGATGGTAGAGGGGCCTTTCCTAAACCCGAATTGCTCTTTGAGAAAGATGTTGTTATCATTTGAAAACACCAGCAGACGGCTGAGTATCAATTTTTCGAATAGCTTCGAGATGGAGGACAAGAGGCTGATGGGGCGATAGCTTTTGGCAGTGGTAGGGTCTTTGCCAGGTTTGTGAATTGGAATAACTTTGGCTAACTTCCAGCATGCAGGGAAGTAGCCAAGCATTAAACACTTGTTGAAGACCACTGCAAGGTGCTTGAAGAAGTCAACACTCAAGTTTTTCAGCTCGAGGTTGACCACTCCATCGACACCAGCGGCCTTCATGTTCTTTGTTGATTTAATCGCTGCTATCACCTCATCAGCCGATATTCTACTTTCGTCAGGGACAACTACGGGGGTGGCAGCAACACTAGCCATTGCCTGTGATACTGCAGGCTCGTGGGAACTCACCATGGCGTGGCCAAGGTTATGTGAATTTTCAAAGTGTTGTCCAAGAGCATTGGCCTTTTCAAATGGGGTTATTAGTAAAGATGGGTCCGAATTTTGGTTAGGAGAGGAAAGGGGAGGAATGGGCCTCGGCTTATTTTTCAAAATCTTTGCCATTTTCCAGAATGGCTTAGCACAATCTGGGAGAGAGCGAATCTTGTTTGCAAAATCGATATTTCTGAGATCCACCATCCTGGCTTGGATGATTTTGTTCAAACGGTTGCAATTGGTCTTCAGGTTAGGCAGCCCAGTACGCTGGTACTGCCTACGAATCGTCTTGCGGAGTCTAATGAGGTCTTTAGTAGGCCTGTCAAGGTTCAGAGTATTACTCACCTGTCTGGATACTGGCACATGTAGCTCCCTGGCCCGGGATATTGCTTGATCGATGGAGCGCAGACACACCGGTTGGACATCGTAGTCTACAGCGGTGTCGACGCAATGTTGGAACTGACCCCAGTCAACACGATGATAGTTGCGCCGGAAAGCTTCAAATCGATTTACGGAGGATCCCACCTCAGTCACCACCGGGTAGTGATCCGAGCTGAGTTCCTGATAGGTGATAGGTTGAGCGATGTTGTTGCCCATGTTGCTGATGAAGATATCGATGATAGCGTGAACACCGGACCGACTCAACCGGGTGGGAGATTCCGGACTCAAGATGTTGTACTGCGCTTCCTGCAGGTCGTTGTTCAGGATGGTGCCGATTGTTGCCCCAAGCTTGATGTTTGGCGTTCAGGTCGCCAGCGATGATAAAGTTTTCCCGTCGTCGTGTTAGCTTGATAATATCTCGTCGCAGATCTGCTGCCGATCCGTCCCTGATGTTGACTTGTTTGGGGCAGTAAGCCGCGACGATAGTGATGGGGCCGATAGGAGTAGAAACTTCCACCCCTACGGCTTCGATGATCTTTAGCTGAAAGCTGGGCATCAGTCGACAGCAGATGTTTCTCCTTAGTGCAATAGGCACTCCTCTTCCTCCAGAGTTGGTTCGATCTAGCCTCACGAGCCGGAAATCGGGAAGGTAGACGTTTGTTTCAGGCTTCAGGTGGGTTTCAGTTATGATGGCAATGTCGATGTTTCGTTCATTGAGAAACTCAACAAACTCGATGTTTTTGCTCTTCAAGGAGCAAGCGTTCCAATTTACGATCTTGATGGCTTCACGGTCCATACTTAGTGACAAGGGACAGGGCAGCATGTAGCTGTTCAGATCGAGTCTTGCAGGTGCGCAAGATGATGATGACCTCGGCCACGAGCGTCACAAGTTCCTCCGAGGTGAACGGAGAATCGTCGACAGGCTCACCTGAGACAGCACCAGCGTATGATAAACCAGGGGCGGTGGAGGGACCTGGCATTGGCTGGGCAGCAGCAGCAGTGAGACGATGCTGGACTGTTCGATTGTTAGGAATACTCACATGCTTGACTTGTTGGTTGTTGAGCGGAAGTGGTTCTAAGTTCGGAACATGTCGACGGGGCTGGAGAGCTGGGTACTGGACTTCCGTGCGTGCAGGAGGCGAACGATGATTACGGAGGCGACCGGGCTGATTATTGATCGTAGCCTTCCGACGGATATTGATGAACTCCACTCGCTTGGGACATCCGCGATTGGAGGCTTGGTGGTTTCCACCGCAGTTGACACACGTTGGCTCGATGTCATCATCTTGCTCACAGGACGCAGTCGAGTGAGTTCCAGCACACTTGCCGCAGATAGTCTTCATATGGCAGTTTTTGGTGCCATGGCCATAGGAGAGGCAGTTCGTACACTGCGTAACATCACGATGTTGGGGTTTGTAATGCTCCCAACTGATGATGACCTGAAACAGGTCCCGGATTTTGGATCTCAGAGCCGCAAGACTGGTGGATCCCTTCGTGAAGTGCACCAGGAACAACTGGTCACGGAAGCTGGTATTGTTGATGGAACGGCGGTTCATCTGGAACACGGCCTCAGGTTGGAGCCCAAGCCGCTCCAGCTCGGACTTCACCGCAGCCGCCTCGAACGACGGTAATCCACGCAAAACCGCCTTCAGTGGCTTGCTCGATGGCAGATCATGCGTGAAGAAGTCCACGTTATTGTTCTTCAGGAAACTTCCTATTTGTTTGTACTCCTCCAGGCTGGAGCACATGATTTTGGTACCGATGCTGCAAAGCTTAAAGCGAGGTAGCAGCTTGTGTTTTGCCAGTTCGGCACCTAGCTTGGCAACATCCTTCACCCGGCGTGAAAAGCGGGGGAATTCGCTCTTTTCTTGCAATGGGAGCAGTTCAAGTAAACTTGCCAGAACGCGAGAGGGTGGCGACACTTCCACGGCGCAACGCCACAGCACAAAACGAAACAAAATCGAAACGAGATCTCGAGCGAAAAATACGGACTGAATAGCTCAACAGTCGAGCAAAGAATCATGAGCTGATGAGCAGAGACACGACATCAGCGCTGTTTTATATCTTTTCAGGTTCAAACAGAATAATGTGAAACCAAGTGGTACTCGATTATGACGACTGGGTTTGGGGAATACGTTTATTTTATGAAAACAGTGATAAAATTATCATTTGCACAGTTGATAAAAGATTTTTATCAAAAATTGGAGAAAGTATTTATTACTTCAGATTTGTGAAGTTATATCCTACCGATTAGCGTAAAGGGCGAACACGAAATTATTGCGACACCGAAAATGTCATGCCAATTTTCTTATAATGTTTAGAATCAAACCATAATTTTAGGGTAGTTTTAAACATATATTTACTTCAAAAATCAAAAGAAAAGTTAATCGATGGAGCCTTGAGTGTAAAATTGAACGCATTTCCTGGTGTTTGGAAAGAATTTGTTCTCTCAACTCGCGTTGGTTCACCTCCATTTTCGTTGAATCGAAAAACACGACTTCGAGTTTGACAGCATGTACACAATACACATCAATGAGAAAGTGTGCAAAATTTGGTTGATTTTTATCCAATGGTAAAAAAGTTATGCCCTGTTGAATGTGTCGCAATAATTTCGTGTTCGCCCTTTATTTGAATTTTAATATCATCTATAAATGACAAAGTTACATGCGTTCAAAACCTAACACTTTTTCACCTACGTTTATTTTTATTTGCACCCTAGTATAGTCGACAAAGACGTAGTTCTACGTTAAAAGAGCGATAAAGTGCTGGTTTTGCTTAGTAGACCCAAAATTTGATCTAAACCCTATAATTACATAATTGACAAGGGAGGCATTGGGATAAGTTTGTCAGTTGTTCGTCGGAATTTTAGTTGACTTTCACAGTTACGTACCATAGGAAAGTTGTGTATTGTAGTAGTAGTAGTAGTATTTAAAATGTCACAGAATAAAGCCAATTGTAGCATAACAAATCAGTTAGGACCAAAATTTAGCAAGCAACATGACGATAGCACCCACCTAGTAAATAGATAAGTATGAAATTAACTTTTTAAGGTGAATGTACACCCTCTAGGTGAGATGATTGAATTCACTCCTGATCTGGTGCTTGGTATGTTAGTGAATAAGAAAAGTTAGGCATCAACCAATTTTCTGATCGTTCAACTCGCCGTTCCAGTGAGTTAAACGTTCAATTGATTCGCGGTGCATGCGTGCGTATTATGCTACTGCAGCTTACTTTATCGTGCGAGTAGGAGTTTAGAGAACTGAAAGTATTGGCGGTGCCAGAGGGGGCACGATGAGGTTAGCAAAATCTGTATTCAGAAATTTTGCTTTTGCGGGTTTAAGGATCTTGAAAATAAAATAAAAAAATAAATTACGTCCCAGAATTTTGTTATTTTGGTAAGGACTAAAGTCTGGAAAGCTTTTCAAAGCCTCAGAAGTTTTAAATTAGGATCATATAACGGTGTGTTGTGTAACGGCAGTAGCTAAAACTTTAGAATCCATCTCAAAAGAAGATTTTCTGGTTACATATAGTTGCAAAATTGATAGGGTAATCAGAGTCAACATAGATTTAACTAGTAGGGTAACTTTTTTTTTGCTGTAAACATGTTTTTTCATGTTAAAACGAAGGAGGTGTATCATACCTCACCGGTGCATATTACCCCAGGCACCCCTAGCAAATCTCAAATCAAATTTAATGTTTTACCATTGAAAACACAAGAATTTCCACTACATTAGATCTTATAATTAATTGTAGTAAAACAGGAAAATATCATACTAGATTGCATTGACTTGATGCCATGTAATATGGTAGCAGGTTTTTATTGAACCGTAGCTTAACAAAGAAAAAAGCCCCTTCCCTAGTTACGCCAACGTTAGCATGATGAAATATCGTTGACTGTCGAGTGAAAGTCTTCATTTTAACAATTCAATTCACTTATTATTCTCCCAGATGAAAAAAAAAAATAAAAGAAGAAAAATTGCCCTCAATCACCCGGGCGAAGCACAATGTTTGTCGTCTATCTTTAAAGCCAATTGTCTGCTCTTCGTTAGCTGATTCGTCGGAAGAAGTGCGTACCCATAGCATTAGCGTTTCTCCGACCAGCAAAGCACACAACCGCCATCATCGTCATCGTCGCTGCCGTCGTCCTTTGATAAGCAAACATCCTCGCTGGGCTGGGCTGGGCTGGGCTGTGCTGGAGTCAAGCTCGCGAAAAGTGGAGGAACAAGAAATAAATAAACGAAATCACAGCACCACCAGCAGCAGCGCCATCATCCACCATCCATCCGGTAGCGTTTATTCGCCGTATGATTTATTAATATCGCATTATAGCGCATCAATAATCGAATCGCAAACGACTCTCGTTGCGTTGCTCCTTGTCGGGATAACAGCCTGAGCAGTTCTCAATCAGGGGGATTTCTGGAATTGGTGTGCGGAAACAATGCGAATAAGCGAAGCGATATGACGGCGATTGGCAGGGCGGTCGGTGGCCATCACGCAGACGATGTTCAACAATGGGTGGTAAGATGATTCATTAGATTAGGGATTTTCAATGGTCTAGTGCGGAGGTGGATTTCTGGGTGGGTGGGCGATTGATTGAACGGAAAATGCGAAGAATAATCAAAAGAGCAGCAGCATTCTCTAGGAAACCGATTTGAAATGTAAACCTAAACTTTCTTTTCAAAGTTATCGGTTTTCAAATAGTTGCATCAACTGTCAGCAGCAACCACATTGCTTTAAGCAGCAGCAACAGTTGCAACGGTACTAGTTATGGTTTGTCACAGCACTTACAGGAAAATCATTGAGAAACTTAAAGTTTTCTGGAAACTTTCTTTTCTCTGTGTTCTCTTCTGCTTGGTTTATTTTCGATCCTGGCAGCGCATGGAACGGCAGAATTCGAAGTGCAATAAGTCGAAACACTCATCACTGTAAACAGTTTCTTCTGCGAAAAGGGTCTCCTAATGCAAACCAAAGGAGCATTTCATGAAAAAATTACGAAAGCCGCTTCTGGACTAACAATATCCGCGATTCGCCTTCCACCGTATCCTTCCTTAACATTGTTGGACCCGAATAGTCATATCGTGACGTAGAGTCAGTGCTGGCATCTGTCATTGTCATTGACTGACTTTCGCGCGATATTGACTAAATTATTTTTCACATAATCACTGATAGACTTGATCCTTAAAAAATCCTTAGCCAAAATCTCATTAATTTTTTCACCTATGACAAAGATTCACCTGGTAGCAAAAAGTGTAATTTCGTGCATTCTGAGTCACATTATTGTTATCCAAGCAGTTCAGGACGTAGATGCTGATGCACTTTAACGGCTCCAAGGGTGCCCAGAATTTTGAGCTTTTTTCAACAATCATCCGCGTCACTTATCAACTTGTTCCCTATGCCAAACTGCGAAGATGAACTAGCCATAGGCTAAAAATCTCCTTAATAAAGAACTAAAAAAATAATAAAAAAAAACTATGCCAAACTGAGGCTCTGGTGCAAATTTGAGCGAAATCGGTTAATATTTACCCATTTCGCAAGCGGGTTGAAGTTTGTATGGGAAAAATCCGCAAAATGTACATTTCTGCCACTAGCCACTGACATTAAGATGGTTTTCCTTGACTACGGCTGTCAAATAAGCAATCAAAGCATAATGTTGTGAATTGTGCAGATTTTACAGCCGTTGAGGAGGAGCACACCACGTCCAAAGTGTCCGAGCGTATGGAAGAGAAGATTGAATTCAAATTAAGCAAACCAATCAACACTCATGTCGTTCCAGTCGGTGAGATCGAGGAAGAAAAATCAAACGATGAGAGCTCAAGTAACTCGTCCGGACGATTCAGAAGACGACGACGATGGGGAACATGCCAACCAGTTCGATATAGTTCGACAGTCCAAGCAGCATCTAGTGGCGAACGAGAGCCACGTAACTACGGATTGGATGGCAGCGATGGATGAGGAATTCCGGCCGTTGATGGAGAATGATACTTGGGAGATTGTTGATCTGCCCGAAAACCGAGCCTGTTGGATGCAAGTCGGTGTCTAAGAGGAAGGAAGGCACTTCAACGAAGTTTTTGCACCTGTAGCTCTTCAAGTTACGTTTCGACGTTACTGACCATCGCAGCAGAATGTTACTTTCTGGTGAAGCACCTGGACATCAGGACGGCGTATATTATACCGGAAGTCAGTCGCGTTTACACTCACATTCGCTCGATGCAACAGTGCTGCCAGCGAACCACAAATCACAAAACAACACACATAAATCTAAATACTCAGAATACTACAAATTAATTAAAATAGTAAATACCGATAAATACCAATTTTTCAAAACCTTTGATACCGATAAGTTTTAAAACATTCTGCTAACGCTGCTTTGCAATTCCTTTTCTTTTCACTTACATCAACTTCAAATGACTTCTAGCGAGAAACACCGACTGACAGAATCCAGCTTTCTTGAAAACATCGTCAATCGTACGATTCCATATTCTTGCCGCTTGTTTCAATCCGCACAGACTGTGTTTGAGCCGACACACGCCCGTTCCGTTCGGGCCCTTGGTTTCGTATCCTGGCGGCTGTTTCACGTAGACCTTTTAAAGGTATATTCAGACTTGAGCGGGAGCGAGAGTAGCGGAGCGGACTTCGGGTATTCGGGTGCGCTCGGCTCTCTGAAGATGGCTTGATTGCTACCACGTCACAGCGGGCTTCAAAAAATACGTTCCCGGCAATATTTTTCTAGCTCCGCTTGGCGGAAATTCTTTCTCTCGCACTATCTCTGCATAGCATCGGCTGAAGAGAACGAGAATTGACAACATAAAAAAATAGGTAGGTACTGCATGACTGCTGGAGTGATTCGTGATTTAGGCGTAATTTTAGTAGAACACCCAACAAAAGACACCGAATCGGCAAATCCTGAGACCGGAAGAGAGAGAAGTAGGTAGTGGTAATAAGTCGATATCCCTTTTATTTCATTGCACGCGCAGCTCCAGCTGCGGTGCTATTTAGATGGAGGAGTACGCAGCTTAGCTACTTCTGCATGCTACTATGAAGAGGCTAGCATCCGCAATTCATTCATTAGCACTCTTCTGGTTGATAAGTAATTATTCTGAAGATCTCATATTGTTCAATAGCTCAAATCATTCCTCTAAGATATTCTGATAAAATAACAGGATGATCAGGAATTATTCCACAGACCTTAAGGTGATCAAATACCTGCATAATGTTCTCATGATAGTTTAGCAATTCTTCTAGTCGATTCGGTATTATTCTACAGATTTCTAATTATTCGACAGATAACATCATGAATCAAAGATATTCTATCAAGATAATCGTTTGATCAGGCATTATTCCAAAGACCTGCTATCGATCGAAAGCCAGCATAATGTTTTCTGGGTATTTTGGCACTTCTTCTGGTTGATTAGTTATAATGCTAGAGATCTCTAATTGTTCTGTAGATCAAATAATGCTTCTAAGATATTCTTGCAAGAAAGTCTAAGATCACAACATTTTTAATGCCTTGACGTTTCGTACTAACAAAAATGTGGAAACTTTAATGAAGTTCTATTGATATCAGAAAAGCTAGATGTAGAGATCTTTGGGGAATTCCCGAGATCTTTGGGGAATGCCAGAGATCTTAAGGGGAAGTCCCCGAAACTTTAAAAATCTTTAAGGGTGATCTTAAGCAAATTGACGATAGTTCCATGATGTGCTGAAATAAAATCGAGCACCCTCAAGATGTTCCGAAAGATTCATTACAGAGACCTTCAGAAAATTTATGAAAACTTCAAAATATTTCTGGAGCTTCACAGAAATCCAGAGAATTCTAGGGATGTTTAAGGGTGTTTACGAGAATTCCATTTATTTTAAAGCAGAACCGAGATCTTCATTAGAGTTGAGAGTTTTATGGAAGCTCCGAAAACATAAAGACAGATCAGAGAATTAAAGAGCAGTTCTCAAAATTTCAAGGAAATTACAGAAACCGTAATTTCCGGAAACTTCGGATTGCTCAGGGAAAATCTCTGAAACGCAATAAAAATAATAGGAACTTCCGGAAAATTGAAGAGCATTTCAAAGGTGTTATTTAATCGAAATTTCAAGATCTACAAAAATTCGAAAATTTAGCTAACATAATTTAGAGGACAACAACGAGGTTCCATTTTTAAAAAAAGGTGAAGAGCTTTTAGCAAGCACCGATGTTCTCAAGAAATCTAGAGAACTTCCAAGAAATTTATTTGATTGATTTATTATGTTCAGTGAAGTTCCGAGTACTTCGAGGACGATCAAATAACACCAGAAAATCAAATTAGCTTAAGGAAATTTGCAGCGACTTACAAGGAGTTCCTTAGAATTATGGGATATTCCGATAATTCTATTGATTCCAGAGCAGGAAAATTACATAAATTTTAAAAAAAGGTTCGAGAAATTCAGTGAATTTTTAACACTTTAGAGAAGATTCATGAAAATTGTGGAAACTTTAGGAATATCGAAAATGTTTAGAGAAGTTTAAAAAATGATGAGTATTGCGAGCATCAGGCTAGTTTATCAAACTATAAAAGAACTTCAAGGTAATTTAATTAACATCAGGAATATTTTGAGAACTTTCCAGTAGTTCTGAAGACTTCAGAATAGTAAATTTCATATTCAACGGAGATTTTTCATAGAAAATGCGCTTGGAGTTTACTATCTTAGGCTTAGGCTTCACTTAGGCAAAATTAATCCATTCTGGATCTATAAAGTTCAATTTGTGAATGAAAATGACTGGGAATATAAAATGTATTTTTAGTAAGAAAATTATTTAAAATAAAATTCCCTGAGAGTTCCCGTATTTTTGGACAATTTTTTTCAACTTAGGGTCACTTTTTAGTCTTTTTTTACAACTATAAGTCACTATTAGGTCACTTATTTCTTCAACATGGTCACTAAAATCACTATTTTTGACAGCATTGATCGCTACCAGCCCTGCATATGTTTGTAGTGGTTGTACCATTAATCTCACTAAAAATGGGTTTTCAACGATCGAAAGCCAATTTTATCATCTCTAATTTAACCTTAAAATGAAAAAAAAAATACTTTCGGAGAAATTTGTATTTTAGTAAACAAATTCTTTTAATGTGAAATTTCATTTTTTTTAGTTCTAGTTTTCTGTAAACTAGTGATATTCAAAAAAACAAATCAATTTTGTTAGATATTCTTGCAAGAAAGTCCGATGATCAGGAATTATTCCAAAGACCATCAGTTGATCAAATACAGAACAGGAAATAGAAAATTTAGTTAACACATTAACAGAACTCAACCAAAATATGTACCAAAATATTTTTAGATTGCATTCATTTTTCCGGCTATTTACCGGTTATTTTTCGGTTCTCCGGTTTTCCCGGTTGGGTGGCCTCCCTACAGATTATTATTATTATTATTATTCATGATCTACCGACTTTCTTGCAAGAATGTCTTAGAGGAATGATTTGAGCTATTGAGCAATATGAGATCGTCAGAATAATTACTTATCAACCAGAAGAGTGCTAATGAATGAATTGCGGATGCTAGCCTCTTCATAGTAGCATGCAGAAGTAGCTAGGCTGCGTACTCCTCCATCTAAATAGCACCGCAGCTGGAGCTGCGCGTGCAATGAAATAAAAGGGATATCGACTTACTACCACTACCTACTTCTCTCCCTTCCGGTCTCAGGATTCGCCAATTCGGTGTCTTTTGTTGGGTGTTCTACTAAACTTACGCCTAAATCTCGCGTAACATTTGAAAAGGGCCTATGTCCAAAATGTAAACAATCCAGAAAATGAATTGTTAATTTTTCCGCCAGTATTTAATTCCTATATAAATAAATTGAAGTATTTTAGGCATTTATATTGTTCACAATAACAATAGTAACTATATCTCAGTACACAACATCCAAAACATGCGAAACGTTTTCAAAAATACATGAAAATCGATAAAAAATTAATTTCACAGTAATAAGCCTTTTTGTGAATCTTTAAATGGTTAGGCCCTTTTTGTTAAGCCGTTGTGCTTGTCATCATAAATTGTAGGCCCTTTGCTAAGCCTTTTCTTAACGTCAAATAAATCATCGGCCCTGCCTCAAGCAGTAGGGCCTAGCTTTGATTTGAAATATTTCAATCATCGGCCCTTCTACGTCGCTAGGCTTATGAATGGAACCTCATCGAACGAAAAAAATATATATGTTAGGCCCGAGGTTAGGCCGTTTTAGCATGAATGATTGGAAAAATTTCGTGGATCGGCCGTTTTTAAAATCAAGTTATTTTTAATGATTTTTATCGATAATGCGGAACATTCCTATACGACTGGTAGCTAATTACCAGTGCTACAGAATGGTATCAAAAAATCGGTTTGTTTACATTTTGATCATAGGCCCTATTCAAATGTTACACGAGAAATCACGAATCACTCCGGCAGTCATGCAGTACCTACCTATTTTTTTATGTTGTCAATTCTCGTTCTCTTCGGCCGATGCTATGCAGAGATAGTGAGAGAGAAAGAATTTCCGCCAAGCGGAGCTAGAAAAATATCGTCGGGAACGTATTTTTTGAAGCCCGCTGTGACGTGGTAGCAATCAAGCCATCTTCAGAGAGCCGAGCGCACCCGAATACCCGAAGTCCGCTCCACTACTCTCGCTCTCGCTCAAGTCTGAATATACCTTTAAAAGGTCTACGTGAAACAGCCGCCAGGATACGAAACCAAGGGCCCGAACGGAACGGGCGTGTGTCGGCTCAAACACAGTCTGTGCGGATTGAAACAAGCGGCAAGAATATGGAATCGTACGATTGACGATGTTTTCAAGAAAGCTGGATTCTGTCAGTCGGTGTTTCTCGCTAGAAGTCATTTGAAGTTGATGTAAGTGAAAAGAAAAGGAATTGCAAAGCAGCGTTAGCAGAATGTTTTAAAACTTATCGGTATCAAAGGTTTTGAAAAATTGGTATTTATCGGTATTTACTATTTTAATTAATTTGTAGTATTCTGAGTATTTAGATTTATGTGTGTTGTTTTGTGATTTGTGGTTCGCTGGCAGCACTGTTGCATCGAGCGAATGTGAGTGTAAACGCGACTGACTTCCGGTATATATGGTTGTGTGTGTGTGAAGTATGAATGGAAAAGTAGGTACGAGCGTGAGCCAGAAAAAAAGGAGAATCAATTGTCTCTCAACCCTCACCACGTTCGGACGGGAAAATATAAAGTTAAAGAAAAGTGAACCGCGTGTTTTAATTGTTTGATTGACTCCACAACTTCAGAAGTGGGATTCGATCTGTTTAGAAGAATTTTCGGTGATTCCTGTGGAAGTGAGTATGGAAAACCGGATGAACAAGCAAGAGCTTCAGGAATGGTTGCAGGCACACGACATTGAGGTTCCAGCTTCAGCAACCATTCGACACCTGCGAGCTCTCTATGACAGCCATCCGGATAATCGCGCTGCAAACGAGGAGGAATACAATGAAGAAGAGGACAACGAGGAGGAGGACAACGCGGAAGAGGCACTGGATGAAGAAATCCGGATTTTGCAGAAGAAGAAGAAGATCGCAGACCTGCGTCGGGAGCTGGCCGGCAACGAATTTCTGTATGCCCGACCACCAGATTTTCAGGATATAAAATGCCTCGTTCCACTGTTTGCTGGCAGCGACTCCTACGTTCCACAGAGTTGGCTGAATGATTTTGAACGGGCTTGTGATTCAGTTCGAGGAGATGCGAATTTCCGATTGAAATGCATCCGCAGACTAATGGAGCCGGGCACAGAGGCAGAATGGTTCTTGCGTGTGGACCGGTCTGTCACTTACGCCGAATTTCGTGCAAATTTTCTACAAAATTTCGGTCACCCATTCACGGTGGCAGAAATCGTCGACAAGCTCAAGAAAACTACGTACATCAACAGCAAGACCTCGGTTATGGGATACATCCTCAAGATGCAAGAGATTGCTTCACGTGCAGACATTGACGAGGCCCAGACCGTACAGATGATCGTCGATGGATTCCGTGATCGTTCCGCCGATATTTCCGTCCTCTATCCGGCCAAGGACATGATGCAACTGAAACAACTAGCCCGACGATATGCGCAGCTCCGTGAAATACGTTCCAGTTCCGTTCGTGATACTCTATCTGTTCCAGCACGCAACAAACCGAAGGCTAAGGGTGGTTCCGATTCCGAATTACGATGCTACAATTGTTCCGGCAAAGGACACGTTTCCGCTCGCTGTCCAGAGCCTCGCCGAGAGCCAGGATCCGCTTCCGTTGTGGTTCTAGAGAACACATCATCAAGAACTGTCCCAAACCATCGCCACGCAATAAGGATGAAGTGGCACTAGTGGACGGCTTTCGTGGAGCCAAACCGGTCGATAACCCCAACACCCAATTGAGTGCAGCTCTTTCCGAGCTGAATCTGTCCGATCAATCTTGTTAAGCGATCCGCAGTACCCAGTGAATTGATTCCTTCCAATGAGGAGTTTTCCGGATTCCGTAGTATTGGTAATTTTCCCCTGTGTGCTTACGCTGTCATTCCAGCTCGTGTCGCTTATGGTACTCATTCCGAGAAGTTAAAGTTTTATGTTGTTCCAGATCATTTCATGGTCCATCCCGTTTTGTTGGGACGTGAATTTTTGAAGGCTTTTGGTATTATCCTATTATTAGCCAGTATAAAATTGAAGTAATGAACAACAATGAAATCTAAATTTCAGATAACCTGTTACATTGTGTGTATGATTTATTTCAAGAAGGAAGAGCTAGCGTTCTCAACTGTTGCCCCTTATGTTCGTCTTATTTTTGTAATGAACAGTTTAATGACCCTGTTGGAGATTCCTTCATTACAGATATTTATGCCATTGAGTTAGATAATGAGTTTCCTATCAATCCAAAATTGGAACCCAATCACAAACGACAGTTGTTGACTGTTATTAAAGGAAATTACCTGGACACTACTAGAATTCCGGAAAAAGAACATTCATATGCAATGAGGTTAAGATTGACGTCTGACAATCCCATCAGTTATGGCCCAAGACGCCTGTCCTATTCCGATAAGGTGGAGGTAGATCGCATTGTTGATGAATTATTGGCAGCTGGTATCATCCGGCCCAGCAATTCTCCGTATTCGTTTCCGATTGTTTTAAGGACCAAAAAATCCGGTGAACGAAGAATGTGTGTTGATTATCGTTCGCTAAACAAAATAACTGTACGTGACAGTTATCCAATTCCGCTCATTGATGACTGTTTGGAACGAGTTGAAGGGAAAACATATTTCTCGGTACTAGACTTGAAAAATGGTTTCCATCAAGTGAATATGGACCCTGATTCTATTCCGTACACTGCATTTGTAACACCTAGTGGACAGTATGAGTACCTCAAAATGCCGTATGGGTTACGCAATGCACCAGCGGTTTTTCAACGTTTTATAAATATGGTGTTGGATCCGTTCATCAAGGAAGGTTCTGTCGTAGTTTTTATGGATGACGTGACGCTGGCAACCAACACAATTTCTGAACACTTCGTTTTACTAGGGCGTGTTCTCCGGAGATTAGCCGAATTTCGATTAGAAATCAAAATTAAGAAATGTCAGTTCAGTTTTACGGAAATCGAACTTCTAGGTTTTGCAGTTAGTAATAAGGGGATAAGACCAAACAATTCGCATTTGGAAGCCATTAAGAGCATGCCAATTCCGACAGATATTAAACAGGTCAATAAGTGTCTTGGACTTTTTTCGTACTTCCGTCGATTTGTTCCGTCCTTTTCTTCTATCTCGCTCCCATTACGCAATTTGGTAAAACCGGGTGCCAAATTTGCTTAGCTTAGCTTAGTCTGACTGCACGTATCGATAGTTGCACTCCGTGATTGATCTGAACCAGTGAAATTGTACAAAGAATCAACTGAATGGGGCTTGGGAGTAACCTGCCATTCTCAGTGTACATGTTCCAGTGACTCCTACCTTTAAAGATCAATAACGTCACCGGCCACGTCCTTGCAATCAGGTGGGAGAGGGAAGGAATGTTAGTGTGTGACTTTTGTTGTTTTGGGACCGTGTTTACCTCTGCATCCCACAAAAGTCACAGGAAGGAGGTTTTGTTAGTGGGTTAGGTTCGTTGGATCAGGATTCACCTTGATAAGTGATGCGATCTTTTGTTTTGTGTAGTTATTTATAAGTGTTTTCGATTTATGCTCTAAACAGCCGGCTGTCTAGAGATGTAGATCATTATTAGATGTGTGTATACCGATTTAAACCAACAATAAGGATAATGTTGGGGCCACTCACAAAGTGTGATGATGGTTTATTTTATTTTATCAATGACCAAAATAATTAATTATAAGCGGTTTGAACCGATTTAAACCAACAGCAAGGATACTGTTGGGGCCACTCACAAAGTGTGATGGTGGTTTATTTAGTTCGGAAGAAAATGAATATGTATACTTCTTTTTTTTTTATATATAATAGAACGAATTTGTACTGATTCAAACCAAAAGCAAGGGTTCTATTGGGGCAACTCACGAAGTGCGATGGTGGTTTATACTATAAGGGCATAAAACAAAATCAAGAGCCATTTCGGTTTCCATAGCTTTCTAGACACTCGGCCGCAAAATAATCTTATCCGACGGAAACGTCTCGATCATCGCGCGATTTACCGTATTGATTCAAATTCCGAACAGTGCGTTAAAATCATCCTTTGAAAAACACCTTTTTTACCTAAAATATTGCTGATCCGCTCAGAATGTATTTAAACTCACGACTTATCGTAATATGGACATCCTAAAAGAAAATTTTTCAAAATCCGTCCCATACAAAAACACAAGTGCTCAGAATTTGAGCGTGTTCGTAATATGAATCAGAACGGTACAAACTGTAAAATACCATTATACAATACTAAAACCGGGTGCCAAATTTGAATTTGATGAAAAATGCATTAAAACGTTTGTTACATTACGTGATAAGTTGATTTCTGCTCCTGTTTTGGCCCTTTATAACCCATCACGCGAAACCGAGTTACATTGCGATGCCAGTTCCGATGGTTTTGGCGGAATACTATTTAGTTGAAGATGCTAATTTCAAATAACAGACTGTAGTGGTAATTTTTATACGATAGATGGAGTAGATGAAAGCATAGAGTTGATAATTCCGTTAGATTACGGCAGTGTGAAGATTGCATATAGATGTTAGAATAGCGAGCTAGAACAACTTTTAAGGAAGGTACAAATCGGTTTTTTCATCTCTCTTTACCAAACTCCCCCTTTGAAGAGGGATGGTGAGGGGTGTCCCCCCCGCCACCACTGGCAAAAAGAGATGAAAACCGACCCGCTTAAGTACCAACGATGTGTTTGAAACAGTTCTACTTCATCTATCGTATAAAAATTACCACTACAGTCTGTTATTTGAAATTAGCATCTTCAACTATGTAAATCGTTGACTTCACGTAGAAGTAATACTAAAACATATAGTCAAAGGAATACTATTGCAAAAACAAGATGATGGTAAGATGCATCCGGTTGCATATTTTTCCAAGCGGACTTCTTCTACAGAGTCTCGGTACCACAGTTTCGAGTTGGAAACGTTGGCTATAATTTATTCCTTACGTAAGTTCCGAATTTACCTAGAGGGTATTCCATTCCGTATTATTACAGATTGTAATTCCCTCGCTATGACGCTAAATAAGAAGAGTATTAATGCTAAAATTGCGAGGTGGGCATTGGAACTAGATAATTATCATTACAGCATTCAGCATCGTAACGGTAAATTTATGAATCATGTTGATGCATTAAGTCGTATTCCCTATAATTCCGATCAGGTCGTATCCGGTATCAGTCCAGATGATATTGACTTTCAATTAAAATTGGCGCAAGGACGCGACTCTTTGATTCTTAAGTTAAGAGAAGAACTGGAAACCGGATCTGTTAAAAAATTTGTTTTGGATGATGGACTGGTTTATCACTCTTCCTTCGATGGAAAACTTTTGTTTTATGTTCCCGCTGAAATGGAAAGTCATATTATCCGCTATGTTCATGAGAAGCTGTGTTATATGGGTATTACGAAGACTCTAGATCAATTGAAAATGCATTACTGGTTTCCGAAAATGAAAGACAAGGTTGAAAACCATATTAAGAATTGTATCCGCTGTATTATGTATTCCGACTCAAATTCCAATGGTGGTCGTGCTCTGCACAGTATTCCGAAGAAACCTGTTCCGTTTGATACTATTCATGTAGACCACTTTGGTCCCCTTCCGTCGATTGTTTCCAAGAGGAAACACATTTTGGTTGTCGTTGACGTTTTTACAAAGTATGTTAAGTTGTATGCTGTCAATTCCACGAGTACGAAAGAAGTGTGTGCATGTTTAGATAAGTATTTTGAATGTTACAGTCGCCCACGACGATTTATTAGTGACCGAGGTACGTGTTTTACTTCATTGGAATTTGGCGCTTACTTATTGGAAAACAATGTAGAACATGTAAAGGTAGCTACTGCGGCTGCTCAAGCGAATGGACAAGTGGAACGTGTTAACCGGGTGATCAAGTCCATGTTGGGAAAACTTTCTGAACCAGTTCAACATGCAAATTGGGTTAAAATGTTAAGCAAGGTAGAGTACGCTATCAATAACTCTATTCATTCGAGTACGCAACAAACTCCATCTGTCCTCTTGTTTGGAGTCGGTCAGAGAGGGAGGGATGTCGACAGTCTGTCTGAATATCTGGATGATAGGCTCAATTCAGAGGTAGATCGTGATTTAACTACATTACGAGGAAAAGCTTCACGTCATATCGAAGACTCTCAGAGTAAGAATTCCGCTTCATTCGTCAAGAGACATAAATTGCCAAATACTTTCACCGAAGGGGAATATGTTGTAATACGCAACGTTGATACTACAATAGGAACGAACAAAAAGTTCATTCCGAAGTATCGAGGGCCTTATCGCATTCACAGGGTACTGCCAAATGATCGTTACGTTGTTCGAGATATTGAAAATTGTCAAATATCCCAACTTCCTTACGATGGTATAATTGAAGCTGCTCGAATTAAGAGCTGGGCTGATTGGAGAACCCCTTCTAAAGATGAGATGCACTGATGGATAAAGCAACACTTGTCAGATTGGATGTATATAGTTTTGTGTTTGTATTTATGTGTTTACTAACCCCGAGTGAGACGCGGGTAATCGTCCCCCATAATTAAATAAGATGATCGAGTCGATCATTGGTCAGGAATGGCCGAGTTGTAGTATTCTGAGTATTTAGATTTATGTGTGTTGTTTTGTGATTTGTGGTTCGCTGGCAGCACTGTTGCATCGAGCGAATGTGAGTGTGAACGCGACTGACTTCCGGTATATATGGTTGTGTGTGTGTGTGTGAAGTATGAATGGAAAAGTAGGTACGAGCGTGAGCCAGAAAAAAAAGAGAATCAATTGTCTCTCAACCCTCACCACGTTCGGACGGGAAAATATAAAGTTAAAGAAAAGTGAACCGCGTGTTTTAATTGTTTGATTGACTCCACAAATTTTATATGTTTGCCGTTTTTGAAAGCGGAAATTTTAACTTTTGGACTATGTCGAAAAATTTCGGAAGAAAGAAGCTTCTGGAGGAAGCTGAAAACAACATCCAGAAAAAGAAGAAAGTAGCTCTCCTGGAGGAAATTTGAGGAAAGTTCTGAGAGAAGTCGGAAAAACATCCGTGGAATTTCCAAGACATAAATTAAGAAACTTCTGGCAAAAATTTAAACAAACTTTCAGAATAAAATCAGATTTCACATTCAAAGAAAGGCAGAAAAGTTTCGGGTATCTGAAATAAATTACAGCAGTAGCTATTTCCATGGGAAGCCAGAAGAAGCTCGGAGAATCCTTCCAATAGCAGTAAAAAATTTGTGAAAATAAATTAATTATTCAAATAAGGGCATCATTCATCCACCACTGAAATTGTATATACCTGCTAATCTATCTGGTAGCATCGTACTTCTAAAGCACAACGTTTTGGCTGTATCTCATATGAACGTATTTTTCACTTTTAGGACCACAAGTAAATTATGGACTGAAGTAAATAAATGAGCTTTTATGATTTCATATAATGAGAATCCTTCCCAGAACATGTGAAAAATAACATTCGTTGAACATTTGTGAGGTACTATTTTTTGGAATTTTACCTCTTGTTTATTTGTTTATTTGTTTATTTGGAGGGAAAAGCCCACACTAGTGGGCGCAAAACCTCATCATTTCAGTACCAACAGATAACATGAAATCCTACAGATACATTTGCTTGAACTAAGTCCTAAACATATAAAAAGATATTAATGATAACGTAATTAACTTAATTTAAGTACAAAAAACAGAAACCGTCAGGAAGCTAAATGTACATTATAAAACAGATTCTTAAGCCTAACACGGTATATATTAAAATCAAAGCAGTTATAACATTTGTTGAAAATCTTGCACATGCTTGTTAACGGCACATTAGTAGGTTGTGCGAGAAGCCGGGATGTTGAAAAAATAATTAGAACGTAGATTTACGCGTCTGATATTGAAATTCAACTGCTGCAGGAGTGAACCGCAACTTATGTCCGATCGCAGGAGATCAGCGATAAAGGTAGCCTTAGAGACGCCTCGGCGAACACTAAGTCGTTGTAAGGACATCAAATTACAACGACTTTCATAACTAAGGAGATTGAAAGGATCACTCTAGTAGCCAACGAAGGGCGAAACGTACAAATTTTCGCTGAATGGCCTCAATACGATTCACCCCGTTGCTGTAAAAAGGAGCCCATACTACGGAACAGTACTCTAATGTGGACCGAACTAGTGAACAATAGAGTGTTTTTAAACAGAAAATGTCCCTAAAGTCTTTGGCGAAACAAAAAATGAAACCAAGTTGAGAAGATGCCTTAGCGGTAACATAAGCCACATGCTCCTTGAAGGTGAGTTGTGAGTCAAGTAGAACGCCTGAGTCTTTAATGGTAGACTCACGGCTTAATATTTGCTCCTGCAGGGTGTAAGCATAACAGATAGGTGATTTTTTCCTGGAAAACGTTATAATGGCACATTTAGAAGCATTTAATACCATCCTGTTCTTGGCACACCAAACAGCAAAAACTTCCAGCTGCTGCTGAAGAAACAATACATCACTTCGATCTTTGATGACAAAGTATAGTTTGAAATCGTCAGCATAAGACAGCTTCAGGCAACGGATTAAAAAGTGAACGTCATTCAGATACAATAATAATATGAACGGTCCCAGATGACTGCCTTGAGGTACACCAGAAGAAACAGCGAACGGTTGAGAAAAATCTCCAATCTTTACTGACATATGTCGACCGGTGAGGTATGAGCGAAGCCAATCGAGAAGGGAACCGTGAAAACCAAGTTGCTCTAGTTTGGCCACTGCAATCTCCTGATTGATTTTATCAAAAGCAGCAGAAAGATCTCGCGTATGATTGATGATGTGTATTGAACAAGATTTGTAGCGGTCGACCTCTTTGGTATAAAACCGTGTTGTTCCGTCGCGATGTAACTAGAGCATGTGTGTTTTAAATGATCTAGCACCAATAGTTCAAAAAGTTTTGAGACTGCACATAAAGCAGTGATACGACGGTGGTTGGACACCGACTGCTTATTGCCTTTTTGAAGACAGGGAAAACAAAAGAATCCTTCCAGCAGTCGGGAAAGATCCCAGAATCCAAAGAGAGATGAATGCTAAAGGTGCGGCCAGCACTCCAATACAGTTCTTAATAACCGCGGAAGGGATTCCATCAGGGCCAGTGCTGAAAGAATTTTTTAAACGAAGGCCTGCTCTACGAACATCATTAGTCGAAATAGGCGGATGCGGCCCAACAGCAGAAAGTACTGGAACATCACTTACGGCGGCTACGATGTGCTCGTTAGGTAAATTTTCTTTGACTAAGACACTGCTGAATTGTAACATGAACAGTTCAGCGATTCCCTCCGTATCTGATTCTTCTTGATCCGTATTGTACATTGTAGAAGGTAAGCCCGATTCCTTCCGTTGATCGTTCACATGATTTCAGAAGCTCTTGGGATTTGCTTTGAGTTTAGTTTGTAGATGGCGCTGATGGGCTTGATAAAGCTGTTTGTTGAGCCGCTTGTACTGTTTGTTAACCAGGTTGTATTTCCTCTTCGATGCATCCATTCGAAGTTTACAAAATGTCTTCAAGGCAGCTCGTTTGGATGACTTCAGTCGCTTGAGCCGGTGGTGGTCCAAGGAGGGTACAAACTGGTCGATCGCATACACGACAATATTCGAGAAAATTGAAGAGGCAGCATTCGCGTCACGATCTCGGAGTTCATCGTCCCAGCTGATGTTTTCAAAAAAGGTTGCCATTCCCTCTAAGTCAGTCCTACGGTAGTCATACGATACGCTGTCCACGGTTACCCGAAAAGTGCAAACCTGATGTAAGTGTAATGATAACTGCAGAGGTGAATGGTGTCTACAACGTAAAATATGAATGGTGTCTACAACCTAAAATATTTTTGTGCCATCGGCGGGAAGGAAATCATGCAAAAATTAAAAAAAATATTAAATAGTATTGATTTTCCACCAGAAAAAAACTGAACAATACCACTCATTTATCTGGTGATAACGGCGCTGGTGGTGTAGTGGTAAGCGTGATTACCTCTCACCCCAGCAGGCCTGGGTTCAATCCCAGTCGGCGCCGCCGGGATGTTCTGAGGCATAACATCTCTGATCACGCCTTCCTTCGGATGGGAAGTAAAGCCGTTGGTCCCCGGTTCATGAGTTGATGGGTCGATAGGTAGGGTCCAGGTGTGGGAGCTGCCTTCCTGGCACGTCGGTAGCATTGGTGCTCAGCACGGAAAACAAGATCGACGGAAAAAACAAAACCAAAGGAAAAAAAAAAAAAAAATTATCTGGTGATATCACAAAAACTATTTGTCCAAATCATTTGCCCTTGAAAACGCATCAAGTAGAAGAATTTTCCAAAGTGTGGTGAAAATTTGAGCCTAAAATATTAAGCTATAAAAAATCCCGCACATGGTAAAATTAGGCCATTTTTTGACAATTTGGATACCTGCCGGTAATCAGCCTGTTTACTGTAGTTACTACAACAAAAACAAAATGTCAAACATCTATAAGAATCTGCTTTAAAAAAAAAACCTTCAAATTATAAGATCACGAAAAGCTTATTTGGTTGTGGAGAAATCTCTTCTGAATGTTGGAATTTTTAAAAATCTCGAAAATCCAGAGTTGTAGCCTAGAAGGATATAGGCACTACAGAGCAAAATCAAAAAAGGCGTTTGTTCAGAATGCCAAAAAAAAAGCGTTTTGGCCAAGTTTGGCTCAAATCGGTGACATCGACCACAGGTGGTGTACCCACTTGAGCTGGAATGACCCTTATACGAAATGAGCTTAAGAAAATTTACGAAATTATATGCTCAGTGCAGTCACATATTTGAGTCGCATCTCCATTTTCTCCATCACCGTGTTATGGTCACCGCGCTAAATGTTTACGTTGCAACATTTAACTTTGGCTATTATCCAAATGTATGGTTGACAACATACCCTAGGGAGCACCACCCATCTGAGTCCATGTTTCAGCAGCCCGCCCATATGTAAACTCACAGAGCAATACAGCTAATTGTTAGAACAGACTGAGCAATAGGTAGGTTTATTTCCCAGTAATTCCCGTGTAAACTTCGAATGACATGTGTAAAGGCAATCAAATGAGTTAAGAGGATGATCTCATCTGTTTTTCTGGAGCGGAAGGTAGTTATTTGGGCCTTCGTGAACCAGGCGCCAGTTCCACTTCAGAGCGGGATAGAGAAGCAAAAATAGAGGAAAAAGTCGAAAAAAGTAAATGAAGCATCTCTCCCCAGTTCACAGGATTTTAACTCAACCGCATAGATTTATCTCCATTAGCAGTCCAATTCAGATCAATCGAACTTCCGAAATTATCTGATGCCGGGTCAAAACCCATCGAAGCCTTTTTGAAAGCGCAATTTATCAGATAATTACACTCAACCGGTGCAGATGTACAACATCACGCTCTCCCAAAAAAAGCACGATGAACCACACCAGCCGACGCATGTTGATCAATCTCCGATAAAAGCAGCAACAGAAGCATCATCTTCCTACATCCATCAACTGGCTAACTTGCAATTGAACATATGGTATCCCGCGGCTACTGCAGATGGATCCAAGAGGTATATCCACACGCCTCCATCCCAGAAGGTCAGTCAAGCTAAACGGAAAAGGAACGAATGAAAACATGCTGCGCACATACACAAAAAAATGCCCCGCTCTCCGAACCTCTTCTACCTGCTACCAAATATAACCGGATCAGCCAAATTGTTGCGTAAAATCATCTAAAATTAGCAGGGCTAGAAACATTGCCGTTATGGATATCTTGAAACTAATGGCTTATATCAGATCAACATCTATTATATGCATCAAATTTTTCTTCATGATTTAAAAAAAACGCTCAAAAAAAAGACAATTATGAGAACAGTAACAGTATCGTCACCCGTAATCACCGTAACGACTTCATAAAGGTAGCAATTGAAGCACAATCAACCTCTGCACAGCAGCCATCGGCACACACCCTGATTGCAGCAGAATCAAAGCTCAAAAGGAGACTCTTTTCACCGAGCATTCGAACAACCCCCCATACCCCTTTCATCTCCTCCTCCTCCTTCTTATCCTCACAACGTGAGTCAAAAATTGGCAAACGCATCTGTCAGCAATAATTTCGAGGGATTTATTAAATTTCGCCTCAATCCGACAAGTATGAATGGCTGGATAAATAAATAACGTAAACCGTATCCACATACCTACCGACACACAGCCGGACAGACAGACAGACATATGCACACGGGCTCCCATCCGGTTGTCGGTTAGGGATTGGGACTGAGGCTTCTGGAGGAGCGACTTGGCAATTGGAGCGAAAACGCACACAGCACAGCACACTGGAGAAGCACACTCCCGTCCCGTTCGTCCTCAGCGTTGGTTGGAGCAGCCTCGGCCGTCTTCCACCGTCATTGTTTATCATTTCGACTCGATACCTGCGACGGACGACGACGACGACAATCAACGAACGCAAAAACGCTGCTCCGGTCGGTGGTAGTTAGATAGGTAGGTAGATGTTATATATGAGCAATGTGTCACGTCGAGCCGTGTGCTTTTTGTCGTCGTAGGATCGGCTGTGCCCTGAAAACTCTTTTAATTGCTGAGTGGTACACATATGGAGAGGGCAACCGACACGGCAGCAGCGCACACAATTCAACTGGGTGGTGTGCTAGATGTCCCCATCATGGGTGGTTCGGCTTTTATCAAGTGTGTATCTGTGTAGCATGTTGAGTGGAGCAGGAGAGAATCGTTCAGGGAAAGGTCGGTTGAAAATCTTGTCATTTTTTGAATTGCTGACAGATGTGGAGGTTGAAAAATTGAGTTTTTGGAAATTTGCCTTTCTAATGCACACAATGTCCTACTTTTTCAATGCTGTGATTATATTGGCGCAGAAAATCACAGCTGGGGGAATGCAACTTTATTGGCATCTATGAGCTGAGAGGATTAATGTGACCAAATTTGTCAAAATTGAGTTTAATACTGATGCATGTCTTGTGACTTACTAAAACCTAACATGGAACACCTTAAAGACTTGAAAATTTGAAATCAAGTTCAATTGTGGTCATGTTCCAGGTGCACCCTGGAAAGAGGTATGTTTTAAAGTGTCAAAACCCACCATTCAATAAATCACATGAGAATTAAAGATCATGATCATTGGCAGTCTTACTTTTTTTTTGACGTAGGACTACGTCTTTGATTTCTATATGGGGGTACACTTTGTGAAAACCGAAAATGGAACATGTAACAAATTAAGAAAGATTTTCAACGTTAATAACTCAGCTGCCCCTGGTCCAATTTCAATAATTTTATCACCAATCGATCAGAAATATGGCTACGCATCGATAATAATGCTTTGGAATGTTTATTTTCAACAAAAAACTATTGAAAAACTGGTAAATGTCCAGCATTGTCCAAAAGCGTCGAATTAACGAACAAATCCACCAATTACCTACATGCATATGCTGCTTCCCCATCACAGTCGTCAGAGCGTAGTAAATAGACGAAACAAGTCGCCATATTCAGAACCAAATGCAAATTCTTCGATATAACCACCATCCGCCGTCTGGCTCGCCGTGGCGGTGTCTGACGTATCTCCGGTCTGATTTACGAGGTGTGCTGAAGGTGTTCCTGAAAAATGAGATCCGTGATGCTGTCACCTACACTAAACACGCCAAGCGTAAGCGGCCATGGATGTCATCTACGTTTTGAAGTGACAGAGACGCACTCTGTTTGGTTTCGGAGGTTAAATCATCACCAACTTTGGCAACAAAACGGCTTTTTTCAGGGCCACCAAGCTTATTACAGTAAAGAGTAGGAATAGAATTCAACTGCCTGTTTGTCCATATTCAGAACCAACGATCACACAAAATGCTCATGTAATCAAACTGGAAGCAGGAATACACATTATTTTGATCAACCTTGATCAACTTTGAATCGCCACGGCCGGATATTTTCGATGGAAGAAGCAACAATCTAGCATCTAATTCAACGAGACGGCAGGAAACATTTGTGAAGCCGAGTTATTTACGAAACAGAGTGTCGATGAAGAGAATCGATCAATGTAGATAGGACCTATTGAAAAGTGACGCGAGATTTGATTTCCGTACTGAGCTCCACCCAACAAAAAATTTTAGCTGCCGACCAGCTTATACAACCAAAAATTAGATGCATAAGGCAAATTTTGGCTGTATAAGCTTATCTGCAGCTAAAATTGTTAGTTGGGCAATGCTACCGACGCTAGGGAGGCAGCTCCCACACCTGGACCCTACCAATCGACCCATCAACTCAACCGAGGACCAACGGCTTTACTTCCCGAAGGAAGGCGTGATTAGAGATGTTATGCCTTAGAACATGCCGGTGGCGCCGACTGAGATTGGACCCAGGCCTGCTGGGGTGAGAGGTAATTACGCTAGCCACCGGCGCCGATATCTTTCAAGTTGATATCACGGCGAATGAGATCGACCCAAATTTGAGTTTAGCTATCTTAGAAATAAGAAATAAAGCATGAGCATGAGCATGAGCATGATTGACCGCCCACGGTTGCTACTCTGTTATTGCCAGACCAGCTGTAATTACACAGAGAACCAATAGACGATGCTTGGGACTAGCAATCATCATCAATGTGTAAAAACTAGTGATCTAAAACTAGGCAATACCATCGCCAGCCGCACCCAAACACAGGTCAAGAAAGGAAGGGGTAGGAATGTGTTGACGTGACACTCGCTTTGATGGAATCCGAGAACACCTCTGCACTTCCACGAAGAATCACTGGGATATGGGGTAATAGGGTTGGGTTTGCAGCAGGGTTCGTTTTGGTTAACGATAAGCTGAATTGATGTCCTAACAATCATATAACGCGAAGGAGCTTTGGATTGAACCCACGGTCTTCTGCTCAGTAAGCAAAAACTTTTGCCACTAGGCAGACGAGCTCCTTTTTAATCATCGAGTTGCTGTTATTACCATGTAGTCATGTTAACAAATAAAACGATTGACGAATCTTGAATGTGGATGGGCTTGAGATTAGACTCATGATGTTCTGCTCAGTAAGCAAAACCGGTTGTGCTAAGGCCACCGAGCCCCTCATATCACATTATAGCGTTACTCAAGTTTTTATGACTATTCAGACCCGGCACCGACGACAACGAAAAGTTTTACGAAATACACGATAAACAAGCGATCTAACCATACATTTTTAATATGAAAGGATCTGAGACCGCGTTTTTTTGCTCAGTAAGCAAGCCACTGTAACCGACGATCTTTGAAATCCTTAAACTAAAAGCTATGAAAGAGGCCTTCATTAAGATCCATTTTCACGCGACGTTAAATGTTTCGATTTTCTCTTTACGCATGGTCCAGGTAATCATAATAAGTTATGACCGACGTGACGATTGTTAAAGACCTGGTTGAACAAGCTATTCAAATGAAATAACGTTCTCGAATTTTACTTGACATGTAATGAACAACAGAAATACGCGATAATTCATATTTTCAGCGGTTGGTGGTTAATTTTAAATATACTAACGGTACTGCCTACGACAACGACAACAGCGAATTTGTAACGAATTTGTCTAGGATAAACACCTTTGCCCGGCACCTCCACTGGTTCTTCATGTCCGCTATCTGTCACTGTTTGCAAAATATCTAATAGCAATTACCTTCCAATACCAATACTTCCTGTATTGCCATGGTCATCTGGGAGGAGGGTCGCATCTAGTACTTTCCCCAGGAACCGTTCACGGCCACCAGCTACTGCCCGTCCAGTCTTGAGCCTATCCAGCGAGGCATCCTTCAGATTACTTACAATCTCCGACACTCAATGCAAATCGCAGGCACACTTACGCTAGTTACAAAAAAAAAACACGCCCGTGCAAAGAAACGGATCAAATAAACGTCACTCTCGCGAATGCACACCCGTCGTCGTCGAACGGCAAAAAAAGGAATCGGTGGGCAATTTTGTGATACGGATTTCCAAAATCAACCGGGAATGCACGAATTTCATCACACCCAACTACGAAACACGTTCAGAAGCACTTTTGGTACACTTTCGTTTTTTTTTTCAAAAATAGTTGCGAGTCTTATTTCAGAAATAAGAAATAAACTACAGAAACTCAGCGATGCGTAAATTTGCTTAATTTTTTCCCTGGTTTTTCCAGGATTTTCCAGGGAAAAATTCCCGAATTTGAGAAAAGTAAAAATTGGATTCACTCAGTCTATTGGTACTACTCCGAGACTCAATAAAATTTTCGTCAATTTCTAATTTTCTGGCAAATTTTTTAGGTTTTCCACTTTTTAGGTTTTCACTTTTGGCGACTATGAGTGAACTAAACTCAAATTTGGGGCGTTCTCATTCACCGTGTACGCAAAAGAAAAAGAGCCAGTGTCGCTACTTGATAGCAAACTACTCATAATGGGAGGAGTCTTTGTAGCTTTTATACCACTTGGTTGCGCATCATTCTGCTTTAACCTGAAAAGATATAAAAGAGCGCTTCTGTATGGCATTAGCTCATTTTCACGGTGGTGAACAGCAATAGCAGCAGTAGTAAGTTGGTGGCTTGTGCACTCTTCTATAACCCAACAAGCAACAATTGACTGGTCGTGGCAATGGAGGAAAAGGTCTGGTAAAGGAGGCGCCAAGCGTCAGCGCAAAGTTCTTCGAGATAACCACCATCAGTCGTCTGGCTCGCCGTGGTGGTGTCAAACGTATCTCCGGTCTGATCTACAAGGTGTGCTGAAGGTGTTCCTGGAAAATGATGTCCGTCACCTACACTAAACACGCCAAGCGTAAGTGGCAAATAATGTCCTCTTCAATAAAACGGCCTTTTCAGGGCCATCAAGCTTACATCAGTAAAGAGTTGGAATAGAATTTATCTGTGCTTGTTTGTCCATATTCAGAACCACAAGCACCCAACGACCACACAAAATGCTCTCCAGAGTTGTAATCTTGTAACCAAACTTGGAAGCAGGGGTGCAAGTGATTTTGATTGATTCTCTTAATCAACTTTCTCTTTGAAAACAATTACTACAAATTTGGTACGCCTACAATTCAAAAACGGAAAGAGTTGAGATAATAGATAATTGATCAATCAAAAGAACTAAATGCTCTTCACATTTATTCCGCCTACTAGCGATCCTACGTCAAGCTTCCGTTCGTGTCACTAGGCACAGACCCTTCTACTTTTTCCTTGATTTGTTTTCCGTCGATCTTGTTTTCCGTGCTGAGCACAAATGCTACCGACGCCAGGGAGGCAGCTCCCACACCTGGACCCTACCTATCGACCCATCAACTCATGAACCAGGGACCAACGGCTTTACTTCCCTTCCGAAAAAAGGCGTGATCAGAGATGTTATGCCTCAGAACATCCCGGCGGCGCCGACTGGGATTGAAGTAAAACCGTTGTTTATTTATTTATTTGTCAGCATCAACAGACTCGATATGGTCCCAGTGATGGTTTATCTTAAAATTAAAATTAAAGTCATAAGTTAAAACTACAAAACATTAGAGAGTAGGCTGTGCGTGTGATCGAACCTGACGTTTGTTTTTTTTTTCGTGGAGTTTTTTTTATATCTATAATCGGTTGCTGATCCAGCCAAAACCAGACCCAGGAGACAATTTCTAGTTCCTCAATCCCTATTATTTGCCGCTGAGAAGCTGTTCCGAAGCCAAGTAGAACCTCCACGAGGCGTCCCATCATTCGTTGAGTCACAGCGTTAAACCTGACTATTGGCCACGATCAAAAATCAACTACATACATGATTTGTTTATCTCAAATCGACGGAAAACATTCCGCGCAACTACCATAAACCGGACTAGTTCGTGTTGATCTTCGTCAAGCTTTGTCTACAATTTGGACTTCTACATCAACACATGTCAGGCAGCATTCAGGTTCAATTGGCTAAACTTGGTGAGTTCGTTCCATTTTGTAAATTTTTATCTTTTCAAACCAGTAACATTGTGAGATCACCTTTTTGTGGTGCGTTACTGGTATAAGATCTACCACCGAACCCTAGTCGTGATAACTTAAAACTAGGGAATCAGGATTTTTCAGTAATCAAATGATTAAATTTTAGTGCTTGTTACTTTTTATGACTCGGGTAGTGACCACCGCCGTTATGCATTTCTATATTGTATATTTCGAATCAAAAATATTGTTTATGTTCATAGAGTTTACATAATCCTTTTCCCTTTGTCCCCTTTCCCTCTTCTCTTTTCAGAAAGCGAGTAATGGCGCTATAGCCATAAGCCATAAAAGGCTTGGACAAGAGTTAGTGCTCATGTCCCAACCGTCAGATGAAAATGGAGCATCACTTAACCTTTCTAGCTTTGATGCTTCCAACCAGTGCTGAGATTTGTCATTGTCATTGACAGACTTTCGCGCGATATTGACAAAATTGTTCGTCACATAGTCACTGACAGACTTGATCCTCAAAAAAACCTGCGTCAAAATCTCATTCATTTTTTCGTCAATGACAAAGATTCACCTGGTAACAGAAAGTGTAATTTAGTACATTCTGTGTCACATTATTGTTATCCAAGTAGCTCAAGACGTAGATACTTGTTCACTATAATGGATCCATGTAATTGTTTTGCTCAATTGATTTAATTTCGTTACACATTTAGCTAATAAACAAATCTGCACATATTCGTCACTGACACCATTGTCATTGACAATTGACATGGTTTGCCTTGACTATGACTCTTAGCTTAAATGAGTGACCAAAGCAGAATTGTCAATATCACCGTGTACTGTCGAGATTTTGCAGCACTGCTTCCAACAACCAATATAATTATCAAAATCGGAACGTACGGTACGAGATGTTCACGTTTCATCCATTTATTGGATTCTGAAGTATCGTGTTTAAATCTTCGATTTAAACAGGCACGATGTTTTCTGAATCATCTTGCCCCTTAAATGCTGCACAGTAGGCCTGGCCGTTTTGATATGTGTGACGCATCTTTGATGTGAAACATATATCAAATAGACAAGAAAAATTATGGAGGTATATCCATCATTTTCCAGGATGCTTTCAAGAACTGGCTGTGTTGGTGTTAGATTAGAGATTAGATTAGAGAGTTAAAACTACAAAACATTAAAACATGATCATTGGCTGTTTCCATTTCTGGAGAAGAATGAAGAGAAACGTCTCCGAAGTGTTAGTCGTGACAGGTGAAAATCGAATACTGATGAAACTCGGTTAAATACTCGCTGCAGTCCGCCTATTGCACCATTGATTGCATAGTTTGTCCTACGTAGTGGCATTCTCAGCATAACATTGTTACGAAGCATTCGGGGTTGGACGTTAATGTTTATTTGCCCCAAGATTGCCATGCAATCAATTCTTCCATGTAACGTGTCCGCGACAAGCAGGGCTTTTGAAGTATCTCTTCTGGTGCGAAGAGGCTCCAATTCAATCAGCTGGCAGCGACTTTCATAGCTGGGCAAATGAAACGGGTCTCTCCAAGGTAACATTCTCAACGCGTATCGCAGAAAGCGGCATTGAACGGACTCGACTCTCTCAGTACCATTGTTGTAGTTCGGACTCCAAACCACAGAACAATATTCTAGAATGGAACGTACCAGGGAACAATACAGTGACTTGAGGCAATGGATACCGGAGAAATTCTTAGCTGTTCTGAAGATAAAGCTCAATGTCCTTGACGACTTGTCGACGACGTACGAGATGTGTTGCTTATATGTATGTCCCGGAGAGCATGGTGAAAAATAACTGGTTCTTTCTTTCGGGTAAAAGTGATGACTGAACACTTCGCAGGATTTACTGTCATTCGGATCAAATGGCACCAGCTGGCAAACGCTTCAAACTGACGTCGGAGGAATTGACAATCATCGATCGAGCAGATCCGTAAGTAGATTTTGAGATCGTATGCATACGATAGTCGTGGACCTTCGATAGCTAAATTCACGTCATTGAAGTAGAGTAAGAAAATCAACGGTCCCAGATGACTTCCTTGAGGTATTCCTGACGTAGCTGCGAAAATGTCGGACTGGCAGTCACCATGGGCTACCACCAACTGACGATCGGCGAGATATGAGCGAAACCATCTCAAGAGATTTCCGCTAATCCCAAGTCTATCCAATTTGGCGATCGCGATGGTGTGATTTATCTTATCGAAGGCAGCAGACAAGTCAGTGTAGATGACGTCTGTTTGTGACCTTTCAACCATATTTTGCGTGATGTACGATGTCAGACACAGTAGATTCGTGGTAGTAGATCGACCAGAGGTGAAGTCATGTTGATCTTCACTTAGATACTGCTTGCAATGGGAGAGCAGAGGCTCTTTAATGATTGACTCGAATAACTTCGAAATTGCGCACAACGATGTAATTCCACGGTAATTATCCACGTTCTGTTTACTACCCTTTTTATACATAGGGAACATATGCGCAAATTTCCTGTTCGATGGAAAAAAAAATGCCACATGATATGGACAATCGGAACAGATGTTGTAGCGGTGACAGTAAGTTGCTTCTTTAGAAAGACTGAAGGGACACCATCCAGGGTTGATAGAAGACTTTAGTTTTAGTGCGGCAGTCGTTATCACTTCAGCGTTGACAAAAATTCCACCCAGAGCTTGACCGGAAAGTGGAACGTTGCTTGCTGCTAGAGTCACGTATTCGTTGGTTAAGCTCTCGTCAGAGAAGACACTTCCAAACTTGTTGGAGAACAAGCGGCAGACTTCCTGCGGAGTGGAAGCGACTTCGCCGTTCAGTATCATGGATGATGGTAGACCGGACTCTCTGCGCTGCTCCTTCACGTACTTCCAGAAAGACTTCGGGTGCGACTTGAATTTCCTTTGAATCCCTCGCAGATCATGCAAGTAGCATTGACGACTGACTCGCTTGAACTGATAATTGAGCTTAACGTAGTGACGTTTCAGTGACATCGTTCGATATTTAGTGAATTTCCTCAACGCGGCTCTCTTGATCGATTTCAGCCTCTTCAATTCGTTCGTCTGCCAAGGGAGGTGCGATGCAATCTGGTGAACGCTCTTAGGTACGTGTCTGTCAATGACATAAACCAAGACATGTGAAAAAATTTGAGCAGCGGTTTCGACGTTATCAGAATCGAGTATGTTTTCCCAATCAATGCTTGACAGCACATCGGCAATGCTACGATGATCGGTTTTCCGGAAATTATAAGACGCCGTAGTGGTGATGTCTTTGAGATCCCGAATGTGATTGTCTTCAACAGTAATAACCAAAGGAGAATGATGAGGAACTTCCTTTACGAGTGGAGAAGGAGCTGACGAGATGAATGGAGCCGTATCCTGAGCGCTTACGAAACAGAGGTCTAAGCTACGATTTTTCTCGTTAACCACGGGATTGATTTGAGATAACGTCGCTGCGCTATAGCTGTCGAAAAGGCTAACTAATCCAGGATGGAAAGGAGAACCAGCGGGGTCCGGGAAGAGAAAGCCACTGTGGGAAGGTTTCCACGAAACACCAGCAAGATTAAAGTCGCCCAGAACAATAATCTCATCGATTGGTGACGCACAATCTAATATGGTGGAAACGGATCGACAATGAATTTCGATAAGTTCAATGTCGCAAACTCGGTCGGGTGCAATGTATATCACACATAAGTACAGTGTGTGATCGCTCAGCTTGACAGCTACCCATGCCTGTTCAACGCAGTTTCACATGTCGTGCTCTATGGCTCTAGCATTCAACTCGAACAGCAATCAGGACACCGCCACCAGTGGACTTTCGACTATTGTTCGGGTTTCGATCGCAGCGAAATACCTCGTACTCACATCCGAACGTTTAGCTGGAAAGCGTTCGAGAGTCTAGCCATGTATCGGTTAAAACTACGGTCCGATACAGCTAACAGGTACTCGTGAACGTCAGAATTTATTCCACCGATGTTTTGGTAGTACATTGTTCCCCGGTTCATGAATTGATGGGTTCATAGGTAGGGTCCAGGTGTAGGAGCTGCCTCCCTGGCGTCGGAAGCATTGATGCTCAGAACGGAAAACGAGATCGATGGATTCACCGATTTTAGGTTAAAAAAGAAGAAGGGTCTGTGCCTAGGGGCACGAACGGAAGCTTGACGTAGGACAGCTTGAAGACAAAACCAATGTGAACATTTAGTTCTTTTAGTTCATCAATCATCAATTATCTTAACTCTTTCCGTTTTTTATTTGTAAACGTATCAAATTTGTATTATTTATTTCAAAGAGAAAGTTGATGAAGAGAATCCAAGGGCCTGTCAACTTGAGTATTTTCGATTCACCTACCTGACTGTAAAAGGTGTATTTTGAATTTTTTGTTATTTATGAATTTTTAAGTTTTGTGCATTTTGGTATTAAAGTGTATTCAATTCACCCCTCACAGGATTCTTTCCGAATTATATGAATGGGGCGGGGCGGAAAGTATCGTTTGTGCAGAATATGTAAAAAAAAGGAGAGATTGAACTAGTGAGAGCTAATTTTCTCACAAATTTGATTTTATTGGCTTTCTGGGGACTGAATATACGCCCAAAGCGAATTATTTCCACTTCTTTCAAATTCTATATGGATTTTTAACACATCCTACCAGCGTGTTCTGGAAAATGGTCGGACGATGATTAATCTCACCAATACATTCGGGCCTACAATTCCACACCTTCTATAGACAGGTTGAGCCTTGATAGCTAGCTGCTTGCGGGAACTGATGACCTTGACCAATGTCCAAATAATACTCTTTAACAAATGTTTAACAAAAATTGAAAAGGAACGTTTTGAAGTGATGGTTGAGTAATTCGGAGCTGGGTGTTCTATACGGACGAGGCTGTCGAGCTGTGTGTCGTTTGGAGCGAGGGTTACACGCATGGCATAGATGACCGACCCGCAGCGACTCACGAAGAGCTACTGATTTCGATCCATAGCATAGCGGTGCAGCTTCTTCATCCTTTGATGGTTGCTTATGTGGGCTCTGCAGCTCGCTGCTTGCAGGCAGTCTTTCGTTATTACTGGAGAACAATTTTCAACGCCACACGCCGAAAGCACTGCTACTGCTGCTACTAATTTCAACAACCGAACACCACCACACAGTGGTGTGGTCGTTGAGAGCGTGTGGTTCTTAGTATGGCGATTAATGTGCAAAATATTACGCAATTCCATCCTCCCTATTCGCACGCGCCCGAGGATCGGAGGCGAATGCCACTTCGACTTGTTTCGTCTACTTACTACTCTCTGACGACTGTGCTGGGGAAGCAGCGTATGCATGTAGATAATTGGTGGATTTGTTAGTTAATTCGACGCAGAGACCAGAGAGAGGAGAATGCTGGACATTTACCAGATTGTCAATAGTTTCTTGTTGAAAATCAACATTCTGAGGCATTGTTATCGATGCGTAGTCATATGTATGATCGATTGGTGATAAAATTATTGAAATTGAACTAGGGGCAGCTGAGTTATTAACGTTCAAAATCTTTCATAATTTGTTACATGTTCCATTTTCGGTTTTTACAAAGTGTACCCCCATATAAAAATCAAAGACGTAGTCCTACGTCAAAAATGGATTGCGTTATATTTTGGCATATTCCATCTATCTTAGTGTTATTTTTTGCATTATTTGATGGAAAACTAACAGAACATTCATATGCATTAGGGTGTGTCATTTTCAACCCCCGGTTGACCAATGCACTTTCGTTGTCCCCTCACCATCTGTGCCTAATTTGAACAAATTTGATTCGGGTCTGAATTTGCAGTTTTATTTTATTTATTTTATGCGTATGGGAAATTTATGTGGAACGTGAAGACAATTGCTTGACTAAAATTCACGCTTTTGCTAAATACTGAGCTACATGAAAAATAGATTGGGAAAACTGTGCAGAACAACTTTATCGAATAACCCATTCTACCCATTCTACTGCAATACCCACATCAAAATCCCATTGTGGCATTTTATTCCTTAGCAAAAATCTGTATTTCTATGATTTTTAACTCATCATGTTTTTCTACTACTTCATGTGTGAAGTTAACGAGGGGGAGAGGTAGCTCATCGATTCTTCCGGTTCGCCTCCTAGCATCGTGCTATAAGGTACCAGGCGATAACCAGGGTAGCTGATCGATAGCTCGATGACGTCAGTTCGTTGGCGTCTGCAATGGGGAATTCTCATAGCAGGCTTTGACGATGGGACGTTGTCGAGTTGTTGAATAGCAACTATCGTGGTAACTCACCGATTACCTGTCGATCTGCCAAATTTGGAAAGACGTCTGCATTGAATTGTCTCATGTAATAATATTCCGCCCACTATATCACAAGAAATTGCAAGTAGCTGAGTGGAATGGAGATAAGTTAAGCATTGGGTACAGGACCAAGTCTCCCCTGGGTGGTGCCAAAAGATGAGCGCAATAGAATCATCAAGTTGCCATAAGGCACGGAATGAGACTATTGCATGGCTGGGTAGTCAAAATCTTCTATTCGTTAGTCATTTCAGGTGGATTAGAACAGGTTTAGGTGGGCGTTGGCCAGATTTGGATTTTTCAGATGTAATCCTGGATAGGACCCTGTCATTGAACGTCGCGTGAAAGTGGAACTTAATGAAGGCCTAAGTACTTTTTCATAGTTTTTAGTTTTCGGATTTGAAAGATCGTCGGTTACAGTGGCCTGCTTACTGAGCAGAAAAACGCGGTCCCAGGTCCTTACATATCAAAGAGATTTATGGTAAAATCGCTTGTGTATCGTGTATTTTGCGAAACTCGTTGTTGTCGTTGGTTCCGGGTTTGAATGGATACACAAATTTGAGCAACGGTATTATGTGATATGAGGGGCAACCGTTTTTGCTTACTGAGCAGAACATCATGAGTCTAATCTCAGGCCCATCCACATTCAAGATTCGTCAATCGTTTTATTTGTTAATATGACTACATGGTAATAACAGCAACTCGGTGATTAAAAAGGTGCTCGTCTGCCTAGTGGCAAACGTTTTTGCTTACTGAGCAGAATATCGTGGGTTTAGTCCCAAGCTCCTTCGCGTTATATGATCATTAGGACATCAATTCAGCTTATCGTTTACCAAAACGAACCCTGCTGCAAACCCAACCCTCTTATCCAACATCCCAGTGATTCCTCGTGGAAGTGCAGAGGTGTTCTCGGCTTCCAACAAAGCGAGTGTCATGTCAACACAATCCTTCCCATTCCTTTCTTGACCTGTGTTCGGGCGCAGCCGGCGCTGGTATTGCCTAATTTAAGATCACCAGTTTTTACACATTGAGGATGATTGCTAGTCCCAAGCATCGTCTATTGGTTCTCTGTGTAATTACAGCTGATCTGGCAGTAACAGAGTAGCAACCGTGGGCGGTCAATCAAGCTCAAGCTCAAGCAAGCTCAAGCTACTTCATGTGTGAAGTTAACGATTTACATAGTTGGAGATGCTTAACGTCAAAATCAGGGATTTTTTCCCTCGCCACCAGTGCAAAAAGGGATTACGGCCAAAACCTATCGACTAGCCTATAGACTGCTTATGTCAGATGGCGACTTGAATATGAATCGATAGAACTGTTCCCGCACATCGAAGGTACGTGAGCAAATCGGCGATCATCTCTTTTGTTAGTGATAGCGGGGGAATACCCCTCTCCTTCCCTCCCCAACGGAGGAGTTTGTTACAGGGGATGATCAACCCAATTCGTACCTTCCTCACGGAAATCGTACTCTAACGGAACTATCAACTCTACCGTATGCGTGATAATGTTTGCACCATTGAACAATGTAAAAATTTAAAAAAAATTCGACTTCGTTTTTGAGTTTTTTTATTCAAGGGGGGATGTTTTTCAGAGTCTTAAACTATATTAATCATCGATCGAGTTTCCGCTTGCTGCAATTACGGCCTCCACACGCTTACGGAATGCACGGCAGGTTCTAATAATGTAGTCTGGATCCATTTATCTCCAGGTACGGGTCAATGTTTGTCTGAGGCTTGCTGTACTCGGGTGGCGTTTACAACAGGCCTTGGCCTTCATGATGGATGGTGGCCACATATCCTTCGCCCAGAACGGAAGATGTTCCTGCAACCACTTCTGAGTGCGGTTCGAGGTGTGGCACGGAGCCCCATCTTGTTGAAATACAACATTTGGCTTCGGACCGTACTGTTCTTTGATCCACGTAAGAACACACTTACTTAAAATCCCGATGTAGACCTCCGTGTTGACCTTGTCGCCTTCTGGAATGAACACCGGGTCCATTTTGTTTGCCATCGGAAGCCACCAATCCAAACACCATAACGCTAACAGGATGGTTGGTTAGATACACTTTCTTGTGCTTGTCGGCCACGTCTTTTACTGGAAGAGAACTAATATACCAGTCAGTTCTGGAAATTGATACGGGATCGACGGTAAACATGCTCTCGCCGGTGAACAGGATTACCGGATTTTTTCGCTTAAGGAAGTTCAAGATTTTCTTGCATCGTTCGACTCGTAGCTCCCGGATTCGGTTGGTAATCATGTGAGTTTTTTTTTCCGTGCTCTCGACTTCGCTCCACAATCTTCCTTTACGATCTTCCGTGCCGTAAAGTCACTGATCCCGTGTTCCTTTGCCATTTTTCTTATTGAACGCACTGGATTCACCCGAATCTTCCTTTTGATAGCAGCGATAACCCTCGGAGCCCGAGCTGACCTTGGACGACCTGTGGCCACCTTCGCGATTAGTTGTCCTTTCCTTTCTCGGTCTATAACCCTTTTGACGGTCCACCGGGACACGCCCACGGCGATAGAAATGACTTTTTTCGACATTTGCGCGTGGGAAAAATCACGAATAGCCTGCCACTTCGTCATGGTGTAACTGTCAAACTAAATAAATCATTTTCTTTTATACACAGCCTACTACGGTATGAGCTATAGGTTATGTGCATGCAAAGAAAACCAAGGCATTGTATGCACAGGTGAAACGGAAACCTTATTTGTACGATGGTGCAAACATTATCACGAAAACGGTATGTCCACACCCAAACGGGAATTATAAGATTCTATTACAGATTTGCATGAAAAATATGCATAATTTTCAATGTTTCGCGACATGAACAGATTCTGTAATGTGGTTGCCGTAAAGTTTTAAATATAGTTTTGTTATTTTTAAGTTACCTTATTTTTCGAGGAAAGTTTGTTTCCCCAAAAGCATTGCATCTAGAAGATCATCTCATAACGGTTTTATACAGAAATATGCATTCTGTAAAAACTCACTCGAACGCTGCAGCCCATTGCAAGAACTGCCATTTAATAGTATGAAACATATGCAGAGGATGTAATAAAACAAGCCATACATTGGATGTAAGAGAAGTTTGTATTGCATGCATGAATGTAAAAAAAAAAACTATTCCTATCATAATGCCAGATGGATCGCTAATTCGACATCAGCTGTAAACATCTGTTGTTCTTGTTTGATGGACTTGAGTGAGTGTGTCTGAGCTGTAAGGTGGTCTCCCTTTCATCCTTCCTCGCCAGTTCCTCCGAAACCCCCCTGAACGAGTCAATAAGAGCGAACATCGCCTCGTGCTTAAAAATGTGCTCTGCAGGTAGGTAAAGTTTTATGGCTGCACATTCTGCTCCCAAAGAGCGGCAAGCTGTTTCCTGTTTCTGACTCCCCTTTTTTCCCATTTTTTTTTGTCAGCGTTCTTTTCACGACGGAAAGTAGGTAGTTCAACTCTTGTTCAGTTCAACAAGGTTTGCTAAAGTATTTTGCGCACACATATTCACACGCACACATACACGGTCGCGCGCGCGATTATTTCAACAAAACGTTTGCAACGTCAGGTGAACAGGCAGGAACATCAACATGCTTCCCCTTCGTGTTCCTTCATTCTAATGTCATGACAGCAGCAGACGGAACACGATGAAGAGCGAAGCAAGTTACTCAAGAAAGTAAAACCAATCTAGCGTATAGAGCAAATAGCATTACATTTAATTTAATAAACGATTCACTGCTCTACCGGTCGGTGTGGTACGGAAAACAAGACAAGTGCATTTGAGTTTGTTCTAGTTTTTTTCCCCCGCTGCTGGTAGCTAGTGTTTACTGCCAGCCGTCGTCGTCAGCTGGGTTGGGCATTCTTCCAAGACTTAAACATGTTAAGAGTTGTATTGTTTGAGTGCAGATTAATGTTTATAGTGATGTTTTATTTTCGAAGCTTATCACGTGAGCTGCGTATAGACTGAAATTGTGATTTTTGTGAGACATCACGCAGCATGGCACGAACAAAATTAACGCATGGCACAACAAATTGGGCAGCCTACAACATTATCTAATTACAACCTGGTTAAAAAAAAAAAAAAAAAAAAAAAAAACAAAAAAAATATCCATACCAACGGCAACGAAATATTTTCTTTACTAAAGCAGCAGCAATCCTTCTTGGAGTTTAGATCAAAGATTAAGAAACGGCAATCGTATCTGGTTCAGCCAGTGTCTCGAAAAGCAAAAAGATCCGGCACCCTTGAATCTAAGCCAAATCTACGGATGGAATAACATGCATTGAAGCTGCTTACCAGGTCACCAACCTGGGAAGGTTATCGATCTTCAAATTAACGCATGAAGTTTTCACCTGATTAGAAAGCTGCATGGGAAGATATTCTAGGGTGACCAAAACAATTTTTTTAAAATTACTCTGAAATGCAAACCTCCAAATTTGTGCCATAAGGTGAGAAAACCACTCTCTGAAAATTTCAGCTCATTCGGATGTAACACGAGCTGGCGCTTTTGGCTTAAAGTTTATATGGGGATTTTTTTTTAGAAATGTATGGATAATTAACATCCCTCCACTCTTTCGTGCATAAAACTGATTCAGCAAACTTTTTTAAGCTTAGAATTTCAGCACTTACATCTTAATCAATGAGAAACAACTTTGTTGAAGACAGCATCATGATTTAAGTTAGTATTATGGAGATATTCATTCTTAAATTTATATGTCCATTTTGTTCGTATATTGCAGCAAAGTACAGGCAGCTTATGCAACGTATCAACTAGATTACCACTTAAATAATAAAAGTTCATATTTTCCACAGGTCAACATCCAGACTTGTGTCAGTAGGTGAGATAACCACTCTCTGATGTTTCAGCTCTTTTTGACGTTACATGAGCTGGCGCTTTTCGTTTAATGTACATATAGGGGATTTGGTTGAAATTTTCATATACAAAATGCTCTGATCGCGCACGGTCAGGACCCTTTCCTACGTTGTGATTTGATAAATAAAAGACTATGATTTCGACCGTCCTGCCATGGCAGAGGCAGATGATACTGTGTTATATTTATTGTATTCGTAATTCAGAGACAGCACATTACAGATAAACAGTTAGAACAAGTGGTGGTATTGTAAAGGTTGATATAATGTACTTAGGGTCAAGGCGGTAAATGTCGCTTGCACGAACATACCGGCCCGCCAAAACCAATGGTTTTAAAATAATTTGATGACTTCTATGATCTGGCAGTGTGAAGTGATGAAAAACAACAAACTCGCTGCTCATTGTAGACTGCAGCCGAAAAGGTACATTGTTGTATGATGCAAACACGCAGTCTGGTGGACATCCGACGTAAGCACTTGCCCGTTGAATAAGCATTCGCTTCCAGCCAAATACTGTGCCGTATGCAGCAGTATCAGAGGATGAGCTGGGTTCGAGCGGAATGCTCTGCTAGATGGCTACTTGAAAAGCCACACCATCGTAGCCGGTAGCGTTGTGGAATTTTCCATTGCACTGGTGTTGATCGCAGCAAATATATCACGACACTTTTAAACGGCGCGCGCTATCCTGGTCACGGCACCATATGATCGCGCACGGTAGGACCCGATTTTCTACGTTGTGTGATTAATTGAAACAGACCGATTTATTGGCCGTCCTGCCATGGCGGAGGCATTTGAACTATATATTTATTGTTTGTTTTTACATACAAGTACAGCACATTACAGTAGATACATGATAAAAGTGTTAATTATAGGTGGACAAGTGGTGACATCTATGGACAGGTTCAATAACTGTGTTATGCTTAGGGTAAAGGCGGTAATCGTTGCTTGCACGAACATACCGGCCCGCCAAAACCAACGGTTTTAATTTAATTCGATGGCTTCTATAATATGCTGGTGATTACTATCGGCAATGTATGTATTCTTTAGAAGATGTAATGAAAATACAAGTGACTCGCTTCTTATTGGTAACTGAAGAAGAAACAGTGCACTGTTGTTTGTTGCAAACACGCAGTCTGGTGGATATCCAACGTAAGCACTTGTCCGATGAAAGACCATCCGCTTCCAGGCAAATACTAAGCCGTTTGCAGCAGTACCAGAGGATTAGCTGGATCCGAGCGGGATGCTCTGCTAGATGGCTACTTGAAAAGCCACACCATCGTAGCCGGTAGTGTAGTTGAATTTTCCATTGCACTGGTGTTGAGAGCAACAAATATTTCACGTCACTTGTAAAACGGTTCGCGCTATCCTGGTCACGGCACCATATGATCGCGCACGGTCAGGACCCTTTCCTACGTTGTGATTTGATAAATAAAAGACTATGATTTCGACCGTCCTGCCATGGCAGAGGCAGATGATACTGTGTTATATTTATTGTATTCGTAATTCAGAGACAGCACATTACAGATAAACAGTAAGAACAAGTGGTGGTATTGTTAAGGTTGATATAATGTACTTAGGGTCAAAGCGGCAAATGTCGCTTGCACGAACATGCTCATATACATTCAAAAGCGAATATCTCAATAAAATAACCGGATTCAAAATACAGTCTTCAGCAAAGTGGTTACTTATTGTTTGAACTAAAAGTTTTGAAAATCTGAATCAAATCGAAAATAAGGAAACTTTTTTACTATCGATAGAGTTATTTTGTATCATGTATTTTATCCAAAATCCCCATACAAAATTTCAACTAAAAGCGCCAGCTCATCCTACAACCAAATAAGCTAAAACTTTCAGAGAATGGTTTTATCACCTAGAGGTACAAATCTAGAGCTTAGCCCGTGGAAATTTAGAACTTTTATTTTTATGGGCCAGTCAACTCTCAGACTTTTATTTTTTCAATGCACTTTGAAGAATTTTCTTAAGGATTTCGAAAAGGATTCTAAATTAATTTTGACGAGAATTAAGAACAAGCCAAGGATTAATTCAAGTTGTAGATAAGGAGAATTTCCATATAGTTTTTAAGAAAACTTCACGAGAATTGAGAAGAGAAATAAATGTGAGTTCCAACGATTATTTCCGTCATTCTGAAGAGATTATTTTTTTTTATAATGCGCCATGCTATTCAACCTCTCGTTTCAAAGGAAAACATTTCCTGCTGGATGGAAAACTTCATTCCTGTCTCCGATCCACAAAAAAGAGGACAACCCTAATACAATTGGTATGGTTAATTTGCTTAACGACGTGTTCGGAGTATCATTCAAACCATTTGTGGAATAATTCCATGATTTAGGTTATCGTTCGGTTATGGTATTTTTTTATTAGGGAAACTTAATGTTGCCAACTACCGGAGAATTACTTCGTTGAGTGCCTGCGCTAAACTTTTTGAGCTTGTCGTTAAATATATTGTCTTTGAGGCTAGCAAGAACTACATATCCTGTTCTCGGCATGGATTCTTCCCGAAACGATCCGTCAATACAAATCTCACACAGTTTACTTCACTCTGCATACGCTCGAGGGACGCAGGTACGCAAGTAGATGTCGTGTACACAGATTTCAAAGCTGCATTCGACCGAGTGAACCATGATATCCTACTTGGAAAACTTGATAAACTTGGACTTTCCTCCGACCTAGTAAACTGGTTTAGATCGTACCTGACTGGAAGGTCTGTGAAAGTAAGGATCGGCTCTTCATATTCAGATGAATTTTTCATTCCTTCCGGCGTACCGCAAGGAAGTAATCTAGGCCCGCTTCTCTTCTCGTTATTCATAAATGATGTTTCATTTGTTCTGCCACGCGGACAGCGAATATTCTATGCAGATGACGTAAGGATGTTTATGGTAATCACTTGTATTGAAGTCTGCTTGGAGCTGCAACGGTTATTGGATTTGTTTGAGAACTTGAGCAAGCGTAATTATCTTGATTTTGTGTAAACCCAAATGCAACATGATCTAATTTAGTAGAAAGCGTCAACCGTTATACAGTGATAGACATTCGTTTAGCCGAGAGTTAAAAATTTTGAAAATATTCAAAAATTATATTTAAAACATGTTTTTATTCGGGATGTGATTTGTCGTAGTGGTAGTGTATCTGCATCACTTTGATGAGAGAGGAACGAGTCGCACGCACACACTCGCCAAACCGGTAGCGGCGGATGTAAACATTCAAACAGCGTTTTCACCATAGACATTCGTTTAGCCGAGGTGCGAAAAAGTTTTGTTTTTGGCAAATATCTCGCGGTTTTCAAGTGTGTTTTAAAGCATTTCGATAAAACAACTTAAAATCAACAAGGTGCGTCAATAATGCGGAGTTTAATTTTTATTGATTAATGACTAATGTAATAGTTTCAGGAATGGCAAAGGGTGCCCGACTGACGGAGGAAGAACGGCGGATTATAAGATTGTTCAAGGAAGAGGGCCACTCGAATGTCTCAATCGCCAAAATGGGTTCGAAATATGGCATTAATCGTGCCACCAAAGGGCGCACCAAAGTATCGTTAAGGATAAAAGGTCAAATCAGGCATGAAGCAACACAGAATCGACTGTCCTGTTCCCAAATAAAGCAAAAGCTCGATGTTCCGGTTACTTCCCGACAAATTGTGCGGATTCTGAATGAATCGCCAAACATCAAGTAGAAGAAACTACAAGGAAAACCAAAGCTCAATCTCACTCATAAGCAGAATCGGCTGAAGTTCGCCCGGAAGTACATGGAGTGGAAGACGGGCCTGATTGTTATAGTTGCTACTGGCACGATTTGAATCAAACCAGCGTCGTTAGATCGAAGCGAAACTTTGGTGGTGGAAGTTTGATGGTATGGGCTTTTCCTACCATGCAAAGCTTCCGATTTGTTTCATCTCAACCCGGATGAATTCTGAAATGTACCTGGTTCTACTGGATGACGTTTTGATTGGTCATATTGAAAACGACGCAAATGAGGACATCGTTTTTCAGCAGGACAATGCATCTATCCACGTCTCCAAACAGTCCAAGGTTTGGTTTAATGAAAAAAAAACATTCCACTGCTGGACTGGCCAGCTTGCAGTCCTGATTGTAATCCCATAGAAAACCTATGGGGAATCTTGGCTGGAATGGTTTACGCAAACGGACGTCAGTTTGACAGCATTTCCAGTCTTAAAACAGCAGTTCAAGATTGTTGGGCCAAAATCGACATGGCCACACTGCAAAAGCTGTCTGATTCGATGCCAAACCGCATTTTTTAAGTGATTCGTAACGATGGCGGCCATACTTAGTATTAACTATCGATTTTCTTCGAAATTCTTTATTAAAAGTCATCTTCATGGTAAAATTTAACAATTCGGCTAAACGAATGTCTACCCGTGTACCGATATTTTTTCAATTTTGTTATCCAAACGTAACGTAATTTTAAGTTTTATTAATGAATTTGTTAGAAATAAATGAAATCTATCGTACAAGACCAAATCCGAGCATTCATTGTGTATTACTTTCGATATACATAGAAAAACTGGGTCTCGGCTAAACGAATGTCTACCACTGTATTTCAACTACAAGCTATCTGGGCAAACTCTCGAACGCATGGATCAGGTGAGGGATCTTGGTGTGATATTGGACCGTGAACTCACTTTCCGACCGCGTTTTTGAAGATGTGTTAGCAAAAACTAACAAACAGCTCGTGTTCATCTTTAAGCTTGCTGATGGATTTCGCGATCCTCTCTGCCTGAAGTCCCTCTACTGTGCCCTAGTACGCTCTATTTTGGAATCTGCCGTAGTAGTATGGTGTCCATACAATAGAAACTAGATCGATCGCTTCGAGGCTGTACAGAAAAAGCTTGTGCGCTTAACCCTCCGACACTTACCCTGGCACGACGCACTGAATCTTCCTCCATATGAACATCGCTGTATGCTGCTGGGAATTGATACCCTGGAACAAAGAAGATCGACTATGCAAGCTGTATTCGTGTCTAACGACCTTTGAGACGACGCAATTTCTTGCATTTAGCTAACCGTCACACTCGTTATGGACAACATGATCCAATCAGATTCATGAAATTGCCAGCAGATTTGACTTCAATAGTTCTGCCACCACTCTGCAACGCCAACTTTATAATGATCAACGAAATTGAATCGAACAATAATGCAATTGGTGAATATCTGTCCAATAATTAACTGGAAAAATGAATGTGCTACCTGATGTTTTTTGTTTGTTTCATGATTCGCCTTCATCTACACGGCATTGGTTCCTGCCATCTGACGAGTGACCTGTTTTCAGTTGCCAACTAAACATTGTTTTATTTGGAGTAGATGAAAGCATAGAGTTGATAGTTCCGTTAGAGTACGGCAGTGTGAAGATTGTATATAGATATTAGAGAAGCGAGCTAGGACAACTTTTAAGGAAGGTACAAATCGGTTTTTTCATCTCTCTTTACCAAACTCCCCCTTTGGAGAGGGATGCTACAGTCTACCACTACAGTCTGTTATTTGAAATTAGCATCTTCAACTATGTAAATCGTTGACTTCACGTAGAAGTAATACTAAAAACATATAGTCAAAGTATTGTTTTATTGATTGATTCACTCTACGAACTTATTTATGTTTTATTTATAATCTAATGCCTTGTGAAAACGTTAATGTGTACTGTTATGTGAAAAAATATGGGGTTTTTACGCCGTTTTGAGTCAAATGTGTTATCTCAAAAGGCTTTTCCCCATCCCATATTTCATTTAGACTTGAAGTCAGATGGAATTATAGAGAATAAACTAATACACTACTCAACAAACAACGTTAAATAAAGAAAAAAGAATAAAGTGTTAGAAGAGGTGGTAAAGTTAAGCGAATGGTATAGCTTGAAGTACTAGTCTTAGAACCGGACACACATCTAAGTCTATATTTATTTATTTATTTCATCATAGACTAGCACAAATATATAGGGGAAATGGCTCTAATTTTTCCCTATAGATCTAAGATTAGGTCCATCGCTAAAAATCGGCTATTTATCAATTTTATTTAGATGAACGCGTCATTGGGACAGTACTAATGGATATCATTGGTTGCTAAGGTCTTCTCAAGTATCTTACTGAGGAGCATCACAAATTTTTAACTTACGACACCAAAACTGAACGTGTGTTCAAGGTTGTCATGAAAGGACTGCCCAGTGGTGAATCCCTGGATCAGATCAAAGATGAACTGGCAAAATTACTTGGAGTTGTGCCACTCCAAGTAATCAAAATGAAAATGAAATCCCGTCCTGGCGATTCGCGCAACGGGATTTCTAATGATTTTTATTTAGTTCACTTCAAGTCTAGTGAACTAAACAACCTTAAGGCCTTGGAATAAGCTAGCCTTATGCTCCATGTCCGAGTGAAGTGGGAACACTTCAGGAAGACTGGAGGAAATTTCCAAAACCTCACTCAGTGCCGTAAGTGCCAGAGATGGGGTCACGGAACTAAAAATTGCTTCATGCCAGTTAAATGCATTAATTGTGGTGATTCCTCTCACGCAAAGGACGACTGTCCTGTGAAGGAAGATCCTAAGAAATTTAAATGTTCAAATTGTGGTGAAAACCACAAATCCAATTTTTGGGAATGTAAGTCTCGCAAAGCGATCCTACAATCTCGTTCTAAGCGACAGGTAGGAAACGCTCCACATTTTCGAACAGGTACAAATTCCTCTGCTGTTGACAACAGTCAGCGAGGAACAAATTCTACATTCGTACAAATATCACCCCTGCTTCAAATTCTTTATCTATACCTACTACCCTCGCTGCTAACAATGTTCAGCGAGTTAATGGAGCTACCTATGCTGCTATTGCAGCGGGCAGAAATCAAAATAATAACCAAAGTAATTCTAACGGAAATTTTGACAATTTTGACTTAGGAAGCATTACTGCCCCTAAAATGGAATTTTCACAGAAATCATTAATTGACATGATTTCTGATATGCTTAAATCTAACTCCATGTTTGATGCTATTCAAACTGGAGTAAAATTTGCAAATAATATTGTCATGACTTTAAAATTCAGTAATGGATTTTAAAGCATTAAACATTTTAAATTGGAATGCTCGATCTCTTAAAGATAATGAAGACGAGCTATTTAACTTTTTGAGAGTTCATAACGTGCATATTGCCGTTATAACTGAAACGTTCCTTAAACCTGACCATAAGGTTAAGAAGGACGCAAATTATTTGATTTATAGAAATGATCGTCTTGATGGACCCTTTGGTGGCGTTGCCATCATTATTCATAGACGAATCAAACATAAAATGCTTTCTTCATTTGAAACCAAAGTGTTTGAAACTTTGGGAGTTTCTGTTGAAACAAAATTTGGACAACTTACGTTTATAGCTGCCTATTTGCCATTCCAATGCGTAGGCCAGCAAAAGAATTTTCTCAAGGGTGACCTTCAGAAACTTACCCGTCATAGGTCTAAATTCTTCATTATTGGTGATTTTAATGCAAAACACCGCTCATGGAATAATGCTCAAAGCAATTCCAATGGTAATATTCTGTTTGATGATTGTTCTGCAGGTTATTACACTATTCAATATCCAAACAGCCCAACATGCTTTTCTTCTGCAAGAAATCCCTCCACTATTGATTTGGTCTTAACTGATTCATGTCAACTTTGTAGCCAATTGGTTACCCATGCTGACTTCGGTTCTGATCACCTTCCAGTAACTTTTGAAATATCCCAAGAAATAATTTGTAATCCCAACAGCTCTACTTTCAATTACCATAGAGATGATTGGGAGCAGTATCGAACATTTATGGAATATAACTTCGATCCAAACATTCCTTTGCAAACCAAAGATGAAATTAATTATGCTCTTGAATCTCTGACTACTTCTATAGTTGAAGCAAGAGCTGCCTCAGTACCAAAATGCGAGGTTAAATTCGATTCAATTATAATAGACGATGATCTTCAGCTCTTGATCCGTCTTAAAAATGTCCGTAGGAGACAATTTCAAAGAACACGCGATCCTGCCATGAAAGTTATCTGGCGGGATTTGCAAAAACAAATTAAAACGCGATTCTCTGCCCTGAGGAACAACACTTTTGAAAATAATGTTTCTTAGGTAGACCCGAGTTCCAAACCCTTTTGGAAACTCACAATTTTTTTGAAAAAAACCTCAAAAGCCTATTCCAGCGCTTAAAGATGGTGGTAAAATTTTGATCACAAATTTGGAAAAAGCTCAGAAACTTGCTAAGCAATTCGAGAGTTCCCATAATTTCACTTGACTCTGCTCCAGAACAATACACTGTCCTTCAGTTCTTCTGCTTTAAACTTTTCAACATCAATTTATCTAATTCTAATCAAAAAATCTGTGATTCTCGGTAGTTTTGAACCATGAACGAGAATCGGTAGGTCTGACCACCCTGGTTCTCAATCATTTGTTAGCCCTACATGTAAGTTTAGATAATAGTTTAGTTCCCCTTGCCTTGTTCAGGATCTAGTTTTAGCCTAGCATGTAGTTCTTTAGTGGTAAGTCCTGGTTAAGGTAATCGTAAGTTAGCTCAAGTGTTTCAAGTCCTTAATATGCTTAGTTTCCCTTTCTTACCGATAGCATACAAGAGTCAGCAGTGTAGTGTATGGCGGTGGAAACAATAAATTTAAGTTACATAGTGTGTAAGGATACTTTTAGAAAGGATTAAGAACCGCCGCCAGAGAATCAGTTCCCACACCCACCATTCATAGATTGTATACCTCAGAAAATCCCGGTGGCGCTTGAGATATATTATTAATTTTGGGTATTTTTTCTTACCACGTGAGTAATATTTTACTTGTTTTTGAAAGCCTTGTTACGCTCAATTTACAGTGTACTAGTCACCTTTCGCGTCACTAGGGCCGCTAGTGTCGGGGAAAATCGTGTCTTGCGGGTAATAGAAGAGTGAACCATATTGTTAATTTATAATATTTTCTATCACTCCTTTGTTGTCGGACAGTGCAATGCTGTCGGTGCCAAGGTGTATTGTTATTGAACGGTCAACAATTAGTGTTTTGAGTTCTTCATTAAAATATCTTAAATCTTCGCAAAGTTACCAAAATGGCGGTACTCGAAAACAAAGGTTTGATTTTTCATTGAAAAAAGTGCTACTCAAATGCGCGTAAAAAGTAGAAGGGTCTGTGCCTAGGGCAGAGCTGGTAAATATCACGTGTGATGATGAGAAAACAGGTCCTCTCACCATCACGGACGAAACTACCTATCATTTCATTAGCTTTCTTGTCATTTTTCAATGATCAGGCACTCATGAGAATCATTCTTTTACGGTTTTGACATCAAAATTTCTAACGGATTTAGATCAACTTAAGCAAACAACCGTATTTAATCGGTAGAGTGAATATATTATTAGGATTTCCTCGGTACAAGTAACTTAAATAGCATTAAATGAGCTAGTAATTACGATGATCACAACACAAGTCCGAAGCGAAAATGAGTTGAGGCTAGTAGTAAATTTACATTTATTTGTTGATGCATTATGTTTTAACACCGGTTTTGCAGTAAAATTGATAAGCCTTTGGTTCTTCATCTTTGTTCGGTTAAACTGATTATTCCAGTATGACGATTGCGCTTAGCGCTAATTTACAGAATACCCTCTAAAGGGTTTGTTGAGTTTGAGTTTAAAGGTTTTTGAGTTGAGGCTAGACAGCAGTGCTCTTTCAGGATAAAGCAGAATGATGTGCATCCAAGTGGTACTCGATTATGACGACTGAGTTTGGGAAGAACGTTTATTTCATGAAAACAAACCACTTGTTATTTGTACATTGGTCAAAAATTATCACTTTTTATTTTTACATTGGAAAATGCTTGACATTATCACTTTTTCAATAGTTTCTTGTTTAAAAATCATCAGAAGCATTTTTATTGATGCGTAGATATATTTCTGAACGATTGGTGATAAAGTTATTGAAATTGGTCCAGGGGCAGCTGAGTTATTAATGTACAAAATCTTTCATAATTTTGTTACATGTTCCATTTTTGGTTTTCACAAAGGGTACTCCATATAGAAATCACAGTCGTGGGCCAATGTTAAATTTGATATGTTGAAATATCTCACAATTACTGTGTTAGATTTGAGATAATTAATTTTTGTATCGCGGACAGAAGAATCAACCAAATTAATCGAATAGCCACCGAGATCCCTGTCCGGAAGGTAAAAAAAAATGGTTTCGAGAAAAACGCGTTCAAAGATTTGAGTTACGATTAAGTGTGTTGAACACAAGACTAACAGGCCTTACATTAATTCTCCATCGAAATGGCATTTTGAAACAACATTCTAGAAGATACAAGGATGACGAAAATACAAAACAAAAGATTTTTTGTAACCCACCTAACCTACCTTTGTAACCAACTACCGACACCAGGGAGGCAGCTCCCACACCTGGACCCTACCTATCGACCCATCAACTCATGAACCGGGAACCAACGGCTTTACTTTCCTTCAGAAGGAAGGCGTGATCAGAGATGTTATGCCTCAGAACATCCCGGCGGCACCGACTGGGATTGAACCCAGGCCTGCTAGGGTGAGAGGTAATCACGCTTACCCACCAATAGGTGTGTCTGTTTATATGTTTATAAGCATGCAGCGTGCTTCATATGATGAAAGAAGAAATGATTCCAACAAAATTTACGCAGGGCGTATAATTTTTATTTTTTGTGTACTGATTCTAATCTTTCTTCGTGCGTGATTTAAAAAGGAGACTTTTCAATGCTGCAATATTCTAGTTTATGGGTCCTGAAAGTTATAGCAAAAGCGCTTGATAAAGCCTAGCATGTTATTTGTGCTGTGAATAAGAGAGTCATAATGTTTTTTTTTGTTAATTACTTTATTTGTACAGGCTAAATCGAATGAACTTTACGGAGCCAAGTTATCATTTTCTTTATACATTATAAATGTCTTAAATCTAAAATTAAAGGATTTGACCGATTACTCGTGGCTTTCTCGAGGTTAGTGGATGACAATTGTTTGGATCGGGAGAGGGAAAAGAAGATTTGTATTATGATTTATGATTAAAAAAATTCACTATTTTTAAAACATATACTTAATCCTATCGATGTTATATCAACTCTGTAATTATACAATTATAACAGAAAGAAATATACAAAACAAACACACAGACACACACACACACGCACACACACAAACACACACACACACACACACACGCACACACATAAACACACACACACACACACACACACACACACACACACACACACACACACACACACACACACACACACACACACACACACACACACACACACACACAAATACTCACACACACACACACACACACACACACACACACACACACGCGTATACACACACACACACACAAACACACACACACACACACACACACACACAGACACACACACACACACATACACACACACACACACACACAGACACACACACACACACACACACACACACACACACACTGGGCTACAAATGGTGAATTGACAACCTGGGAAGAGCGTTTTTCCTATCTCTGGTCCTCACAAGTTCCTACCTCACACCTCCCCGTGGTGTAGCCTGGGCAATGTTGTCCTTCTGACAATAGCAAAGTGAGGGGGTGCGACGCGAACACTGGCGCGGTAACCATAACACGGCGATCGAGGAAATGCTTCGTCAACCCGCAGGAGTGCCAACCGGCACATTAGGATCGACGCCAGTAAGATCCTTATTATGGCATACTGGATACGGCATGGAACTATGGACACGACACGGTACAATGGATTGGATACCACGCTACAGAGCTGACAGTCGTGCTATTCTGCTCCCTAAGTAAAGAAGGGTGACACCTTCTTGAAATGGCGAGTGGGCTAATAGTGCGGCTGCCCCCGTCCCGGTAAAACCTTGGCAGGCCTCCGGATACGTTCAAAACTCGTCACCAATTGGTGATTGGTGAGTAGTAGACTCAGATGTAACATTCCTGACTTACGCCGATCTGGCTCTGAACACGGCCCCCATGAAGGACCGTGTCAACCCTAGCATGGCCTCCCTGCTTGCATAGATAACCATGGGATCACGATAGGCGACTACATACAACGAGTGGAGATAGCGGCCCGGAGGGGGGACCCAACAGAATGGAGAAAAACGGAGAAAAAAACAAAAAAGAAGAAAATGAGAAAACCCAAAAAAATATGAAGGACGACGGCAAGACGCCAGAAATTGAAAACGGAGGAGCGAACGTGTTCGCAAGGAGCGGGATATTGCAGAGATCACCAGTGTTGAACCTGGAGGCAACAGCGAGTTCCAACAGCAGCAGTAAGCCCCAAGGTGAGCAGCAAGGACACCAAGGAGAGCTAGGTCTTATGCTAAGCCAGGTGTTCACACCGAAATCCAGCAGTAGCACACCCCAAGAAGGATTGCAGCTTGGGAAGACCAAATTGATGGAGGTCAGGAGGAGGATCAATGAACTCCATGACTTCATCAAGGATAAGAGCAACGTCCACAAGGCAATAAAGGAAATGGTGACGGGCATCAAATCCGCCATTATTGCTGCCGAACGTGAACAGGATGCGCTGAGGACGAGGTCCGTAACTGCCGAAAGGGCACTGATCGAGGCCAAGGAGAAAGCAGCAGCTGAAATACAGGAGACGCCAAAGGGACCTCGAAATCCGCGCTCGGAGAAGAGGAAAAGGGAAACTCCAGGAGAGGAAGAGGAGTTGAAAAAAGTCAAGAACGACAAAGAAGACAACAAGGAGGAAGGCTGGCGTACCGTCGAGAAGCCAAAGGAGAAGTGGAAAAAACGGAAGGAAAAAGACATGAAGAAGAAAGCTGAACAGAAGAAGGTGATACCCAGGACTCGTCGGGAGCGAAGTAAGGGCGATGCTCTGATCGTCGAAGCTAAGGACAAAACGTCGTATGCAGCACTCCTCCGGAAGGTACGAGAGGATCCGGAGTTGAAGCAACTAGGAGAGAACGTGGTGAAAACCAGGCGAACCCAGAAAGGCGAGATCCTCTTTGAGCTGAAGAAGGATCCTGCTATCAAGAGCTCAGCCTTCAAGGAGCTCGTCGAAAAGTCTCTTGGCGAAGGGGCGAGCGTAAGAGCTCTATCCCAGGAGACAGTGGTCGAGTGCAGGGACCTGGACGAGATCACCACAGAAGAGGAGCTAAGAAGTGCGTTGAGAGTGCACTGCGATCTGGGAGATGTCCCGATGTCAATCCGCATGAGGAAGGCGTACGGCGGCATGCAAACGGCGGTTATACGGCTTTCGACAGCTGCAGCGAATAAGCTGTTGGAGACGGGCAAGGTCAAGGTTGGCTGGTCATTGTGCTCGCTGAAAGCCACTCCTCGGGTTACCAAGCAATTGGAGCGATGCTTCAAGTGCATGGGATTCGGTCACCAGGCGAGGAACTGCAATGGCCCTGACAGATCTGATCTGTGCAGGAAATGCGGAGAGAAAGGCCATATTGCAAGAGGCTGCACGAAGCATCCGAGGTGTATGCTCTGCAAAAAAGAGGACGGTAACGATCATACGACGGGAGGCTTCAAATGCCTAGCATACAAAAAGGCGATGGCAGGCCAACAGTAATGGAGGTAACCCAAATAAACCTCAATCATTGCGACATTGCTCAGCAACTGTTGTGGCAGTCGACAACAGAAACAAAGTGCGACGTTGCAATCATTGCGGAACCGTATCGAGTCCCTCCCGATAACGGTAACTGGGTTGCGGATAGAGCTGGGATGGCAGCTATACAAGTTATGGGCAGATACCTCATTCAAGAAGTGGTTGCGAGCTCATACGAAGGCTTCGTCATCGCCAAAATCAACGGAATCTTCATGTGTAGTTGTTACGCACCCCCCAGATGGACGATGGAGAAGTTCCACGAGATGCTTGATGGACTTACCGAAGAGCTGGTCGGACGACGACCGGTAGTCATCGGAGGAGACTTCAATGCTTGGGCAGTGGAGTGGGGAAGCAGGCGTTCCAATGCAAGAGGGCACAGTCTGCTGGAAGCTCTGGCAAAACTGGAAGTTATCCTGGCCAATAAAGGCACCAGCAGCACTTTTCGCAGAGATGGCCGAGAATCCATTATCGACGTTACTTTCTGCAGTCCGTCGCTGATGGAGTCATGGATTGGAGAGTGTGCGAAGGATATACCCATAGCGACCATCAGGCGATACGATATGGCATCGGTCAACGACGAGAACTTGTGACCGAAAGTGGAAGACGAAAGCTTTCGACAAGGATTTGTTCGTTGAGGCACTTCGTGTGGACGGGAGTCCCGTAGATCTAAATGCGGACGAGTTGACAGAAACGTTAGTGAGAGCATGTGACACGACCATGCCGAGGAAACTGGAGCCAAATAACAGACGGCGTCCAGTCTACTGGTGGAACGAGGCACTTAGTACTCTCCGCGCTAGTTGTCTCAGAGCCAGAAGACGTGTTTAGAGAGCAAGAACGGAAGCAGACAGAGAGGAACGAAGAGAAGTGTTTCGAGCGGCCAGGGCCGCTTTTAAACGAGTGATTAAGCAGAGCAAGTCGAACTGCAAGGAGCTGTGTCGAGACGCCGATGCCAACCCCTGGGGGGACGCATACCGAGTCGTGA